>NC_141755.1:60736435-61413578 GCF_982258835.1 Parasteatoda tepidariorum | reverse complement strand
CGTTGGCATTTCTGACAGGAAGACATAAAAACTACATTAGATAACATTTTCACACTTTCACGGTAGATATATTTTCCATTTCAACCATGTCAATCTCATTAAAGTAAATATTCTTAATAAAAGACACGTTTGGTTTTCTATTGCAGCTTTAATTCTCATTTAATTTCGGGAAAACATACCACATTGTAAAAATATCACACATTTCGTTGGCATTTCTGACAGCAAGACATAAAAAACTACATTAGATAACATTTTCACACTTTCACATTAGATAGACTTTCCATTTCAACCATGTTAATCTCATTAAAGTAATTATTCCTAATAAAAGACACGTTCGGTTTTCTATTGCAGCTTTAATTTTCATTTAATTTCGGGAAAAAATACCACATTGCAAAAATATCATGCTTTTCGGTGACATTTCTGACAGGAAGACATAAAAAACTACATTAGATAACATTTTCACACTCTCATGGCAGATAGATTTTCCATTTCAACATGTCAATCTCATTCAAGTTATTATTCTTAATAAAAGACACGTTTGGTTTTCTATTGCAGCTTTAATTCTCATTTAATTTCGGGAAAAAATACCACATTGTAAAAATATGACACATTTCGTTGGCATTTCTGACAGCAAGGCATAAAAAACTACATTAGATAACATTTTCACATTCTTACGGTAGATATATTTTCCATTTCAACCATGTCAATCTCTTTAAAGTAATTATTCCTAATAAAGGACACGTTTGGTTTTCTATTGCAGCTTTAATTCTCATTTAATTTCGGGGAAAAGTACCACATCGTAAAAATATCACACATTTCGTTGGCATTTCTGACAGCAAGACATAAAAAACTACATTAGATGACATTTTCACATTCTCACGGTAGATAGATTTTCCATTTCAACCATGTCAAACTATAGTTTTATGATTCCATCATATATTCAATATATTTTCTTTCATCACACTCGACAAATATCAAAAACTTTTGATGGCAAATAGTAGAGACGTTGGCATTTTCAATCTTGGTCGGGAATATGTTTAGGTTTAACTTTATGAAAATGGATTGACGTTTTTGTCATCAATTATAAAAGACCAGATACATTCCAGCAACGTTATTTAATTTGTAAATAAGCATTGTATCAAAATTTTAGTTTAAACTAAGTAGTTTCTTCCGAAAAAAAGTCATTCTTCAAACTTCAAAGTTATGGAGAATTATGGAAATTTTTAGTTCGACTTAAATGTGCAAACGAAATTTAAGATTTAACTTGATTTATTATAACAGAATGATAAATAAGCCTGATACTTGATTTTTTTTATTTGAAAGTAATTTTTCGAAGTAAATATTTGTTTGAATAATAGCATTAAGGAATGCCTAATCTTACTTTTCATTTAAATTGTGAAAAATAATAGAACAGGCACGATATTTAAAGTCTCTTGTGAAAACGTCTTTTTGTAATGTATGACGATTATAATAATACTGAACATGGTTTTAATTGATATTTCTCAAAACGTGGTTTTTTATGCATGCACGTACTTAAATTTTCAAAACAAATACTGTGTAGATTGAAATAAAATTTTTCACCCACAGTCCTTGAACTTCACACTATAATTTATTACTAGTAATAATATTTGCTTTTAACTGCAAATTTCATTTTATGCTGGTTTAATTCATTGAGGTTTAGTTAAAAAATATACAGTTTATCATAATATGACAACAAAAAATAAAATAAATCATAATCTTAATTGTTTAAGTATATCAGATTAGACATTATTAAATTTAACTGATACATAAGACATTATTAAATTTAGCTGATTTCATGAGTTACTCTTTATATTATCCTTTATGCAAAGCATATAATAAAATTTAGTTTAAAAAAATATCAATTTTTGAGTTAAATTTTCTATAAAAAGAGGAAAAAATAAATGGAATTTTTATAAAAAAAATGGAAAATTTGAATTGAAAATTAAGAACGGAATCAAAAAGCAAAATTTTTGTTCCAATATCAATTTTTAATTTAAAGTTTCTAAAAAAAGAAGAAAAAAAATGGAATTTAAAGAAAAAATGGAAAGTTTGAACTGAAAATTAAGAGCGGAATCAGAAAACTAAATTTTTGTTCCAAGCTATGAGTATTTATTTTTATGAACCACTAAGAGAATTGAGTTACATATTATATTCTGAATGTTTTACTGAAAATCAATGAATTTAAAAAATGGCAGCATTAAATGTGTTCTGTTCTTTCCAAAAATTGTTTCTCCTGGTCTTCCAAAAATTTTTGTAGTTACAGTTATGTACTTACATAAAATAATTTAATTCTATAAATTTGCATAAAATAATTTGTTTGTTTTTCAGTCCTCCAGATTAACATGAGCCATTAAGGCAATTTAAGCCTTCTTCTGATTCTTCTGAAGTGAATTTCGAAAGGTGAACTTGTAATAAGTCTGTTTTAAATTTGAAACCAAATTCTTATGCTACGAATTCCTCGTTTTAGTGAAGTTACGGATCACATATTTTAATAATATGTGTGTTGTAAATGTAAGTTTATAAAACTTTTTTTTCCTATTAAGGACTTTATTCTCAGACATTTGTACGTTTTATAACTTTTGTCATAACACTCATAGTTTTAAATTAAATTCCTCACACGTAGATATATCAGGCAATGAAATGGCATATAGTCTATCCAAGGCAGGTGTAGCAGAGGCCGCTGCGTCTCCAGTGTCTCTTACCTCCTTAGAGCTCTTTTCCAGTGCTAAAGCCAAAAATAAATAAGCATGGCTCACTCCACCCAGTCACAATTGGTACCAGGGTACCAGACCGGGTAGCTGTTTGGCAGCTGACAAAGACCGTCAGTCTCAAACCGCCATCACTCGTCTCCGCTGTTGACACCTGAAATCACTGAGGTACTCTGGGGGAGAAAAGTGTTTTGCCTTATGTACCAAGTGCTCTTCGGCCCAGGCATCCCCTGAATATCTAGTGGACCGTCTCGGTCTTTTAAAACAAGACCTTATAGAAAGACCCTTACTTGTTTTAGACTTTTTGAAAGTGAACAAACTCATGGACCTTATCTCGCTAGGCTAGAAATGAAGATTTGAAAGAAAAAGAAGAATTAAATTCCGTATAAGCATTTTTAAACTTAAAATAAATTTTATTTTATGCTTGATGTACAAAATTAGTTTTATTTTCACACTGTTTTTCTGCTATTTTTTCACTATTTTTTCTTTGTTTTTCCCTACGCAATAGAGGAAAAAAATTATGGTAGCATTGAGAAAAAAATGTATGGTCGAATCTACCAGAAAATTTAATGAGTTTTAAGGCACGCCAAAATATAATAATAATTCCATTTACGAAATAGTTTGCTGAACTTTTATTTTCAAGTTTATACATAAATATTTAATACTTTTACTAGATTATAAAATTATTACACATATTTTAAATATTTTTGATATAAATCTCTAAATATGATGCCAGCTGAAATTAAATTTTTTTTTGATTACGAAATTTTTATAAAAATGGGTCAAACAGAAATGAAAAAAAAAGAAACTGCTCCTGAATGTTAAAATGACTAACTTTAAGCTCGTTAATTTTTCATTATGCTCGAATTAGTTCTCTTAGAAGTCATATTTCAAAAGGTCAACAAAAATGTTCATGGAGACCCAAAGAAAACAGATTAACTTCTCAAGGAAGTCTACTTATACGTACTTGAACATCCGGCAACTCTTAAGATAACTTAATCTTAGTTTTGAGAACTTCGGTAATGGTTAAGTGAAAGATGCCTAAAGATTTATCTTTGTCTGCAAAGTTGATTTAAGGGGAAAGAAAATTATCTTTATGACTTAAAATGACTGTTTCTTGATAAAAAAAAAGAGAATGTATTTGAACAGGGATGACAGAATTTTTGTAAGAGAAACTATAGCTTAATTTATAGCTTTCATTTTATTTCTAAATTCTTCATACATTATGACTAAATAGGCATTTTTTATAATTCGTGATTTGTAAATTTTTAAATAATTTCAAAGGTCAGATAGAATAGCATTTTGGTCAAGAATTGAAGAAGTTTGATCGTGTTTTAAAGAGCTTTGATTAAAGGAGGGACTGTGATAAATTATTAAAAGCTTAAATAGTATTGTTCTTCGGTAATTAATTTAAGAACACTTATTTATATTTTAATGAAAATTATACAAAAATTAAATAAAAAATATTTAAAAAATTATATTGCAAATTTTTGTACTAATTTAAGTCATCAATACCTCTTAATCATATCACTAGTTTCCAGTTATTTTTGAATTGTCTCTTAATTTTTTAAATTAAAAATAACTCTAACATTTTAAAAGAACATCCATGAAATTTGTCTTCATCTTACAAAAATGTTCAATAGTGTTTTTCCTAATTTTTATATTTTTATTTTTTATTTTTTACTGTACAATGAATATGTGACACACTTAATTGCATTTAACAAAATAGCCAATCTCACTTAATGTGCATTAAAAAATTCTTTATCATAAAATAAACGTGATCTCATTAAACTGAACATAAATTTCACATCCTTGTCCATTAAGCAAATCATACATCTATACACCACATAAACTGCGGTGTAATACCTATCCGAATTGGTTGTTAAAATATTCTAAAATTATTTCAAGTAAACAAAGAATTTCGGTTTTATAATAAAGTTATTTCAAATAAATAAGGATTCTAGTGTTCATACAGAAGTTAATTTAACTTCTTACATTAGGCTTAGCTTACACCTAGGTCAGACGGATTGAATTACTTTCGCGTTCGAAAAAACTAAGCTCATTTTGGCTCATTGGTTCATTTGGCTCATTGAGCTCATTCCAAAATGAGCTCAAACTAAGCTCATTTTGGATATCGCCAGAATAAGTTTGTTTACATTGAGTTTGAGTTGGCGTGAGTTAGTTATTTTTTTCAATTCCGCTAAGCAATATCTACTGAAACAGAAGTTTTCCGTTAAAATATGAATGTCTGGTTTTAGTTGTCTTATAAGTATATTTATATTTCAATTTTAACTATATATACAATATTTAATACAATATACAATATATATACAATATTTATTACAATATTTAATTCATGTCTGCTTCAGATTATTGTCTATTGTTTAAATTTATATTAATATTCGCTCTATGCTCTGCGTGTATGTTTTATTTACAAGCTAGTTTAATTTTAATGAATATTGTACAAATGCATCCTAAATGTACGATTCTCGCTTTATGAGGTATTTCAAAAGTAACTTTACTGATTATCATGCATAACATATCTTATTGTAATTATAAATTTTAAGATTGCTGAATAATAAACGTGGTTGCTGCCATTTAACACCAACTAATGTAAAATAGCATTCAAGGTGTTTACTGCTACAATTACTATCCTTGGTTCTTGGCGTAGTGGAACACTTGTTGGAAGACTGCTTAGGGGTATAGTTGTTGCCACCATTTTTGGTGTTCATATACATGGTTTTTTTACAGTTTGATGTGGAACAGAATTGTCACTTTTATATACTTTTAGAAATCTTGCAATGAAATGAATATAAAAATACGCACTAAATGGGCTGTTAATTAACATTTAATAAGTTAAAAAAAACTTATCCAAATGTTAACGAATTATTATCGAGTTTAAGAACAACAAAAGATTGATAACAATCATTTAAAAATAGTTTATTTATAAAGGAATCTTCATGGAAGTTTTTCACAAAAAAATCAAATGCATTCAAATCCTTCTCAACAAAAATAAATCAATAATTTATAATTTTAATTAAAATGTCAATGAATATATTCATTTTAATTAAGACATCAATTAACATTTACAGACACTTTTTGTATTTTGTCACTAAATATTAATTTGCCACCAAGATTTTAGGGAGTTTTTTTTACTCTCTATATGGTCATTAGAGTTTATTTTGCATGATTTTCAAATTTTACATTTGGATTAATTTCCTCAGACAATTTATGTTGGATTCATGTTGCATTCAGGATGCATTCATGTTGGATGCATCCGCGTTGTCTGTAGAAATTTACACCGCCTGTAGAGTCACAAAAAAGCTCACACTTTAAAGTTAACTTAAGAAAAATTTTAATGTAAAAAAGGGATTGTTTACAAATTTTATAAAGCAAATTCAAAGATTAAGGACATCTATGCCGGTATACCTTGGAAACTAATCAATTAACTACCTTATAAATATCTTCAACTTAGCTAAATAATTATCATATTTCTCGAGATGATTAAATAAAAACACTTTATATATTTGGTTGTCTTTATATAATTTTTATTTTTCAAAAACTATATCAATTATAAATCTTTATCGGCAAGCAATTTGAAGTTTTTATATTAATTGCAAAGATTTAATAGAAAGCACTACTTGCTAAACTTAATTGCCGTGCTGCAATACAAAAATGTAGAATCTCTGTGGATTCCCAAGCATCATTATACTTTTTTTTCAGGAAAAAAGGAAATAAAACATAATTAGTTGATTCCTTTTTCCGTTTCCGAATCAAATTTAATCTCCCCTCTCACTCTTTTTCGTCTTCATTTAATGGAGAAAGATCTTTTCACTGCCGTAAAGTATCATTCCAATTTGTAGCCGTTAAAGTAATTCCCGAGTCTGAAAACCATTATGCGAAATGGCGAGCAATCCGAAGAACGGATTAACTTTTTTTTTTTAACGAAAGGAAGGTAACTCGGGAATGTAGTTTCTGAGAAATTGTCAAATCCAATTAATTTAGAATATGTCATAAATAGATTGCGAAAAAACAGCAATTTTACAAAAGTTGCAACTAGACAAGAAGACGCTTTAAAATACGCTTGCGCTAAGAGTAAATGCATAAAGTAAAATTGCTTACTTAAATTAAATGAGTGAATAAATTTATATCAAAATGTAATTTATATGAAAATCCTCTCAAAAATTTTAATAGTTTCATCGATACTATTCCCAAGATAAAATGAAATAATAGTGGGAAAGTACAGAAACTGCACTACATAAATATATTTTTAATTTAAAATTTGGCTCCTATAAGAAAAAGTAAATGGCGAATAAATATATTTTGAGCCGATTTTGTATGTAAGCCACAATGAAACGCCAAAAGAGTAATGTAATATTAATTATGATTCTTTAAATGTAAGTCTACGGTATTCTCTTATATATATAACATCCCAGAAGAATATGAAACAAATTTTTAATTTAAATTTTGTTTAAAATGCAATTTTTTTAGATTTTGCTACAGATATTTTGCTGAATATTGTATAAGAGGTATTAGATCTTTCAGAGAAGGTATGAGGGATAAATAATTGAGGAAACGGGATTCAAAGAGCGATTTATTCGAAAATTAATTACTAGCCGGATTATATATTTCGAATCAAAATTTCATACTATGCAGAATAATTTTATTAAGTCTCTCAACATTAATTCGCGCTGAAGTAATCAGTCTAATGAAGCAAAAAATGTAAAATATTTAGTTGTGTTAGCGAAAAAGTATACATTTTTAACTCTCTGGAATTCTAAAAATAAACCTATACTTTACAAATATTACTAAAAGGCTTTTAGAGGTGATTCAGATTTCATAACAAAATATTTGAATAATTTATATTATATAATATTTCCCTTACAAGATAGAGAATTTTAGAAAGATATGAAATTACTAAATATCAGTATTTGATTCCGAAACTAATAGTAAAAAACCCAAATAAAATATAATTTTTAAAAAAAGAATTATTATTTTTTTATTAGTGATTTTTCATATTGTAACTATAAAAAGTTCTACAATGTTTTAAATAATGCAATTGTAAATGGCAAACATTAAATTTTGCCCTGAATTGATAGAACTGTCAGTGAGAAAAGAAAATTTAAAAATCTGCCTTTTTTTCCAACACTTAGACACTATGTGATCGATTCTGCGCAATTTTGAATTTGTCATTTAAAACTGTATAGTTTGAAATTATGTTAGAATTTGTTCACCATACAAATCAAAATCCTTGATCATTCTTAAAATTAATAATGAAGAATAATAAATAATTAGAAAAAACTATATACATTTTGAGCAGAGATAGTTTTATCCAATCGGTATTCATAAAAATGTGTATATGCATAAGGAGACCAAATTATCTACCTTTCTGACTGACGTTTTAGAACCATTTTTTCCAGATTGCACAACCCCTTATATTTTGATATGTAAGAGCACATATTTGTAAGTTAGGAATGGCAACAGCTGTTGCGTTTGTCTGGTTCGTAATACATTTAAAAAAAACGTAGATAGTCTATAGGAAACGTTAGTGAATGTAGCAAGTTTTGATAGTATATTATGAATGAAAAAATTTATTTTTTTCCTATAAATAATTTATTAATGTAAAATTAATTACATAAGTCGAGACTTATGTAATTAATTACATTAATTACATAAGTCGAGAATCCGATTCTGTCGATAAAAAAAGCACGTTCTTGTGCCTGATTTCTAAACTACAAATATTGCTTGAACATTGTTAATTGTTTGAATATTGTTAATTCAACTTAAAATTATCCCTTCGAATCATTAAGTCCGCATATTAATACATGGTGATTAAATAATTTAATTAAACAAATGAAAGGTGTTTCCTAATTTATTTATACATAAACTTGAATCCACTGAGAAATTTTGTTATACTTAGGCGTATAATACTAATACTAGTAAACCATAAGCAATAGAATTCTCCAATAGTATTATGTTCGTTTCATAATTCATAAATACTTCGACAGATGAGGCAGAATTTTTAAGTCATTTTGTGCATTTGGATAAGTCAAATAAGCTATTTATGCAAATACATGGAGAGTAATCTCTTTAAATATTCGCGACAGTTAATGTGAATTTTAGATATGTGAAATGTTCAAAGAAGTTTTATATATTTGTTTTTGAAAACTTTTTATATGATTTATAATAAATAATATTTTGATTTTTCAACAATATCCAGATTAGGATTAAAACAGGAAGAGCAAATGAAATCATTATAATTATAACAGATTGTCATAAATATGATTTGTATTCTTGGTTTAGTATCTGAATGCTTCAGAGTTTGCTCATTAGTGGATGATGATAACAAAGTTAAAGATATTGAATTCTCTGCGCAAACGCAGAAAACACTGATGATGATGATGATATTCAAAGCTTTCTCCTGCAACATAGTTACAATTTGCGTTTAGCTGTTCCATGCAAAAGCCTAAAACTACACAAAAAATAGAAAGGAGACGACAATTGATAAAATTTAATTTGTTTGGTCAGTTGCAAGAAGCTACATAATTGGGATATAGCTTAACTACTTTTTATACTATTCATGTTGAATAATAATAATGACAAATGCATACTTCATTTTTTATCACATAATAAAATGTGTAATAAATATTTACTTCCACTTGAACTTTTGGAGAAAAGCTATTTTCTTAATATAAACACATTTTTTTATATATTTGAATAAAATGACGCCACATTCAATGTTATTTATTATATTATTCTATATATTCAATGCTTGATTTTAAAAATGGATGATGAAAAGTTCAAATAAATGTTAGGAAGAATTTACTTTGAATATTTTTTTCCAGTATTAATTCTGTAGTTGATTTTCGTGTTACGAAGCCAATTATAGTTCCGAATCTGTGTTTTAATGTTTACAATGATATAATATTGTTTTTCCTATTCTTAGCATCACTTCTTTTTTATTATTAACCTTTTCGAATAATAAAAAATGTTATTATTCGAAATTGTTTAGTTGAATTATTAATTTATTCAAAAATGTTATTATTCGATTATTTACCAATGTAAAATTAAGGTTTCCAACAATAGTAAACACTTTTTTCAGAGTCATCAATAAAACAGATGTACTCATTAATAAACAAACTCAGTAAAAATGCGTTTTAATATATTTTTTTATGAAATGCTTGTTTGTTACAGATATTTTTATTCAGTGTAAGCTTTATTTATTTTGTGTAATAAAGCCAGTCTAAGTTTCTAACTAATGTTTTAATGCTAACAAAAATACAGTGATTCTTATTTTTAATATTGTTTCCCATTATTGACTTCATACATTTTCAAATTTAGCGAAGTGAAGCTATTATTTTCAAAACAGCAAATATTTTGTTTTAGGAGTACTATTTAGTAAGAAACGTAAATATATATTTATCTAAAGCTAGTTAGTAATAGTTTGCGTAATGAACTTTCATTGTTTAAATCTGAAAATGATTATAAAAATTTGTTTACACATTTCAATTTATCTTTTTAAAGTGAGAACTTTCTTAATTAAGAGTGTTTTATTTAAATGACAGCAATTGTATGTTTTAACATTTATATCCTTCTAATTTCGGAATTACTTTATTAATGACTAAATTTAAGTAATTAATGTTTTCGTATACATAAAATAAAATCTAAAGTTACTAATTTATTAAATTTATTTCCGTCATGATTTATTATGATTTAGATGATAATTTTATAGGATTTGCATAATTGAATAATTTTTACATTGTTTCTTACATCACAAAACAATTTCATTCACATTTCAGGGTACTTTTTCTTAAATTCTAATAAAATTACAGAGATAGAGAATATAACCATATGTATGAAGTATACTAATTTGCATTTACTTCAGTTATTGCAAAAATATTTAGTAGTAGTTATTAAATTAGGTTTTTGTACTTAAATTAGATTGTTATTAAATTAGAATAATTAACCGTTTTTACATTCATGTAGTAAAGAAACGTTGGAAATAAGTTTGACTGAAAATTTAATAAAAGTTTTTGCAAAAGTATTCTCAGATAATAAAAAAACATAAAAAATCCAATTGATCATTTTCAGCCCTTTTAGAGAAATATGTATATAATAATGGCAGTTTCAAGAGAGCTGTTGATGGAATTTCTGTGACATTTTGAATCCCATAAACCAAAATATTTAAGACATTTCTTGAAATATAAGGCTAGCAAATATAAGATGTATTTAATAATTAATTAGACAGTAGTCATTAAAGGAAAACTATGATATTTAGAAGGGAAAAAAATGAATGCTAGTCTGAATTATTTTTGCTTTGTCGTGACAAAAAGGATTCAAACGCGTTTTATTTTCTAGGATGTGTTAGCTGTTATTAAAGCAATAATAAATGGACAATAACTGAGCACTTTTCGAGACCATTCATTCCACTTCAGATAAAGGCACGTAATGAAAGTATCTCAAGAGGAACATCTACTATTTAGGAGTCACAAGATGAACTTTCCGTTATTTTGCTTAAGGTTATGTAAAACTTGAATTAGTTATTGTCAGACTATAAGTTTTATTTGGTTTGTGAAACTCTCAAGTGAAGGAACTCAAGTACTGCATTTCTATGGCGGCATACCAGTAGACGGTATATCTACAGTAACAAGGCTTAACCATAACCATGTACGGTTTGCGAAATTATTGTAGTTAATTACTGCAGTGGTAAAATGTGAAATTACTGTGTCCATTAAGTGTGTTAATAAGTGCTTTGAATGGGAAGTCCAGAACTATCCATAATGTAGACCAGATCTGATTTTACGTAATTTCTTCATCTTCAGAAAACTTGAAATGTAGGGATAAGACGGTTTTTAACAATTGCTTAGCGAGTGTCTAAACAACTGGTTTAAGGAGCAGCTACTCATATTTTGTGAGTGTTTTAGCATTGCTTGACAAGTGTCACAATGGAAAGAAATGAATATAATGATACAGTAGAGTTTAATTGTAGAGACACTCAATTTATGCTTTTTGTAAATAAAATTAATATAATACTTTTTTCTGAAATATTTTTTTTGGATACTTTCACTGCAATTTTCATTTACACTCTACCTCTAAAACGCAACGTAGGTGTGGAGCAGAAAGAAGAAAGTAACAAATTTGAATCTGTGAATCAGTCTACCTAATCCAATCTTTATATATGAAAATTGTAGTAACAAAATAGGTGCATCTAAAAATTTCTTTTTTCTAGGCTGTTCATATTTTTCTTCCACTTTTTGAACAAAATTATGCAGTAAACAAATTTAATAAGATGAATTATTTCTCAATTCAAAACATTTTTTTTTCATTTCTGTTTATAAAAAAGTGAATTTTTTTGTATTAAAAATTAGAAAAATATCAGATACCAAAAAAAATTGTCAAAAATGTTAAAATCACAAGAGTTCTGGTAGCGTATTAGGTTTAGACGTCGGTGGAAACCTGGTGGTTGTGAGTACGATCCTGGCAGCCGATTTAACTGCAGGCGAAAATGTGAACCCAAAGAAAGGTGCTCGTTTATTCTGCTTTGGCTGCAAGTCCTCTGTTTGATTGTGGTGTAGAAGGTTGGAGATAGGGGTACTAGCTCTGGCACAGTCAGCGTCGATCTAGCTCTGGCACGGTATAGCTCTGGCACAGACTAGCTCTGGTACAGTCTACGTCGTTCGACCAGGGCCGAAATAAGGTGACATTCTTACCATCTCTGTTAAAAGATAGAACCCTACGAAACGGAACTAAGTGCTTGGATGTATGTTTAAGATAACCGTTTCATAAATGAAACAAAACGTA
This sequence comes from Parasteatoda tepidariorum, assembly GCF_982258835.1. Classification (NCBI taxonomy): domain Eukaryota; kingdom Metazoa; phylum Arthropoda; class Arachnida; order Araneae; family Theridiidae; genus Parasteatoda; species Parasteatoda tepidariorum. Next base: position 61,401,048 of record NC_141755.1, on the reverse strand, counting down.
ATGGTTATATTGTGTAGAGGTTGTATAATTAAAAATCTATTCTGAACGCGAATACAATAGGTAAGCGGAGCAGAAATGTATTTTCATTATGAGGTAATGAGTTTGTATTATGAAATAACCGTTTCATAATGAAATTTAACGTAATGGTTAGATTGTGTAATGGTTACATAATTAAAAATCTATTCTGAACGGGAATAAAATAGGTAAGTGGAGCAGAAATGTCCGTTCATTATGAGATAATGAGTTCTCATTATGAGATAACCATTTCATAATGAAACATATTGTAATGGTTACTTTGCGTAATGGTTACATAATTTAAAATCTTTTCTGAACGTGAATAAAATAGGTAAGCGGAGCATAAATGTATTTTCATTATGAGGTAATGAGTTTGCATTATGAGATAACCGTCTCTTGATGAAATTTAACGTAATGGTTATATTTCATATTGGTTACATAATTAAAAATCTGTCCTGAACATGAATAAAATAGATAAGTGGAGCAGAAATGTCCGTTCATTATAAGATAATGAGTTCTCATTATGAGATAACCGTTTCACAATGAAACATATCGTAATGGTTACATTGTGTATCGGTTACATAATTAAAAATCTATTCTGAACGCGAATAAAATAAATAAGCGGAGCAGAAATGTCCTTTCCGGAAAATACACCTTTATCCTTTAGAAATATCCAAGAGTGTGTTGTGTGTGTAGGTTGATCTACGATATCACCGGAAGGATATATCTCTCAAATATATTTCCTTTCGGAACCGCTAAAGAAAAGAAATATGGGTGCGTTCATGTGGTGGGGAGAAGTTTCGTAAATTGTAAGTGCCTAGACATGACATGAATAGATGTCTATCGGACGATGTCTATCGGTTGCAAAACGAATTGCTTCGCAGAATTTGTTGAAGAGTTTTTTCTTTCCGACAGAAGAGAAAGGTGATTTTATGTAGTTATATTTTTGGACGCACAATAATATTTTACAATTCGATCGATCACTATTTGAGCGATGGAAATGAAGAAAAAAAATCTATTGCATTTAATGATAAAACTTTACAAAATGTTTAATGTTATATAAAGAATTCAAACACGTTGGAGAATGAAATAAAACTATTTTATCATGTGAACTCTTTTTGCATGAAATCTTTCTTTTGAATTATATTAGTTTAGACAGTAACAATTAAAGTAAAGTTTTTTTATGTTTTTTCTCCGTTCCATAACATGTGTTTAATAATTGGTGCAACATAGCAATGATTAACATTTATTCTAAAAGAAGCTGCAATTTAAAGTTCACAAAATTTTATATAACACATCCATATTTAATTTTGATGTTAAAAGTTTCTACATGTAAAATAAAACAAGTATGCAAATAAAGAAAAGAGCAAATACAATGAACATATTGAATCGAGAACATAGATATCCAGGCAATTTAGGTATTATGTCAGGGCGGTCTGTTGAAAATATGTAAATCTATGAAAAAAACGCATTTATTTGAACTGAATAAAATATATTTAAATTTTTGTTGTGTTTGTTGAATTTTTTGCTTTTTCTTTCTCGGCATTTAATTCAATGCACAACAGCTATGGTCGAAGTACCTGATAAAAAACAACTTTTATTTTCATAAAAAATTATAGATTTTGCGTATTGAATGTGGATAGTTTTTTCTTCATTCACCGTTAGATTCTTTTCCATTTTACAAACATTTGCCTTAAACATAGATATAAGCCACAGAAACGGATTGAAACTATATTATAGTTTGTAGGACCAAGTAGATTATCTAAATGGTTCTAACAAAATATTTTCAAAGCTTATGTTCGTTTCTGCTCAGTTTTGATAGTTGAATGGTTACCAGTTCTCATACAAATAAAGTAACCTGTTGATGGTTACCAGGTCCTATAATGTATTCATGGATTTTCGTTCGTTTCTGCTCAGTTTTGATAGTCGAATGGTTACCAGTTCTCATACAAATAAAGTAACCTGTTGGTGGTTACCAGCTCCTATAATGTATTCATGGATTTTCGTTCGTTTCTGCTCAGTTTTGATAGTCGAATGGTTACCAGTTCTCATACAAATAAAGTAACCTGTTGATGGTTACCAGCTCCTATAATGTATTCATGAATTTTCGTTCGTTTCTGCGCAGTTTTGATAGTCGAATGGTTACCAGTTCTCATACAAATAAAGTAACCTGTTGGTGGTTAACAGCCCCTATAATGTACTCATGGATTTTCGTTCGTTTCTGCTCAGTTTTGATAGTCGAATGATTACCAGTTCCCATACAAATAAAGTAACCTGTTGATGGTTACCAGCTCCTATAATGTATTCATGAATTTTCGTTCGTTTCTGCGCAGTTTTGATAGTCGAATGGTTACCAGTTCTCATACAAATAAAGTAACCTGTTGGTGGTTAACAGCCCCTATAATGTACTCATGGATTTTAGTATACCAACAAACTTAAATTTCATAATGTTGCTTTATTGTTATTATGATTGACTATAAAGATATTTTGGATCTTCTTGAGCCAAAAAAATTTAACTTATAACGTAACGTAAACATTTTAATGAAAGATAAAAGATATTAGAGAGTGTTTTTGCATTACGTTTACGTTATGCTAGTTACAACGCTGTTCAAGATTCTCAGTGCATACGCGAGAATTATCAAAATAAATAAATAAGTAACGTATGCCTCTCGTATGTATATATAATGCATTTTACGTTTGCAAATCCTTAACGCTATTTATCAAAAGTCTCAAATTGTAATGTGCGTATTGATTGAATTGCGTTCTGTTTGTATTCCGAAATCTTTTTTCTCCTTTTAAATTTTATTTTATAAGCACATATTAAATTCGTTGTGATTGACTGTATACAGTGGTGTAAAGAATGAGGAATTAGATGGCAAAATTTGTCGCAGTTTCGGCAAAAGAGATACTTGTGATCCATGAAATATACCAGAGAGACACTATTATATTTGAAGATATGGAGAGAGAGATATTTTTCAAAATTATTTATTTATTCTTATTTTAATTTACTTTTATTTAACATATTAATGTATATGAATTGTGACAAACATTAGAATGAAAATTAAGAAACATAAGTTAGTAAATACAATTAACATACGTTAATTAACATTCAGTATGTTATGTAGTAATAAGCTTAATCTTAAATATTAGTTGTTGAAATATCCTTTTATTCCTAGCTCATTCTGTAACACTTTTAACTTAGTAACAGGTACTTATATTCAAATAAAAAATAAGCTAATTACAAGAATAGAGAAATGATACAACGAATGGAACAAATGGGATTATTTAAATAGGATACCTGCGAGTGACGTAGTGTGGGCATTTCAATCCTGATTAGTAGTTGCATCTTGGCTTTTGTTTACGTTAGCAACTGTTATTTAAATTCTCTTTTGAGTAATCCAAACTCATCAAGTATCAATTCTCTTAAGTGATTCGTTCTAGTGAGGCATTCCATATGCTCTCACAAAGATTTTATGTCTTTCACTGTATATTTCTCAATCAACACAAAGACAGGCACAACGCCATGCATAACATAAACAAACTAATTATGTATTGAAGTTGTCAGGTACATAAAGCAAAAATATATCACGGTTACAATAAAATACATAAACAAATAATAGATCTAACTCAAGTAAAAGACGCAGAAGAGAAATAATTATACAGGGTGTTTATAAAGTCCCGGACCCATTTTGATTTTTAATAACTCATAAAAAATTAAAGATAAAGTAAAATAAATACCATATATGCTTAGATAGACTTAAAAAGTTTCATGAACCTTGTCAATGAACTTCCACGTGTGTCCCCTTCGTCGCACGGAGAATATCAAGTCGATAGTCAATTTCACGCCAGGTAGCGGCAAGCACGTCGGCGTCCACAGAGGCTATTGCGGTTGTAATTCTGGCTTTTAGGTCATCAATGCTCGACACGATCCTCCTGTAAACATTGTCCTTTATAAATCTCCAAAGAAAAAAGTCCAGCGGGGTTATATCAGGTGATCTGGGTAGCCAAGGAATTGGACCTCCTCGCCCAATCCATCTTCCTGGAAAATGGTCATTCAAGGAACTATAAACGATGATACCCACATATACCTTCGTATTCGATGATACCTTCGTATTTCCACAACTAGAAGAGCTCCAGCCACATATCTTTTTGCAACAAGATGGTGCACCACCTCATTGGGGTATCATCGTTGATATTCTCCGTGCGACGAAGGGGGCACACGTGGAAGTTCATTGACAAGGGTCATGGAACTTTTTGAGTCTATCCAACCATTTATGTTATTAATTTTAATCTATCCTTATTATTTTATGAGTCATTAAACTTCAGAATGGGTCCGGGACTTTATAAACACTCTGTATTTCAACAAATTCGACTTGCGGTGAGATTTTGTATTTAATTAACTTTACGTAAATTAACATTCTAAGTTATGGAGAGAAACTTAGCTTGAATTCAACATGCCATTTCGCTTATAAGCTATTATATAACCCTGACGTCATAGGTCACATGTGTGGGTATCCACTTCTTGAAGTGGATACACACGTATTTGAATATCCAATATCCATTTCAATATCTACTTCTTAAAGTGGATGCCCACACATGTGATAGTATCTATCCAACTGCCAGGAACTAAGTGGCTTCATAAGGTGGACTTAGTTGACGTGGGTAACATTCTGGTTTCTTAACCTTATTAGGCGAAAACAGTCATTAAATGATTTTTCTTTCAGTTTACAGTTTTAATATCATCGATATTTGTTGTTTAACCATTTTTTTCAGAGAAATTTTTAACGTTGCAGCTTTTAGAAATAATAACTAAAAAGAGAGTAAAGCATTTAATCAATTTTGTAAAATAACGTTTACTTTTATTAAATATCAAAATCTAATATCAAGTTAATTGGTGTAAAAGCAAAAACTTTCGGACCAAAAAGGAAACTTTCTCATGTATTTACAAATAAAGCAGTAAGAAGGGAGCATTTTATTGACTATTTTATTGCATTCGCTCACAGTTGAACGTTAGTTTTACTGCTCCAAAAAAAAGATGCAGCTGTATTGAATTTTTTTTATTTCCCTTTTTATACGTTACTAGATCCAAGTATGATGAAGATGGTTTTTCTGAATTTTTATAGAATGATATTAGATGTTTATTTCTCAAGAATAGAATAATATGTTACAAAAGCAAATAATATCGTCGAAAATTTTATGACATTTGCTTTTCATGCACTAAACTCCATTTGAAAGTAAGAAATAGCTTATACAACATGTATAAAAAAATTGAATAATAATATAAGAGTTATTTTTGCGTAATATACTTATAGCATGTTATGAACAGCGGATACTTTGTGTTTTTTTATAAGAGGCGATAAAATTCCATTTCAACTTTAGTATCTACTTTACTATCTACTTCAAGTAAATAAAGATTATTTAAATTCAGCTGCAGCTTTCAAAAAATACTAATCACAAAAATACTAATAAAAAAATAAATGTTACATTAATGAAACAATTATTCAAAGAATCAAGAAGAATAATAATTGTGTTTCATTTGGATTATCATCTGTTTTGTGAATAATGAAACCATAAAGCACCAAATTGGTTTACATCAAGTTTAAAATAATGTTATTAAAAACATTAGAACGTTCACAAAAATAAAGCTCTCACTTTTAACGATTCAGCAATTCTTGAGCTGTATTTTGTTTTGAGAATTACTTCGTCACAAAATCACGTGCTTTCTGATGAAATGTAAACTCTCAAATTTATTGACGAAAATGTTTCCTCTACCGGAGTGCATTGTGGGAGATAGTTAACTAGATGGAAGACTAGACGATTGAAAATAAAGTAACAATCAAAGACGTTCGGCCTGTATGGTTGCCAAGAAGCTGCCTTCGTTCTAGGAAGATCCCGGGTTCGATTCCCTCTTCGGGTATGGATATAGTTTATCTCTCTGTCTTTGTGTTGTTGGTACAATAGTGAACCACTTATCTAGTGCCAATGTCAAAGTAATTGTTAGAAAAGTTGAATCAGTAAGCGCTGCTAATTTAATATAGTTTTATTATTAAAATAGAATGGCTAAATGTTTCTTTAATTTTAATGAGATTCTTTTCCTTGAAGAAGTGACTATAGTTATTTAATCCCTTTGGCAAAATTTTTGTTCAGGACATATACAGGGAAATGGTTGAAAATTTTGGAAACGGTTCAAAGCTTGAAAAAGGACATTTTCTCGTCGTCGTAATTGTTTATGCCAATTTAATTTGTTAGTTTGCTACTTTATATAATCACAAACAGAATTTATTACACGTTCTTTAATGTTAAATTATTTTTTACAAGCTTACTGATTAATATGGATGACGTTTAAGATTGAGGGGTTATATAAAACTACGTGTTTATTTTGTATTTAGTTTCACTTTGAAAGCATCTATATAAAATTGAACTATAAAATTTTCTATAAAATTAAACTAACTTGAAATAAACGGCAATAAAAAAAGCAACTTACTTATGTAATAAAAAACAAAATAATGGACTACAGCTAAAAATCGCAATACTATAATTGACATCAATGAAGCTAATTTTACTTCGTACTGCTGTATCATGGTAATTGGCGCTATTTCAGTAGGTACTAAAGATACTGATATACATACCAAGATATTTATAACTACAGTGGAAACATGTTTCGTATGTGGTCTACCGAAAGGGATAATTAACAGAAGAAATTGTTTAATTATGATAAGTTTGACTATCATGAATTTTCCACGAGCAACAGCATCATGTTAAAAGATTCTGAATACATATAATCTTTGTTTTAATGGGACAAACTTATAAGAACGTGTTTGCCTTAATCTAATAACACAAAGCATTCTGAAAGCTATTAATAATAATAATAATAAATTGAAATTATTTTAACTTTATTAATTGTGCTGTTTTAAGGGTTCAATTTTTTCTGAATTTCATAGTGTTAATAAATATTGATTTAATGATTGTTTACTCTTTTTTCACTCCTTACGAAGAACGTGAATTCAGCCAGTTTATGATAAGGAAAAGAAATTTGTGGATGTGTCCGTGTGTTTGTCTTATAACTCCAGAACCGCTTTTTTTTTCTCCTAGGATGCTGAAATTTGGAAAGTGAGAGCAAAGCGCAGTTTCGAATCTAGATCCTAAAAAACGTTAAAAAAATTTTAATTGGTCCATACGGGAGGGACGTTTCAGAAATGAAATTTTCTTTTAGATTTAGCATTAAGCATAGCTGTAAATAAACAATTTCTAACAATTAGGTTTATTCAATTCTTTCATAGATAATATTAATTATGTTTGCTAGCTTACAGCTCTGTTTAATTAAAAAAGAGTTCCAAGGATAATTCTTTGCGCTGTCTTTTGCAGTAGTTTATCATTCAAAGATTTTGTAAAGTAAGTGTATTTTATTCTGTAACCGTCGTTGAACAGTTGTCCCAATCTTTTGGGTTTACGAGTAGTAATGCTCAGCTCCGTAGCCTTGTAATTTTAAACCCAATCCAGAAGACAAAGAAACTCCTGGATCAAGTAATGAGAGAAATTTTACCATCGTGAAGAACTTTTTGATGGAACTAACCTGCATTTGCGCTACATAGAGAAGAAAACCACGAAAACCTCCCACGGTTAGCGTGATGGCAAGGGGACTCTAACCCATGATCCATCTACTTCTGAGGATGTTTTACGTCAGCACTGTGGCCAGTGCAAGCCGGAGGCGGAATTCGTATCGACCAGCCATCGCTGGGATTCGAACCCGGTTCACCTCATTGGAAGGCAAACGCTCTATCCCGTGAGTCATCACAGCTTGGAGTAAGTATAGACAAAATCTATCATACTGAATTAAATATTAGGTAACTATCTGTAACAGGATGTCTATTTTTTTTATAGTTACGCTTTTGAAACACTTTTTTATAAATCACAAAAAAAGGAATGATTAATAGATATTGAAATAAAAGGATATTATGTCTTGTAGTGCAAAGTTGTTCGAATCATTGCCTAATTATTGTAAATCATGCTTACCACGCGTTATTTACTTTCAAATACATTATCCTGGTGCAATAGACTGATTACATTTCATTTTTTGATGTATAAATCTTCTTTTGATAATCTTGTATAATGTGAAGCAACTGAGAAACACAACAAATAATAATCCAAATTTTATTTTATTTTTTTATTTTTTCCAATTATTATGTCAGTTTATGCTGAATTCAGTTTTGTACATTAATGCGTGGTTTTAAATAATACTGTTTTAATTGTTATTTTCAATTTTGTTTACACTATTATTCAACGCAAGGTATTCATAATCAGCATTCAGCTAGTAAAAATAAATGCATTTAATAAATCATGCGTAACAAAACTATCTTCCAAAGATAAACCATATTATTAAAAATCTCAACTTTCTCTATACATTATCTTATATTGCACTGAACATATCTTCTATGGTATACTTTAAAAAATCAAACATTCATAGCGCCTTAAGGTAATAAACTGTATATACTACGCCAATTTTAGGTCTGTATGCTTTGTTCAAGATTTTATAAAGACAAATACGCTATTTTGGAGAAAGTTACAATTCCATTCTTCCATTTTCAGGGAACGTTTTGTGGTTGATTTGCTCTGCACTCAGTATACTACGAAAATATTCTGACGTGAAGGTTGAAGATTTCGTACCAATATACAAATCCTTCTTTTTCTAAAATTTGAAATTCAAACCTTTCTCTTTTAGATAAATACATTTCGATGCGGAATTTTAAGCTATCATTTATTTATGCTTAGAATTTTTTTCTTTTAATTTTATTTTCCCATATGTAAGAAAAGGAATAAATAGTGTGTTTGTCTATCGTACACGGTGTCTATATAACTCAACAGTCAATACTTGGTTCGAAATTTCGATATAGATTAAAATATGCAAGTTTAGCACAAAATCTTAAAAATCTTTCAAAAATGTTTTTTTAATGATCGGGAGGGACTTCTGAAAGTGTTTTTTTTTTTCATTTGCTTAACATTAGATATTGTTCTCTCTCTGTGTGTTCTATGTCCTTTCTTCTTTGTGTGTGAATGTGTATGAATGTGACCCGCCCTATAAACGGGTTGTGGTTGAGTGAATGGCGTAGCAGAAGTCGAATTCCTGGCCATAGATGGCGCCACTGTAAAACAGGAGCAATCGCACCCTCACTGCCTAAACAGGCATAAGACAGAAAAAAAAATTAGATATTGTTGTAATTTAAATTGTGAGATGGATCGGTTTTTTAATCTGTGTGATTTAAATTTATTTACATGTGATGTTTGCTAGCTTAAAGCTCTGTTTAATCTAAACCAAGTTTGAGTCCACGTTCAATAATTTTTAACTTTGTTAATTATGCAATGTAAGCATTGGACAAATCAACGTGAGGTGATGCCACCTAATTAATAGTTTAAAAATTACTTAAAACCACGTGCTTGGCTTTCGTAGTTATTATTTCTTGAATGATAAAGACCATAGTTCTATAAGCATAGATAATTTGAAATCAATAATAGTTTAACGAAAAAAATTACATGCTTCTGTAAAATCTTAATGAAAAATTGGGAAATTTTTTGATTGGGATAATATTTGACAATTTTGATTAGGGTTTCTGCCTTGTTTCTACACACGGAAAACAACGCCTTCAAATAGAGTCTCTGCTCGATTGAGTGTACTTTACTTTTATTTATTTAGTTATACTATTTTAAAAACAATTACATTTTGGTTTCTTAAAGAATATTTTATAGATAGAAACTTTAACTTTAGAGAAAATGAGAGACGAAATATAATTTCTGTATGAAAGTACGAACAGAAGAATATTAATTTCAAAATTTGTTACGCAAATTATTAATAAAAATTTTGCAATTAGTTGCACATTTTATATAATAATATATATAAAACAATAATTACATTATTATACTTAATTTTTGGAATTAACTTCAAAACCTATTATTAAATTACGAACTTTTAATTTTCTAAAAGCTTCTTAGAACCATGAAGAGCGGAAAATGGAAGTTCGTAATGACGGAAGTTATTCTGGAGCTGTGAATAGGTAAATTTGTGACAGATGAGAATGAACAAAATGTTTACGTTGATTTTCGATTTATATAACTCAATTTTAAAGAGTCGGTAAGTACCGAGCACTAGAAGGACTTGAAACTCTCCGATAGGCTAATGTCCTTGACAATGCTGCCGAAAAACCTTGATATACGCTGATGCTGTTCAAAACATTGATCAACGTTAAATCCTTAAGCATTATATTTGCGTAGATAGATCAGAGGTCTCCAACTTACATGAGGCCGGAGGCCGCAATTAAAACACCAGTCAAATGGCGGGCCGCAACTTTATCAAAATTTTATATAGGACTCTTTTATGTTTGAAGGAACATTAAATATCACTGTCAGATTTTTATCAAGTTGTACAAAACAAAAGTATTGAATTACAAATTAAAATAAGAAGTAGATTTTTAAAACTATTTAATTGCATATTAAAAACTTCCGGCTACAATAACTTTAATGTGCACCTACGTATTGAACAACTAATGTGCAACAGACATCAAATTGTCAAGATACGAAACTTAAAAGTATTTAAAACCCATATCGATTTTTTACGAAGATTGTCCACAATAAATGAAAACTAATATATTTTAGCTCTCGGGCCTCAAAAAAAGGCTTCGCTGGCCGGATGCGGCCCGCGGGACGCCAGTTGGTAACCACTGAGATAGATGAACTCTTTTTGTCGCATGTAGAATATATTTAATATGAACTTTTTTTTAATTTTCTAAATGCGGATGACAGTAAAATTCTTCTTCTTTTAACTATGTAAAAAAGTAACTCTTTGAGTTTACAAGATATCAAAACACTTAACTTCTCTAAAAATTTCTACATTATTCCATTTAGAAGTTTTAGCGAAAAATACATATTTCCTAGATTCTTTCATTTTTATTTTTAAGTTGCGGGTATTTCATTGGAAAACCAAAAGTGATTCCGTATTTTTATTTATATAGAAGTTTTAAAATAGTTCTGTTATTTCATTACCTAGCTAACTTATGTGTTTACGTTAGGCTACATTTAAGTGGTAGATATGAATGATACTTTATCAAATAGATTTTATATATTTTAATCTTTTTTTAGAGTTTTATGTAGGAAGTAGTTTCTTATTAAGCAAAAACAGATTTATCGTTCTTGAATATAAATAACACTTACTTATTTTCTCGTTTATAAAATTTTAATTGAATTTTACTGAAGAATTTAAATTCTTTTGTAAGTATCTATCAAACAAAATGTAGTAAATGACCTATTTTCTTGTATTTTATTAATAAATTTATTATATCTAATAAGACTACTATTGCTGAGTGATAGAGGTTTATATACAGAATACCTTGGCGAACGTATTGTTTGGCCAATCAGAATACACTAAACTTGATTGACATTTTCTTCGAAAACAATTTTCAACAGCGTTGTATTTCAAGTGGCATTATTGCGGGAGAGCAGGGTTAATCTCGCACGCTTGTATCTGGATATGTGACAAGCCCTCCAGATTTCTGTTGATGTCTCCCATTCCATCATTTGGTTTAGACATCGTGTAAATCGTAGAATCGTAAGGTTGTTCAATTTATAAGACACCCAAACAATCAACTGAAGTAATTGCTAAGGATTAGCATATTCTGAAGTGAAAGGGACACGTTAAACACTCTCTGTTTAGCTTGTAGCACCTACTATTAGTTTCCAAAGTTCACTGTTATATTCAGCTCAATGTTTTCGCTGTATTGTCTTTTCTTTAGTGATTTCTGTTTGGCAAAAAAAGTAAGTCAGCCCTGCATTAGTTCTAAATATCGTGTTCTTGAATGATTATGCAAGTTATGATTTTTAATAATTCGAGTTTGACTAGCCAAATAAAGCATTCCCGCAACAGCCCATTGTGGGTCAAAGGGGTCATGGAGGTTAAGATTCCACAATTTAGTAACAAACTTGATTTTGGTAATGCGGTCAGCATTTCGCTCAAGCTGTCTTTACTTCCCAGACGAGATGGCATCCATCGATCTGCAGCTGTGAGGGATTTAAGCCACCACTGGGGATCGAACCTGAGTTCTTTACAGTGACAGTTCAGTGATTTAACCACCAGGCCCTGTTGGTTCAACTATGCAAATAAGACCTTCAAAAATGTTCTAAGAAATATTTCTGCATTTTGTCTAAATAAAAATCTTTAATTGTACTTGTACTGAAAAATTACTTGAGTGAAATTAGAAAATATTTTAAATATTGTTGATTTTTAATTGACTAAATTCATTTACGTTTTTTCAATGGATTAAAAACTTACATTGATTCTAAGAAATTTAACAAGGCACGTTCTTTGTACTGCATTGATGACTATGTAACTGCTTTAAATTTAAAAACTAAAAAAAAAACTTGTTCTAAAATTAGCCATATCCAATCGGTATATAAAAAAAAACTTTTTTGAAATGTTAACAATGCTGCTGCAATCATGTGATTAAAACGGTTGCTACTTCTTTACAGTCCACTCATCTCCATTTATTGGATATTTAATTTGGGAATTGTAAACGTGTAAGTCATCACTTTTCATTCACAAAGATTTTATTTTGAATTGATTGTTGTTTCTTTTCGATACTTTGATTTCTAAAATAATAAATATCTAACCTCGTCTTATTAAAGAGAGTGAGAAAGAGAGAAAAATGAAACAAAACATCTTAAAATTTGCAAAATGCGAAAGAACTAAATCTTTATTAAAAGTAAATTAATAAACCCAGACATAAAGCACCAGAACAATAAAGATAAAAAGAAGTTTTATAGACACAAACTTCAATTTTATCTGAAGCTTAAAATTGAAACACTCTTTATACATGAAGAGAAATGTATGTTTTTAAAACTAAAATTCACATTAAAGAAATGACTTAGCGTTAAAGAGAAACAGGCAGATTGAATGCAGAGTTTTCTTTACTTTCAATTTATAAGTTTAAAATGTTCTAAATTATATTTGGCACTATATACTTAAACTTTTCGAATAAATATATCACATTCATACAAGCCTTTTTCTTTCGTTTAAAAATACAAAATGCATTTTATCGAGGTAAAAAAATACTTCAAATTAGTTGTACCAAATTACTTTTGAAAAGTTTCACCTAAGAACTTTAATGTGCTGTTACTTTACTTTTTTTATAGGTGTGCAATTTTTCTAACAATGAAAAATTGTTAAATAAAGTTTAGAAATTTAATGTTCTTTTTTATTTTGCCCCTGGAAAGTCACAAGTTATTTTGATCCAAAGTGAAGTATTTTTATCATATTTAGTGTTTTCCAACATTCTTTTATATTATCTCTAAATTTTTTTTGTTTTAATTTAATATTTATATCAATATCATTTTGGTGACATCGCATAAAAAATACTCTATTGGGGATTTATTTTATTTAATTCTTACGGATTTTTTTACTATACATAAGCGCGAGAAGATACCAAATGAAAGAAAAAATATCACTCATTCAAAATAACAAAAATATCTAAAGAAACTTAATGAATTTAGAAGCACCATATTATAGCTTTATCTATTAACACCAAGGGCAATTTTAGTGATAGCGGATGTCCGATATGAGGTTAAGTATAATTGTTATTGTAAAAATCAGAAGTATGGTAAATCTTAGGCTTTACCGGTAAAACATAGGACTTACTAAAATGGCTTGGTGAAAGTCCGTAGTTTGTATTATTACCGGGGTCCTGTCCGGCACAAGTGGTAACTTACCATGGAATTTTCCATTCGTAGATATATTTAGTACTGTTCCGTTAATGAAAGCCATAAAAAAAATTTTCAAATTCGTGACCACAAAAGCAATCCTTCACTTCAACGGTCATTATTGGGAGTACGAAGCAATGGAACTTAACCATAAAAAAAAAACATTTGTGTTGGGTAAATCGGGCAATGGATCTCAGATTCTTTAATTAATCAGATTATTATACATAATAAACAAAGATTATTACTGATTATTTATTATGGTTGGTGTTTGAATTGAGTAAAATAAATTTACCACCATTTAGCACCTCATCGGTTAAGGGTAAAACAAACGGTTAAAGCTCAGAAAGATTATAACAAACTTTTTTTTTTTTAAAATTGAAAAAATAAATTGCAAAAATAATCGGAATAAGGTATGATTTAAGATTATGTAAGATAAATCAGATTAAAATATAGATAAGATAAAAGATAGACCAAATTAAAGTATACTTCGGACTTCCACCAAGGCAGTTTAGTAAATCTTAAGTTTTACCAGCAAAACTAAGCCTTTACCAGACTTCCGGCTTTACAGTAACTTAAACTCAAAAACTGCCATATATAAGTGGAACATGAATTCCTATTAGACTTGTAGTGTAAACAATCTACTAGTTGGAACGATTTTTCAAACTTTCCACAAGTTTTGAATATAATTTTAAAATCATTTCAAATAACTACATATTTAGTTACATTTATAAAATGCATTGTGGATTTTTGAAATGTTCTATTATTGTATATGTGTGATTATTAACAATTGTCATTCTCATTAAAATTGCTTTAAATATTCCTAAATTTTACATATTTCACAATTTTAAATTATTTCAAATAACTATGTGCTTGATTACATTTTTAAAATGCTTTGTGAATTTATGAAATATTCTATTATTTTATGTGTGTTATTATTACAATTGTGTTATTCATATTTAATATAATTAAATTATTCTGCTTTTATAAGCTTTATTAGTTAGGTTTTTTAAAACCAAGGTTCTATTTTGTCTGCCAAAGACGACACTGTATGAAGTGGAATTCCGCAACAGACAGTTCAGATTGAGAAAACAGAAACAGAAACTCCAACAAACCTAGTTGTAACTACTATTAATTTAGTTTGCATAAAGTGGAATCTGCTTAACTATGAAGCAGAAAATTTTAAGAAGAAAATTTTAAGAGTAAAATATAAGATGGTTCGTCACAGGTGGAAACAAGTACCTGATTTTTGAAAAAATAAATCTCTAATTATTATTTTTAAAGGAATATATTTTTATTCAGGACATTGATAAAATGGGTATTGTACAATGGACTATTTGGCTAAATACTATAACTCGACTTTCTGGATGTAATGAAGAAAAAAGTAGTTGTAACAGTCATATTTCAATTTTAGAACAGGAAAAGAGCATGGTGGCATAAAAAATTACTAAAATACCTTAAAATAAATTGATTTTCGTGATTTTGTTTTTAATTTCAAAAAGAATTGTAGAAGTATAGCTATAATTGCTGACTTACAATTCACAACAGAAAAATCTGTTGCAAATAGAAAAAAAATGTAAACGTTGATTAACGACTTTTTCTGAATAAAAGTATTATTTTCTATTATTTAAAAAAATTTAACAAGAAAAAGAATTTCCAATTATGTAAGTAGAGTTTAAATATTCAATTTAGTAATATGAAAAGCCCTGAAAAAAGGAAGGGATAGTAATGACTATCCTTTCCTTTTTCTTAAGTTTCAAATGATTGATTTAATATAATGAAATCTAAAAATTTATGTTTTATCGAAAAACGACAAAAAACTGTTTAGTTTACCGTTGTACTTACGGAATTAGTTCCATAGTTTGAGATAACAGTTATTGTGTCACTTGTATATAGTGTCTTTTCTATTTCTGTTCATTCAATATTTGCTGATATTTTGTTCTTCTAAACCTAAACGTATTTTATAAATTAGCATTGATAAGATCAGTATTTATTACATTAATGTGCCATAAATCTTTTGAAATTATTTTTGACTTTTTATTTACTTAGAGTAGAACATTTGTTTTATTATTACCATTATAAATATTTTATTATGACATTTATCTTATTAATTAGAAGTAGAACATTTACATTTGCTAGAACTTTAAGTAATTATTTTATCTGAATAACATTTTTTTTTCATTACAAAATTAAGAAAAGCAATTCGATACATGCATTCAAACCTGTGTTAAAGTATTTAATGATGTGTTTTAATATTGATTTAAAAGTTTATAAAGGGATTAAAAAATTCAAAATAACACATCAAAAAATTTTTATAACTCATGTTTATACATACTTTAAATTTTAAAATATACATCTTAAATATGAAATACAACGTAATAAATTTTTCAAAGGGTAAAATCACAGTCTTAAATTATTATTTTTTTAAACTCGGATTTTTGCTAACTTTTTTTTAAATTGTAATAAATGTAAATATTTTGGATAAGAGAACTTTAAAATTTATTGAATGCATATAAATTGCAAGCATAAGGTTTATATTTCAAGATTATTATTT
This sequence comes from Parasteatoda tepidariorum, assembly GCF_982258835.1. NCBI lineage: Eukaryota > Metazoa > Arthropoda > Arachnida > Araneae > Theridiidae > Parasteatoda > Parasteatoda tepidariorum. Next base: position 61,384,745 of record NC_141755.1, on the reverse strand, counting down.
TTTTAGAAACACGTAATAGCACGATAAAGTTGAATAATGTTTGAAAAAATACAATATTAGTTCACACATAACATTTAACATTAAATATACATATATGTGACAACAAAATGGAGTGAATCACAGCTGCCGTTATTTGCGAAGAGAGCTGTTTGAATCATTTAAAAGAAGACAGTGAGAAAAAATTGCTTGACATTTTAATACAACATTTTACACGCCTGAATTGAATTTTTACTTTATAAAATCACTCAAAGAAGTATAAAATTTTAATACAGCAAACATCTAACATCTGGCAACAATACAAGTAAATAAATCTGTTGGAAAGTAAGCAAAATTAATTTTAAATAGTCCTTCAGTTGCATTGAAAGATTGAAAAACTATTAGAGTGACTCGAAAATAATGTAGTTTTATTAAGTTTTAAAATTAATAAAGTTAAGCTACAAATTCAGACACAAAAAATAATTTTGGCAAATAAACTTTTGACAGATTTAAGTTTTTTACTATCGAAATATAGCGGGTAATCGAAAAGCTATTACCATATAGTACTTAAGTTAATTTTTCCTAAAAAAAATTGAAATGCAATATTTAATCAAAATCATTCAAACAGATCTTCCGAAACGAGGACTTAAAAATGCATTTTTTTCCTTTAATTTTATTACTCGGAAACTATTAGACAGACGAACCTCATCCAAATTTTAATATTTTTTTCCTTCATAAATACCTAGTTTAAAATTATGTTGAGATTTGCAGTTTTTAAAAAAACGTTTTGGTCATTATTAAGTAACATTTTAAATAATAATAAAAATATTAAAAACATATTTTTCCAAGAAACAATCTTTTTTATAAATGAGTTTTATACTTAAATTCAAAAAGTTTTTGATGCTCTCAAATGTTGAAATAAGTAAATATTTAAATTAACAGTAAGGGATCAACGTTTTCAACCGTAACTGGCTTAATTATTGAAACTTTGCTTGAAATATAGAGGCTCCTCCCCCACCGCCACTTTAATAATCAAAAACACAAATCGATTAAAAAAATGTATGTTTATTTAGGGAAAGTATTTTTTGTTTCGTCCTTTAACTAAATATTATCAATAATTAATCATGATATTTGAAGTTAACTGTAAAAAGCTTTAAAGTTGAAATTTAACGTGAAAATCCATTATATAGAGTAAAAGTTAATCCCTGTGATATCGTTTTTTGCCTCATAGTACCTATTTAGGTGCCTTGTAGCTCAGTTCATCTAAAATTTTAATGAAAAAGAAATAAAGTTGAGAAAGAAAATAGAGTTCCTTATTATTTATATAAATACATAGAACTTTCTTTTACCTTAAAATGTTTATTGTACGATTTCAAAGCACAGAATGAGCTAAAAAATAATAAAAACATTATCTTGGCACATAGAAATGACATTATTCTCTTGTCTCCCGAATATATCTTTTCAGTATAATCAAAGCATTTGAACCGTGTTAAGATATTAATACTACAGTCATAAATGTCTTTTATAATCTGAAATATTACATACATTGTGAAAACTATGTTGTTAGTTTTATTTATCTAGAACATATATTATTTTTACACTAAGCACTAAAAATAAATTATCCACATTAAACCAAATTGAAAGAGTGCGACGAATATAATTTAGTTTAGATGTGGTTTATTTATGTCTATAACTTTGCGACGCAGGATACGACATAAATCTATCACAATCAAAATGGCTGTTTTTATACAACTTCCCCTTTTCATAGAATCTCACTTACATCCATACTTTCTGGTGACGTTACAGTTATAAATACAGTTTTATGTACAGCTTAGAATATAAATTTTCGGCGATAAATAAATATACAGGCATTCAAATATAATGAATAAATCAAATAGTGAGTCTGTATTATTACTAGGGATGAAATATGACGATCGATTACAATCGCGCTTTAGACATTCGAGAATCTGTCCGTTCTCGGGGTTCTGGGGGTGAGGAAGGGTGTGCTCGAGGTGTGACTTCCGTTCAGGGATTCTGTAACAGTGTGCAAAGCCAAATTTGCGCTACCGTTAATTGTGACACGGGTATCGGTGTAGGGCTCTGAGTAACTGTGACGCACTGTTGCAAAATTTCTCTTTTCAAAGGGATTCACGTGCTCTTCCTTCCATTTGCAGCAGCAGAACACCTTTTTAAATCCATGGCGAAATCTGTAAAAAAAGAACGAAAAAAATAATACAGTTTATATAATCACTCAAAATGTTTGTTTAATATTGGATTGATGCATAAGTTCCCTCGCTTTTTTTAAAAAAAAATTTATAACTTTATTTTTGACATTAAATAACAACAATTTAATCAATAATGTACTCTCTGTTGTTGATTACGACTTCCTCCCAACGTTCAACGAGTTTTTCGATGCCTCTTCGGCCGAAATCACCCTTAAGAGTCTCGAAAAAGTCGTCCAGCTAAGCCTGTAATTCGACGCCATTATTGAACTAAACACTGCGTAAAGCAATTGAAATCGCACCGCACAAGTCTCTCTAGCAGCTTCTGTGTCTTTGGCACCTCGATTAAACGCAAAAAGAAGGTGGTGTCGGAAATGCTCGTTTTTGTCGACTTGACACTCCATTTGAACGCTCTAAAAAGTAACAAAAATTAAAGTCAACAAAAAAGTGAAATACACTATTTTGTAGAGCGAAACATTCTCTTTCGAATAACACAAAAGATTATGCCGAAACATTTCATTTTCAAAGCAAATTTTTTGAATAAAAAAAAATGCGGGAACTTGTGCATCAACCCAATACTTTATTAGTAGTTTATTAAATGACTCGTTAATTAATTTTAAGTGTCAAAAAAGTTCTTTTTTTTTCATTTCCAAATTCTTTCTTCAAATCCTTTTGATAAGAACAATTCTTTTTCTTCCCGTTTCAAAGAATCATTACATTCATAGAAACTATATAGTGCATATTACTACTCTATCAATCAATCAATGGCTCATTCAGCAGTGATGTCTTCGCCTGCTGAATGAGTCCTTATTTTGTTGTATTTATTTACTGAAATTGAATTCGGCAGATGCATTTAATTAAAAATGAGTTATGAAGTTATAGTTATTAGTTAAAGTTATTTAGGTAATAAACATATAAATTTAGAAAAAAAGTATTTAGTGTCAAAAATGTCAGAAATTTTTTTTGAGAAAATCTGCTTAAAATTTCGGAAAAAATTAGCGATATCTTACGACTTTTTTGCTTGTTCTTTTTCTCTAAAAATTAATTAAACTATAAGTAAAAGTACTAAATTTGAAAGCTAATGAAGTGTAAGCACATAATTTTTACTTGCAATGAAAATAACTTAATTAACTTTAGCAATTATATTAGTAAAGTACTTCCGTTACTTGTAGCGAAAATGCAAGTATTGTCATGCATGATATATAAAAGTTACAAAATAAGAAATGTTGAAAAAATAACTTATTATTTGCTAACATATAACATCAATGCCTTTGAAGAATAGTTTTAAAATGACTTAAGACGCAGAGCTTTGCAAAAATGAACATAATTTATTTAACTTAAAATTAAAAAAAGATACTTAAAGTTACCTGCTATTCATCCAACAATATATTATCGGGTTATACATGGAATTGGACATAGCTAACCAATAAATGGACAAATAAGTGTGTTGAACATGCGAAAATGTTATTATCCACGGGATGTGATGTGCCAATAAGAAGTAGACGTGGTAAGGTAACCAACAAACGGCAAATATTACAACCACAACGATCATCATTTTCACTATCTGTAAAAATAAAAACACAGATACGTAATACAACTTAAAACAATTTGGAGAATTCAGTATGAAACGTTGAAACAACGATACAATTGGCAACTTTTAAGCAACTTATTAAAGAAAAAAAAAACATACCCAAAGTAGGGAATACGCTTTTTTTTTTCCTGTGACGTTGTCAAATACAGGTTTTGGATAAGAAGTGAAAATTGACTTACAGCTTTGACTTTGAGTTTTTGTTGGAATAAGCTAAAACTATGAATATTACATGCTGCTACTGAATTAATATTTTAGAGGGGTATCGACCAATTAGGGGAGTGGTGAAACCCAATGCAGTATAACGCACGCGATAAGGGTTTCCTTAGGTGGCATTTCTACACTTTGAAATCGAGTCTTGGAAGCTAGTCGTACGGCTGCGACAGCGGAATTTGAGGGTCGTTATTTAATGCACACGGCTATTTCACTGAGAAAAAAGTATTGTAAAAACAACCGGAATATGGTGGAATTTATCGCGTTTATAACTCTATGGGTTCATCAGAAATCTCGAAAATTTTTACTGAAGCTCTTTGATAATGATTTTGGTAAAATTAAGAGTAAGATAAAGCTTTATAATGTGTGATAAAATTTGATAAGTGTGGTAAAATTTTGTAATTTTTAGACGATATCTTAAAGAGTGGTACAAAAAGCTTCTGTTCGGTTATATTGAATGTATTTATATTACATAAGCAAAATATCATTACAATAGTGTGAGGAGCGTCAAAAAAATAAACCAAGTTTATTCGTTAACCTACAAATCAAAATACAAATCAAAACACCACATGGGGGGAGAAGAGAATAAAGTTGCCATTTTATAAAATTTGAAATTAAACCGTAATACTGGGAAGTGGGAAAAGTTTTTTCAACGTTTAACTTTAATTGCCCTGTTGCTTTCAAATTTACCAAAAAATAGATGCACTACACATTGTAACAACATATTAAAACTGAATAACTTTAAAATAATAATTATTAAAAGTCTCATTATAAATACACCATTATTTTAATTCCGTGATTTTTATAAAATTCAACATCTTTTTTTGAGCAATATTTACTATTTTAATTGATGTTAGCATGCTACGAAACTTCAAAGAATTTATACCAAAGTTCAGTAGTTCAGTTTTATTGAAAGAAAATTTGAAATCATATTGCAATAAAGAAAGAATAAAAAATCAAGAGAAGAGAATATAAAATATAATAAAATGTGTGTAAAATATAATATATCCATCTATTTATTTAATATATATATGAATACATATATATATATATATATATATATATATATATATATATATATATATATATATATATATATATATATATATATATATATATATATATATATATATATATATATATTATAACAAAAATATATAAAAAATATAAATATAATCAAAAATAAATCATCGGTAATTAATAACAACATATCTTTGATTGAAAAAAAGTGTCGAGTTTATTTATGCAAAGCGGTTAACAGCAAAAGCTGTAGGTCATATTGCTATTGGATAACAATAACATGACTACTGTACTGTTTTTGCTGTTCACCGCGTTGCTATAACGAAACCCGACACCTTTTGCTTTTAAAGGTATGTATTATTGTTGTTAATTGCTAATGACGGGCAATAACACTTTTGATTATTATATATATATATATATATCTGCTGGCTAATATGCATAATATATATATATATATATATATATATATATATATATATATATATATATATGTATATATATATATATATATATCTGCTCTAATTTTCGTCGGTGGCATTTGCACGTGTTATTAGAGCATAAAGTTTTTTTTTTTATATAATCTTTTAAAAAAGTTCTACATTTCTAAAAAAAAAATATTTAAATATTTTCTAAATATTAATTCATTAACTTTTGAGGATTGATGCATTCATGTTTCTAGGGATTGATATATTTTCTTAGGAAGGCAATATCAGCCAACAAACGATGGCGAAAAAATTATTCCATTAGAGTTAGAGCACTTTCTGCTAACCCATTACCTACGAGTAAAATGCTACGGAGGATGACTACTTCCACTATCTGATTTATAAATTATTTCCCAGAGAGAATCTTCTGCGTTGATTCTTTGGGAATTGTCTTCCATACAGAGATGGAGGAGAAAGATAATCTCGATTTGAATGTCCGGAAGGAAATCTAATAATAAGAAGAAAGAGGATCTGGAAGAGAGAAAGTGTTTACCTTCCTCTTGGACTTGACGCTTTCAATCTGCTTCTGGGTGCATTCGCCGATGCTCTGACTTCCCCACAGTTCACGTCCTACTCGGAAATAAGTGAACGTCATGGAGGAGATGGGCAAGACGTAAGTCACGACCAGGATGACGACGTTGTATCTGGAGACAATCAGTTCAGCAGGACATATCAGAGTATAAAAAGAAAATAAAAGCAATGTGTTTAGATTGTATGGCTAAAAGAAAGTTCCTTCTCAAATGAATCACTGAACAATGTTAGTTCGATAATGAAGTTACAAAATGTAGGTAGAAAATGCATATGTTGGGGATAATACATAGAATATATATTTTAACATTAGGTCCTGTATTTAAAAAAAATGTATTTTTTTTATTAATTTATATTTATAAGCAAAAATTAAAAACAAAGTTCTAAGGTACTGGTTATTTTATCAAATGCAAAAGATACCTGAGATAATTACAATTTAAATCTACTTTTATTACGAATTTAAAATTAAAAGTAGATAACGAGTAAAACATGTTAGTCAAAAGCAAATACACGGCAATTTATCTTAATTTATAATCCATAAGCCCTTGGCGACCAGCTTTAATCCCTACTGACTCGCTGTTTCGTAAGTTCATATTGTTCGGTCTGAAACTATGCATTAAAATTATAAGGAATTAGGTACTAACTTCGGAAAAACCGAAACAAAAAAAAACTTGCAAAATTCAATAAATTACCTCTTAAGTGTTTTTATATAGTTTCGACGAGTCTGCTGCTTTCATCAACTTTGCTCTGAGTGATCGTGGCTTCGTAAAAAAAAATTTGCTTTTAGCGAAATTCAGCAAAAATCCAAAAAAAAAAAATGTAGCTTGATCTACTGAACATGCAGATTATTAATTAAGCTGGAAAATAAAAAAAAATATTTGAAATGGAATGTGATAGGTTTATTAAATGGATAAGTACAAAAAATAAAATATAGCATGGTGATACAAAAAATAATCCGATTAAAAAGAAATATATTTATAAAATTAAAGCAACTTAGCGCAATATGCGTGAAGTGAATTTGAGAATAACTTTGATGCTACAGATATTTATAACAATAATGATAACTTGTGGGCTCCCCCTCCCAGTACAATGAGACTTCCTGCAGCTCGAAGATTGCTATGCAATTGATATGTAATCTGATTTGTTTTGCGAACCATGCTCGGTTCGCTGACTACTGATTTAAATCCACTTAAAATGTGTTCTAGAGTAAAAATTTAAATAAATTATTAAAATTTTTAACTGATGAAAAACTTTTTTTTTAAAATTAAGATTTTTAGTCAATAATGAGTTTTTGGAAAAGAGAAATTTAAATTTAAGTAAAAAACGTGTAATAGAAAAACTTACAGAAACTAAAAATTAATTATGCCTTAAGAATAATCACTATTTAAGATTAAGAACATTTTTAAAAACACAATTATGAATTTAGGCACATGTAGTTATCATTGTAAGGCTGTTAAATGAACTAATTCTTGAGAGGCTAACAGAAAGTTGTCCATGACCAAAACCTACATCAACAGTTAAATCATGTACGCATTCCTTCAATTTTACGTCCTATATAACTGTCATCAATGCTTTTTCCAGCTCTCCAAACCCATTTTTTACTATGCTTCAAGAGTGCAATACATGACAAATAATCATTTTTTAATGAATAATAATATTAATTAATATTTTTTTAATTATTATTGAATAAATAACGCTGTTATTAATTCATAATGTAGTTTTCATAATGTTAATTCATAATGTTCACTTTGTTTGTTGATATAAAATACTCGATTTTAACCTTCAAATTATCCTCAACATATAACTCAGTTAGTTTAAACTTTTCGTTGTCCACACGTGAAATGAATTTCATATCAGAAATCTGTAAAATGTACCTTTACGTTTTCATGCTTATGACAGCTAACTAACGCTTGGTATTTCAATTCTTTGATGCCAACGTAAATATATATATATATAAAGAGTGGGGTAAAATTGAGAAATTAGTTCTGATTTCTTATCAAGCATGGCAACATTGCAAAATTCACCAAAGCACAGAGATTTTCATGGCTTATTCACATTGAGAAATCACTTGACATCCGATTGGTAAAGGTCTTGCGCTGCAAGCACATATGCAATAGGCCAAGAGTCAGATCAAAGAAAAGATGAATGGGTGATGTCTTGAATGATTTAAAAACTTTGAAGATCTCCAACTGGAAGATCAATGTCAGGGACAGAACTGTCTTGAGAAATATTGCACTGCTGACTGCGGCTCTCTCTGTAAAGTAGTGCCAATAAGGAAGAGGTTCTGATTTCTAATTTACAAATGTATTCCGCTAGTCCAGAAGAAACTCCCATATTGACGCTTTGTTGTAGTTGAATTCGTAGGGTCTGAGTAGGTAAGTTTGTTTTATTATCTCTATTATACATTGTACTTTTGTTTTCAAGCTTTGTATTTTGATAGAAATTTTTTCTTATAAATAAAATAGTATATTAATGTTTTTCCGAGAATAATATATTGTACACAAATAAACAATGAATATCTTGGTTAAATCTGAAATTTTTTCTATGTCAAGCAGTTTAGCTCCTAAAGATATTTTGAATCTTTGCTACCCTGTATTACCCCACCTAATGAGTGTGCTAAGGCAAAGCAGTTTGGAATATAGAATTCAAATAGCTTATTACTGAATATTAGCAATTCTGAAATAAATTATTAGTGTAGTTACTAACATGATTATATTTATAAACATAATGATTATATTTATTTACATAAAGAGTATGTTTATTATAATTATATATATTTTTTAATTAAACGTGTGTTAGATGCTAAAATATATATTTAAGTTTTGTTAACACAAAGAATTTAGAAAATCTGAATAATAGCAAGCATTATTTCCCATTTATTAGAAGAACAATGCGGTGATAAAAAGAACAAAGTAAATTTAAAACGATTTTTTTTTATTTATTAATAATGCGTTTTCTTTGCCTAGTCAAAAATATAAAGTCTTTATTTATTGAAACAAAGGTTCTTTCAATATTTTTATTTTAAAAATATTTAGTATTTTTTTATCTTAGCAATATGTATTCATAATTTTAATCATTTCATAATTATTTTCTCTGAGCCATTCTTTGTCTTTTTTTCTGATATACGTCCAATTTATCAAAAAAATGAATAGATTCAATTCCGCAAGTTTTGGTTTTAATAATGAAGGTTATATTTATTTTTCTTTTTTACTCGGGATTCTGTTACTAAACAGAGCGGTAGTTTTACTGGAATTAGTTTCTCCGTGTACATTGATCAATAAGCGCTAAACGTGACAAATTAATAAAACGAGTGTCACTAGTCACTGTCTTTTATTTGTTGTATCAAAAACTGTAATTTGTATATAAAACTACCCAAATATAAAATATTTGGCTTGTAACTAAATAATATTTCTAATAAACTATCGCAAAATTGTGTTAGAAATTCGTTGTAAAATTATGTTCAAGAATATTTCTAATTTATTATATATTTCGATAAATTTCAATTACGTTTGATAAAATTTAAAATGCTTATGAATGTTAGATATATTTATATTCTTGAAATAATAAGTAAGAAATAGTTATTGTTATATCAAATAAAGTAAATAAGCTTGGTCAAAAAATAACAGTTTTTATACAAATCTGTACGGATTGCGAGGAACAGATGATTTTTCTTAGGCATTTTTATTGGAACCTCTGTTACTTTTTTATTATTTTTATCAAATAATGTAGCCATATAATGTAAGTCATATGATGAAGGAAACGATCGTTAAATGAGAATTACTCTACATTTAACTTAAAGTAGGAGGTTAATTTTAAAATTCTAAAAAAAGAAGTAAGCAAAATAAAATAAAAATTAAAATTAAATTATTTTTAAAAATCAATAACATAATTTAACAATAACAATTAATTTATCATAATAAACATAAATTTAACAATCAGATTTTTACGACGACTTTACATTTTCATTGGTTCCAGATTCTAAACTTAAATATGCTATTGAATTCCTGTAAACGATATTTCAGGTTTCGTAAAAAGATGCAAAAATGAACTTTTTTAAACAAATAATTTTTTCGGAATGTTAAATTTTCAAATTAACAGGGATTGCCAGAGATTTTGTAATAAAGAGGGTTTGTGAATAACCTTTCGTTATAAGGCTAAATATCTGAGACTGAAAATTTACAAGAAAGCCGCGTAATTCTAACATAATTTAGAGAAAAAAATAATGCCTAATGAACTTTTTATGAAAGACTTAGTTTGGCGAGATTTTTGATGACTAGGAGATGATTTCGGCGATACTTGATGACAAATTCGGCAATAAAATTTAAGTTCTGGAAAATTCGAGTTTCGAAACAATCAGGACTAATATTTACACGAGAATTGTTAAGAATAATGTCGAAGGTTTTGGGGTTTCGTCTCCAAGAATATGTAAATAGGTGTGTGTCTCGCAGAGAGGATGGAGGAGGGAATATTTGTCTGCTTGAGACTGCAATATTGTTCTGGTCTGCGAGTCTTTAGTGAGTTCATTGACCAGTCTGATATTGCGAAGCCTGTATCTTTTGTGTGTTGCACTGATATTGAGTGCTGGAAATCGTTGCATCTTCTGAAAGATTCTACTAGTAAATTTCTGGAGTCTTAAGGACTGTTTTATTCATCTAAAATCAAAACAAACTCCTGTCCTTGGTACAATATGAAGCAGTATCCAATTAATTAACAGTGACAGTTTCAGAAAAATGTGAAAATATCTACCAAAAAAAAAAAAAGGTTTTTAGGCCTTCCATTTTGGACCTTAGGAAATTGAAAGAAAATTTCGAGTTTACCGATAAAATGTGCAAGAAAAATTACAGTGATATGTGGGAAAAGGGAAGCATTTTAATTAGAAAAATGGTAACTTAAGCAATTATTGTTCCAGCTAAAACTTATCTTCCAAAATCCGCCTGAATGAACTTCTATGTTATTTTTGTAAGTGGAAGATAATTAAACTACTTGAAATTTGTAAAAAAACTTTTTTTTACAAATTTGTACTATCTAAACTTTGCCTGTTAATCAAAGCCATCATCCTGACTAATCTTTGTAATTTTAATTTAAATTCCCTAATTGCTATTTTTGCAGATCATTAAATGTTGTGAGCTTAAATTTAAACTCACCCAATATTTTAATTTACTTAAGAGGTAGCAATTATTGTTCCAGCTAAAACTTATCTTCCAAAATCCGCCTGAATGAACTTCTATGTTATTTTCGTAAGTGGAAGATAATTAAACTACTTGAAATTTGTAAAAAAACTTTTTTTTACAAATTTGTACTATCTAAACTTTGGCTGTTAATCAAAGCCATCATCCTGACTAATCTTTGTAATTTTAATTTAAATTCCCTAATTGCTATTTTTGCAGATCATTAAATGTTGTGAGCTTAAATTTAAACTCACCCAATATTTTAATTTACTTAAGAGGTAGCAATTATTGTTCCAGCTAAACCTTATCTTCCAAAATCCGCCTGAATGAACTTCTATGTTATTTTCGTAAGTGGAAGATAATTAAACTACTTGAAATTTGTAAAAAAACTTTTTTTTACAAATTTGTACTATCTAAACTTTGGCTGTTAATCAAAGCCATCATCCTGACTAATCTTTGTAATTTTAATTTAAATTCCCTAATTGCTATTTTTGCAGATCATTAAATGTTGTGAGCTTAAATTTAAACTCACCCAATATTTTAATTTACTTAAGAGGTAATATTTTTGAAAATTAATAATTCGAAAATATATCGTCTTTCTTCTCTTTTTATCTTTATATTTCGTACTGTACTTGTTTTTAATTTATCCATAATAAATAATAATTCTCGATGATTACTTTCTAAATTTATTTAATAAATGCACTACTGGAAGTTTTTCAAATTGTTACCAAGTTTTTCAAAATTGACTTATCGCAATTTCAAATCTCAATTTTTTTAAAGTGAAGCTAATTTTGATATGTTGTGTAACATTAGAATAATATCTTCTACAGAAGCCTCAGTCTTAAAATTTAATTGAATTTTTCATCCTATTTTTATTCATTTATATATTGTTGAAATTTATAAATTAAATCTAACTATCCGCATAAAAAATTCTTGCAGATTTTATAAAATAATAATAAAAATAAGCATCTCAACTATTGCCTTAAAAGAAATTGACACAGAACAATAAGGGATTGTTATAGGGATTAAAACTCAAAATCAAAATCTAATAATCACAGAAAAAACTACAACTTTAAACTTACTGAAATACTTTCCCTTCATAAGTGGTATAAAATAGACATAGATATGGATACACATTAAATAAACATAGATATTTTTCTATTTTTAGTATATTTTTGAATTCATATATTTGCTAAAAAAATTATTAAATTGCATATTTAATTCATTTCAGATAAATGTAACTTACTCAACTTAAAAAAATGAAAGGAACTTAAAAAAAATAAAAATAAAAATATCGTTTAAAAAAAACTGAATTTGGAAAATTCGTACATGGGTGATTCTCACGAAACATGACAATTCACTGTCCCTTGCTCCAAGCAATTAGCATTTTAAAATGACTTTGCACTAGCATTGACTGTTTTGTATACTTAAGAAATTTAATTGAATATCAAAATGTCATTTTCCTGGCATGTCCCGAACAATATTTCCAATAATAACTAGCTTCAAAACTTCCCATACATTTTTCAAAATCCAATTTTTTTTATCTTATCCTATGTAGGCATTTCTAGAAGATACCCAGAGGGTATTGTTTACTAAAACTTCGTTTAAAATAATTTTTTTCTGTCAATAATTTATTTGTCCCATGAAAATCTGTCATTTTCCTGGCTACTTTTATTTAGTGATTTATAACTAGAGCCCGGAAGTTCAGGCAAAATGCCATAAATGCCCTTTTCTGCCTTTTTTAAACGTTTTCTTCTGAAAATGCCTTTTTCGTTCCTTTTGTTCATAAATGCCTATTTCTGTCTAATTTAAAATTTTTCTGCAAAGCTTTTTGTGCTTTTGACCGAGCATAAAAGCAAAATGAAGAAATTTTGAAGTACAGAAATGGTTGACTGTCATCCGACGTATTGTAATGCATTTATAGAAATTAGGACTTTATTCCTTTTGTCTTATTAATATTTTCTCTCCGTCTCTTCGTGGTGTCACCTTCGTCGTGGCGTCAGAAAACGTGGCGTCACCTTCGCCCGATGCGCTTTGCAAGGAGAGAGAGAAAGGGAGTGAAAAGATTGGAGTTATTTTTACTTACAGTCAATAGAATTTATTCTTACTTACGGCCCATATAGCCTACACCATCGAATAACTCGTATGCTCTCTTATCTACAAAACGAATTCACCAAGCTGGTTGAGCACATTGTAGCAGGAGCACGAAAAAGTTTTCTAGTATACTAGTTATTTCTAAAATGCCTAAAGTAAAAGCCTGCACAAGCAAAAAACTGGACAGTTTTGTGAAAGAATTTGGGTCGGATGTGTTTTCTACTGATGGGAGCATTCTGTTTTGTAAGGCATGCGAGAAGTCAGTAAATTTTGAGAAGAGGTATTTTATATCTCAGCACTTGGAGACATCTAAGCATAAAACAGCAAAAGATAAAAAAGATGGGAAAACATCGACTCTGATTTCCACCTGTTTTCAATTATCTTCTCGCAAATCGGAATTTGCAATGGATTTATGCAGATCATTTGTAGATGCCGGCATTCCGCTGTGGAAACTTGAAAATAAAAGTATACGAGCTTTTTTGCAAAAATATACGAATCAAAGTGTGCCCTGTGAATCAACTTTAAGGAAAACTTATTTAGATGACTGTTATACCGAAGTTCTTAAAACTATTCAAAATGAAATTGGAACGAAAAACATATGGCTATCTATAGATGAAACGACAGATGTAACTGGACGATATGTTGCGAATGTTATTGTTGGTGTTATGGACCCATTTGAAAAACATAAAATCTTTTTGTTGACATCTGAACAGTTGCAAAAGACTAACAGTACTACAATTGCACAGTTGTTCACTAATGCACTGGCTTTACTTTGGCCAAATGGTACTGAGCATGAAAGAGTGCTATTATTTCTTACAGATGCAGCCTCCTACATGAAAAAAGCTGGAAATGCCTTAAAAGTTTTATTTCCTAATATGATCCATCTAACGTGCCTTGCTCATGCATTGCACAGGATAGCAGAGGAAGTAAGAGGTTTCTATCCTGAGGTAGACTCGCTTGTTTCTAGTGTGAAAAAATTATTTGTGAAAGCCCCTTCAAGAGTTCAAGTGTTCAAAGAAATTGCACCAGACATTCAATTACCTCCTAAACCGATCCTTACGAGATGGGGAACATGGATTTCAGCAGTCTCATACTACTGCACAAATTTTGAGGAAGTTACTCGAGTCCTTACCAGCTTTTCGAATGAAGAAGCAATATCCATAAGAAAAAGTAAAAATCTGCTTAGCAGTTCTAAAATTAAAAATGAACTGACTTTTATTTCAACTTATTTTGGGAAGCTCCCTGGAGCTATTGAACACATGGAAAAAAGAAATATGTCTTTGTCGGAGTCACTAAAGATTTTCGACAATACCATTGAAGAACTAATGTCTGTGCCTGGACCATCTGGTGACATAATAAGGAAGAAATGTGAAAACGTCATATCTGCAAATACAGACTTTGAATGCATCAAGGACATTGCAATAGTACTTTCTGGTGATACTACAGTTGAACTTACCATATCTCCTACCATGGCAAGTTGTTTTAGGTACGCGCCCATAACTTCTGTCGAAGTAGAAAGATCCTTCTCTTTGTTTAAAACTATATTGACTGACAGAAGACAAAATTTCTCTTTCGAAAATTTGAAAAAGCATCTAGTTGTGATGTGCAACAACAACTAATCATCAGAATAAATCTGCATACAATATTATTGTAAGTACGAGTTTTCAATTTTTATTTCGCACCTACGCAGTTGAGGTTTTTTTTTTGTGCAATTATGTCCACTTCTTTTGTACTATTGCTACGACAGTCGAGTGAAATGAATATGTAGGTATACCGGATACTTCTAGCAACTTTTTTTATACCTTGGATACCTATATGGGCTTTTAGGCATTACCGACTACCATTTTGCTCCAATTTTAAGTGCCTTTTTTAAGTGCCTATTTCAAGCTTTTTAAATGCCTTTTTGCCTGCCCATTTTTGCATTTTTTATTGCCTGAAATTCCGGGCTTTATTTATAACCGAAATAGATAGCGCCAGGAATCAATATCTTATGTTAATAGATTGATTAGATACCCTCCTATCTGAACATGTCTAGTTGCATGAATAAAGAACCAATTTTCTTTCTCAAAATCTATTTCAAAAAATTTTTTAAGGTGAGTAGGGTTTTAAGCTGTCATTTTCCTGGCTTCTTGAAATCATTAATAACAAAAACTACATAGATTTATCAGAGTTATTTTAAGAAATACTGTTGTTTTCTGCAAAATATAAACGTCTTCGGCCAAATATTAAATTAAAGCAAAGTTATATGCTATAAAATGGCGAATTTGTCATTGTCCTGACTGTCATTTTCCCGGGTAATGAATGCCAGGACATTGAAGTGTTACCAGAAAGTCTTTTTAACTGCTAATACAGTAAAGAGGGAAATCAAATATTAACCTAATACTAAGTTTATGCATGATTGTAATATGCTTGGATGTAATCAAGGTTATTTATTTACTTAATGATTGATTATTATACACAATTTTATTCTGTACATATCAGCAACAAAAATTTTTTTGTTTCTTTCTACAGTGGATAAAAAGAATTAATTTAAGCAATGTATGGTCCATCTAACATAAAGGCTTAAGTTGAGTTACTTACTATTAACTTAAAATTACTGTTTTTTAAACTTCTAAGGTAATATGTCATTTTCCTGGCATTAAAGATTTGATGAATTTCTATTTTATTTTTTTTCTCGAGCAAATGTCAGTAAACTATACTGCTGTCTATAAGATATTAATAAGTGTAGCTAAAGAAGCATACAAAAAAAATTTAGATTATTTTGAAGATTTTGAATTTGAAATTTTTTGGAATTTGATCTTTCCTGAGAATCACCCATATATATACACAAACTATCGAATCGAACCTTCCTCGAAATGCTCATGGTTCTTGCACTTGTTACGTCAGGCTATCCGAAATAGTTTTGAGGTATCTTCTAATCAACTTGATTGACGGTTTAGCGCTTCAGTGAGCAAACCAGTTCGTTGATTAGAGTTATTATAGTGAAGTTACTTTCCTTTATACTAATTAGAAAATTCAACATTGATTGCTCAATGATATTGATTGTTTTCAAGTCATTTGCCTAAAAGGGTCTTTGCAATAAGCCTCACCAAATTCAGGTTTTTGAGTAATTTTCGTGTATTTTTTGTTAGATTTATTGCGTATGAGTAAAGTGTAACAAATTTAAAAATGCCAGCTTGAATGTGAAAGATTGGAGACTTTTCTAATCAGCCTAGCGTTTTGCATATTTTCACATTTTTCAAATGAAATATTAATATAAAATAATGAGAGTGTCTGAAATATCATTGATTAATTTAAAAAAATGCGAATGTATTTAATGTAATTAGCTAATTAATGAAATCTAATTGCATTTTTAACATGAAAAGAAAGCATTGTTTGTAATATCTCTCAACAAAGCGTATTGTTTGTTTGAAGAAACAGCAAATAAACAATTGGGAAATGGAATTTTAACACTTTTAATGGAATCTCCTTGAAATACTGTGGACATTATCACTTTGAAGTGTTTGTCTTCAAAGTTAATTAATTTTGAAGTCAAATTACGGACATACTTTGGCATTATTCTTTCTGTTAAGGAATGCCTTCTTTTTTAGCTCTTTTGTATTCATGTTGTTTACTTCAGAGGTGATAATCATAAATATGTTTCGTAAATTTAAGCAGATGTCTGAACTGCTGAAAATGTATTTAAAAATGTTTCATCGCAAATAAACTTTTGAGATGTAAACAAGTTAAATATGATGTTTGTAGTTTGATTATTCCTCTTCTGAGATATTATGCTTTGTTTATTTTAAGTTAATAATTTTAAAAACATTAGTTTATTGCTGTTCAAACATTCCTCATAATCTGAAAGTATATAAAAAATGGGGACGTCTCTAGCTTATTTCAACGCAACAGAGAAAGAAACTAATAATTATAATAAATTTAGGAAGCAGATTCTTCAATTAGGAAGGTGCATCTAATTTTCTCATAAAAGCAGTAGAAATCAACAAATTGAGTGTTCCAAAAGGTTCGAAAATTTGAATAATTAATTATAGAATTGAAGAATACGATAAAACTTTACGGTTTTCTGCCATCAGCTTAGGAAGCAAGTTATTTATTTCCAGCAAATTTCATAAATGGTTATCAAGTTCACTAGTAGATGGTGCTTTCGACTGGAAAAAAATAAAACGTTTAAATATAACTACTATTTGAAGCAACATCGTAGTGACGCCTTAGGACAAGATTGCCTATTAAAACATCGGGGAACATATTTCAGTTAAAATAGTTTTTCCCGTACTTATTTTATAAATGTTGCAGTAAGAGCCATGATGGTTCAGGGGATGTAGCGCTCGCCTCCCAATTAGAAGATCCGGGTTCTAATCCCAGTCGACGTTGATTTCGCACCTGGCTCTCACCGACCAGAATGCTGACGTAAAATACCCTCATGCCCCAGACGGATAATGGGTGAAAGTTTTCTTGCCATCAGGCTAACCGTGGGAGTTTTTAATGACTGTCCTCACCATGCAAAGCAACTGTAAGTTAGCTCCATCTAAAAGTCTTCCGCGAAAGCAAATTTTCCCAAACACTTGATACAGGAGTTCCCTTGTCTTTTGTAGAAGTTTGAAATATTAAGGCTACGGAATCGAAAATTGGTAGTCGTTTGATCATAATTGAATCGGCTTTTTAACGATTGTTATAAAATATAAAATCTTGCAGTTAGTTACGTCGCGGTAGCACAAGTGATTGACCGTTCAACTCCCCATGAGATGACCAAGGTTCAAATTTTAGAGATGGCTGGTTGATATAAATTCAGCATCTTGCTCGCACCGCACTCTGTGCTGACGTAAAACATCCTCTGTGTTAGACGGATCATAGGTTAGAATCCCCTCGCTGTGCGACTAACCATAGGGGTTCCCATGGATTTTAACCCAATATAACGCAAATGAGGGTCAATTCCATCAAAAAGTCCTCAGAGAATACTTGTTTCTCCCAATGTTTGATCTAAGAGTTCCCTTATCTTCAGGAATGTGTTCAAAATCACAAGGCTATGAAGTTGAACTATGATGGTCGTTAACTCAGAATTGGGTTGGCTGTTCAAGGCCGGTTATAATATAAAATAAAATGTTGCTGATAGCAGTTTTTCATATGTTCATGAAATTCGCAACTGATTATTAAATTTTAAAGACAGAAAAATCATGTTTTTTTTCTCCTTTAGTCTAGTCTTTTTTTTTCTCTTCTCAAATTGTCAGTCATTTTTGAGACTGCTAGAATTAATAAATTAAACCAAAAATTTCAACTTCCAAGTAATGAAAAAAAAATTCTTTTTTTGTGTTTTTGAAAATGTAAACTTACATGTATTCGTCGTCACTTTGAGTGGAGGGTCCATCTGGCCATTCCATGTAGCATATCACTCGATGGTCTCCATTTACGAAAGTCTCGATTCGAGTGACGGAGTAGAGGAGATTCGGAAAGGAGAGAATCACACTCAAAATCCATATCCAGACAGTGATGTTTAGGGTTGTTGCTCTTGACATCCTTGGCTTCAGAGGATGCATAATGGCCATGTATCTGGAAAGAGAGAAACAGTTTTTCAATATTCGAAAAAAGGGTGCTTGGGATACACAGTATTACAAAAATTTTACCGGAAGTCTTTAAAAACCATTGAAATGAAAATTACATTTTGCTTAAGTACTCAAAAAATTTATTCCTACTAAGTTAAAAAATTAACTAAAGGGTTAATCAACAGATGGCGCTGCCAGCTGAAAACAACCATTTTCAACAAAAACGCAGCGTAGGCAGAAAACAGAGTTAACAAATGCCCCAGCACATATTTCAATTAAAATTGCTTATTTTTTTTTTTTTTTTAATTTTATAGCAATAAGTATTTTTTTTCAACTTCCGTTAACTAGCGACGGTATTAAAGACTGATTTCGAAACTTAGGGGAAATAAATTTCTAGTTCCCTATGTTGAATTGCATGCAAATAGTAATTAAGGTTTAAAAAATTGTACTATCTACTTCTGTTTTTCTGCCATTTTACATTCAAAGCATCAACATTTTTAATGATAACCAGTATGAGTTCAGCCTTTTTTACTTGATTCAAAATATTAAAAGGAAAATTATATTTCAGCATTAGTGTATTTTTAAATACGTAGGTAACTTAAAAGGTAACTGAATTTGCCCAAGTCATTTAAATCCAAAAAGTATTCTGGTATTGATTTCCGAAAACTGTTCGTTTGGTTCTTTTACGAATAACATTGAGTTAAAAAATTGCCGTTTTTGTCGCATAATAAACATTTCGGCAAACTAGTAAGAATAGTTTTCATGCAATATGGAATTCGCTTTGTGCTTTGTATAGAAGGATTATATTTAAATCATTTGCTTTTATTAAAATGTATCTTTTTAAAATTGATTCGCTATTTAAAAAAAGACACAAATCTGAATCAGTTTCCGAAGTTATTGTTTCCACCAAGTGTGACAGGAATCTAATTTCTAAGAGATTTCAACGTGGATTTCCAAAGTATTTCAGCATTTTAAATTGCATACGTGCAAATAATTGCATAATCTTAATAATCAACTCATAAAAGTAAAGATAGCACTAACGTGTCTTGGAAGAGTCAGCGCAACAAGCTGAAAATAAAATATTTCTTGTCCAACTAGCTATATATAACTATTTTGTATCTAAATTCATTTGAACTTTGCACGTTTATCGACACCTTTTTCTACAATACCATTTATCAAAAACAAAAACTTATTTTTCACAATCCTCCCATGTAAAGAAATGCTTTCAAATGTTTGAATTTAGTGTCTTTCAATTTTATTTTTTACTCTGAAATATTATTAAGTCTTCAGCAATATCCAATAACCAATCTATTGTGAATACAAAAAAGACAATAACATTCAATATTTTCTGTATCATTTCTTGGAGTTGTTTGAAAAAATTTATTGCAACATAAAACATATGCGTTCTGTATTTATTTTGTTGTAAATAAACTTTAGTCATTTTAGATACAGTTAAAGCTTCCGGTGTTTTAAATGTTTATGCGTTCTTTCTTAAGAACATATAAAACATTTCTGTGACATGATTTATGTTAGACATCGACAAATAAAATGGAATCAACCGTCTCTAAACAGATGAAACTTTATTTTTATGCTTTAAGAGTTGAAAAAAAAAATACAATCTACATTGTAAAAATTTCCAAATCAAATTCTGATAAAAAAAGTTACTCAACGTGCCGATACTTTTCACTGTAAAACCACTGTTTTTATAGTAATTTTACAGTTATCGTAATTTTACAGTTAACGTAATTTTACAGTTAACGTCATTTTACAGTTACCTTAATTTTACATTTACGTAATTTTGACAGTATTAACTACCGTAAAATCGCTGAATCCTTCTGAATAAATGAATAATACTGTAAAATTTACGGTATAACATTAAATGGATGATGCTCACAAAGTGCAATCTGGATTTTTTTTATACAGTGTATGATGCTAACTTTTATCTCATTCCATTGTAATTGTTTATGAAAATAATATTCTTACATAAATTTCAATAAGATGTTTATCATAATCGAGGGATAAAAGTATTTCCTATGGTTTTACAAATACTCAATCATGGAGGAAGAATGAAACGCATAAATAGCCATTTGAATAAAACAATTCCACAAAAGCTTCTAATATGAATATGTTTTTGTCATAGAAAGTGAAACATTTTAGTTATGATCGAACTCAACAAACGATGAATTGTTTATTCAAATTCACTCGGCAAACAGGACTTTCTTATGCAAATGAGAATCATACTAATGGATGTCGGTATATAATTTTGACGAGACCCTGCTTTATTGATAAACTTAGATATTAACGGTTTCATTAAACTACTGAAATGAATTTTATATCCACTCATTTCTTTAGAAAAATGAAATTCTTATTTTTGAGGTTTATAACTAAACATTTGTGGCTTTTATGTAAATGCATCATCAATCAAAGGGAATGATGTTTTCGCGTGTGTTTAGCATTTTATTTGTTTCGTGATGCTATAATTAATGGAACTATGATTTTTGCGCAGAGGGCGTAGTCCGACATGGAGTTTAATTGCAATATTATAATGAGCTGTTTTAACATCAATAGACGGAATGCTAATACAAATGGCTGCAAATAGTGATTTCAAATCATAAATCCAAGTTTCAATAAATATAAATACATTCGTTTCATAAAAAGAGGCAAAATGAAATAACATTTTTTAAAACTACGTTCAGTAGACTAAACAAGGGGGAAGATTTATATTTTTAAAAGACGACCAACAACGATTTTTTAATGGTTATAGAGTTTAATTACTGTATTATATCGAACTAATTTAACATCCATGTTTAGAATGCTAAATTTCAGTGATTTCAAATTATACATTCGAGTTTCAATTAATTCATTCCATGTTCAGAATGCTAAATTCCAGTGATTTCAAATTATACATTCGAGTTTCAATTAATACATTCCATGTTTAGAATGCTAAATTCCAATGATTTCAAATTATACATTCAAGTTTCAATTAATACATTCCATGTTTAGAATGCTAAATTCCAATGATTTCAAATTATACATTCGAGTTTCAATTAATACATTCCATGTTTAGAATGCTAAATTCCAATGATTTCAAATTATACATTCAAGTTTCAATTAATACATTCCATGTTTAGAATGCTAAATTCCAATGATTTCAAATTATACATTCGAGTTTCAATTAATACATTCCATGTTTAGAATGCTAAATTCCAATGATTTCAAATTATACATTCAAGTTTCAATTAATACATTCAAGTTTCAATTAATACATTCTATGTTTAGAATGCTAAATTCCAATGATTTCAAATTATACATTCGAGTTTCAAAAAAAACATTCCATGTTTAGAATGCTAAATTCCAATGATTTCAAATTATACATTCAAGTTTCAATTAATACATTCCATGTTTAGAATGCTAAATTCCAATGATTTCAAATTATACATTCGAGTTTCAATTAATACATTCCATGTTTAGAATGCTAGATTCCAATGATTTCAAATTATACATTCAAGTTTCAATTAATACATTCCATGTTTAGAATGCTAAATTTCAGTGATTTCAAATCATACATTCGAGTTTCAATTAATAGATTCAAATAAAATGTATAATGAGAAAATGATTTCATGACTACGTTAAGCAAACTAATAAGGAGAAAATACTTCTATTCTTATTAGACCGACAACGATTGCTTGATGGTTTTAGAATTTATTTACTGTATCGCAATGAACTTACTTAAAGTCGGTTTTAAGAATGCGAAATTACAGGACTGTAAAAAAAGATTTTAAATCCTACATTCGAGTTTCAAATCGTACATTCGTGTGATAAAAAGATGCAAAATAGAGCAAAAATTTCAGAAATTACGTTAAAAACACTAATAGAGAGTTAATATTTTTTTGCAGACTAACAACGATTGCTTAACGATTATAGAGTTTAATTACTGCATTATGATGAGTTTATTTGACAACGATATTTAGAATGATAAATTCCAGGACTGTAAATAGTGATTTCAAATCATTCATTCAAGGTTCAATTATTACATTCACGTAAGATGTAAAAAGAAAAAAAAATTAAAACTGCAATAACTAGACTAATAAAAGAGAAAATATTTTTACTCTTATCAAACCTACAACGATTGATTGACGGTTGTATAGTTTAACTTTTGTATTATAATGAACTAACATAACGTCGATATTTAGAATGCTAAATTCCTGGATTGTAAATAAAGATTTCAAATCATACATTCGAGTTTCAATTAATACATTTATGGGATAAAAAGATCGATAATAAAACAAAAATTTAAAAAAATTAGGAAGACTTAAAGAGAGTAAATTTTTTTTATCAGACCAGCAATGACTGAATAATGGTTATAGTATTAAATTACTGCATTGTAATGAACCAAATTATCATGGGTATTTAGAATGGTAAATTCCAGGACGATAAATAGTGGTTTCAAATCATATATTCGAATTTCAACTATTACACCAAGTTAGATATATAATGAAAACAATAATTATTTCAAAACTACGTCAATTATAGACTTATAAAAAATAAAATAATTTCATTTTTGTCTGACCTAAAAGATCATTTAACGAAAAAAAAGTTTAACTATGGTATTATAGTGAGCTAATTTAGCATGCATAATTATAATATCATTAAATGTCATTAATTAAATGCCATTAATAATGTAATTATAATGTCATTAATGACATATTATTTCATTAAAAATAGATCCGAAAATGATACTTTAATAGTGATTGGAGCTTATGAAAACTTATAGTTTAATCTATGGTAACAGAAATCGACATTGATGTTTCTAATCCGTGATGATCTTACATGTCTGAGAAGCGAAAAATCCTACATTGCATAAAATAAATGTTTTATGGTTTGAAGAAACATTTAAGATCATAACAGATTGGTAGAAAAACAATGTAAATGATTTATAAGTGCTTAACTCTGAAAGATTACAGAATCAGAAAGATTACGCCATTTTGGAAAGAAAAATACTTCTAGGTATTCTAAAAGGAATACAAAAGGATGATATTTGGCATTCAATAACGAATTCACAGCTAAAATGGAACCCTAAGGAATCACATGTCGCTAAAATCATTAAAAATCACAAATTAAAGTGAGCATCATACCTCGTCCGATTGGAAGAAAACTGAAATGTCAAATATGTTTATATGACGAAACCATTTGGTGTACGATTATAAACATCTATATCCATCCATCTATCTATCTATCTATCTATATCTATATCTATATCTATATCTATATCTATATCTATATCTATATATATATATATATATATATATATATATATATATATATATATATATATATATATATATATATATATATATCTATATATATATATATATATATATATATATATATATATATATATATATATATATAATACATAAATAAATACAAGAAAACACGAAGAAAGTTAAGAAAAACAATAAGTTTCAATAATTAATAATCAGCGGCTAAAATTATTTGCAAAACAGGCAATTTATATATCTTTTCTATTTTATATTTTTTCTTAAATAAACATCTATCTTCTAAAACTATTTATGATCAATTTTTAAAATTATCCAGTATAATATTACCTTGCGCACATCCATTTCGGGCCCATCCTTGGTAACTAACAAATCAAATTTCAGAATAACAAATCACTTCAGCAGTGCAATAAGAACGACACTTTAAAACTCTCTTGTTACACTCAATTTGCGCTTTTGTTTTCATCTTTTGTTTTCATATTTTGTAATCTGGCAATCTTTCTGCGAAAACATTTTTAAATCATTCTTGAAAAATTTTTCGTCCATGTAAGTTGATCTGATTTTGCTACTCGCTTTCTAGCCCCTTTTTAATGTTTTTTCTTTTTATTTCATTTTATTTTCTGTTTTTACATGTTATTTTTACTTATTTTTACTTTTTGTGATCTATTTTATTTATTATTATTTTTATAAAAAAAATTTTGAGTGCTCCTCACACTATTGTATCAATATATTTTGCTTTGGCTTTATTGATACAATATCAGAAATAATCGTGTGGGCTGAAGAAAAGATTATATCTTTTTTTCCGGTTTTTTAAATAAAATTTCATTCTTTTTTTTCTATATATATATATATATATATATATATATATATATATATATATATATATATATATATATATATATATATATATATATATATATATATATATATATATATATAAACTGTTGTTTGTTATTTTTTTACTTATTATTCCCCCCCCCCTTTTTTTTTTCTTATGTCTATAATTTTCCTTTGTTTTATTCTTCATTTTGAACTGAATTTCAGTAACAATTTCTCACGGTTTTGTGATTTTAAGCACCAGATAAAATTTCTACAACATTTAAAATTCGTTCTGAATAAGTAATTGAAAATTATTTAATATTTATAATTTCATAAGACGCATATTAAAACAAAACAATTTCACGAAAAGTATACTTTGTATGATTTATTTAATACTACTGTCTAAAACAAATATTATTGCTAATAAAATATATTTGTAAAAAAGAAAAGCTCATTCACCATTTAAAATGTAATAAAAAGTTAATTAAACATTAAAATCCATTTAAGGAAGTAAAATAAAAAGTTATCACATTGGTTCGCAAATTTTTCTTTTTAAAATATTATAAAAACCAAGCAAAAATGTTACGAAAGAGAACCTGCATTAAAGAATTTTTTTTTTATAATCTATGCTTTAAATTTATTAACGGAAAAATGTACTAGTAATTTCAGAGGAGCTAATTTTTATGATAAAATGAAAAAAAAAGTTCCAAGAATGACAAAAACCACATCTTTTTTTTTTAATTACTTAATAATTTTTAAAGCTTTTAACGTTAAAGTAATATTTGTTTTTTCTTTTTTTCAAAGAATCTATGCATGCATTTTACTTGCTCTTAAATGCCTATTTTTTTGTTCGAAGTAAAAAAAAATAAAACTTGGGTTTAAACTTTGGAATCAAGTTTTTTTTTTGTTTCTTTAAGAAAACATTAAAATCGTAGAATATAGTTTTTGTTCTTTATTAGAGGGCAAACATTCTATTGAAATTCAGTTTAATTGCACTTCTGATTTCTTTTATAATATTTGAGAGGACGAAAAACAATTTTCACATAATCGTTTCCCTAAGTATTAAGTAAAATAAATATTTGATACTAACGCATGACGAACTATTGTATTTGGTATTGTTTTTTTTTCTAATTTTGCGTATTGCATGTATTTTAATACATTGAATCATAAGATTATGATGGAATATGTTTTATTAATTTAGCATTTTAAATAATTTAGTTTTCAATAAATGTATACATCAACAATTAGTACGTGTGGTGTTATAGTTAAATACAGTTTAAATGAATTTTCAATATTGAGAAGAAAAAAAATTTCTAAACCAGATCTTTTTAAACTGTAGGTCGCAACATCAATCGGAGTCATGGGACCTGCATCAGAAGTTGCAAAAAATTTCAGTAATCTTGCTAATTCTTTAACTTTTGATAATTTTACAATATGAAAATAGCTAAATTATCCATTTACGAAAGAGGTGATGCATTAAAAAAATCAATTTTGTATTCACTTCTTTTGTCTATCTCTGACAATTTTTACCGTTTAATCATCAGTATCCGGCTCGCTTCAGGGTAGTTAACAAAATGTATACACTTTTTCAACACTCTTAGAGAGTTTTATTTACTCACTCTCAGAAATTAAATTCTCACTTTTGACGATTCAGTAATCCTTGAACTTTCATTTTACTAATTTTGAGAATCATTTCGTCACGAAATCACGTGGTTTGGGGCAAAACGCGAACCACTAAATATAAGACGAAAATTATTTTGCTCAACATGGAACCACATTGCAGTACATTATGGGAGATTGTAAACTGAAATGAATGCTGGACTATCGAAACTAGAATGACGAAATAAGGAGACCTTTCTGTATTGTGTTCAAGGAGTTGACCCCATACCAGGTAGATCCCGGGTACGAGTCCCACTGCGGGCATGGATGCGATTTAACTGCCAGTTTTGTATGTCCTGCTTGCATTGTTGGGGCGACGTTGATCTACCAGTATAGTGTTAGCGAAAAAGTGATCAACAATATCGCTCGAAGAAACACTAGACATTACGAGTGCCAAATGTTTTATTTATATATAAATTTTTTTGGAAATAAATGGAATGGCGAAATTCTTCTTTACTTTTTACGAAATTCGTATTTTGGAACAAGTGACGTTAGTTAGTTCTTCACTTTGACGAAATTTTTGAATACTTCGTGATATTTAAGTATCCATTTTTTGCAGTGCTGGAAGGATTAACAAAAAAATCTTGGCATTCGCTTCCAGAAACAGGTTTCGATTATAAAAGATGAGATGAAAACATAATAATCCAGATTCTGCAATCAACTTTGAGGATTTTACAGTAAAAATACGCAATTCCAGAATATTTTTCTGTTATTTGTATTTATTCATAGGACTATTTTTAAAAAAACAAAATATCGGAGAATGTTTTCATAAATGCTTCAATTTTTTTCCAGCTGCACGCAGCAATATATTGCTGATAAAATTGCTGCGGTAAGAAGTACAGGCACTCAGGGTAACAGTACTTTTCTCTCTCCTTAAAATCCACTTTTACCGTAAAATTCCACGGAATTAAAAATTGAAAATATCGTACTTTTTCTGTAATATTTACCGAAAAATCACTGAAACAATCTCATTAATTTCACTGCGTTACAGTAAAAATAACGGTGAAAGTGGATTTTACATTGCGGATGCTGTAATCATGGTGCAAGTACTTTCTTACTGTAATTTGACCTGAGACGTTTTACAGTGTAGTCACAGGAATTAACGATTTTTGGCGAATAATAAACTATTTTCAAAATAGCTGTGATCTTGCAACTGTTGGATCAAGTTTAATATATATTTAGACAACTAATTTTGAAAATTGCGCAAGACGTCAAAATTAAAGAAAGTCATACGTTTCAAAAAATTTCAGAAACTAATTTTGACCTGACAGTCTCAGAGAACTTAATTTAATATCATGTTTCCGATCAATTGAAAAGCATATATTTTATTTTCAAGAGTGGAAAACTGAATCACATTGACACCGACTCAGTTTCAGAGTGCAAAGCGCATTACAACTATTAGTACAATCCAATTCACTAGTGTATAAATCATGTTAACTCGATTCTATTAGGAGGTACCTTTTGATAGGTGACGGTTGACATTGCTGGTAGCCTAGTCTCACATGGGTGGTCCGTGGATGGGAACACACTTGCCTCGCCCAACACGCCTTTCTCAATTGGAACGCTCACTTCGATTTGAACATACCTAGTTAGATGTATGGCTCACAGTGATCAGTTAACTTGCTATTTGCGTCTGCGACATTGTCCTCCTCACGCTGTTGCTACTCGGTCTCGATAACACATAACGAGGGCCTGTACACACTTGATTGCTAATTTAGATACAGGAGAGACCAAGGCCGCAACCGTGATCCTAATACAGCTCTCATGACCAGCACTGAAAGTTCGGGGATCTTAATCTAGCAAAACAGCAAATCCATTCATCGAATTCTATCACCGATAAAATACTAGCTCACTACAACTATTGAAGTCTAATTCACTAATGTATAAGACATGTTAAATAGATGTCATCTTCAGATACTTTTTGACAAATGACGATTGACATTGTTAGTATCCTAGCCCCACAAAAGGTTTCCGAAATATTAAGAAATTTTTTAAAAACTGCACGCACCGTAGCTGCCTCATATATTCAGTAACGTCTCGGGATTTTTTTTCTTTTGCAGTGTAGTTTTGGGAAATGAAAAGTGTTTGTGACCTAAGCTTTCTACTTAAAAAGTTGAATTTTCTGCATTCATAAATATTTGCATAAGTTAAAAATTATTTAGTGACTTTGAGTGGAAAGCTCTCGCAAGATCAATTTTTTAAAATTTTTTTTAACGAATTATTGCTATTTAAATATTTAACACTCGAAAGACGGATAGGTCCAATTTGGCATCTCCCGTTTTTTGTTATCATGTAATTTGAAAAATAATTTATTAAATATATTAAGTATTTTTGATTTTTCATAATTTCTTCCAATTTAAGTGCTTATTTTATCATTCAGGTATTAGCATCATAGAACCGTATATGTAGAACCTAAAACCTATTATGAGAGGAATGGAGAGAGTGGCCCCTTATTTTGGTAGGTATCTCATAACTCCTGGTATTTTTGGGTATATAGGCACTATTTAGAAAAGGTAAGGTACTGCAGTTTCATTAAAAAAAAACAAGAGTATTTCAACATATCTATATTATTCATAGAGAAAGGAAAATTTAAATATCTATGAAATTAATGCACATTTGATAAGCCAGTGTTCCCTTTAATCAAATGTAGTCGCTTACCACATCGTATAAAATACCATAAAATTTCGATAATTAAGTCTATAATATATTTTTTTAAAAATTAATTATGATTATATTTCAAGATTTTAGTTACGTACTTTGTCTAAAAACAAATAACCTGGGAAGGACCCTTTAGTCTTTTCAGGCATATAGCAATCTGTCTGTTCTTCCCAGTGTTATGTAATTTGTCTGTTCTAAATTCAAAATAATATATTACAGCAAAATGATATAGATAGTTCCTCAAATGATATTGTAGCTTTCCTCAAATGTAAGGCCCTTAAAATGTAGCCTTTAATTTATGTTTTAGCTTATAATATCACTGTCAAGTTTGAGTGATAAAAGTTTGTGGATCATTTAATTCTAAATCACGCGAATAAAAGTTGTAGATGTAGCTTGTTTATAGATGTAGATGTTTTAGCTTATAATATCACTGTCAAGTTTGAGTGATAAAAGTTTGTGGATCATTTAATTCTAAATCACGCGAATAAAAGTTGTAGATGTAGATTGTTTATAGATGTAGATGTTTTAGCTTATAATATCACTGTCAAGTTTGAGTGATAAAAGTTTGTGGATCATTTAATTCTAAATCACGCGAATAAAAGTTGTAGATGTAGATTGTAAAATAACGAAGTTTGATTTTTATCAATGTGTTAATATTTTTATTGCATTTTAGATTGTAATAGATCAAATAATCAAATATTGTTTTATTATTTTTACTGAATGAAGTATTTTCTTCGGGATTTTGCAAATTTTTTTAATTTCTTTTTCTTTATATCATATTAATTCTGCACCATTTGTAAATGAATTCCCCTTGATTTATATACCATGATTGCGAATTTGAAAGCAAAATATAAAGAACGCTGCGTTTATATTATTGATTTTTTTTTTACAATCCCAACATTTCAAATGGCATGAGTTTTCTAAACAAAAAGAATTATTTGTTTGTTGAAATCAAGTCTCAACAGATTTATAGAAAGGTATTCCAGTGGAAACAGCTTCACTCCTTTAATTCTCGTATTTATTCTTTTTTCTTCATTTATTTCTTCTTCTTTACAAACATTATCGCTTCTGTGTGCTTGTATTTGAGAGTTATATGATGAAAAGAAATAGGAAAACTGAAGAAGCGAGAAGAATATCGTTCGGTACTCCTCAGCATCAAAGCACCTCACTTTTAGTCGCCTCTCCCTACTCCCTAATCACGGCTGAAACGTAATTCTATCTTCTAAAGATCTCAATTTAGAATTCTTTACGCGCCAAAAATCGATTGAAGAGATTCTTCCCCCGAGTGCAAATATTAGTTCCTCTCCAAGAAGACATCAGATACCAACCAAAGATGAACTGATAAGTTATCAGTTCCAAATTAAAAGTTCTAAAAGGTATCTCAATCGTAAACTGTGTTTATGCTCTGTTGCAACAAATTGGACATAATGTGCTTGCATATAAGCCCTCACCTTTTCATCGAAAAAAGAGGTAATACAAAATAAAATATTGTCTTTAATATTACCTTGAAAATAGATGCGGTAATGTTATCGTTATTAGATGCTGTAATATATTTTAAATGCCATCATAAATTACTTTTTTATCTCAATATAATTTTTATTTCACCTTTTTGGCAGCAACAGAAATAAGCATAGTTTTATGGTAACTTATAGTTACAAATAAGATTTAGGCAATATTTTTATAAGAAACAAATTTAAAACAATATTTGACTTATAGTAATTGTTAATAAATGTTTCTTTTTTTGTTTTGTGAAAGTTTTCTTTTCTTATCATGCCATTATAGGTACTACACACTTCCTAGCTTTTAAATCTTATTTGAATCATAAATTTATATTTATATTTAATCATTCTTCATGTCTTTCAGTTAATTAATTTTTATTTAATTTTATATAAATCGAATACAAATATTTCTCTTCTCAATAAATGTAACAGCTAACAGGTAATTGCAATGAAAATGAATAACTAATTATAATTAAAGGTCACTTTAAACTGAGTATGAAAATCTATTTTCAATCTACATATCTTCAATCACATGAAACAATAGCATAACCGTTATTAGATTCACTTTAATTTAATAACTTTTTCACCTTAAATCTTCTGCCAAATTCTTTAAGGATCTGCATGTGACATCGGAGGTTGGCCAAATTTTAGCAAAATAAATAAATTTTAATCTATTCCAATATATTGTTTTGCCCCGAAAAGAAATAGTCCTATAGTATGTAAACAAAAGAACTGTAGACTGATGAACGAGGTATAGATATCCAGCATTGTGTTTACTTTTTGCTAACGTAGTTTGCTAATGTTTATTCCAATTGCGAAAACCGTTTGGCTCAAGCATGTCAAGTTTCTTAAAAATTTAAAAAAATCTAAACTTCTTAGATTACCGTAAATTTTTCATAGAATACTCTTTAAATTTTATTAATTTCAATGGAGTACCGTTTAAATTTTATTAATTACAATGCACTAATTTTTTTTTAATTTTTCTTAATATTTATGAAATTTTGTTGGCATTGGATACAACTTCTACATATTTTTGTCTTAAACATTTAGAGTTTGTGCATATCTCTGCAATGAGTGACACTTAATTCTAGAACACCAGGAAAAAGACTCTGGGGGAAAAGCTCAAGAAGAAAAAGCAAAGAAAAATATAATTGTAAAAAAGCATCAAGAAAAAAAACTATTTTAACAGTTGAATTTAATGACCAATTTAATTCAGTCTGTTATAGCATAATGAATTCAATATATTAAAGCTCTGCTAAATATAAGTATCTTGCTCACCCCGTAAGTTGTTTTTCTGGTATAGCATATCGCACCGAGAAGTTCCTAGCTTTAATTACGTATTCTAAGAGCTGGACTTCTTCTCCTTGCAATAATTTTTGTATAGGCTACGCTCGTTATTCCTCGATCATAGTTGTTAAATTTGGGTTGAAAACTGAAAAGACACATATTTTGCTCTACCATTTTCATAAACACATATTTCGAAATTTTTCAGTTTTCGTAAACACGCTTTTCGAGCTGTGCCTTTTTTCGTAAACGTGCATTTAATTCTGTGTACTTTTTCAAATATAGACATTTCAGGCTGTGTCTAGATTTAAAAACTCACAGACGGACTATATTCTTTTACTTCCAAGAGGATTAGATATTTATTTCCGAATTGATCCGATTTAAAAACAGCACCATATTTTTAAAGAGTTCTTCTGCTAAACGGTGAGCTCTCGTGTAAAATTAGCAGTAATTTTCGTCTTATGCAGTAGAAATCTGCATCTGAAAGTTCGGAAAAAGACGGATCTATCATTAAGAAGGTAAAAGTAGTATTATCATTGCTTTTCTTACTTTGAATAATTTGATAATTAATCTGTGTAACGTATCAAATTAACAAACAATAAACATTAGCAAAAAGTTTAAATTTCACAAAAAAGTATGCTGGTAAAAATTTTTAAATGTACGTGAAAGACTTAAAGAAGAGAAATACTTCTACAATTTAAATTAAAAATCTTACGTTATGGTTCAAATAGTTCTACAAATGATTTCTACATATATTACTGTTAGGTTGGAAAAAAATGTTTTCTTTTCCTAAAAAGAAAATTGCATTAGCAAAATCATTAAAAAAGTGTGAAACAAGAAAACTTTAAAGAATTGTCAGAAAGGAATTTGTTGAACAATACTTATTAAGAAATTAAATATCTTTTTTTTTACTAAAAAAAGCGAACAAGTTCCATAAAAGGTATTAATGGACGCTAGCAAAGCAAAGATTCTATGATTGAAAAATACTTGAAATTCCGTTAAAAATTCATTTTTTTCCCTTTCTGCTTTTCAATTATTATGATAGTAAGGGGCTTTTAGTATAAGAAAAAAGAGAAAAGTGAAGAGAGTAAAATAAAATTTAAAAAAAAGTAACCTCGTTTTGAAAGAAAGAAAGAAATTCTTCACTTTTTATCCGTGCTTAAAACATCAAATACTTAGATATTTAGAAACCGTTTGACATGATCGGTTTTAAACATTATTTCTAAAATTTGTCTTTTTAAATATTTAAAGGGAATATTGTGCAAAGGTTTAAGGAAATAATTACAAAAGTAATAGCTAGCATATAATATTCCATTTCTTTTTATCCTTTTTTTTTCTTCTTTTGTTTGACTTTACTTAAGAAAGAACAACATAGACGACTGTAAAAAACGGAATTTTAATGAATTTTGCAACGATAGTTATTAGCTTAGCTTTATACATTTCTTTTACTGTATTGTACATATTTTAATCATTTCACATACTACAACTATTTCACGAAAGCTTGAAAAATTAGAGCTTATTCAATATAATGTTACAAACTAATTTTTTAAATTATCCGTAACTTGCTGTAGTCAAAGCTGAAAAAAAAATGTTTTGAACAAATTTTTTAAATTATCCGTAACTTGCTGTAGTCAAATTTGAAAGAAAAAATGTTTCAAACAAATGTTTAAAATTTTTCATAATTGCTGTAGTCAAAGTTGAAAAAAAAATCCAAACTTAATTCCGGTAATGATTTTTTTGAACTACATAAATGTAGTTTCGGTTGCAAGTAGTATATTTTTTTAAGAAGAAATAAAAGAGAAGAGTTTTGAAAAAAAAGTAAAAAATTGCATAAAATAAGTTATATTTCCGTGGATTACTCAAAACCAGTCATTCCAATTAAAAAATCACTATATGCAACGAATTATTTATTGTGAACACCTCGTCTAAATTTTAAGTGATTCAAAACTGTACAAGTTAGATATACAGCATGTAAAAATAACATAGTTGTATATAAAGTTTTTGATCAATAATCCATATAAATATATAGAATTTTGCAACTAACTATAAAGGCAAATTGCAACTAAGTGAGGAGTTAACGAGATGTATCTTCTCTACCATTTTCAACAGTCAAAAGTGATACTCTAGCCTTTTTTCTCGTCTATCTACCTTTATGTGTCACCTCACAGGTTTCTAGAATAGCATTGGAAATTTTGCAGTGATCTTCATTACAAACAAATTCTGTGGCTGCTGGGCTTACATTTATTTCTAATTGTTCAAAAATCTGTCAATAACCCTTTGCAACCTTCATTATTAACTGTTATGGCTATATAAGCTGCAATTTCTACTATTATTATTGAAAGTACCATGAATTCCTTTCCATACGAAAATTTTTAAAAAAAATATTTCAATGAAATAGTTATAATAAACGTTTTTGCAAAAATGTTTTGATAGGAGTGAGGAAATCCATTATTTAATTGATCGCCAAAGTTCGTCTGGTCACGCAGCGCGTCCAGCTCGTTCAACATATTATGTTGTAATTTTTATATTTTTGCGAAAATCAAATCCATATTTTAGTACAATATTTTTAAAAGGCTAAACTGTCAAAAAAAAAAAATATATATATATATATATATATATATATAGCACAATAAAAACAAAGAGAAAAACGAGGAAAATTAATAAGTTTTATTAACTGTACATAAGCTGCTAGTATATAGAACTCATGAAATAAGCTGAATAATGAGAAAATATGGAAAATTATTAAAAATATTATTCAAAAGTATTTAAAAAATATAATTTCTGATATCTTAAGAAAAATAATAATAAAAAAAAATATATATATATACATTAAAAATCCAGAAAAATAAACAAAGAAAAGATATAATCTCTTCATCAGCCCACACGATTATATCCGCAAAAGGGAGTGCTTTCTAATCTTGTATTAGTATAGCCAAAGCAAAATATATCAGTACAATAGTGTGAGGAGCACTCAAAAAACTGAACATTAAGTAAAAGATATATACTTTCGTTTTCTTTTTGTTTCCGTCTTTAGTTCGGTTTTGTTCTTACTGCGCTATATATATATATATATATATATATATATATATATATATATATATATATATATATATATATATATATATATATATATATATATATATATATATATATATATATATATATGAATGTAAAGAGAAAGAGAAACAAATTCTTCAATATTCAAGTCTTCAGTACATGTTGATTTTTTATATATGCTGGTGACTGTGAGAAATATTTAACAGATATTCTGAGGGATTTAACGTATACCAAAGTTCCTATGTGATTAACGACATTTACAGGACAACATCGACAGTAATTTCGATCTTCCTCAGTAACTAATTTATAAATGATTACTAGCCCTTTTCAGCGAATAACTAATTCATCTTCAAATTTAGTTAAATTATAATAGGGAATCCATTACACTTTAACCAATATTATCGAAAATGTTAGTTAAGGTAGGGTAAAGTATAAATGATTTCTGACTCTACTTTACTTGTGACTCTACTTCTTAGTTAATTGAAAATTAACATTTTCTCTCTTTTTTTTTTGTTCAAAAATTTAAACTAGTTTTTTTTCATAACTCAAACATGGTTTTTGTTTCCTAACATTTTTTCATCTTTCATCCTATCTTTTTCCTGAAGTGCGTAAAATTATTATTTAGTTTCCTATTATTTTTACGTTTTGTTCAGTACTTCAATATTACATATAAGGAACGACTGTTTACTTTGGACTTTTTTCTTAAAACAAGCGTTTAAAGTCCACGTATAATAATAATTAAAAATAAATATCTTGCTAGTTTCAAAAAATACATTTTTTTTAAAAAACACATACATTTATTCCCCAAGTTTAGAAAGTTTTGTTTAATATAAACAGTGAAGATGATATTGAGATTATCGAGATTGATATATTCTTTTTAAATTTCTAAAAATAATTCATGTTATATATTGTTTTTTTTTATTACTAGCATCATATAAATACCCTATATTTGAAATACATAAATAATTCGAACATCAATGGATGCTGTTTTCGTTCTCAATTTCTATTATTCCTTTGTTTTCTAACTACATTTGGACAATAATACACTAAACTTGGTAATGCTTTTATTTTTAGATAAAGAAACAGAAGAGAAGATGCGGCCACCAACAAACTTTCTGCAGAAGCCCTTTATGTCAACAAACAGTATATCCAAGCACATAACACAAATGCAATTTACGTACTCAGTGTAGTTTGCTCTTTCTTGAAACTAAAATGGCGCACTTTGGAGATCGTGAGATGTTCACTCAATTCTGGATTTGAGAAAACAAAAGTTTATTTTGTCCACTGCATTTGCAATAAATTTTATCGAGTTATTTTTTCATTCAATACACAACGAATATAAATAAACTATTATCTGTTTTTTTAAATAAAAGTAGCTGAATACCTGCTGATGCACGGCAAAAATAATTAATAAATTGACATTAATCAACACTTCGAAAGCATGCACAAAAGGGAAAATATAAGTGGTGCAATTGATACAGCTAACATTTTTTAAAAATTTATTTATTATTGTATTATTTTATTTTTATTTTCCTGGTGACTTCCAGATACTATATTATGCAAAACAAGAGTATTTTTATAAATTTCATCCAATCGAAAGAAATATTATATTCAGCCACATTTGGTTTGAGGCTATTGCTATCAACCTATTTATGTCAATCAAAGTGTCCCAAATCGAGAAACTTTCTCCATTACTTATCCCTTTCTGGAATTAGTTACAGAAACCAAAAACGGCAATATAGTTGTGTTATTATAGGTTTCGCATGTCTTTTATGATATCTTTTATGTTAGAAATTTATTTACAAATTAAAATAGTATCCATTACCACAATAACAGTAATACCTATTACCAAAAATTAATCAGTAATCGTTGGCGTTAGTAATAGAGTCTACAATCCAGCGAAAACTCTTCTATATTAAGCTTGCTGTTTAATAAATGACTAATTATTCTGCATTTCAATTAGCATTGATTTCAAATTATTTAATCTCACAGAAACACGTTTCAGTTGTCCTGTTATAAACCGAAAAAGTAGTTTCAAATAAACTTAGAAATTCTAATTCGGTGATCAGTTGGCTTTCACATGCAAGTCACTTTAATCATCGAGCTTTTCTGATAAGGAATTAAAAAAAATTTTAAAAAATTTGTAATAAATTCCATTTTTGATAAAATAGAGTTGTGATATGAGTCATCAAACATTATTGATGTTATCTTTTAACTATTTGAATAAACAGATTTTTTTGAAGTTTAAATTCGTACAGTACCTGACGAGAAATTTATGAAAATAATTTATATTCGCGAAGTTCCTCAGAAAATTCAAAAGGATTTTAAATCGGGAGATAAAATTACTCCTTGAACCAGCTGTTCAAACACCTTAGCACAAAAGTTGCAGTAAAACAGTGTCAGATTTAGACATATGGACACACAGGCAAACTTTTCCTTTTATTAAGATTATGTGCATCTACTTCAGCATGAAAAAAACCTAAATTACTGCCATGCAATATAAATATTAATGTAAGTGACAAATTCAAAATCAAAATTGATATATATATATATATATATATATATATATATTTTCATATGAATTTTTTTTTCGCTTAAGCTACATCTTGTGTTGAAAAAAGATTTTTTTTCAAAAGTTTATTCTTTTATCAGTTTATCTGAAATTCTACTTGATTGCTGATAGCATTAGCAATTCCACTTTTCTCAAAATCTATCAAGAATCACTTAAGTTTTTTTTTCAATTGCGTGGCAGACTACACACCATAAAAGTCGCAGAGATAAAGATTATTTATTTAATCACTAATGATTTTATAAGCGCTATAAATGTGAACGGCAATCTGAAATATTTTATTTAGTTGACCAAAAATGAAAAAATAAAAATATCTTTTTTATGTAATTTACCATATCTATTCTACTATCTCTTTATGTACCAGTACTTGGCCTTAGTGCGGTGTCTAGCGTCCACGTTTTTGCTGTTGTACAAATTTTTAGGATACGAAGTGGTTTGAACGTTCTCTGAACGTGAAAGCTACCTGGTTGATCCAACCGATAGTCATATGCTTGCCTCAAAGATTAAGCCTTGTCGAAGTACATGCCATATTTAAAGTGAAACCACGAATAGCTCATTAAATTAGTTATATGGTACTTTGTATTATACTTTACTACCTGTGCAGTGTCCAGCATCCACGTTTTTTGCTGTTGTGCAAATTTTTAGGATTCGAAGTGGTTCGAACGTTCTCTGAACGTGAAAGCTACCTGGTTGATCCAACCGATAGTCATATGCTTGCCTCAAAGATTAAGCCTTGTCGAAGTACATGCCATATTTAAAGTGAAACCACGAATAGCTCATTAAATTAGTTATATGGTACTTTGTATTATACTTTACTACCTGTGCAGTGTCCAGCATCCGCGTTTTTTGCTGTTGTGCAAATTTTTAGGATTCGAAGTGGTTCGAACGTTCTCTGAACGTGAAAGCTGCCTGGTTGATCCAACCGATAGTCATATGCTTGCCTCAAAGATTAAGTCTTGTCGAAGTACATGCCATATTTAAAGTGAAACCACGAATAGCTCATTAAATTAGTTATATGGTACTTTGTATTGTACTTCACTACTCTCATAACTGTGGCAATTCTAGAGCTGTGGCAATTCTCATGCAGCAGAGTTCCGACCTTCTGGGACGTTAGTTTTTAACTCTTTATGTAGTTCTCATCAAAGTTTTACATGTACAAGCAAACCACTAAACTAGGTCAACTATCAAGAGCTCTTTTTCAGGGATTTATATTTTAAGAGCCAAGAAATGAAATCCATGGAAGGCTCATCATCTTTCAGGAATGGTGGAGGGTTCTTGAGCTGGTACCTCAGTCAACGAGTTTATTTTTAACCACGGAAGGTGGTGCAAACTTCACCTTGATTGCTTGATTTTAAGCTTTGCTTGCACTTCATCATGCATTCATACCATATGTTGTTCGAAAAAAAATATCGAATAAAAAATTAGATTTAAAATGTTCAGTTTTTCATATTTTATTTTATTTATTTTAAGTGAGAAAAAGTTTTACCCAACGAATATAAGTTTAATTATTAACCCTGAACTATCTAGTAAATGTTTTTAAATTTGAAATTTAACTTTGATCCAAAAGAATTTAATTCAATTAAGAAAATTTAAAAATAAAAAATGTTATTCACATTTTGAGACAAAGTTAAACATATGCGTTGCTGAAACTTACTGCACTCTATTTCCTCCTTTTGCTGGAATAAAGAAGCACTAAAAAGATCAAAGAAAATTTGGTTGCACTTCAGGCTTATTTCGATAAAGACGAGACTTGAAGTTAATATTCAGCAGGGCGATAATCTAATATCTTAATGAAGATTCGTGTATTTTATTTTATAAGGCTCCTCCAATTGAAAGGAAAAGGGTTAAAATCATTTGAGCGAGAAGAATTTAATCTTCGCTGATGAAAGTGGTTTTCATAGCTCTCTCGCAGAGAAAGGTAGTTAAAAAATTAAAAGTTGAGAACTCATTCTGTTTTAATGCATCACAGCCTTCGAAACATTAAGTGAATTTACAAACTCATCAGCTCATTTTGTTGCTCGGGGAAAGTACAACTCTCAGTATAAATTAATTAAACGCTTGACTTTCACATGGAATTAAATTGTCGTTACACGCCGTTCATTTATTTTAGCAATATATATCTCTAGATAAAGCTTGAATAACCCAGAAAATAAAGATTAACTTTTAAACGTTAATATAATGTCCTCGTTTTAAACAGCATATCATTCAAAAAAGTAATAAATGTAACACATAATAAAAAAATCAAAAAATAAAGTAATAAAAGCAAATATTCATATTTAATAACAATAAAAAATTTATAAACAATAAGTAAAAACATGTTTTGAGAGAGAATTTAAAAAAAGAGAAAAGAATTATATTTTTGTTACCCAAAAATGAAAACCGTGAGTGCAGTACTTTCGAAGTATTTATAGGAAATGTTCAGTGGTGATGAAAGTTTGTAACATTTGTGATGTTTGCTTCATTTTTCGTTTGAATTTTAATAAAAAAAAATATTTTCTCAAATTTTTAAAAAGTAGCTTGGAAAATTTTCATCTTATTATTTGTTTTCTAATTTTTGTGTTTCTTAGTTTCTTTCATGTGGGAAAATGGTTGCAGTTTTGATTAATGATAACTTCTTTCTGATGATAATATGGCCATATGTTCTGCTTGAAACTTGGAGAAGATTGAAACTTATACTAGAAAGCTTTTGCTAAATTTTGAGCACTTTAACTAGTTAAAAATGGTCAGTAAACTTACGATAATAAACTTAATTATAATTACTATAATAAACTTATGATTCTTGAGAATATATGCTTATTTTAGAGCGCTTACAGCATGTCGACTTCTTACCCATAATTTTGAAGTAAAATTTTCTTATTATCAAGAATACCTTTTGATTTATCCTATATAATTTTATTTTTTTAATTTCTTTCTTCTGTTCAACATTTATGTGTTTCTCTGTCACTGTTTTAATTGCAATGCTCATTCATATGAGTTTCGGTATTTAATTTATTTTCTTAATATCTCTTTTTCTAGCAAATATATTTCTCGCTTTATAAATTCCGTTTATTAAATTCCGTAACAACAGAAATTTGAACATTATTTTGAGACATTGTATTAGTTCGGCTTTACCCTGTCTCGCCCCCATTTCGGGGTATCCAGCGAATACTGCTGAAGGATCGGTTTAGGCCAGATCCTAAATTCTGTTTCCAAAAAGTCTTTTAAAAATCTCTTCAATTCCTTTGTTTGGTTTCCTTTGGTTCCAGTTTTCTTTAATGGTATCAAAGTTCACATTTCTTGGGGAAAATTTAATTCTTAAATCATCATAAACTGGACAGACAGTAAGTATGTGTTCGATATCTTCATAAGTTTTACAAACTTTACAGTTCGGGTCTTTTCCGAACAATTTTGACTGATAACTACCTAGGGCTCCATGGTTAGTTAGAAATTTATTGATATAGAAGTTAGAGTAGATTTTTCGATTACTGACTTTTGGGATAAATTGGCAAGTGTGTCGGCCTTTTGTATCATCACTGTCCCATCTTAGCTGCCATGTTAAAGGGTTATTCTTCGTAAGTTCTATTCTTGTTGTCTGTTTTGATGGTATGTCATATAGATCTATTGTTGATTTTTGGCAAGCTAATTTGGCCTGTCCATCAGCTTCCTCATTGCCCTCATATCCTTTGTGCGCTTTGAACCAGTGGAATTTAGTACTATTTTTGTAAGTATTAATTTTTTTAAGTATTAAGACATTATATTAAAACATCTATGGGACAGCTCATTGCAAACTAGAGGTATCAAGGATTTAAAGACTCCACAATTTCGTAACCAATGCCGTAGTTGTGGCATTGTGCTCAACATTGCTTAGAAGTTGCATTTACTTCCAGACGAGCTAACACTTATCGATTTTAAGCTGGGTTGGCTTCAAGATACCACTGAGAATCGAACTCCAGTTCTTCGCAGTGACATTTCAAGTAAACCATTGAGCCAATGCGATATTACATTAAGGCATCGCTATTCGTAAGCTAGATCGAATCTTTTTATTGTTTACTATACCTTCATTACTCCAATTACATTTAATTAAATATGTACCAGGTCTTAAGTTACGTGATTTGCATATCAGCAATTCTACAAATAAACACCAATTAGGCGTCCAAAAAAATTTAAAATATTGTTTGGGGGACACACTATTTCTACATGAATTTTCTTCTTTTTTACACCCTAAAAAGGCAAGAAAAAATCGTGAACATGAAATTTTTTCTTTGTGACATACTTTAAATGTGACATACTCTTTCTGACATACTCAGATAAATCTGAGCCATTTATTCAGATAAAACGATTTTTACATAAATATAATATTATTATAATGTCTCTCTAACATGTATTTATAGAGATTTTGCACTATAAGATTATATTTTAGCATAAAAATCAAAAATAAAAAAAAATTAATCAACGTTCCTAAATTGAAAAAATCGGGAAAAATTTTAAATTGGTATTTTGTCATTTAAAGTATGTCACAACGAAAAAATTTCATGTTTAATATTTTTTCTTGCTTTTTTAGGGTGTAAAAAAGAAGAAAATTCATGTAGAAATAGCGTGCCCCCCCCCCCCCGAAAAAAATTTTTCATTTTTGTTTGGCCGCCTAATTTGCGGTTATTTGTAGAATTGCTCATATCGTCGCTTTGAAACTAAACCGTAGTAACTCAAAAAAATCGAAAAATAAGATATTTGTGTAATTTTGTGTAAAAAAAAAAATCACCCTTTTAGAGAAACAAAGTGTTATCTTCATAGTTCCATAAAATTAATTTAGAGAGCAGATAAATCGTCATCGCATTGGCGCGATTAGCATTAGCGCGGAAAGTTAGAAATTGCTCTTCTGAAAAACTTGCTGTTTTAAGTTACCACGGTTTAGTTTCGAAGCGACGATATGAGCAATTCTACAAATAAACGCCAATTTTTATACTAAAATATAATCTTATAGTATGAAATCTCTATAAATACACTTTAGAGAGTATAATAATATTATATTTATGTAAAAATCGTTTTATCTGAATAAATGGCTCAGATTTATCTGAGTATGTCAGAAAGAGTATGTCACATTTAAAGTATGTCACAAAGAAAAAATTTCATGTTCACGATTTTTTCTTGCCTTTTTAGGGTGTAAAAAAGAAGAAAATTCATGTAGAAATAGTGTGCCCCCTAAACAATTTTTTAAATTTTTTTGGACGCCTTATTAGCGTTTACTTGTAGAATTGCTCATATATCATAGAATCTCATTATCTGACTCAACAATATGCAAACTGCTGACGTCTTTTCACAAAGATTTTCCAATTATTAATGCTTCTAAAATTGTATTTACTACTTTTAAAAAGGCGACAATATATTTAAATGTTAGCTCGGAATATATTTTTTTACCTAATTATGGAAAAAGTCATGACAACTCTTAACTTTTTTTTTAAATATTTATAGAATTCATAAATTAAATCCGCTTCTGAACTGCAACACCGCCTTTTAGTTTCCTTTATATGAAATATTAAAAAAATATTCGAATGCATGACTTTTAAATATTAATGTATTTATTCTATGCTGCGGCTTTATCGCTTGGATGGATAAAATAAATAAGCTAGAGAACTCTTTTCGCTATTTTAGCTTCCCGACGTTCTTAGAAATGGATCTGCTACTAACATCTCTCAAAAGATATCTCTCTGTCATAAAATAACTATTTTCCACATTTGTCTCCGATCTTGATTTATATCAATGATGTGTCTTTCTCACTTTGGAATGAGTGACCATCAAAAAACTTTTACTCTTAAGTTGAAGAAGTCCTTCGTATTATTGTACGCGATTTATTACGATCATTTAATACATTAATTTTATATTTTCTTTATGAAAAACAAGAAATAAGACTTATATTTATAGACTTATATTATAAAATTTAACTAATTTGTTGCTTCTAATGGCACTTGGGCAATCCTAGCTCACCAGCCATTAGTCTTTTGCGAATTAAGTCCGGAATGTGCACCTTTCATTTGGCAAGCAAACGCTGCAAGGGTGAAAGTAAATTTCTGGTCAGACATCTCCCGGATAGATAGCAGCACCTCTCATTCGTGAGGACTCTGCTACAATTTAGACATAAATCTGAAGGGGAAGGAAATTTCCTTCCCCTTCAGATTTCTGAGTCGAACCTTGTACCCATGGTTCGACTCAGAGACCAACCACAGGACTTTCAATTCTTTAGATTTTATAAACACGAATATTGCATGTACTCGGTTTCTCCGGGTTGAAGACGGCTTCTTTGACCATTGGTTTAAAATGGCTCTCTAAGTAACTAAAAAGGATAAAGAACATTTTATTTGATAATAAGTAAATATAAAATTTAAAAAAAAATGTATATTTGTGTTCCTTTAAACGTAAGAAATTCGTTAATTAAAAGAATATCTAGTTATCTCTTGACATGCAGAAAAAAGTCTATAAATTTACATCCAAATAATCGAATTATACAGTTTAATTAGTTTATAATAATCGCTTAAAAAATCTGATCAACTTTCAACCCTATTATCAGTACCATGCATCTTAATACGGAACAATGTTAATAAGTTGTTAAATTGGATCATGTTTTCGTTCTAACTGAACAATGGAATTGGGTATTAAAGACCAAAAAGTAGGGTAATATGGTTAATTTTTCAGGGTATTAAAATTGTATCAAAGTTTAGTGATAAAATGATCCGACATTTCAACCAGAGCAGAATGCATATGAATCTTTTTACTGTATGTATCTATTGTATAGCAAATACAGAAACTTTACTCTTGAACTACTTGTTCTATGGAATGAGGGTAGATGTTTCATTAAACTACTCGAAATAAATACCCAAAATAAGACCCCAAAATAGAGGGGGAGAGGAGGAAATTTTACTTTTTGCGTATTTCTCTCTATCTCAAGAACTTTTTGAGCGAATTGAAAAGTGTTTGCATGAAATTATCAGATTCGTTTACCCAAAGGCAATCCCATTTAAAAAATAAATTTTCGCAAAGATTTACTAATTTTTATTCTGTCATTAAATAGTATTGGAAAAAATTTTGAATAGGAAGACATACAATGTTTTACATTATTTTAAAGTATTATTTTAAAGTATTATTTCAAAGTAATTTTACATGGC
Source organism: Parasteatoda tepidariorum (assembly GCF_982258835.1). Lineage (NCBI taxonomy): Eukaryota > Metazoa > Arthropoda > Arachnida > Araneae > Theridiidae > Parasteatoda > Parasteatoda tepidariorum. Next base: position 61,339,957 of record NC_141755.1, on the reverse strand, counting down.
AAAATACAAAATTTGAGCCAATAAGTTGAATAATTCCTGAAAAATCGAATTTTAAATATCTTCTTTTTAGAAATTCCATTCCTCAGGAACTATTTAACAGATAATTTGCCTCATAAAATTATTTTTCTAAAAATGATGCAAAAATTATACATAATAATTCGAAATTTTTGTTGACCATTCTTAAATAAAATGATAAAAACAATTAATATTTACTAAAAGTAATTTTTTAAGTGGAATTATCTTTAGATAAGCAAATTTTATAATTTTGCACAAAAAATTTTCAATTCGCTTAAAATTTCTTTGAGATATAGCTAAATACCCAGAAAGAAAAATTAACATTAAGGGATCCAAACTCTGAAGCGCTCTCCTAACCAAACTATTAGGTTGATATTTCCCAGATTGCCACTATCCTCTATACGTTATGGTCAGAAATCCAAATCCAACGTAAAAAAGCTACGTTTATTCAGAGAAAGTACGTTTTTGGGTCAGATTATAAAACTTAAAATATCGTCCTCACTTATTAATTAACATATTTGGGGTTACCTCTTTGAGCCATTGAGATTGAATCCCAGAACGTGAAGATCCGATCAATAGATCAAAAGTTATTCAGGATGGTCCATTTGTTTTGTACGCTGAACATTTCTTTCCTTTTCTATAATTTTGTCCCCAGGCAACAAATTCATTTAAAATGTGTATGAAATAAGTTATTAAAGTTTAAAAATAATTTCTCGAATTGCTTTGTGCTCGTACGCAAAATAAATTCTTTAAAAGAATATTAAACATGGGTTAAAAAAAATGAAAAATGCATAATGGACAGTGGATGTTAAGAAAACTGTAATTTATAATGTAAGGCTATTTAGTAATTTGATGAAAGAAATCATCTATCACTGTCAGCAGTATGCAGTCAGTTCTTTACAAAGACTGACAGAATATCATTCGCTTTGAATATATTTTGTTTATAAAAAATACGGTGAAAAAGTGATTTTTGTGAACAAGGGAATTTCGATAAAAAAATGCATAATAAATCTTTGAGTGAAGGATATTGGTGATATGAAAGACTATGATGTTATCTTATTAACTTAATAATTTCATATTTTATTAAAAGTACTTTGTTTCGAGAAATAAAAGTGATAACAAAACATACATCGAAAATATGAAAGATAATCCTTAAGATCTTTCAGACTTTTTTTTCAACAAAGGTAAAACATACATGAGGAATATAAATGAAGATAATATTATCTTTTCATAAAACACTGTTTCTAGAAATAACGTTAATAAAGCACAAATCAAAGTACATCAATGAATATACTGTTGTTTCGGTTCACAAGACAAGAGCATTTCTCACTATCTAAACACCAAATGACGTTAGAAATGTTAAAATATAAACACGTGCCAAGCAGCTTAACCAATCAAGATAGAACAACAAGCTTGAACAAGATAATAAAAAGAAGGGGTAAAAGAAACATGTGTGAGAGTGTTTGTCAGGAATCCCAGATGGCAAGAGATTAAATTAGAATAGATTTTCAGAAACGGGTAAAATTGGTTATTAGAAATATCATTAACTAAATTATTAGAACTTTTAAAAATATAGAGTGATTCCCAGTAGTCTAGTTTGGTAGATGAATAGCAGTGCTGAATAATTTTAACAGGAGAAATCTCAAGCACTTGATTAACAAAACATTTGATAGACCCAAAAATTTAATATTCAAACTCTGATCATCTATGACAATGGATGATCATTTCAAATCCTGATTTTTGAAATACCTTTCATGATTTTCAAGTCAAAGCTTGAGAGAACGTTCAGTTTGTCCCTGGTCAATAGTCATAGCTTTTAGGTATTTTTTTAATCTCAAAGTTGTCATTATAAGGTGTTTAGACACTGAGGAAGGTTTTTGCCCAGAGAACCGAAACTATAGTATGCCCTTTTCTTTACTTGATCTATGTTTTGCGGTGCTTTTCACATAAGTCTACTTAAAGTTTCATTCTTTTTTGCAGTAATGAATAAGAAAGCGAAGTTATCTATTTACGTCAGAGGAGGAATAACGTAACAATTATTTGTATAAATTAACATTGCATTAAACTAAACTCTATTAAATTTTGAAAATAATCCGTATATGATATAAAAGTGTAATCAAATGAGGTCAACTGAGTCTTTTTTTATTTTCTGAAGAATGATTCAAAAATTATTTCCAAATCCTCGTCATTCATTTCATATCGTTTTATTCGACTGATAAAAAATGTATTTTTTATGTTCAAAATGAAACCTCATTTTACTGAACAGAAAAAATGTCTCAAAATAAATTTTATACCTACTTTAAAAAGGCACCTTTGTAGAAGATTATTTTGATTCATAATTTGCATGTTATTGGAGATCTTGTAGTACATTCCAGCAACTAGCAATATTTTAAACGTTAATAGGAAACTTTTAAATTTTATATTGTATTTTTACCTAAATAAATTATAGCATTCGAATTTAAAAATATTTTACACATAATTTAATTTTGAATGCAAGGAAATTTTGTTTCCGAGAATTCAACTTACATTGCATTTAAAATTAGGAAGTTCTATTTCGTATAAAATAAATTGAGTAATATTTTTATTTACCCCTTTTTACAAAGTGTTTTTTTTTTTTTAAATAGCAAGCTTTCAAATAGCAAGCTTGTCTTCAAATAGCACTTGTTTTGAGTTAAAAAAATGCATTAAGACTTCATTTTGAAATACCTTTTATTCTACTCCTTTCTAAAAAAACTACTCACGCATGAAAAATATAAACTTATTCAATGCAGCAGATAAAATGAGATTTAAAGAGGATTTATCTCATGAAATGGTTTTTTATAAACTTATATTTCTTAACACAAAATAGGATTATTTTGATTCTGCTTGCACAAAGCAATAAGAAGAAACATGAGATCTCATATTTTTAGAAATGCATTCATAATTAGTTTAATTTATGAGAACATAGTTAATTAGTTGTGATTACAAATGTTCTGTTTTTCTTGAGAACTTTGAAATGAAAATTTTACTTGTGAGTTAAACTTACGAAACTATAATTTAAATGTCATCAAATATTAACATGACATAAAAGTACAGAAAAAACAGTCTGGGAAACGAAGTTTTATATTATGCATTCTTGATGCATTTAGTAATTGTAGAAGAAAATCTAAAACTTTTTTTTAAACTTAAAGTGTAACTTTTTAATACTATATATTTACGCGAGGAAGATTTTTTAAACCTTTTTTAGCAGTATTCCTCAAGTGTATTTTTGTTTTATAAAAGTAATTTAAAAATAAGTATTTTAAACAAAACTTAAAAGTACTTTAGTTTTATCATCTGTTTTATACCGGATGTCCCAAAAATGACGGATGATTTGAAAAATCTATTGAAGAAAAACTAAAGAAGATAGGAAGGTACGGTATACCAAGTTCTGCTTAGGAAACTAGGTATTGGTTTTCTAAATTAGGGAATTATTTATGTTCTAAAATTAGAACTATATTTGCTGATAACTGAGAAAAACTACAAAACGATCTTTTCTGGTTTTAAAACTAACATCATCAACAGCTGCTGCATGAAGCAGTCTGATGACACTTATGTAGCAAAAAATGTTATGTATCAAAAATGTTATGCAAAATGGTTTATGGTTTATTCCACCAGTTGTGTCTACAATGAACAAAAATCAGTGAATAGATAGCGCTAAGTTCGGGAATAGTTAAAAAATAATATTTTCAGTTGCAAGTTGGACCACTCCAACAGAATTTTTTTGTACTTGTCTTATAATCGCCAGCGTCAATCGTTTGCTGTTTTCAATAAGCTGCGTCATCTGTTTCGAGCTATATGTAATTGATATTTAAACTTTTGGAAAATAGAAACTGGGTAACTAAGCAGAATACCTTTGTTTTTCTCCCATTTTCCTTTACCTTTTTCCTTCAAATCATTGACTATTTTTAGATACTCGATATAATCACACATTAGTGCAGTATTGGAACAAATAAAGATTTTCAATTTAAGCCATGTATAGAGATGTATTGAAATTCTACAACAGACGTTTTCCCACACTATTATCTAAATTATTAACATATAATTTCTAAATTATTAACTTCTGTTTTGGAATTAATAATTAAGACATTAAAGCCGAGTAAAAAGAAATTAGAAAAATGAAAAACATCAAAGGTATTTTAATTCTGTTGATGATAGCATACTTATTTCAGGCAATTCCAGCAAAACTAGAAGGGGAAAAATATATTTCACCAGCCAGTATTCAAGTAGGGCTTGAATACTTTAGGGCTTGAATAAGTTTTTGTTTAAAACTTATTTTCTGAAAAAGGAAACCAAAGTCAAAATAATAAAATAAGAAAATGCAAAATTCCAGAGTAACTTTTTTAAGAATGGAAACAAAGATTCACAATAAGATACTACTAAAAATTAAGATAATCAAAATCTGCTGAAATTTTTTTGTTTCAAATGGCACGAAGCTTAAAAATAATTATGCTGTCTGTTTAAAAAGGGAAGTTGTTAATACATATTATCTGTACATTCTTTTTGAGTGGAGATGAAGACCATACTTAGAAGAGCCATACAATGATTTAGAACAACACCAAATCGTACGAACAGATGTTACTCGGTACTATAAGTAGACCGAAAGTTAACATGAATAAAACTATGAACAAAAATTATGATGAGAATCAACCGTTTCAAATAGTTCTATTTAGCTCAAAAATTGGCATTAACTTAAAATATAATTCCTTAAATTGGTATTCGCGTGACATTAAATGGCCAAGAAAACACCCTCAAATTTGAAAAGCAGTATGTTCGAATTAGAGACAAAAAAAAAACATGTATGAAAAGGCAAGAATAATGGTTAGAAAATTTTGGAGAAGATGTTCATTCATAATAGTAGAATCATCGTCTCAAATAGCCAGTTTAACACTGGAATGACTAAACATTGCTGTATACCTCAAAACACTGAAAATATCAGTTTGGCTCGTCTCAGATGGTGTGTGTGCAGATCAATCAGATATTCAGAATGTTTAAATATAATCATAATTTAATAAAAAATATAGACTTGATCATCTAAATTCTATGGTACTTTTTTCGATTTGGTTAACTAATATATTTAACTGAACGGAACAAAGCCTTTTTATTTACACATAAGCATTCATTTTTGAGACAACTGAGTTACCTATTATCTATAAACAATAATTCTAGATTTGGTGAAAAACTCTTGCTTTCTTAATGAAACTAGAGTACTAGATATACCAAAAAGTGCCTCAAGCCTAAAACTTCCAGAGGTCTAGGAATACTTATTAAAATGCATAAGGGGCCACTGTGACCCACCCCGTCTTTCTAGGTGTAAGAATCTATGTATGCGTTTTTTAAGGCTAACACGTGAATGATTAAATAAACACTTAAATTTGATGAAATTATAAAAATTCAAAAATACTAAACCCTTTCCGTAAGTTATTTTTTGATTTACAGAGGAATAAAAAATTCTTCCTTCTAGTGTTATTGTCTAATATTTAATTGCTCATTTATTTATTTAATTTGAAAGGAATTTATTGTGCTGCCTTCAAACATTAAAGATTAAGCAGTGCGAAATCCACAGGAGTAATGTAGAAACCAGTTTAATAATGTTTGTTGTAGATATTTTTACTGCTTTAATTTTGACTCAACTTTCGAAATTATTATGACGGATAGGAATGTTTCCTTTTTTCTCCTAATTAACATTTTATATTAAACCTAAGAGAAGTCTGTAGTTAAGCTTTGTTCCATAGAGCTATTTTTATATATTTAAGGTTCAGAGATTAAGGATTTATATATGTTTAAAGTTTAGAAATTTGAGATAAGATTAAGGTTTTATTAAGGTTTTTATACATATAAGTTTTCTTTTAAAGAAGTATACTCGTTATTTACCACCCCTATACGGAAATTCAAAATACTCTGCTATTTCGGTTTACACATCATATATTGTTTTAAATTTCAGAATGGTTTTTGGCAAGACTCTCTATCAAACTTCTGCATGTTTCTCTATTTTTTCAGCTGGGTACAACCTAGTGATTTCAAGCGACTAAAAATAAACATTTTAATGCTTTTCACTTTTTCATTAGTTTCCTTATTTTGAGCCTCATGAGGAATGTTTCATTACATGTTGCAATCTTTTTCAAGCTTAAGATAGAATTTTTTTGTAAAAATTTAAAGAAAAAGAACAAATGTTGGATTTTTGAAGGAATCTTCCATTGTTTTCCTTTAGAATGTGTTGAGATTGACTTTTAAATTGAAAACATAATCTACACACAAATGAAATCGTAAACTATTTTTCCCTTAGATAAACGCATTTTCAATGTTTCTCATTTCATTCCTAGGCTATTTAATTTGCATAGATAGCACAGCTGCATGTTTAAATGAGTTAACAGCTCGTGTTTGAAAATAATTCAAAGTGTATATTTGCAGAAATGTTTTAATAATTGGATATTATACATTAAATATTGCAAGGTCATTCTAGATAAACGTCTGACTCATGTTTTTGTAAGGTTTTTAATTAAAATTCTCTAATTAAAATTCTATAATTAAAACTGCCCAGTTCAAAATTTGCTAAAAGAATTTTTTGATGACTGGTTTTAACGTTTTTATTATGCATGGGAAAATTCGATCTAGATATATCTCTTATTTTATAATTGTGCTTCTTTTTTTTTAAAATCTAATTCTGAACACGCATGTGAACAAATTGTAACTGCCTCATTAAAAAGCTCGCAACTCAAGTAATATTTCAATCTTAGTTTCAGTTCATTCTCCTCTGCAACAAGTATTTCTTGCCAATACACCGGGACTTACTTATTCCGTAGCTTGTCTCACTTCTTTTTTTTACTTTTTTTAGAGAGATAATTATTGAATAATAATTCACAAATAATTAATAAATATTGTGTTATCTTTTGTTTTCTTCTTGAAACTCAACAAGATTTTTTATTCCTCATTGATACACGGAGAAAAAAAATTGGAACATTAATGCAACCGTATGTTAATAACATTTCTGGTAAAAAAATTTTGCCGCTCATATGGTAAAAAATTTTGCCGCTCATATGGTAACGGTTTACCGGAAATTCTAGTTTTCAAATCTATAGCTCTTATTATCACACATCTAATAAAAAAATAATAAACTGAAAATTCAATTTACCTCACTTAAATGGTTTATATGCCAGTCTCTAAGGTACCATGATAAAATTAATGAATTTTACCTTATTTAACAAATTTTATCATATAATCGATATTTCATTATTAATTTTCCCGTAAATGACTTTCAAAGCATCTCGGAACAAATTACCTATTTAGTCAGAAACATGGCAAATTTTACCATATTTTGGTAGTTGAAACCATACTTTTTTCTCAATTTAAGAAATGCTTGTTTTTTACTCGAAAAATTATTTGACCTAATTCTCAATTCTGCCCCATTATTGAACAAAACTTCGCTCTTGAAATTTAAAAACGATAAAAAAGAGTGGAAAGTAATTGAAACTAAAAGGCACCCTTTCCAAACCCCGTACAAATGTCACGTGCAGCTTTTGCTATCGTAGAACTTTGATCAGAAGCTAAAAGAGGGAGGTGTCGAAATTTAATAGTCCTAACATTTTATTTTGATAGTCTGAGAGTTTATTTGACAAAACTATATCCTCTTTCGAATGATTTAAAACGTTATGCGAAATGTTTATAAGTGGAATGTTCAAAGTTGAAAAAATGGTTTGAAATGCCCAATAAAGCATCATCTTAATTAAGATGAATAACCTTAATTTATGTCGCTAGTAGGCTTCACTCACCAACTCCCGTAGTTGTCTTTTATTCTAATAATTCTTTTTCCTTAAGAGTAAATATATATATTTTAAAGTTAATTTTCTTAAACTGCTAATCGTAACGAGATATATGATTAATTGGATACGAAAAAATAATAAACTGTACTTGAAACAAAACTAAACGTCTGAATACAGAATTACAAAATGTGCTCCACAGGAAGTAATAAATGAAAACTTTACTTGTTACGAGTAATAACTTTACTTGTTAACAATCTATAACGATTACCATAGATTGTATATTAATGAGAATTGGAAATCACTTTTAACTCTCTTAGGTCTTTTATATTTTTTATTTAATCCTGCAACATATTATATTTTTCTGTTTTATTTTTATTTTATTTATTCATTTTTTGTGGTTGTTTTTGCCGCCAAGTCAAGTGCAATTCATAAAATGAAGATCTCAAGAGAGACAAATGCATATTTTTCGTTCTAAAGAATGCATTATAAGTCGTTCAGAAAAGTGAAAAAAATTTGATGAAAAAGCACTTAAAACTGAAATAACTTTCGAACAAATTGGAATTTGTTCACGTTAAGTTCACAAACGAACTCTATAGTTTGCATTTCAGTGGGCCGTTGATTAGCCTACATGGTATCTTTAACTTCAAATTTAACAGTTAATAATTCTCTCGAACTAATAATCAAACTTTAATTTCTTTTATCTCATCATACTCCCTGCAAAATTTTTAGCAGACATTCATAATTTCAGATTTCTAAGCCTTATACTTTTTACGCAGTAAAACAAAATGTAACGTTCAATTAAATACTCAAAACTTCAGCTACGATGGGACTCTAAGTTTTTAAATTTAGATTGATAAACAAAATATTAGAAATACTTCACTTTCGCAGAACAAAAAATAGTCTTTAAAAATTATATATATTGCTGCTAGTGCACGCAAAAGCAATCTGTATAAACTTTATTTACTCATATACTAGACCAACAACAAAAAATATTGAAATATTGACAAATATAAGCTTTATAAATGCTTTAAAAGCATGAAATTTCATCAGATTGTTCAACTATTTTGACTTTTAACCAGGGAAATGCTTCTTCTTTTCTAAATAATAATTCTATATATTTGATTCAGAGCCAAATAATTTTACAAATAGAGGATATTCAAAATCAGTTTTTAATGAATTTTTTTTTTAAATTTCCAAACCCATACTGTATTTTATTCCACCAAGTGAACCTTTGATAAGCTGTTTCTTATTGAGCTTTAAAATTTGTATAACCGCTCGTTCATTTATACTAGAAGTGCGAATTTTTATTTATGGAATAACATCATAACACTTATTTAAATTTTGTCCTGAATATTAATTTTGTCCCGAATAATTTTGTCATCATTCTATCAACAGTTAATATTGAAAAAGTATTTCCAGTTTTAACCGCAGATAAGAATGCAACAGCAACTCCAGCGCCCAAGGGTGGATTTGAAACTTCTAATTACATTTATATTCTACAAGTGTTAGGAGAAGCGTAATCTTTTATATATCTTGCGGCTTTATGAAATTCTTTTGCCTCCTACAATTCAGACGCGGCATTAATAAACAACCGTTGACTAAATTTTTCCCTGGAAGAAGACAAAGTGAAGGACAAATTTATGCCTTTGTCCCAGATGAATGAAAATCTTCGAGATAAATTTGAGAAATTCAGAAGGAAATGTGGGCAGAAGTGTTAAAGAAGTAATCTGCGGCTAAGTGTGTATGGTAAACATCAATTAATCAGTTTCTGTAAGCTTGAAAGGAAGAGTACTCGAGAGATTAATTTTGCACGTTTCATGGTTTCTACTTATTTTTAAGCAACGAATGAGAAGATTATATATTGCCTATGAAGGATGGAATTTCTGAGATATGTTCGACATTTTAGCTCGAGGGTGCGTAGAATATTAAAAGTCTATCTTGGGGGTAATTTATCATTCTTAATATGAAATGTTGTCAAGTAATTCCGCTATGTCAAGTGCTAATACTTAATGCAAAATTCAATTGAATGAGCTTATTTATTCATCAAAATATCATTTTCTATTTACGTTAAATTAGTAGACTCACTTTAATCAGTGGCGGATCAAGCGGGGGGTCATAGGAGTCATGACCCCACCCCAAAATTTAAAAAAAAAATAATTTTTTTTAATAGTTTACAAAAGAAATAAAATATTTTAGAAATTAATTAAGGGGGCATATACAGGTAGGTAGGTCGGAAAAATCGATTTTTTTTTTCATCTAATTATGCTCTTCACTGTTTCAAAAATCATAATCCAAAAGATTATAACGAAATACGTCATAGTTTCATTGTAAACGTTAACAATGTTGAAGCGCTCTACAACAGGTTTAACCAAAGATTGTATTTGCCAAAGTGTCTAAAAAACGCATTACATTTCTTATTTAAAGATTTTGAATACTTGAATTATTTATGTATTGTTCTACTGTTCATTATAAAAAAAATAAATGACAAAACTAGTATTTAAAACCCCAGTTTTTTTTTTAAATATTTAAAAAAATATTTTCTTTATAAAAGAAATCAATTGTGGGGGGGGGGACTGAGTCTATGACCCCCCCCCAGGAAAAATTTCTGGATCAGCCCCTGACTTTAATCGTATGTTATTTTTTTAATAGAAAACCGATTGACTTGGCAAACATAATAATTTTATTTACAGAAGAACACACATCATTTCATGCGCAGTCAACATTCCTTAATTAACTCGATTAATATCATGTAGCTTTTGAGTTGCAAATTTTCTGTAACCTCATATGACCCACATTAACGTAAAATTCAATTAAAATTAGACTAGCATAAAAACAGAATAACTTAAACATCATAAAAACAAAGAGTATCGCAAAAACAGACAAACTATAGTTTTGGTTACATTAAAAAAAACATTCCCATAATGTAATTGCGACATAGAAAACGAGAGCAAACAGTTTCTATTATTTACTAATTTTTCGAAAATTAATGTATCATGTGAGATTGAGTCTAAGGAAAAAGTGCTACAAAAACTTGTTTTGCCAAAAAAATGGGCAACTAAGAAGAAGGGTAATTGAAAAATTCTCAAGTGTTGAGTTTTTTTTTAAACCTATGCTCTCACACTTTCAGAAATAAAACTATCACTTTTGATGGTAGTCCTTGAGCTATATTTTATTAATTATGTGAATTATTTTGTCATGAAATCGCGTGAATTGTGACGAAACGAGAACTTTCAAATGTATGACAAAAATGGTTCTTTGACTCGAAACCTCATCGTAGTGTATTGTGGGAAATTGTTAACTAGAATGACGAAACTAGGATGAAGAATTGACGATCGAAAATAAAGAAACGAAATTAACCCACCGGGTTGTATGGTAGTCAAGGAGTTAGCCTCTTACCAGGAAGATCCCTGCTTCGAATCCTGTTTCAGGCATGGGTGAGTTATCTTTCTGTTTAATTTGTCTTTCTTGTGCTATTAAGGTTGGCTTAGCTATAAGGTTCGTAGAATAAAGTGATTTTTAGGAAAGTTAGATATATTAGTCAATACCAGATTTGAATGAAAAAAAAATGGAATGACGAATTATTTCGCTACTATTGACGAAAATCGTTTCCTTGAAGAAGTGACAATAGTTATTTCGTAACTTTGACGAAATGTTTGCTTGGAGCATATACCAGAAAACGGGTTCGTCAAAAACGAAGAAAGTTTCGTAAAATTTGGTTATTTATTTTTTACAGTGCAACTGACGTTATTGACGAACAAAATTTTACCAATCCATTTTAAAGAGATCTTTATCCTTTATGAAACTTGTTGATTTAAGTTAGTTCTGCGTTTACTGATTAGTTTAGTTTTTTTATGGTGCCTTTTACGGTCCCCGCTTAATTTCTCTTCAACAAGAATGAAATTTAGTGACCTGTATTTAAGATAAAAATTGTAGTTTTGGATGCATTCATTTTTCATTATCATTTTGAAATATATAAAAAATACATTTTATACTAATGCTTTTAACTGAAAAAAAATAAATAACTACCTATACGAAAAGATTAAGCCTGATTGTCAAGTGACATTTCGGGTATATTTTTTATTAGTACATTTTACGTCTTATTGTCATTGTATCTATATTTTTAATGAGATGGAAAAACAATTATGATAACGGAAATAAGCAATTTGTAGAAACGACCCATTCATTTCAAATTTTACGACTCCCCTTATACGTTATAAACCTTTGCTGATCTAACTTAGGAAGAAAAGGAGTCGCAATAAAAAACAAATAAATAAAAACTGCTATAAAATAGCCGATTTTTTGTCTCGCTTTGGTAAAGGATTGTTAAAGAATGAGGCAGTTTTTATAGGCCGATAGCCTCCTAACGAACAATTCGGCGAATATCTTGGAAAAAATAAGTTATGGACGACGCATGGCCACTAAGTGCGAAGAAAACATATTTTACGGGGGAATGTTCTTAAAAGCAGCACATTTATAACATTTCCTGAAATATTATGGGCAGTTTGAAGTTTCAAGCAGGAATAAAGTATTTTCTCTATTTATTTATTTGCCGAGAGATAATGGTATAACTTATATCATTTGTCCAGAATGAGTTAGAGCTTCATACTTTATTTCGAACGATTTAAGGAATTTTATTTTGTAAAAGATTCTGTAAAAATATCAACTGCAGCTTAAAATATTGTTAGACTTTTCTCAAGGAAAAAAGGCATGGTCAAAGCTACCAGAATATGCTAAAATTTATTGTGTTTACTGTTCTATGGAAAAATCAAAATACTCGAATATTTTTACCGAAGCACTTTGGTAATGATTGTATAAAATTAACAAAGTATGGATTTATAATCTGAATATTATAATTTGAATCTTATAATGTGGTAAACTTCGGTAATTTTATCATGATACCTTAGAGGATGGCATAAAAACCATTTATTCGATTAAATTGCTATATGTTTCTTTAAATGTGTGGTAATAAGAACAATAATTTTGATTACTAGAATTTCCGGTACACTGTTACCATATGAGTGGAAAAATTAACCAAAATAATATTTTGGTTTCATTAATCTAAATTATGTGCTTTTTTTTTATAACGGAAATGTCATTAATATATAATAAGGTAATTTCACGATAATTTTTTTCACTGTGTAACCTGTTTGTTAGCACAAACGCAAGAAAGTTTGTATAAACTTATAATGTCAGCTTAAATTTATGGTTAGAATAAACTGATATTGGCAAAACTGTAAGATCATTGAAATATCTTAATTTTCGATTTCATGTAATTAACAAAATTTTTAATGCAGCTCTTAAATTTTTTTCCGGAATATAAAGAAATAGTTTGGTTTCATATTTTCGCTAAAACATTGTACAGCAAAGAAATGCTGCTTAGTTCCATAATTAAAAAGAGATCATATTTTATATTTTTTCCTTTTATGACTTTTTTAAAATTAAGTTTTATATCCACTCAATATATTTTACATTAGAACCTAAACTCAAAGCTTGACAAACATAAAATTGTCTAGTCTAGAAATTAAACAAAATTTTAAATAATACTTGAAATATTATGTATATATAAATAACTTATATATGTATATATGAACTTATATATGTATATATAAATAAATAGCTCGGTTTCTAATTTTTGTTAAACATATCGCAAAGAAATGCTGCATAGTTTCATAATTATGATAGATCATATTTAAAATGTTTTCTTCATAATTTAAATTTCATATTAAGTCAACATATATTACAATAGAACCTAAACTCAAAACTTGACCATCATAGAGATGTCTAGTCTAGAAAAAACAACAATATACATATGAATATTATTTTAAATATTTTATATGGATTGTAAATTGTATTCGGTTATTTATTTTAAATTTAAAAAGTTTAATTTTTATTTAAAAAAACATCAATAGCAATTTTTTAACTATAAATTTATGTTCAGTATAAATCAAATAATATCTGAATTCGAGAATATAATTTAGCTCAAATTAAACTTCTAATTTTGATCGTCATATCAATTGTGTCGAAATAATGTCTTGAAAAACTCACATTTTGTAAAACATTTTGAAATAGTATTTTTCATTTATAGAAATAAATCGCTCGTCTTCTAATAAAATAAAGTGTAAAGTATGCTTTAAAAAAATTAGAATAGTGCATTAAAATTATTGAAGCAATCAAAAAATGAAAATAAAGAAACAATTAATCTATGTAATATAATTAATATAATATGGAAATAAAAATTAGCTTTTAAACGAAAATAATAATAAATAATTCTCAGCAAAAATTGAAATTTGCTTCTAGAAATAATACTTTAAAATTCTATTTCTTACCTTTTTCAATAACATAAGAAAAAACAATGTTACAAATTTAATTTATAAATGCTGCGTGTGCCATAAACAAAGCAAGTAAACATATCACAAGATATAGTTCTCAAAATGTCGTGCTTCTGTAAAATACTGGAAAACTTGAGAATAAATGAATTAGGAATCACAAACTTTTATCTGCAGATAAAACAAGAGTTCCCTTCTTATGTTCGTCAACAATTGAAAATAAAATAGAAGCAAATTAATCTGTAGAAAGTAATGGCATGAAACTAAAAGTTTAAACAGATATTCTATTTTTAGTTTCCTTCTTCTAAGAACAAAGAGACCTTCTTACAAGTTTGAACAGTGGATTTAAGTAAGATAAATATTTAAAAGTTTCCGATTTCCGAATACATTCATGCGAATCAGTAGTAATACATGACTATTTTAAGGCACTCAATACCCGAAGAAAACTCCTTCTCGTTATTGATAAATTTGGAAGACTGAATATTATAATTAATATATATATATATATATATATATATATATATATATATATATATATAAATTCAAAATGAAGATAAAACAAAGGAAAATTATAGACATATGGAAAAAGGGGGGGGGGAAGAAAAATAATAATGAAAAAAAATAACAAACAACTGGAAAAAAAAAGGATGAAATTTTTTCAAAAAATCTGGAAAATAAAAGATATAATCTTTTCATCAGCCCACACGATTATATCCGCAAAAAAGAGTGCTTTCTGATATTGTATCAATGTAGTCAAAGCAAAAAAATATATTAATACAAAAGTGTGAGGAGAACTTAAAAATTTTTTTACGAAAACTGCAACAAATAAAATAGAACACAATAAGCAAAAATAACACGTAAAAACAGAAAATAAAATAAAATAAAAAGAAAAAACAGAACAAAACAAAATCTATAAAGAGAGTAGCGAACCCAGATGCAACTACATGAACGGGAAATTTTTCGAGAATGATTAAAAAAATATTTTTGTAACAAGATTGCCAGATTGCAAAATATGAAAACAATAGCGCAAATTGACCGTAACTAGAGGAGTTTTGCTTCAAAGCGTCGTTCTTACTGCATTGTGGATATAATCGTGTGGGCTGATGAAAAGATTATATCTTTTATTTTCCGGATTTTTTAAAAAAATTTCATCCTTTTTCTTTTTCCAGTTGTTTGTTATTTTTTTCATTATTATTTTTCTTTCCCCCCCTTTTTCACATGTCTATAATTTTCCTTTGTTTTATCTTCATTTTGAACTTATCTAATGAGTTCTGTTTACTTGCAGCTTATGCGCAATAAATGAAACTATAGTTTTATACTAACAAACTGTGGGGTTTTCCCTCCGGTGAAGGGTTAAAGACTGGGCACAGTTTGAAATATATTTTAACAGCTAGTATCAGAAGAAAGCTACGCAACTTTGCTTGCCTCGCTGCTATATTCCAGAAACGTATGTAGGAAACTTGCTAAAAAGTTTTTGTTTAAGTAATTGTAACATGAATGTAAAAATAAGGAAAAATTTAAATATCTTGATGGATCCATTACATGACGCCATATTTTTTGAAGGTAATATATTTTAAACGTCTAATAGTTATAAGAATGATTTCCCATTAGTTTTAAGAATATTTTTTAATTGCAAATGGAATATTTATGATCCTTTGAGAAAGAGTAAGACCAACTGCAATTTATAGTTTAAAAAAATGAAACGGTCTTATATTAAAAGGAAAAGCTTTCATAGGGATACAATTCATTTTCAAGGGGATTTTTGATTCAACTGCTTTGTTCTTCTAATACGTTCTATAGTAAGAATATATTTCATGAAATTACGTTCGTAGTTAAGGATCGTGCAGCACTAAAAAATACGTTTACGTTTTAATAAATAATTCTAATCATCCTGAAACAGAGCACAAAATCTCTCTTTGCTAGTGTTTCGTTTGCTTCTAACATTAAATCCTAAATTCATAAAGTTTTTACTGCGTTTCAAATATTTTATGAGATATTTCAGTTAGAATGTTTCAGCTTCGTCTAACTGTTTGTTTAATTTTGATCCTTTAATTTCGAAATATTTTAATAGATGAGGCGTAAATAAGTAGAAAATACATTTAAAAATGTATATAATCTATTTTTTACATAGAGAAATAGCCATGTGATCCGGAAACCAATGTTCGCGTTGCAGCGTACTATCGTAAGCAGAACAAGAAAGTTTCTCAAAATTGTGAAACATTGTGTCAAAAGAACTGCAAAATATGTATAGTGGAATTTGAGAACCCTATTTATTGACCTATTGAGTATAGCGATATGGTCAAAGAAGCATATAATCATACATAATCTCAATAACAATATGATTCAAGGTAGAAGACCTAAAACTGAAGTTTCCCTCAGTTAGCCCTGGGAATTATGCTTAAAACAGGAAAAAGAAGAACACATTAAGAAGAAAAATATTTTCTGTATGTCATGCCCAGACCTTTAAAAATATTCTATTCACTTAAAAGCAATCCATTTGTTTGAATTTTTTTTCTTTAATTTTATAACAAAAATACACATTGTGAACATAAGCAGGAATTGAATCACCGAATGTTACAAAATTTTTTCATGATTCCCAGAAGAATCATCTCGGAAGAATATGAGAAATGTGAAAATGTTATTTATTTAATTAAAAATTAGCGTAATTTAATTTTTTATTTTATGTTTGCAATTTTATAATGTTTGCAATCTTTGGTTTCCAACTTATGTAAATAAACATTAAAAACAAATAGTATTTTATTTAAGAAAAAAAAATACCAATCCAATGAGGACATTTTTTTGCTGGGAATTATTCCATATGAGCACATTTTTATCGAATTTTTTTCCAGGCAGTTTATATCCTATAACAATATTTGATAATGGAATTATTGGTTAATCGATCTTAGTGAAATATTTGTTAACCAAATTTCGAAAGAATGAGCGTGGACATTTTTTTTTCTTAGGCACTACAGCCGGTTATCGGCCAAGGCCGTCTCAGTCAGTTTGCCCCATCTAGATTTATTTGCTGCTATTGTTATCCATCTATTAACTCCCAAATCCTCTGAACAGCTCACTGCTCCATTTAACAGTCATGTTCTAGGTCTTCCTTTTTTTTATTTTACCGCCTGGTATTAGGAAGGTTATTTTTTTAACGGGATTTTCATCAATATATTTAAATACATGTCCTAGCCATCTTATTTGAGAAACCTTTATCATTTCTTATGTTGGGTTCTTTGTATTTTGATTGCAATTCATGATTGTAGCGAATTTTCCAGGTTTCCTTTCCTCGTACTGCACCAAAAATTTTTCTTAATATTTTTCTGTCGAAAGTCATCAATTTCTCTTCGTCTGCTTTGTTAATTGCCCAGAATTCACTGTCATATAAAGCTATTGGTCTCACTAGTATGGTTGACATTTTTAGAGCTTCTATATATAATATCTGAAAATAAAGTAAAAAGAATTCTATTTTCTAATCCTATTTCAAAAATATAAAATTTTTAATTTGTGCTGTAGAATGGCACGGACCTTACAACTTCAGAGAGTTCTGTAAAAATGTTTTCAAAATATTTTGAAACTTTCGAATACAGCTCGCTTGAAGCATATTGTATTTGCCATTTTTTGAACAACTAAGCCATAATAGGAATAGGCCGTATAGGAAGTTTCTAAATGTCTTTAAAACATTTACCTTTAACTCTCTACAGCTTAGAAAGGTCTCTTCTTTTTCGAAACACAAATTTTTGCTTTTGAAATATGATTTTTTAATCATTTTTCTTCCACTGAAGCAAAGAGGTTATTCTTCTTTTTTTTATCCCCACGCCCAATATATAAAAGCTCTAAAAATGTTCAAGCATATTCTGATAAAAAATAAATAAAAAGAACGACTATCGCACATATTAATCCTCCCTTATATTATTCTATTCCTTATGATTGTATATATGTCGTTAGCTAATTAAAATATCATAGAGCTATTTCAAAAATTATGCAAAATCTTTAGCATTTTGAAATGGTTAATATAAAAAGTCATTGAAATGTTTTTTATCTGTCTGATAATTTTAGTCTGATTAAAATCAGCCAATATTTCAAATAGCGAATCTGTGATGAATTATTCAATCAGACAAAATTTGCTTAGGCTGATTGCAATAAACCTATAATTTCATTACAATACGTCGTCACTACTTATGACGTATTGCAATCTTGCTGAAATAAACAAGGCTAATTGATCAACGAATTATATGTTTAATAATTAGCCTAAATATATATTCACCTATTACAATAAACCAAAAAGTGTCAGGATTCATTAAAAATACTGACTATTTTTACAATTAGTCAGGTACATTACAAATTAACAACGGCGATTACCTTTCAACCTATATAAATAAACATGTAACCTCAAAATATTATATGTATATATATATATATTTTTTTTTAATTCAAATGCTGAGAATGTGTGTACTAATAATTATTCCCAAATAAAACTATACATATTACTTAATTAATCCTATGTATCGAACCTATCTTTATTACTGTTCATTACCAACTTTCCATTACGTTAATGGAAGTAAAAGACAAGTATTGTCTTATTCTGTAAGAAAGAAAAAAAAAGGTTTTATGGGAAACATTTTATCACATTTTTGTGAACGCTAACAGATTTTTTTTGTTGCTTAGAACCATTATTGCTCCTGTGTGTGATTTTAACAGATTTGTTTGAGAGAAAAGCAATTAAGAGAGGCTGCATTGTTCACCGTAATGGACTTTACATTAAAATGTGCGCATGAGAGCTAAAGCTTATTTTATAAATAATTAACTCTATTTAACTTAATTTAAGAAAAATCCGGATACAGTGAATGTTTTAAAAATATTTCCCCTAAAAAACACCTAGTTTTTTTAAATACTCTCAAAATTTTCTATTACTTTAATATTTAATGCCTCATTTTTATAGATTTTATGGTTTAGAAGCATTATGAATTAAAGGATACTGTGATTGCAATTAGTGCTATTTTTACATTCAATATATTCTTTTTTGTGACCCAATTCTTCGATAAACGAGACTCGATTTTCAGATAACGTGAGATAAAGAGACTCCAAATTTTTACTCAGCCATTCTAATTGAAATAAATTGCAAACAAACAATACGTTTGTTTATTGGCGTTGGACATAAGATATTTTCGTGTAAATTGTGAAAACATAATACAGTTTCATTTGTAGTTATTATAGCTAGTATGAAACTATAGAGTAAATTCTGCGACTAGAACAAAAGTTGTAGAAGTCATTATATCAAACTGAACAAATTTTTTTTAATGAATATAGTATATTTGTAGTAACGAGAAAAACATTAAATAACATAATATTTTAATTTTAGATACTTTATTTGATTAGATCTAAAATATACTAATATGGATATACAAAGTATTTTATGAGTAAATTTGGTGTCAATCAAAACTGAACAAAATCTGTTCATATCTATTGTAGATACTATGGAAATAGATTTATTACGCCTCAGGATAAAAGGTATAAGGATAAAAGAAAACTGCTTGATTGTTGTAAATTAGAAATATCATGAGCAGGACTAGAGCAACAGCAATTTACCAGAGATGCTGGATGAATCAATCTTGAAAGCAACTATAAATGAATCTTGAAAACAACTATAAATGATTCTTGAATAAACTAAAAATGAGTCTTGTTAAATCTAATAACATTAAGTCACCACAAAGGGCAACGAATAATAATTAATTAAGAAGACATTGATATTATTTAAGTTTTTATTTGTGTCTGTATTTGTCTTTAAGTTTTGGGTGTGATTTCATAGGGCTTTATAGTATTGATTTTTTTTTATTGTTTCACCATTTATGGAAATCTGGTGGTCAGCTAATTCTATATATTTCAAAGATAGATGATTTTACATTAATTTTGTTGTAGTAAATACTGAATTTTCTTTTTAACATTTTGAAATCTTGTATTTTCTTTAAAAGTAAATTTAAATTATAAATCAACCATTTCTATCATATTATTGTAAGTTTATTCATTTTTTTTATTCAAATGAATTCTATATCGTGATCTTTCTAATGTTAAATAAATTAACAATTATTGAAATGCATGGTTTTTACAAAAGTAAAATATTCAATTCAAATATAAGACCCGGCGAAATTTTAATTTACTGCTTGAAACTCTTACTCAGATTGCCTTTTTAATGAGCAAAAAAGCTAAGAGTTTCAGGGAATTATAGTATTATTAGAACAGAAAGAAAAACGAGACGTCCACAAATTTGATTTAAGTCATTAATTCATATTTTTCTTAATTACTTCGCTCAAAGAAATAGTTTGGCCTCATTTTGCTTTCGAAAAACGTTTTAAATTTTAAAAACAATACTGTAATACTATTAGACTTTCATTGTATTTTTTTTTCCTGAAAAATATAAGATATGAGTTTTTTGTTCAGGAATGAAACATAATATTTAATAAAAAAAATATTAATATTCTAATCCATATATTATTACTTTTAAATTATAAATAAACTGATCATATAAATAATTAATAATTAACCAATCATCTAAATAATAAAAAATAATATATTTTATAATATAATATTAAGTTTATATCTTTCCTTAATGAGCTTAAATGTATTCTTACTATTTTAATTGATATTTATATTTTATGCCTAGAATCGATGTTTTAAATTTTAAATTGTTGAGAAGCGTTAAAGTAAAATTTTAAATTTTAACTAAGTTTATTTAATGTAGTAGAATTATATAGTGCAACAGGAATATCACACTTTTGAAGCATTTAGAACATACAATTTTTGTTATTAAAAAAAACTTTTTTGTTTCTAAAATGAAATAGAGTGCTTTAGCAAATGTGTAAAATGTTCAAATGTCTATGTAAATACATAAAAAGAAGGAATGCTGCACTAATAGCCTGCAAATGACGTGAATTGGAATGAAAAAAAAACTCTGACAAAATAATGTACTGTATTACCAAACGTTTGTAAAAAATATAAAACTAAGAAGTAATTGTAGCCAAATACATTGTTTTCTTTTTGCCATGCTCTGAAGTATCATGATAAAATAGTAACGAAATTTACCACATTTACCAAAGTATATAACAACATTTAAAAAGTATATAGTAAAACCATATTTCATTTCGAATTTTATCAAAATCATTACTGATGCGTTTCAGTATAACCTCAGTTACGTAACATTTTCGTTTTCATATAGATCCAGACACGGATTCATATAGATCCAGAAATACGGAAAATTTTACCATATTCTGGTAGTTTTTACAGTACTTTTTTCTTAGTGTAGACCCTTTAATGCCAAAACATGTACAATTGTCTTTTTTTTACTTAACTAATCATTTGATCACTAAACGTCGAATTTTACAAAATATAAATAAGCGAATTATTTTACCCCGGTTAATTTTCTTCTGCAGTAGTTTTGATTCTACAGTGAAATATTTGTGAATATTTTTAGTTTCAATCTTTATTTTTACTTAGAAAAAATTAATTTTACTTTCAATATGTAAATGTAATTGTAATTTTAATTCTAATAATCTCTTTTAATGATAAATAATTTTAATAATATATTTTATTATTAAGCTACTTAAACGCATGGATGGTCATCAATAAATTATACCCTTCTCTTTCTGAAAAAAAGCTCTTAAGAATGAAAACAGTAATGTATTGAAATTAAACAATTTTTTAATGAGTTGAAAGTAAATCTTCATCATTAAGATCATTAGCGTAAGGTCAAGTTACCTTTGGGTAATTAACATGTCTAAACTCACCATTTAACGGTAATATATCATCCCCACTTTCTCATTCGAAACATCTTTTCATCGTCTGGAAGACTTAACTGACGTGTCAACGGGAGTCAAACAAGGCTTTAAGATGTCTTAGAAACTTAATTACTGACGGAAAGAGTTAAGTGTGACGCAGTTAAGCAAAAAGACAAAGCTTCTATATACGAAGATAAACAATTCCCGATAATTTTTATTTATAAATCTTCTTAAATTTAATCTACATATACATCTAATCTGCATTTAACCAATCTCAAATTTAATCTTTTTTATTTACAAATCTTCTTAAATTTAATCCATTACAATGCTATACTTATTCTAAGTAATATATATATACAGTAATTTTTTTTTAAATCGCAATTTTAGTACACAATAAATTTATTATATCGTCATCCATATCTTTTGTTTGAAAAGAAAAAGTGTGTTCCTTTATACTAGAAATACATAATAGTTTAAATCTTTCTACGCATAGAAGTCCGTCTGTATGAGCATTCTCTACCAACGGGTGCAACGATTTTAATCGTGTTCTTTTTGACAGATTGCAAATTTTCCCGAATGGTTTATAAACACTTGTTGTTATAGATCACGAGGCTGATTCCTTCATTTATTTTGAAACACTTCAGGTTTCCGGCCGTTTAATTTTCTATGTCATCACGTTTCAGCACCATATATGGTGCTGAAACATGCCTTGAGATAGTTTTCAGAGATATTAGTAGTGACATTTGGAACTAAAAAGAAAGAGATAGAAACAGTCGAAATTCATTCAGCTCTTGACATATGGACACAACACTTTGCTAGTTTGGTAGTTGTATATGGGGACGAATTGCTGAGCTTAAACGTTTTAGCAGATTCCTTATTTTACACAACTAAAGATTAGAAAAAATAAAACAATTTCCTTTAGTTTTATTTATTTACCAAATTTAGTTATTTTTTAATACAAACACTCCAAAATAAAATGAAATATATGATATGTTATAATGATTAAATAAGCGAATAGCTTAATGACAAAAGAGTCGAAATCAGCTATTAATCATGAACGATAAAATGACAAAATCCATACACATTAGATATAACAAAAAAAAAAAGCCCAAAAGAACCCTGAAATAACTCAACAGTAGTTTTATGGTAACAAATCACAAATGTTTTTTAAAAAAGTCCCAGAACTATTCCGTTTTCGATTTAAATTAAACTTTAACAATTTCAACTATCATAAATATTTCTGAAACTATACGCTATTTTCTGCCATAGGTTTGATTTCTTCTGAAACGTACTTACAGAATTTCGTGATCTATGAATACGTACTCAAGGTAAAGAAATTAAACAGCATCATAAACTAAATCTGACATAAAGTGAGAGAGAAAGATCCCTGTTGTGTTTTGAAGTTGTGGATAATAAATTTTTTTGCTCAAATATTAAAATTATTTCCGTCACTAACGTGAGATAAGATAAGAAAACTCCTCCCAATGTTAAATTACTTGCACTAATTCGTCAGGAACCTCTAGAACCAACACATAACTATTGCATAACATTAAAAAGACAAGCTCCGTCATCAATAATCGATATGACACAATATGTGGCACCATAGTAATGTTTATGTTTAAAAGTTCCATAGCCGTTTAATAAAAGAATTAAAAATAAATCTAAATTTCTTCGTAAATAAGTTTTTATTTATATAAAAACACAGAATTTTTGTTTAAGTATGCTTAACGTGAAATTAGTTATTTAACTCCACTTAGATTATTACTTAAGACATCTTAACAAAATGAATCTAAGCAAATTCATAAAGTGTAACTAATTATTTAACGCTGCTTAAATCATTACTAAAGACAACCTTACGAAATGAAATTAAATAAATGCTTAACACATAACTAATTATTTAACGCGACTTAAATTTTTAATTGAGATAAACAAGAAATGAATAACCATTATTAACCTTTCATTTGTTCTTGAAGTTGTAATTCAATAATAAATTTTAGCACACATTAATTATTCAAAATTTTAGCTTTATTTTTCTCTTTCACTTTTTGCTTTAATGTATCTAAGGTGGGTTTGGTGTATCTAATGCGCATGTTCAAAAACTAAATAATCAAATATGCATTCAAACACATTTGTTTAAAAAAAAATTAAAAATTTGTTAAAAAAATAGGTAAAACACATCTGTTAAATGTATGCCCAAATTTCACGGTTCTTTGAGTTAACTATAGAGTCAAAAGGACACTAATCTTATTTTTAGATGTTTTTTTCTGATATGACTGAATGATTGCAATGTGGAAAAGTTTAATGACAAAAATTGTTTTTCCCCCTCCCGAAAAATGGCATAATGAAATCTTTAATTTTTCCAGAGAAAATAGCTGAACTGATATTTTATCACTGCGGCTATACAATTCAATACCTCTACGTAAAAATCACCTCAGTGTACAGTGGCATTTTGGATATATTAAGGATCATCGGCGTAGGGTGTGTAATTATTGGAAATTTATAGCTGGTCCTTCAGTTTTTTTATTAATCAGAACTATAATATTAATGGTATTCGTAAGTTATATTACTACTAATAGTTAGATTATCGCCGTTTCTTTAAAATAGAGTTGTGCATTTTTAGCGGCATCCAGACACTGGACCTTAGTAGTACATACTAAGTAATAGTTTTTAATATGCGTTGAAGCTGCATGAAAGTTTTATGGGCATTGTTTAAATAACCAATCAACTACAACTTCTTTCCTCAGTTTGAGGCACCAAGATTGCAACCGTTAAAACTTTAATAATTCAAATAAATGTTAGCATTAAATGTTTCGTGTGTAGGAAGCTTTTAAACAATAAATAAACTATATAGACAATATTTGCTTCCTCTTACATTCTGGAATTCATAAAACATGGAGGCTCAGTTTCAATTTCGGAGTCGCTCCCCTAATCCAGGAACTGTTTACGTTAGCTATTTGAAATTTTATGCGCATTGTTTAAATAACCAATCAACTACAACTTTTGTCCTCAGTTTGAGGCACCAAGATTGCAACCGTTAAAACGTTAATAATTTGAATAAATGTCAGCATTAAATGTTTCGTCAGTAGGAAGCTTTTGAGCAATAAATAAACTATATAGACAATATTTGTTTCTTCTCACATTCTGGAATTCATAAAACATGGAGGCTCAGTTTAAATTTCGCAATCACTCCCCTTATCCAGGAACTGTTTACGTTGGCTATTTGAGATGACTTCGTTCATTCATTTCACCTTGAGTCTTATTTAATAAAACTATTATTAAAAATACATAAGGATTTCTAAACATAATTGTAAAAGATAAAGAAAGCATAACTACGTGTGGCACAGATACACGAGAATTACTTTAAATTAATACTAATAAATTATAATCATGCTAATTATAGATAGGGAATGACCATCTTTCTGAATTTCCAGGTTTATCATCGGGCATTGTACCCGGTTTGTCATTGTACAATCACTAGGCTATGTTTGAAATATTTGATCACTCTGTGCATAATCGATTTTCGGTATTGTAAACAATGCAGGATTTTTAACTTTATGAGAGACGTATATAAAATCTTCTAACTATATGATTAATATGAATGCATTCCATATGTATTTGCCTCTCTGTACCGGGTAAAACTTTTGCACCATTTATTCGACTGCAGTAACATTTATTAGCACACCAATGGTGTGATACACAAGGAAGGTCATTGTCAACACTTAAGCATTCAACTCTGTATCATTTGAGAGGGATGCTTGAGAGGCGAATTTCCCAGCTACTATTGTGCATTGTTGCAATTATATTTATAACTGTTTCGCTTATTTAAAATAATTTATTCATGACTTCAGCTAGCTTATAGCTTTTTTTGAAACAAAAATGAGTTTTACGGAGAGTTAATTGCATGATTTTAATTTTCAGGAAAACATTTTATATTTAGTTTCCTATATTAAGCGAACATAAGTAAATATTTGAGCCACGCGGAAATAACGTCACCAGAACGGTATTTTGACCACTATTTAAAACCCCTTATTTATATTGCTTAGAATTATGGCCCTAAACGTGATTCTAAAAATCTAATTAATATAAAGTTTATTAACGAAATACGGGAGAAATTGCATAGGTGTAGAAAAATATTGATAATCACAAGTTGGCCGATCACACATTAATATTCTCACCAAACCTAACCCTTAACGTTATTTCTCAGAGGCCTCAAATATTAATGTGTATAGATATCATATCGTATTAACACACATTAATATTTGAGGTGTTTGAGGGCTATGTGAAACAGTGTAGAACAAGCCAGAGCCTTCAAAGGGCTGTAGAATTACAGGAGATTGATAATAAGAAGAAAGCCATTTGTTTACGTTTTCCAAAGCATTTTTCTCTAGTTTAGTAATTTCTTTTAAATATAAATAACTAGCTGATTATCCAGTCTACATACGGGGTGAAAAAGAAGAAAATATTCAATTAATTAGTACTGAGCAGCAGTACAAAATCAAGCACAAAACTGAAAGATTATATACCAACAAAATTAATAAAACTAAAATAACTCCAATATATTTTTATTTATTATTATAATTTCTGATTGAATTAATTTCGAATTCAGGAAAGAATCATCAGAAGTAGGTAATGTTGACAATAAAATATAAGAGTTAAGCTCTCACTTCTCAGATTCGAGTTTGTCTTCTTTTCTATATTTGATTTAAAGGTTTTTGGCAAGGAAGCACTCTGTGACTCCTGCAATACTTTTGAAAATCTGGAACATATTTTAATAAATTGCAGTAAATTTCAAGACCTTCGACAAAAATTTTTTCCTGAACATTTAAATTACACCCGATTTAATTTTTTTGGAAGCAGAAGAAAGTCAAACAGGGAGTCATTATAATAATGGAACGCCTTTTCCTTACAAGGGAACTTGACTAGACGGCGTCAACAAATGTGTGCTTTACAATTAACGAGCTCTACATTTCATGTAGGGCATTGATTGTATCTCACTGTTAACAATTTTCTGAATGCTAATAACATTATTATTATTATCATTTACTTTTTTTTAAATATATTTATTTATTTTTTTAAATACATTTATTATTATTTTTTACTTATTTAATTTTTATCTTGTAACCTTCGCAAATACTGTATTTGTGTTCTTCAGAAATGATTTTCGAATTTTCATTTAATTTATGGTTCAAAATTTTGTCAAATTTTCTAACTATTTATGTTTGAGTTTCCTCTTTTTTGTAGATTTTTCTTTACGGCTGCCTCGCCGTAACTCTTTTTTTTTAAATTTTATCAGTTTTCATGGGCTTTGGGCAAATTCTGGTATTTTTCCATCATCACAATATGCTTGTTACCTTTTTTCAATGTTTTTTTTTTTTTTTTTTTTTTTTTTTTTTTTAATTTTTTTTTTTAAATTGATGTCTTGCCTATTATGTTTGAACACTCAAACTCTGGCGCTGCCATGGATCGCCACCAAGCCTACCTTTTTGAATCCTCTTTTTCTTTTGCTGAGAGGTCACGTATGCGCACTTAGAGCCTACAGTATTCTCCGGATGCCCCCTGAGGGGGGCGAGACGGTATTAAGCTTTGATTTGATTTAAAGGTAGTTCAACGTGGTGCTGTATAATTCGTATTGAAAATTGAATTCAGTAGCCTTGGTTACATTTGCATGCGCATCCTTAAGAGGCTTTAGATTATGGCGTAACTAACATTAAAACTATTAAATACCAATTCATTAGTATATAAGACGCTGACTTGATTCCATCTTAAGGTACATTTTGATAGATGAAGGATTACATGGTTAATAAACTTTCCCCTTATTGGTGACCCGGACGTGATATGAACTCGCCAAGATTAAAAGATGGTCCACATTAAACGGTGCCAACAAAATGGCGCTCAAGAATCTAGTGAAGTTAAAAAAAATTCTCCCGGGCATAAGTGAGGAAAAAGAAAATAATGAGTGAAAAAAATTAATAAATAGCATTAATCAGCAAGTGGTATTCGTTCATCGAATTCTATCACAGATAAAATTCTAGAAGAGGAGTGTAGCGTAACTACCACTATAAATATTAAATACAAAATTATATATTAAAATTAGGGGAGTGTCGGGAGTGTCAAAATTATATATTAAAATTAGGGGAGTATACCACTGTTAATTTCATATGTATAGAATACTTTTTCAAGTCAATGGGCCATCGGACATTAATTGTTATATTAAAAAAACATTATTTTCAAAGTTTCAAGTATTTATGCATGGTAAACAATAGTTTTGAAAATATGTTGAATACAGTAGTCAAGAAATTTAGAAAAATTGGTTGAATGTTTCGATTAAACTTCATTTTAATACTAAAAAAAAATAATTTTTTCTATGCATACGGTATTAAAATATGTAGTCTTAAATTTAATTTGCACAAAGAAAGAAGTTTGTACGTGAAAAATTGTTCGAGTAATTACAAATTTACAAAATAATTGGATTTCGGGTAGCCCCGCTCACATGCATGTCGGGTATCACAGCCCAATTTTATTTCGTCATAAAATGTACGGTTGCAAAGATTATTATTTTATTGCTTCAAATTTGAATGTTTTATGCATTTTTAACAGCAAATATTATTGTTATGAAATGATTGTTATTAAATGATAGAATTCACTAAAATAATGTAATAAATAAAATAATTTTGTGATAAAACTGATAAACGAGGTTTATCTATTGTCAATACATTGGTCAATTTCATTTACACTTGAAAAAACAGTAAAAAAACATAATTTTTGTAACTGGGTGGGGCTACCCGACACATTTTGAAAAGAGCTGAAAAACATGTTTTTTTAAATTTCTATTTTTTTAAGTTAAACTATTCTTTTTTTGGTTTATTCTTTTTACATTATTTAATTAGATGATAAAACAATAGAAACATGCAAAAATTATTGCTCAATATTATACAGAAATATAAGCAATACTCCTTAATTGGGCGGGGTACCCGACTCTCCCCTATATAATTCACTAGTATATTAGACAAGTTAACTTGATTCTATCTTGAACTCCTTTTTTAGATGAAGTTTGACATAGTCAATAAACTCCCCCCTTAAGATGTTCACAATTATCCGAAGCTATACCTTCTCGGAGAAGAAAATAAATACCTCGTTGGTTATATACGATCGACATTCTTTTGTCCCCCCAAACGCTAAAAGCAACGTTTCTATGCAATCTGGCGATGCAAAATATTATTTATTAGAATGGGTAGTAACGCTAGGCTGTAGAAAACATAGTTAGCGATACGTGTAACGTAAGACAAACCTTATGCAAAAGTTCCCCAATAATGTGTGTAGTTACCTTTTCTTGGAGAATTTATCCTTATTCTGAAGAATTGAAAGATAAATTATTACGGAAAAAACAGTAAATCATAAAGAAAGCATCGGAATTTCGCACTAAGTGCCAATTACAACGATATAATTTAAAACAGGGCTTTGAGAAACAGAAAAAAAAAGATTTGTCAAACATTGTGATGAAAAATTATTCTAGAAATAATAGTGCCATTAATTATTCTGTTGAAAAGCAAAAATTATGATTGTGGTAAAATATAGCTGTTACAATATTAGTATTGCGACACCTGTGAATAACCATTATTAAATGAAAATAGTTCTAGTGAAGTATGTTTTTATAAATAAAGTGATGTAAAATCATTGGAGGGGGCGAAATGATGTTATGTTTTAGTGCAATTTCAAAATTTACAGCTGAGCTAAAACAAAAAAAATATACCTGCACCAAAAAAAGATTATGAAACAGTATCACTATTCCCACAAGAACTTATTTTTGAGCATTGCATGAAAGTTAAAAGATAATTAAGTAATGAGCCTATTTTTTAATCCAAACAATGTCATGTTGAAAAACTAGAAAATATTTTAATGGATTTACAAAACAGCTTTTTTACATTATTTTTTCCTTTTCTTTTTCTTCTTGAATAGTACAGACTATCGAGAGACGTCTACCAAAATTTCATGACATCTTGACCATTATTTATTGAGGTATCGATGTTTCGGAGAAAAGTTTTGAAGAGAAATAAAGAGTGGTGAGAGAACATTGAATTAAATCAAATAGTGAGAGTTGATTTAACACATCAATTGATAGCGAAAAATACCTTTCAAGCTCAATAGGGCTTCTAAAGGATGTTAAAGAAATATAAGGGTGATTCTAATACTAACCTACGTATCGCAGTTAATAAAAAACCCCGCATAAATGTAATAGTTCCTTATTTGCAAACTGAAGTGTATATTTTTCCTCCATTTTTTAACGTAGGCATCAAGTACGAGTGCATTCAAGCACTTTCAATTGCATCTTACTGACTATTTGTGTATTAATGCCTTATGCACACAAATAAGCCGAATGTGTATTTAACCAGCTTGTTACAGTGCTTTTGCATCATCAGTGAAGTACTGAGCTTCAAGCCAGTATATCAAAGTTATAAACATAGTGATAAAAAATAACCAAGTACAGTAAACACATTCTATTTAAGATGGCGCGAAAGATCTTGTGTGTACTAGAACTCTGAAAGGGAATTCTAGAAGGCAGTATTTAACGTGTAGATATTTTTGTGTAGATATAATTTGTATATATATCTTGCCCTAAAAATTGTTATTGTCTTCATCTGGCGGTATTTTCACAGGCAGCGCACAGTTTGTTGTGTTATAGTCATAAAATGAGTTGCTGTGCAATATTCTCTCTAGTGTAGCAGAATAGAATCACAGATTGCTTGCAGTAACAGTGGTTTTGCCTCGTCCATTAATACTAACTCAACGCTATAACGGTGGTATGTTTTTGGAGGTAAGTTTTCGAATCGGTTCTGAGTTTGTTCAAAGAAGAACAAAAACAACAGCGTATTGATGAATAAGAGTACTATTTGATGTTATTAGGAGGAATAAGCAAGACATTTGAATTCGATCTGTAGTAATGCATGAGGTCAGGTCATAATCATCGGTCAGGGGGCCAATCAAAAGTAGTCAAAAACACAGCTGAAAAAGTTGCGCCAAATAATTTTTTACTATTGTATGATAAAACATTAATCCACTACATAGAAACAGGAAACAACAAATTGAAGAGAGAAATCAAGGAAAAATGAAGTTCTACGCAGCAAGAATAAAGTGCTATTTCATTAAGACAGTGTTTTATTAAAACTTCAAAAACGGAGCTTCTGATATTTATCCCACCAGCTTACTTTCTGATTTCCCTAGCAACTATTACTTGTTTGCAAATCTCAAAGGAGAACAAAAGATAATAAGAAATGTTAGAGAAAATTTTGATTGAATGTAATGTTTTTTAAATAGATATTGGTGAATAAAATCAAATTTCGCAATTAAAAAGTTTTTGTTTTCTTTTTCTTTTGGTTTCTCACTTAAAATACTTTTTGACAAATGTGTTATTTATAGTAGTTTACAATTTTATTTATAGTAGAATTTCCTGCACATTATATTAATTCAAAAATAACATTTATTATCACTTTATCAATATCACGTATTTCTACGTTACAAAGTAATTCAGGGGCCCAATTTAAGTGATACTTTTTTGTGAAATTTTGTTCCCCTTAATACTTTATTCGCTAAATTTTGCATAAGATGGGTAGTGGGAGTAGAACGTTTCATTTGAATGAAAAAGACAAACAGAGACATTACGTACGCCTTCTGTTTTCTAAGATAACTGTTAAACTATATTTTTCTTTGTATAATCTTTCTTTTCTGATCTTTATTATAAATAAATAAAAAATTCCATAAAATAACTTTTTTTCCAGAATGTATTACTTTAAATAAGCGCACTGCCACATGTGCTTTTAAGAATCCTAAAATCTGCATTTCTGCCTGAAGAAATACTTTTCCTATTCTACTTCATTTGCATGTCCAAAATTATCTTTCCCTTTCAGAACCCAGTATTTGTTTGCAGAGAAAACTCGCACAGCTCATATATTTTTCTTTACACACAGCAGCCACCTCATGCGAACGAGAAGAGGGTACATCCCCCGTTATTGTCACATTAAAGTTTCTTAATAACGTCCTGGTATTTATCTAGGCTGCCTGTGTTCATCTAAGTGAAAATATGCAGTTCCGGAACAAGGAACTATTTCAGGGAAACGTTGACTCACATGATACATCTTAAAACACTTTCAAAGTTATCGTTTTCGTTGAGCTACTTGCTTTTGCATGGCCTATATTTTATTGACAAAGAATACTGTGAAACAAACTGAAACGACGTGAAAAGGGTACAAATATCAACAACTCATGTATTAAAAATATGCACACTTCAGCGGCGAAACACGTTGTATTAAACAAAGACTTAAGCTCATATCTGAATTCGATATTAAACAAGTATCTAACATACTAAATATTAATAAATATATTATTGAAAATCACCCATCAATTTTCAAACTTTTAAGTGCATTTATATTTGACAGATTTCAAAAATATATTTTCTTTTTAAATGTTGCATATTTTTTTTTGTTTGAAATCTAATCATCGAATAAAAAATAAATTGTAAAATATTATGCTTTAGTAATAGAGTTTTTGAATCACACAATACATCTTAAAATATTTTCAAATGATTTATTATTGTTGAACATCAAGCTTTTGTAATCTCGGGTGAATCCGCTGTATTCACAGAATATTGAAATTAAAAAAAAGTCATATAGATAACCAAAAGATATTTGAAGAAACTTGTACAAAAAATACAAAATTTTAACTATTAACTATTAAGATCATAATTTGAATAATTTTGTGTATGTAATGTGCTTTAAAAATATTTTCACCCTTTTCAAATTTAGCCTAGCCTGACGCTGAACTACATCTTAGAGTGGAATAAATCAATCAATTGCCGTAATTTTGTTCTTTTAAAGGGCAACTAGCTATTTGCGCCCTTCTTATTGGGCGATACACATTCCCATTCTAATTGAAACGTATTCCTATTGGTTGCTATCTTACTGATTGATCATTGAAGAATTCTCAGTGGACAGGTAAGTGAAGTGAAGTCAGCTTATACATCTCTAAATCCGTTCTCTGTTTAAGTTCTAAATACAGAATGAATTATAACTTATGATATATGATTACATTTTAGCTATAGGAGCGTAGACTCACACGATGCATCTTAAAACCCTCTCAGAGACATTATTTTCATTGAACAACTTCAGTTTAAATTCCTTTTAAAGAATACCAGATTCAACAAATATTTAAATTAAATGAAATCATAGATCATTTTGATAAATCGTATTCATTTACGCAAAAAATATAATACATTTTCCACACTTCAAATCCTTCTTAAAATTAGTTAATTATGTTCATTAATGCATGATTTATAAAAACATATTCATTATTTCGACTACTAGATAAGTTGTTTTATAATTTATATCTGCTATCCTTATTCTTTGCTATGAAATAACCATATATTCAATGATGAATTGTAAAAAACAAATACATTTTATTAGCAGATACGTGTAATTTCTATGATATATCTCTTTTTTTAATATTTTTAAGTTAATCCTAATTGCTCAAAATGTTATTTTCTACAGAAATGTTTAAATTCAAAAACGTAAAGTTTTCTCTGTCGAAGCATTAGTCTACTTTTTTTAACCGCATGTACAATCTTCTTACAGTAATCTTTCGTTGCATCATTCATTAAAAATTAATTATAAGTATATAAAAGAGTCACTGTACTTCACGTTAATTAATAATTAGTTTTAGATCTCAAGAACTTTCATTATTTAAAAAAAAAGCGTCAGCATAATGTAAGACTCATACTAACGGGACAGCATACTTAGGCAAGCGTAATGAAAAATTCTTCAGATTTTTTCTTATTAGCCAGAAGTTTTTCTACCTTAATGGAATAAGCCTATTAAAACTAAGCTGAAAAGAAAATTGTGAAGAGATTCGTACAATTAATCTAGTGCAACGTTAAAGGACAGCAACATTTACAAATAGTAGGATTTTTTATTTTTCAATGTACATAAAAAAGTTTTTCGTTTCAATTCTTTAAAACATCGAACTTACAGCATGTTGATCATCTGTATTCACAAATAGTTGTTAAATTATTAATAGTTTCTCCCTTTTTAAAAATTAATTGCAGCGAATTGCTAAATACAATAAAAAGTTTTTATTTAATTTATGATAGTTTTAAATAATTTAGTAGCTTTGAATGTGCTGAGAAATGAACCCGATATTAAATGTAAATCCGTTGGATAGTGTACAATGAACAAAAAAAAAAGTGAACAACATATTAAACTTTTGTTCCAGTGTCCGTATTTTCAAGCATTAGGATTTACTCTTAATGGTACTAGGGCCTTATTTTAAATATGCTAAATGATTAGTGAAGGCAGTATTTTAAGTCACGAAATCAGTCACAATGAGAACGTTTCTCAAAATGAATCTGGATTTGGATTCTCGACACTTCCCTTAACATAGTGCAGATAGCCATAATTTGAAAAATATGGGTTATACACACAATAGTGTTATGCAGGAGAGTAGCCTTTGTTTGATCCCTTGGAATGTTTGATCCCCTTTCATCGTATTTCGCCATATCTACAAATCTGATGAAACGAATCAAAACATTTCTCCCAATTATAAATATTGCTTATTCAATTATAGTATCATCCACTACCATATTTGAAGTGTCAAAAATCCAAATCGGTTGAAAAAAGGTATGTTTATTCATAGGAGGTACGTTTTTGTGTCTGATTTCGTAACATAAATATATCTTCTGCAGAAATTAATTAGCAAGACCTATTAAGATCAGGTAGGCACGTACATACTTGATTTACTTCGCACTAGAGCAGCACAATTGGCTGTTTGCGACGATGTGGGAAGCAACCCTGAAGATAATCTGAAGACAAGTCATCACAATTTTGATCTTCTGCAGAGGAGATTGCTCCCTCGGTTTGGTAGCCTTACGGCCTGCGGGCGGAGTCAAGCATTTTGCATTTTACTTTTAATACAGTTTAACGAGAGCCGTTACCATGTTTTTGTTGTAGTTCATTTACGTCACACTAGAGCTGCACAGTAGGCTATTGGCGACGGTCTGGGAAACATCCTTAAGGATGATCCGAAGACATACCATCACAACTTTGATCCTCTGCAGAGCACATAGGCACCACAACGACCTGCACGTGAAGTCGAGCACTTTACGGCAGCACAGTTTAACGAGAACCAATATCGCACACCCTCGGTCCCTGCGCAGACTGATCCAAGTGGTCATCCACCCGCACACTGACCGCAGCCAGTGATGCTTGACTTCGGTGATTTGCTGGGAACCGTGTCTTAACGATCAGTCCACTGTGGGACGCCGATACCATGCACTTGCGGTCCTTGTACATGCAGATAAAAGAGGTGCTTCTGGACAGCTAGTAATGCTTGACGTCGGTGCTCTACTGGGAGCAGAGTATTTACGATATTAAAACTGCGGGACCCAATTTAGATTGAGTCAATCAATAGATCAAAAGTTATTCAGGAATTTTTGTTTTTTTTTACCCTCTGTACAGAGGAACATTTTTTTCACTTGCATGTTTTGCATTTATATGAATTAAACAGAGTAGCAATAAGTTTGCAATCAAAATATTTTTTATCAATATATTTTTAATAATATCATAAAATTATATTCAATTACTTTTTAATGCATATTTCATAAGTGCGTGAAGGGAAATAATATTTTGTGCATGCAAATTTATAATAGTATCAGCAAAGAGTGAAATAACTTCAGTATTAATAATTGTTCAGGAGAACCTTTATAATTTAATAATTCAACCTCAAGTTCTTTTACAATATGCTTGGCAAAGTTCTCTATGGGAATTTTACTACACAATGCAATGTTGCTTAATTCCTTCTATCTCTTAAGCTTTCAGTAATCGTAAGAGATGGAAAATTCTATTAACGTGACAGAATAAAAATCAAATGCTCGGATGAAGTGTTAATTTCTTTAGCACACAAATGTCCACGAACTGGTAGCAGAGGGGCATTAGCGGAGTAATTTTATTAATTATTGCGATGAAGAGAAAAAGTTTATTAATCAGGCACATACAGACAAAAAATATGAAATTTTTTGATGCTATTTTTCTTTACTACAACTTTTCCTCTGGCTCTCAATATTCGAATTTACTTATTAAATACTACATTCTTTTTAGTAGATTAAACAGTGTGTGTCAAAACATATATATAATAAGATTTTTTGAAAATAACTAGCAACTGGAATTTCAAAAAGGGAAAAATATTTAAATGAAATTAAAGTGGATGCACTGACAAACATGGCAGGAAGTATTTTTCTGCTTTTGCGATCCTTTTAGTTCACTTCCGAGGTAAACAATTATTTTATTTCATCTTAAATTTTTTGTCCAAATATTCTTCCAGTTGTGACAATGGCAGCTTGGCGGTGTTGCATACTTTCCATTGCATATGTTCCATATTTTGATATTGTATACTCTTTCTCTTCAATTTTCATGGTTGGTTGGTTTGAATGCCACTTGCCACACGGTCAAGCCTGCTTGGTGAAACCGAGTAAATTTAACACAGAGAGAGTGATTCTTTTTTTTCAGTGGCGCCATCTGTTGCCAAGAATTCGACTTCTTCCTCACCAAACGTCTCACTTGTTTATAAGGCGGACCCATTCATTCATCCACGGATCGTAATTTTGACCTGAATCAGAGAACAATCGATCTCCAATCCAGTAATCCCAGAGGTATGGATTTGTTATGGGAACTCGCGACTCGACAGAATTTTATGCGACTCGACAGAATTTTAGCGTGCATCAGTCACCAACTACACGGGAAATCTTCGGCCGGCGGGGTTCAAACCCACGAACTCTCGGACATGGACCCATCGCCCAACCGATCAGGCTATCCCGGCCTTCAATTTTCATTATTATTGTATTTGTATCTCAAATTGTATAATCGTAGCATACCTTATTGTATAATCGTAATTGAACATATTAATACATCTCCTTTACATTAAATTTAAGAAAAAGAATTCACTTATCCATTTAACGTGGTCAAAAATACTTTTAATGGTCCTTTTTATTTTATTAAAATGTCATTTTTATATCACTACGAGAAAACTTTTAAATGTTCAACTTCATTCTTTATAAGCCTCTTAAAATCCTTCGGTGATTTAAAATTAAATGTTCAGAAAATTCATCAATTCTATTAAATATTTTAAACGGAGGCAAAATTACAGGATGGTCGTTAAAAGATATGGATATGTCCCGTTAATCACCGATGTCTGAAAGGGTTCGTCTTTCCAACCTTAGATTAAAGTTTCGTTATGCATAAATAAATCAATGGTCCAGATGCGTATTTGATTTTTCAGGATTTATTTGATGAAATAAAGCGAAAAGCTAGAAAATATAAATATATTTTATTCCGAAATTGCTAATTGCTGACAATGTGTTGTAGTTGTTTATAATTACAAATAAGTTTCGGTGGAAATATATTATATTTGTTTAAATTTAATACGTAAATATATTGTTTGAATAGATTGATTTAATATATTATATTTTTATGAGATTTAAAATTAAAAATTCAGAAGATTCTACAATTCTGTCATATAGTTTTAAACAAGAAGCACAATTTGGGTTGTTTTAATCTTTTTTAACTTTAATTTTTTATGATAGCTTTAAAGGTACAACTGAGCTTTAAAGCTCCAAGTTTTTTTACCATTCCCAAATTGCGTCAAAGTACACTGTATAAGACTTTGATATCTTTATGTTTTTTGCAATTATAGTTAATCATAGAAATACCTGAAACAAAAATGGTCATTTTGACCATCATGCGAAAAACACTAATTTTTAAAGTTTCATGTCTGCGTTTAGTTTTGAAAGACTACAAACTTTATGTAGATGATTTGTTGAACAGAAAATGGAGACCACCGTGCACAAAAAACTGCACGCTATAATACTTGGTAAATTAGGTATATGTTATCTTATATTCAATGTTCGAAGTAGTTTTGTTGAGCTCTTGTTGAACTGCAAGTTTGTTATTGTGTCTTAAGCAATATATAGCGGACAAGATAAAAACCGGACCACCTTGATGAACTTTTGATGTAATGATCTGATCTCCACCTTCTAGTACTTAATCTTAATGATTCGAGGAGATAATCTCTATATACTAATTTAATTCAAGCAGGCAATATTTTAGGTTAAGAAATTCAGACAAAAAACTCTACTTTTCCTGAATAAATAGCTTTGAGCATTTGATACATCTTAACAAGCAGCTTCAGTTCTTTTGCTTTATCTATACTGTCGTAAATAAATTAGTTATATGTAAAAATAAATTATTAGTTTATGTAAAAATAAATAATGATCATAAATAAAATAGTCAAATCTCATTTTCACAAATAGTGCAGTTTGTTAGCAGCAGCGAACGTGAAGACGTTTGCGGAGCGGTTCATGTAATGGGATACCTGCAAGTGACGTAGTGGGGCATCGCGATCTTGAATGGTTGCTGAAAAGTGACATTTGGTTACGTTAGCAACTGTTCTTTCCGTTCTATTTCGAGTAAGGCATGTCCATCAAGTATTAATTATCTCAAGTGACACATTCGAAATTCTTTCACAGAGATTCTATTTCAAAGATATCAATTCGTTCATTATATGTGTATACAGAGATTTTGCACAAAGACAGGCACAAAACCTCGTGGAGCATAAACAAACAAATTATGCATCAACGTTGCTAGGTACTCAAGACAAAAATATTTATATTGGCTGCAATAAAATACATTAACAAATAATAAATCTAAGTTTAGTAAAGGAAGAATACGAGAATGAATTATATTTCAACTAATTCGATGCAAGGAATATCTCATAACTTAAGGATTTGCATTCCATTAGTTATGAGATATTGCTTGACATTTAAGCTACAATAATTCGATAAAAAATATTTGTTAAAATAATAATATTTAGGAAGAGTGGTTTTAACAATTAAAAAGTTAGATTGTAAAGTGGAAGTGAGTGAGTGTCAGATTAAGTACTATTCTGATACGAACTTGTGGCGTAAAATTCTCGAGAAGATAACAATGTAACCAAAACGACAGTTCATATTTATTTTCCATCGCCAATTTTTAATCTTTTAAAATGTAAATGATGCATGATATTAGGCAAATCAACTTTATGAAATGTTGTTCATGCAAAAAATTATTGCTTATAGTCTATGCAAGATGTATGTATTTTTTTTATTTCTAATTCTTTCTCATGAATCGCAATCTAAACTATTGTTCATTAAAAAAATTATAATAAAATTAACTAGCCAAAATCTAACTAGCTATTATTAGCATTATTTATAAATAATGTATTTTATCCTTATCATTTTATTGAAAGATTAAATAGTTACTGCTATTTAAATACCAAGAAATATCTAATAGACTAAAATTTACAGTTCATTAAACAAAATTATATTAAAACATTTAGTAAACAAAAAAGAAATGTTTTATCAGGGAGAACAAGAAAAGTCCATTTTGCGATTCAAATTTCAAGTGTCTCGTTATTATTTGGATTCCTTGCCACCAGACCACTGTGCCATTCCCAAACTATAATATATAAAGATATGTAAAGGTGCCCATATGCTTGAATTTTCAAATGTATCTTTCTCGAAATTGGCTGGCTAGTGCGTTCTATTACTTTGAGTATGGATTACCCTAAAAGCATCGTGTGGAATTTCAATTCGCTGGCTCGCTACTGGTGATCAATTATTCAAGGCTAGCGAATAAGTTTTGTCTTGTAAATTAGTATGTTTCAAACTGCCATATTATTCTCAGAGTTTGTTGCGGACAAATATTGAAAATTGTGACACGTTCTTAAGACTTTAAGCGGACATGCGTATTGATGTACATCATGAAAAGATAGAAATTTATGTCATCATATATGTTGAAATCTATGAAAATTTTCATCAATTTTCATCTTCCCACGACTACAGAAACGACTAAAATTTGGGACCTTATTTAAAATATGTGTAATTAAACCTTCGTGTAATTAAATCCAAATCTCTTTGATGAATGAGTGGATATTATGTTATCATAAAGGGTAGAATTTAAGTTTATATTAATTTAATTAACATGGGCTCAGATGTTGGTGAAGTTCAATGAAACATTTTCAACATGTTTCCCAAATTTGTTTAAGAGTTTAGGATTTTGTGCTACAGTTTTCAGATCCTACATTCTTTTATGGTTTTTGCAAGCGAAAAGTTCTAAAACTATATCAGATGAAAGTTTAAAAATTTCTCACATTAATCTTTAAAAAAACAGCGTGCAAAATTTTTTGCCCTGCTTCTACCTTTGAAAATGAAATTTTATGTCCTGTCTTATATACTAGTTTCATTGCAAAGAGATTTTCCGATGCCGTGACCTCTCCTTGCATGGTATAGGTTTTCCTGCATAAATAAAGTTATTCCCCATGGTATTATATAGAAAGTGGGTGAGTAGAAGGGTGGGGATCTTAATGAAGATCAAACCATGGACTTACTGCCGTCAATGCAAATTAATTCTATCCATCTGACCATTAAGAATTCATATCTGTACGTAAAATCTTATTTATTATAATAAACCGTTTTTTGATTTTGCACATTGCATAAAATAAAATTTGGAGGCTTTTGACATAAGGCTCATTCTTATAGCACACTTATAGCATTCTTTTTATTGAGTTCCAGCGCAGAGTTGGCCAAAAATGCAATCGATTACATTTTTTGATTACAGTAATCAATTACTTGTAATCATGATTACAATTTTCAAAAATTTTGATTACAGCTGTAATCATGATTACAATATTGATTACAGTAATCAATTACTTGTAATCGTGATTACAAAGTTTGATTACAGCTGTAATCATGATTACATAGTCGATTACAATAATCAATTACTTGTAATCATGATTACAATTTTCAAAAAATTTTGATTACAGCTGTAATCATGATTACAATTTTGATTACAGTAATCAATTACTTGTAATCATGATTCCAAGTAATTGCGATTACAAGTAATCACAACAAAAACGATTACAAGTAATTATGATTACAAGTAATCAAAATATATGATTACATGTAATCATGATTACATGCAATCTAATTACACGATTACAAGACTATTGTATTCTTATAAATGATTATATTTTACAGTAGATAGTAGAATGTATTTTATAATGATACATTTTGCACGTATTAACACGCACTGCATTTTGTACGTATTTGTATACGTACAAATGAATGTAACTGAAATGTATGTACATATGATTTTATCTAGTGCATATGTTCAGACATTTTAGTATCACACACATGTACATACACTTATATTGTAGGTATAAAATATATGTACGTATGTATATAGATAATAATTACGTATGTATGTGCAAACAATGTAGGCATGTACATTTATACACAATGAATATATGCATTTTATGCAAATATTTGTGTATGTAAAATGTATATCTATGTTCATGTACGCATGTATATAGAAGTACTTGTGTTTGTACGAACATACATACATTGTCTGTACAATGTATGCCCCATGCATGTATGTGCAATTTATTTATGAACAGTACAATATATGTATGCATGTACAATATAGGTATATCTGTAGGATGTACAATATATGTATGTATACATGTACATGATATGCATGTCCAGTGTATTTATGTGCATGTACATAATATGTTCATGCTCAATGTAAGTATCCAAATATGCATAATACATTTGTGAACTATTGTACGTACATTGGGCGTATTTATATTTCACATATATTCATACATGCATTCGACATGCATAACGTACGTACACACATTTGAGATGCATATATTGTACAGATGTATATACATATAGCGTACAGATGTATATACATATAGCGTACAGATGTATATTCATATAATGTACATATGATGAAATGAACATATAATGTTCATATAATGTACATATATGTGTACATATACAGTACGTATGTGCATAAATATATTGGGCATAATTCTTTCGTACAAATTTTACATGTGCACATGCATGCTATCTCTATCTATGCATATGGTGCAATGTATATATTACAATGAATGTATCCACACATGTACAATACACGTATGTTCCATGTATGCATATCCATATGTACTATATATGCACGTACAATACATGAATGTAAGTACATACATTGTACATGTGTACATACATTACACGTATACATATGTACATTACATTTATGTCTAAATATGTGTACAATGCAATAAATAAAATGCATGTAAGTTAACTTTTAATGACTCAAGCAAGTTAAATGACAAAATCAAACGATATTTAAATTTAGTTTTCAGCTTTAATTGTTCTATATCATTTTGAAATTCTCTGAATAAAAAATTATTTTCAGGTATTTTCATGAAATGTTTGACAATACAGATTTATTTTTTTTATAACATTATGCATGATTCAAAGAAATTTTTTAAATGGTAAGAAAAACGGTAAATTTTATGTGTGGAATTAATATTTAGAAATTCAAAATGAAATTATCGTTTGCTTTCTAAAAAATATGAGGTCGAGTTTCATATACCTTAGAATAATTTTAAAACAAATTTTAATAACTTTACTCATATAAATTTTTTTAATGTATGCACAATGTATGTGTATATTGTAATTACATATATTTAAATGTACGCACGTATTTGTACATTACTTGTAATTATGTTCATGTATACGTTGTATGCACATGCATACATTGTGCATATAACTATTTTTTTGTACATCTATGCATTACATGCGCATAAGTATTAACAAAGTATGTAGTTATACAAGTACATACGTAAGTTGTACATAAGTACATACTTTGCTTGCACATATATTAATGTACATATAAATATGCATGTATACATGTACGCATTTTATTTACGCAACTATGTGCATATATTGTACCTTTAAATAACATTTTTACATATTGTACGCAAATACGTACAATTTTATATACAAACGTACATTGTATATACGTGCTATTATCGTAAATTTATACAATATATGCACTTAAGTACATAAAAGCATGCAAACGCATAAACATTATTTTCATATACGTTCATACATACATTGTCTATGTATACAAAGATACAAAACATTGCCTTTTTGTACAAACTAACATACATGCGTACATGTATCATAAATGCATAATTATATGTACTAAGCATATGCGCATTGCATTAAGTATATTACAATATAATTATAAATATTGTACGTACAAACAACGTTTGTGCATACATTGTATGTATAGGAATCACAAATTGTACGTTCATGCGTGCGTACATTCTATGTACATAAAAATATGTAAACACATGAATACTTACATAAAAAATTTGACTATAGTATACAATCGTAATAACTTGTAATCGTATAGTTTGATTACAAGTAATCACAATTACATGTAATCAAATTACATGTAATCATGATTACATGTAATCATATATTTTGATTACTTGTAATCATAATTACTTGTAATCGTTTTTGTTGTGATTACTTGTAATCGCAATTACTTGTAATCATGATTACAAGTAATTGATTACTGTAATCAAAATTGTAATCATGATTACAGCTGTAATCAAAATTTTTTGAAAGTTGTAATCACGATTACAAGTAATTGATTACTTGTAATCGTGATTACAAGTAATTGATTACTGTAATCAAAATTGTAATCATGATTACAGCTCTAATCAAAATTTTTTGAAAGTTGTAATCACGATTACAAGTAATTGATTACTTGTAATCGTGATTACAAGTAATTGATTACATAGTTGTAATTATCTGTAATCAATTACAGTTGTAATCGATTACTGTAATCAACGGCCAACTCTGTTCCAGCGAATGTTTACTAAGAATTGAAAATCAATTTCAAAAAGAAATAATAAGAAACATTATTTAAGAATGTTTAATGCTTTAAATGACACTAAATGTTATAAATGCTAAATGCTATAAATGAAAATAAATTGCGTTTAACAAATATATATTGAAAAAGATACACGTTTTACAAGGCGTGCGTTTTTATTGATGTTTCTAAAACAGACTTTTGAAAATTACCTGGTTTTGTTTCCTTCAGTAAATTTCTGTAAAAACTTACACCTTGAAATATCTAGTAATTGTAAGTATGACATGTTTAACCTTTTCACAAGATATTAAGAATATTATAAACCGAAAGTATCAAATATTATAGTAACTATAAACTTTGTAGTATCATATTTTGTCAACAAAAGCTTCCGCATTGTAAGGAAAGCTTAAAGGTAAAGAAGGAAAGTTTGGGAGTGCTGTT
This sequence comes from Parasteatoda tepidariorum, assembly GCF_982258835.1. NCBI lineage: Eukaryota > Metazoa > Arthropoda > Arachnida > Araneae > Theridiidae > Parasteatoda > Parasteatoda tepidariorum. Next base: position 61,295,825 of record NC_141755.1, on the reverse strand, counting down.
AGAAAGATGCTTTGTTGAAGATGTTCGGAGGAGATTCTTCATATGCTTGCATTATATTTTATGAGAATTTACTAGAATCGTATTTGTGGAAATAATTTAGTGAAGTATTTCTTCTTAATCAGCTACATCAATATTGATTTTATAATACACTTAGCATAGTATTTGTCAGAACGTTTAAGAACAAAATATAGCGTCACTGATAAAAGTAAGAAAAATTAAGAAATACTTAAACGTGCAACCAACGCCAATATCAGAACGTCACCTGTGAATTTTATTTTTATTTTAATTTATTTTCTAACAGAATGAGACTGGCCTTTATTTGAAGAGGTTTAAAATACTTGTAGATGTATTTTAAACGTGTATAAATGATGTATGAATATGTGTTTTTATTGTATTTTTTATTTTCCAATTCTACTAAACCACATTTTTTAATTAAATTATATATGACGCTGCTGGTTCCGACCCAAACAGCCGGGCAGTTTTCTTGACAGACAAAATTAAAACTAAAATTCTCCAGGGGGGGAATGAACACTTTAATAATTTACTTCATGCAGAGAGCTTACAAATTGAGGATCAGAGTTCATCTAATACTAACCCAGATAGTATTACCTCCTCTCATCATTTGAGGTAGAATAGGGAATAAAAGAGAGATAACAACGCATCTTTACCAGACATAATATCGACCAATTGGTACATATAAATTAGCAAAAATTGATAGCTTTAGATAGTTGGACTCCAAGGTTAGTATTTGACAACAACATCACATTTGAAATTCAGAGCAGATACAATGCTGCCAACAGATGCTTTTACAGATTTAAGATATATCTAACTTAATTAAAAGGAAGACCAAGCTATTAATTTATAAATCTCTAATCAGACATATACTCACATACTCATCAGGAACTTGGACAATGATACAAAAAGATGAAAATGTTGTTGGAGTCTTTGAGCAGCGGATACTAAGAGTAATATAGATATTTGGTAATTATGTAAGATATTTGGTAAAATACAAGTTGATGGTTTATGGCACAAACTCTTGAATTTAGAATCGAAAGAATTAAATGGGCTGCTCATGTAATTAGAATGAACAAAGAACGTCCAACACGGAAAATATTCTTAGCCAGGCATCTGAGGTCGACCCAACCTCAGATGACACTGACTGCTTAAAAAGGGATCTCGTCATTTTAAGAATGACTAATTGGAAGACCATGGACAAAAATGAAGAAACCTAGAAGAAAATTCTTTGGAAAGCCATGGCCTATCCAAGGTTATCGTGTTTCTGAGCAAGGAGGGATACGTTAATGTATTTTACGTTTCATTTTCTTTCAGTAAATTTCTAAAATGTCTATGAAAACGGAAGGAAAAATTGTTATTGATGAAAACACTTATCACAAACATAAATCTATTACTTTCACCATTTTAATATTGATTTATCAATATGACTTTTTTCTAAAATCTCTTTTTATCGGAAATTTCTTAGAATCAAACGAAAGTTAGACCAATTCAAAATTATTGAAGCACTTTCTAAAACTATTTTATACGAAAGATATTTTTATTCAAAATGAAATATTTTGAATACTTATTTTCATTTTAAATATTTTCTTATTATTTAAAATATTTTCTTATTATATAATGATTAGTATATAATAATTCATTTTACGGACATTCTCATTGAAAAAATGTTATAAAATATGTTGAAATTTTTTTTTGTTAAAAATATTTTTTGTTTAAATTAATTGGAATTTTTGTAAAAAAATATCCATGAAACTAATTATTATATATTATAAATTATATATTATTGAACATGTATATACAGGCTATTGTGATTATACTTATTTACGAACTATTAGGGCATTTAAAGTTTAGCGATACACGACTAAATTTGGTACCTTTTTTTTAATATTTGCATGAAGAAAAAAAAAATTGTAGACAAAATCTTATTTGTTTTGTTCAAGTAATTATTATAATAGGCAACAAAACGAAACGTCTCCAAGTAAAATATGCATTATTGTTATTATTATTATTATTATTAGAACATATATGGAAAACTTTTTTATATAATTTTTTAATTGTAAAAAGCTGAAAAAGAATATTTGATCTATAAAAGTTCATTTTGTACATATTCGGTAAAATATATGGTGTTTTGCTAATTATGTTTTTAATTATAATTTTTGGAGGAAAAAACCCGCAAAAAGTCCAATTTTGAGAAAAAATTTTATCATAAAAGAAAATTCAGTTACAAGCATTAATAAAAAAAATAGTTTCATTGAAATTCATTTTATAAAAAGCAAGAACTTCATATTTAAGAAAAATTATGGTAATTTTTAATTTGAAAATTTTGATTAGGAAAACTTTGAACGAAGATTACTGAATTAAACACACATTGAGATTTTAAATTTCAGGTTTTTAACTAATCGTACTTTCACTAACTTGCAGATTACTACCATAGAACGATTCATATTTTTTGGTAGAAATATTTGAAGAAGTTCGCAATCTGTTCTTTTATTTCATAAAATTATGTCCATATCGCCATGTTTGCTCAATGAAATACACTTTAAATTCGAAAATAAATTAATACAGATACGAACTGTAAAAAAATCTGTTAATTTCACATGAAAGGAAAAGTGTGAGCTGTTGTGTCAGTATAAACAGTTTTTTAAGCAAATGAGTAATGTTTTGATAAAAATTCGGTTATTTTAACAAAAGACTCGCTGTAAAATAGCTATTGCGATGATACAAAGTACTGTGAGTGGAAATTAGAAAATAAATCAATACAGATGCACACTGTAAAAAAATCTGTAAATTTCACATGAAAGGAAAAGTGTCAGCTGTTGTGTCGGTATAAACAGTTCTTTAAGCAAATGAGTACTTTTTTGATAAAACATCGGTTATTTTAACAAAAGACTCTCTGTAAAATAACTATTGCCATGCTGCCAAGTACTGTGAGTGGAACAAGCCGAGAGCACGATTTAGTTTTTTACCACTCAATGCCGGGATTAAAACCCGGGTCACCTTAATGGAATGTGAGCGTATTGACCTCTGAGGCATGGACACTCTTGCGCTTTTTAATAAAAAAAATCTTAAAATGACTTTATCTTAAAAGTCATATGTAAGCACAAATAAGTTTTAAACTATTGTGGTCCACCTTTATTAAAATATCTTGCAATTAAATTGAACAAAAATGTTTGTCCAAACATAGATAACAAATGGGTAGAGTATCAGTTTGATAATAAAGTCGAATCACAACACTTACAAGGATGTTGAAACTTAGAAAAAATAATTGCTTAAAAGTAAGAGTCAGTAAAAAAATAATCGTGAAATGATTTGAAACGAAGATGAAGTTTCCTTACAGAAAGCGAAACTGCATTACAAAAACCAGTATTATAGTTGACAGTTTTAATCCTCTTATGATTAGGGTGAAAACAGAGAAAAACTTTTTAGTGAAGAAAAGCTTTAAGCAGCCAAACATACAGAGAGCGTCTGTAAAATAACGGATTTTTTGTAGCTTACGGTTAACATTAAAAAAAAAAACAGAAATAACTTACTTTTATTGTTAGACAATTATTTTTCACTGTAAAAAGTGCTTTCTTTCATTTTTACAGAAATTAAAATTTATTTTCTTTTTTTTACAGTGTACAATTTTTTTAATGTGCAGTTCTCCTTAATAACAAAACATATATTCCATATATTTCGCTCTGTATGTACGTGCGCTTATATTACTTTGAACTACTACTTTTACCAAAGAAACATATTAAAATCTTCTGCAGCAAAGTTTAGTTGTTCGTGATACCATTTGTTGGAAATCTTCTCTATGCAACGCTAACATGCATACTTCACGTTTTCCCGTTCCTTACTAAGCTCTTAGATTATTATTCACCACAAAACATGACATCATTTTTCATGCCACGTGAAAAATACGACCATGACAGCAAAAATTGTGTAGCAAACGATAAGAAAAAAAAAAGAAATCCTTTCTGCTAAGCTTTGAGAATAAAATGCCTCGGAATATTTTAAGTACAATATTTTTAACTTCTCTTTGCAAGACTTTTCTGTTTCAATATTTCTTGTCTAATATTTCAGGGACTCCACTTTTATCCGAATTCTTTTAAAATAAAGTTTCAGTTTGTAAAATTTATACAGTTGTGTACTAAGACTTAATAGGAATTAAAGGAAATATTTACAATACCTTGATGTTTTTATAAAACAATTACAATATGATTAATTAAAATTGAGAAAATCTTCAATAATATTGATAAATTATTAATTTAAATAAGTTACGTGAAGAAATAGTATCGGGAATGCTTCATTTTAAATTCAATTATGATATATATCTTCGGCAAACGGTTATAAAGCTTAATTACAACTTCTATAAACATTTGAACACAGTCACGAAAGTATTTAACCCTCTGACTGCCATGGTGCATGCGTCAAGCGAAAACTAATGGTGTGACCTATATGCGAATAAGCATTTCTGGAACAAGCTATCGGCTAATGAATTTGGATGTATACTTGCTTTCTCATGTTTATGGACTGAAACTGTTTGTCTCGTTTATATCCAATTCTCAAAGAAATCTCATATTAAGTTACTTAGCAACAAGGAAAGTGAAATATTATTTTCATTTTATCAATAATTTTCTGTCTTAAATTTCTTTCAAATGTTGCCAGAGAGGTGACATTTTTGCATACTGATTGTGACATATTTGGTCCTTGCTTTGACATGTACTTTTTGCAACTGAACTATTACTTTTCTCAACGTTCTTGTTGCTTAAAAGAAAGTTTTTATTTAAATATAAAGTATTTATGTCACTCGTTCCTTGTTTTATTTTATTTATTTATTTTCTTAAATAGACAGTATAACTATCAAATTGTGGTGCTGTGAAACTTCGCTTAGTTGATAAATATAAATAATATATATTGAGAGTAAAAAGAAAAAAAATGCTAGGTTCCATTCTGAAGTGGACAAAATTATAGTAATGGATTGATTACAATACTATAATGTGTTAACCGTAATGTACAGCTAAATACTTATTGCGGGAAAAAGTACTTAAATCTCAGGGATTGCTATTGCCTTTAGCAAACTGCTCACTCGAAAGACTTCAACTGAAGCAGTTAGCAGTAAAAGTGCTAGTTTTTTTGTCTGATAATAAATTAGACTTTAATAAGTGAATAATTCTCATTCCATTGATTTTTCAAAATGGAAAATGTTATTCGCGAAAGAACGAGCATGAAATTTTGCTTTTGCCTTGAAATTCCTGCAAATAATTTTAAAAACTCGGAACAAAGTACGTCTAAGTTTAATATTTTAAAAATAATTTATTTAAAAAAGTGTAGAATTTTTTTATAAATTAAGGGAAATGTTTAAATATTCCATATTAAAATAAGTACTATTATTTCAATGAAGGTTTACGATGAAATTAAAAGAAAACATCTCAAAAAGTTCTCCGACAAGGGGAGTAATTTTTTTCACCTAAATTCCTTACTTTTAGTTAAGATGAAATTTGAAAAATTGTTCATGTAACCAACATGTGATTTTCATAACCTTAAATATTTCGAGAATTTTTTTTGTTGTTTTTTTTATTTGCTTTTCTTTTATTCGGTCACAGGTTTATTTCTTGAACTCGATCTGTCGAAAAGTTTTTGAACTAAGAAGAGGAATTTTGGAAGAAAAAGTTTATGCCCTGTCACATGTATGCGAGCAAATATTGTTTTAATTTTGCAAGAAACATTTCTTTGAAAACGCTCAGTGCATCATTACTTAAAATCAGTTTTTTTAAAATTCCTCAGTATATCATTCCGTACATAATACGGAATTTTTTTTAAAAAAAAACAGAAAAATAAAAAATACTAGAAGTCTTTTTGCCGTCATCTTTAAATGAAACCAGCGTTAAAACTTTTTTACAATCTATTATTATGCTATTTCAATGATCAAAATTTAAAAGTCTCGAACAGTAATGTAAGAAACAATTCTTTGCCTTTCTTCTGCAAAAGTTGATTTTTTTAAAAGTATTTATAGATATTTTATATTTACCTTATGTTTACTGTAAAAAAACACAACAGTATTAACCACATAAAGATTTTATGTATGGAAAACTCCATTTATACCCTCATAAATACCCACACAAAAATCATATTTTTCTCAAATTATAATGGAGTGGAAAAACGCGTTCTTAGGAAGTTATCCTCTAGTGCAAACGCATGACGGTTCACTCACTTTTCCTTAAGAACATATTAGGAACCGTATTTAGTTTTTTAAATGTAAACCATAAATATACACCGTAAGAAAATGGGTACTTCAAGTTTGAAAAATTTTCTTTTTTATAGATATATTACTGCTTTTCGCAAAATATTTTAAAGCGAACGTTTCCTCAAACTGTGGAAGTTGTTATATTCGCCTGTTTAATGATACGAATTTCGTACCATCGTTATGTTAATACAACACCTCGACAAAATTGATTAGAAAACATAATCATAGAGAATATAAATGGGAAATAATGGGTAGAAATCTGAGTCGGGAATAGAAATTAAAAGTAAATCTGCATTACAAGCGAGCGTTCTAAACCCAATTCCATCCCACCACTTATTAAAAATACCTTTAAAATTAGATTAAAAAGTGTTAGATCACTCTCAGAATGTGGTGCCTTACACACGCGTGTAAAAGCAATTCAGATTTCATAACAAAATGATTATTGAAATGTAGGCAGAGAAAAAAAAATTGGTAAAATTAACATTCTGAATAGTAACAACATTTCTGGTAAAACAAACCATAATTATGGTAATCAAAACCGAACTATACGGTATTGAAACCTTTCTTTTAGCAATTTTTTCAATCATACGATAACGGTTCATCGGCAATTATAGAGTTCAAAATTACAGTTCTTTTTACCATGCATTTAGTAAATACAAAAAGTGAAAGTAAATTTAACTGAATAAAGGTTTTATGCCATGCTCTACGGTATCATGATTAAAATTACCAAATTTTTCAGCTTTCACCGAATTTTATCGCATATTATAAAATCTTATTTTATTGTTAATTTTTCTAAAATTATTAAAGCACTTTGATAAAAATTACCGAGCTTTTTGGTGCCCCCATAGAACCAGAAACACAATAAAGTTTACAACATTCTGGCAGTTTTAGCCATACTTTTTTCTCAATGTAAGAAATGAACTAAAACTCAGTAATTTCACAATCTTCTGGATGATTTTTAATAGTTTATAATTGTTTTAAGAGTCTTATAAATCATAATAACGTAAGTTTTGTTCCGTGTCAGAATAACTAAGAATTTTTTTTAACTATCAGGAAACACTTATTTTGCTGATGGATCCATTTTGGCGATAATGCCACGATACATTTCCTAATACTATACGTTTTGATGTCAACCAGCTCAGAGCATTGTAACATATTTCAGAGCTTTTCTTTTTAAAAACTTTACCGGAATTTTGCAAAGGAAATATTAAGTTGGTCAAAAAACTAACACGAGGCAGTCAAAAACAATAAAAACATTCTTAGAACTGCGTCGTCAATGTACAAGTTTTAATGTTGCTGTTTGTAATGACAGTTGGACAAACTATGGTCGTCAGAAATTGGCCAGTTGCGAAGTTTTCCTTTTGCTTGACAAGAGAGCACCACATGGGTGACAAATGGCATCACCACTCAATCGCGAAGCTACTTCTTTTTCTTAGATCAAAAGGGAAAGAAAATTTTCTCCAGATCCCTGTACCTATGGTACTGATCAGCGATCGACCTTAGGAATTTTGATTCAGCAAATTTCACGAGCACGTATATTGCGTGTAATCAGTAGGTCTTAGAAGGATCGAGAATCGAATTCTGGCTCCTTTGAACCGGGACCTCAAACCACTTGGTTACGACCGCCCTAAGTATAAGTGATGGCTTAGTATAGTTTTAAGTTTTGGTTGATGGTCTGTGCATACGTTTGTAATGATTTATAACATTTAAAATCCATATGTATGCAAATGTATGAAAACGATTGGATTGAAAATGGAAGTGTTAAAATATTTTCTGTATCAAAAAACTGTCGACAAGTAACACATATGAGTTATAGAATCTCATTCATCAACAGTTCATTACAGGCTGCAGGAGTTTCCAGCATTTTCAAATCTAAGAATCCTCAATCTATGCATACCAATCTATGAAGACTAACATTTAAGAATGCTTAATCTATGCAGATCAAACAGATATCCAAGACCACCTTTCAAAATTCTGAACTCCAAAATTGTTATTTCTTGATCATGATTTCTAACTAGTGCTGCTTTTACAATTATATTTTTTCAGCGTCCATAAAACATTTCTTAGTAAGTAACTAATATATTAAAAAAAGTGATGATCAAAACATGTTGCTGGACAAAATAATAAACTATATATTTGATAAAATATTAAATTATCGCAAAATCTCTTCAAAGTTCATAATATGGAGGAATTAAGTTTAAAAAGGATAAATTTAAGGAAATACCGTATTAAAATAGTTGTAAATTGTAAAGTATTATGATTTAAATGGCTTCAAATGTTCAAAGCGAGTATATGAAGTCGTCCGGTTAATTGTTTGAACTATAGAAGTATCATTCCGTTTACTTTATTGATATCCCTATCAAAAGAAAAATATGAAACAGATGCAATTTAATAATTTATAAATTTAATAGGGTTCAATAGTGACTTCTCTAAATCAAACTTGTTGAATTTCTGAAGGCCGAGTAGAGATTGATATTTTACTTTTCGTAAAAGCGTATTTTATGCCGCATGGCGACCAATTATATTTTCTCATCTGAAATGTCTTACCAGTATTATAAAGATCACTTTATCATGTAATCCGAAGGATATTCATGAAAACCTGGTATTGCCAAAATTTATCACCCCCAGTGCTGATCATAACTTCATTTTACTTTCCTACATAGGTGTTACAGCTGCAAGTTATTCAGATTTTTACTAGGTCATTCAATATTTCATGTTATTTTATTTTATTTATTTTTCGTAACTTTTCCCTTATGTATTCAAATGTTTTCCGCTTCGGTAATATTGGAATACATTCAGAGAGCACTATAAATACCCGAACAGGGGTAAAGCCTGGCTATTCCGTTCTGGACATTATTTTTTCCCCTCCATTTTTCTTTCATTTAATATATATGTTTTAGAATGTAGACAAATTTTTGAGTTTATTATTTCGAGTCAAAATTAAGCACGAACTCACATAAATATATATATATAGGAATACGTTTTATTTACTGCGCATAAGCTGCGAGTACATAGAACTCATAAAATAAGTTAAAAATATAGAGAATAGATGGAAAAATATATAAAGATTTTTTAAAAAGTAAAGAAAAAAATATTAAAAAATTATCATAAGAAATATTTATGAATTTGAAATAAATAAAATTCAATACAATATTGTATTGATGTATTTTACTTTGGCCTTTTTAATACAACATATTTCGGATCTTCAGATATAGATTTTTTCGGATATAATCGTGCGAGCTGATGACGAGAATATATTTTTTCCTTATTTAATTTTTCAACTTATTTGTTTTAAATTTTTAAATATTTCTTAAAAAGATCTTTTAATATTTTATATATATATATATATTATATGTACTATGCAAAAGCAATTAGAATTATTTAAGACAACAAACCTATGTAAACCTATTAAAAAAGATGATAATTTAACGCTAGAACGGAACACAAAACTATGTAAGTGCACTTTTAATTATCATAATACTTAAAAAATTGTGTCGTGTTAGTGTACTGTTCACGATAAAAAGCAAAAATTCATTCAAAAATGTGTGCGTAAATATAGTGTATATGAGAAATTACAACTCGTAATTACAACTCGTTACTGAAAACAGTCAAAATTTTAGTTGGTAAAAATCTATCTATATATATATTTTACTTACACGGCGACAAAAAAACGCCTCATTACACCACCCCGAATGGCAACGCTAGAAAATCGACCAATGATTGCCGCCAAATCTAGCTGAGGTGGCTCAACATATAGCCCTTTTAAAAACGGAAATTGAAATAACCTGAGAGAGCATCAGCTGCTGCAATCCCATACTATTAAGCTAGGCAGAAGTGAGTAGTCTTTGTCGATAGATCTCTATTTTAGTATTTTGTCGAAAGCACTTTTTTTCATGAATTTATATATATCGAATTTTTTCTACGATTTTTGATTTATATCACGAATTTATTTGTTTTATTATTGTTATTAGTTATTCATTGAAAAATTAGTCTCAGTCGTGCTGTTACGCTTTTACGCACTATAGCACATTTCTAATAGGTTTAACGAATTACATGTTTGAATTCAAATTTATTTTAATGACTTAGTATTTACTAAAAATATGTAATTTTTTTTTAAAAAAAGAGTTGTTATATGGATTTGAAAGATCGTTTTGAATTCTTAGAATTTTGTGCATTTGCAATATACCTAAGGTACTAGCGAGCGAAGCGAGCTTGGTGTGCGAAGCCAACCATATAAAATTCCGTAGCAATTTTCTGGGGTTGGCGAGCGTTAACGAGCTGGGGGCGAAGCCCACTAGTTTATATTAATGTTTTAAATAATATTTTGATTTTTTAAAACTTTTCTCTTTAACTGAAATTTGAAATTTAAAAATTTTTTCCGCCAACTAACATGTAACTATAGAATTAAAGCAAGAATAAAATTTCCAATATAGTTGAGAGTTAAACGTGTTTGTTGTAAAAGAAATGGAAAATAAAGGTTTTTATAAAATAATAATATTTTATGCAGAGAAATGTGGAACATTTATTCAAAAACGTAATTAATGTTTTGTGAAGATTGTGATTTCTACGGACAAATATGACTCTTTAACATCCACTCCAAAAGCATTAATTTAATGATTTTTAGCATTAAGGATTCTTTTCACATTAATTACATTCGTAGTTTACGCTCTGCGAAATAATTTAAGTATCTGTAACTTATCTTTATTGAAAAGCATTCGCTCACTAATTCCATATTTTGCATTTGTTTATAAGAATCACTCTACCAATAAAACAGCCAATTATATTAAGGTTAACTTAAAATTTATTTTTCTTTAAAGGTCTTAAAAAAGGTTCCGATAAGTCCCAATTTTGATCCAAAACAAACAGTTTATTCCTTGATAACAACATTAACAACATATCGTTGTATGTTTGTATTTCATGTGCAAAATTTATTTCTTACGGGATAGTTAAGATTTAACAATGAAATTTTTACAATAAAATTTTCACTTCAATTTTTAGAAATGCTAAGATATCTGACCATTTTTAGTGTCTTGTCTTTTTAGGTATTTTGATATAACAGAAATATACATTAATCACTCTAAGTAAAGCATTTCTATGAGAAAACATGACATAGAGCATCAATGATTCCGAACAAAACATTTTTTAACGCTTACGATTTTCTAACTTTATGAAGCAGTTACATATCAATTTTAAACAAGTACGTATATAGAATGAATATAAATGTTGCGTTCTTTTGTAATTTTTACAATAGTTGACAAAATAAGATTTATAAGTGTTTACTTTTTAAGAGATACAAGCACTTAAAATTCACAATGGAAAATCCAAAATAAATATGAAAAGTTCAGGAATTTTATAATTAAGTTAAAGTTAATCACTCTAATTATCGAAAAAATATTTTTTTATATAACTAAATTACAGATATAATAGAAATGAATGAACTATATTTCATATACATTTATTACTTCGGCTGATTGTAGTTTATTGAACATATTAAGAAGATATGCAGTTTATTGAACATATATTACTGTTATTGTCTGTTCAGTGGCTCTGGTTAAGCCACCGAATACAACTGTAATTGACCATAGCTCGTAAAGATTCTAAAAAATTTAAAGCGAGATTCCAATCATTTGAAATTGATAGCTCTTGCAAATTGAATAATATTTTTCTGAATTGCTCTTATTGCTAAATTAAATGTAGTTGTTAAGCAAGTACTTCCTATAACTAAATGCTCGAGCAATTGATTAGTCATAGGTTAAAGAAATGTTCATTTAGTTTCTAAAAAAACTGGCTTTGTTTGATCTAGCTTTAATAATCATAGAATAATTAATTCTTTCATATTTGAACTATTAAATTAACACTATAAGTATTTGGTTATATGGTTGGTAAAGGTTATAATAAAAGAACATCAAACAAAAAAAAAAAGGAATATAGTTTTGAATAGGCACTGACTGAAAATTTGACATTAAAACATGCAAAACGGAACATTTTTCTTTAACTGAAGTCTTATATCTTACCTGTCTATAGATATGGCCATCAGAGTGAAAACAGATGCCGCAACGGACACTATGGCGATGAAATTAGATATTTTGCAGTAAGCCTCTCCGAATGGCCAGTCTCCATCTAGCATGTAGATAAAGTTGAAGATGACATTCAACGTGGATACCATTGTGTCAGCAAAACTCAAGTTGACTAAGAAATAGTTCGTGACGCTTCTCATGCGCTTATGAGCTAGGACGATCCACATGACTATCACATTACCACCTGTAGCAACAAATATCATGCTTCCGAATATTAGAGTCCAGACTAATTGCTGCCACCACGGTAGAATAAATACATTACGTTCTGGAACTTCCTCTGTTGCATTCTGAACAGATACTGTCTCATTCATCTCCATGAAATCCTCCATGATAATTTATTTCAATTATTTATTAATTTTAGCATAATATTTCAATTTTTTTATACCATTGTATTGGCATACTCGCAATAAATCTGTCTTTATCATTTATCAAGTTTCGTTTCTAGACATTCGTTAATCTAAATGTTTTTTCGTATAGATAAATTTAATTAATACCGGTGCGTCATTAGCGAGCCAATCTTAAGGTTTCAAATGCTTTGAATTTGAATAATTACAAATAAATTCATCATGGAATTAGTTTTTCTCCAAAAATACATAATGTTTATTGAATGCATATAATATACTTAGCACAATTTTAATCTACAAATAATGGTTTGATAGTCTTATACCAATGAAATAAAAAAAATAATAAATAAAGTTTTAAATGTTAAGCAACATTTCTGGATTTAAACATGCGTATTGTATTGTGCATCATACCCTCATTCATGTGCAAATAATCTAGCGAAACATTCTTAAGCTCTTTACTTAATTTCAAGATAGAATGATAAGTTCGTTCAGGTATGTAGAACATAACTTTATCTCATTACTCTAATTTTAAACTTGTTTTAAAATTCTTCATAAATTTTTAAACTTTTAATTTAGCCGCGAATCGAAATGACATAATATAATGTTAAGAAATAATATTTATGATTCCAAAGTTAGAAATATTTGTTATAGTTTTAAATAAATAATATTTTATCTTATTTTTCTATAAATTCTAATGCATTGTAAAGCATAATGCAATAGGCATCAGTTGCAAAAATATGAATGTTTCTTGTTAACTTTAACATGCTCAAAAACATTTCCAAATCACTTATCAATAGTTCGCGATTCGCTTTTCAAAGAAAGACCGAAGTCAAAACTCGACCCCGTTGTGCGGGTTTCATGAGCGCATCTCACTATATTCAATTCCAAGCTGCGTTCTGTCGACGCAATACGGTAGGGGGCGCTAAATAGTTGGACATTTTATTCTTCTTTATTTGTAACTGGCGCTTGCGCCTTACTTTCCACTTTCTCCACAAGTTTCAGTTGCGAGTGGGTGTTTTAATTTCAACTTGTATTTGCTGTCTCAAGTATGTGTGATTCTATTTTGAGGGATAAGGTACATAGTTAGGGGCTTATATCTCCAAAGAATAAAACAAGCATGCATATATAGTTTTTTTATTTTTTAGCATGCGTTGAAAAAATATATAAAAGGATTTTTCTTTAAGGATAAAAATAAAAGTTTTCCTTTGAGAAACACTGTGCTTTATAAATATTGTGTAGTGGCTCCACGAAGAATATATTTAAAGCCGTAAAAATCTGCTTTTTTTTTTTTTTTTTTTTTTTTTTTTTTTTTTTTTTTTTAAATAAATACTTATTTTTTTCTTTTGTTTTAAATTCAAAACATTTCTTCAAATAATAATTTAATGCACACAAACTTTTCATTTGTCACATATCCAATATTTTATTTAAATATACACAAATACTAAAAATTATTTTAGAATTTGTATAGTATTACAATGCGAAATAATCTAAATCACAATTATTATCCATTTCGTCTGTTCAAAAGAAAGGAGTTTAATAATTTTAGCTATATCATTGCAAATCACATGTGTAGTTTTAGCATGAGCAGTTCTCAAAATGTGTGATCATAAGACATATTTTAACTTTAATGTCGGAAAACAGTCAAATTTAAATTTAGTTCGCAGCAAAAATTTTTGAGTTAATATAATTAGTATAAATATAATTAATATTAATATAATTAATATAAATATAATTAATATAAATATAATTAATAAAGAATTATTATAAACAGCTGTAAAAATTATTTATGTATACCCATATTTTTTCTAAAGAAAATGACTATTTTGGACTTTCATGATATTAACTAAGCCTAGGTAAAATAAACAATGCTTTTTTAATGATCTTTCTTGATAATGCCCTTAAAAGAATGGCAGTAAAGAAAAATTTATATTAAAAAAATATAAAAAGTGTGTCAGATAAAGCGATTTAATGCTTTGATGTATAACAAAAAATAGCGTTCTAAGTGGCTCTAAAAAAATAAAAAGAACAAAAAATACGATTAAACCTTTTATATTTATCATTAAAATAATTTTTCAAGCATTTCTGTTTTTTTTTCTCATTTTATGATGTATAGCGTTCTAAGTGGCTCTAAAAAAATAAAAAGAACAAAAAATACGATTAAACCTTTTATATTTATCATTAAAATAATTTTTCAAGCATTTCTGTTTCTTTTCTCATTTTATGATGTATAGCGTTCTAAGTGGCTCTAAAAAAATAAAAAGAACAAAAAATACGATTAAACCTTTTATATTTATCATTAAAATAATTTTTCAAGCATTTCTGTTTTTTTCCTCATTTTATGATGTATAGCGTTCTAAGTGGCTCTAAAAAAATAAAAAGAACAAAAAATACGATTAAACCTTTTATATTTATCATTAAAATAATTTTTCAAGCATTTCTGTTTTTTTCCTCATTTTATGATGTATAGCGTTCTAAGTGGCTCTAAAAAAATAAAAAGAACAAAAAATACGATTAAACCTTTTATATTTATCATTAAAATAATTTTTCAAGCATTTCTGTTTTTTTCCTCATTTTATGATGTATAGCGTTCTAAGTGGCTCTAAAAAAATAAAAAGAACAAAAAATACGATTAAACCTTTTATATTTATCATTAAAATAATTTTTCAAGCATTTCTGTTTTTTTCCTCATTTTATGATGTATAGCGTTCTAAGTGGCTCTAAAAAAATAAAAAGAACAAAAAAATACGATTAAACCTTTTATATTTATCATTAAAATAATTTTTCAAGCATTTCTGTTTGTTTTTTTCTCATTTTATGATGTATAGCGTTCTAAGTGGCTCTAAAAAATAAAAAGAACAAAAAATACGATTAAACCTTTTATATTTATCATTAAAATAATTTTTCAAGCATTTCTGTTTTTTTTTCTCATTTTATGATGTATAGCGTTCTAAGTGGCTCTAAAAAAATAAAAAGAACAAAAAGTACGATTAAACCTTTTATATTTATTATTAAAATAATTTCTCAAGCATTTCTGTTTTTTTCCTCATTTTATGATGTATAGCGTTCTAAGTGGCTCTAAAAAAATAAAAAGAAAAAAAAATACGATTAAACCTTTTATATTTATCATTAAAATAATTTTTCAAGCATTTCTGTTTTTTTTTCTCATTTTATGATGTATTAATTCCACAAAATTCCATTTTTCTTGCACGTTAAATTTAGGATTATACTTATCATTAGAGCCCGGAAGTTCAGGCAAAATGCCATAAATGCCCTTTTCTGCCTTTTTTAAACGTTTTCTTCTGAAAATGCCTTTTTCGTTCCTTTTGTTCATAAATGCCTATTTCTGTCTAATTTAAAATTTTTCTGCAAAGCTTTTTGTGCTTTTGACCGAGCATAAAAGCAAAATGAAGAAATTTTGAAGTACAGAAATGGTTGACTGTCATCCGACGTATTGTAATGCATTTATAGAAATTAGGACTTTATTCCTTTTGTCTTATTAATATTTTCTCTCCGTCTCTTCGTGGTGTCACCTTCGTCGTGGCGTCAGAAAACGTGGCGTCACCTTCGCCCGATGCGCTTTGCAAGGAGAGAGAGAAAGGGAGTGAAAAGATTGGAGTTATTTTTACTTACAGTCAATAGAATTTATTCTTACTTACGGCCCATATAGCCTACACCATCGAATAACTCGTATGCTCTCTTATCTACAAAACGAATTCACCAAGCTGGTTGAGCACATTGTAGCAGGAGCACGAAAAAGTTTTCTAGTATACTAGTTATTTCTAAAATGCCTAAAGTAAAAGCCTGCACAAGCAAAAAACTGGACAGTTTTGTGAAAGAATTTGGGTCGGATGTGTTTTCTACTGATGGGAGCATTCTGTTTTGTAAGGCATGCGAGAAGTCAGTAAATTTTGAGAAGAGGTATTTTATATCTCAGCACTTGGAGACATCTAAGCATAAAACAGCAAAAGATAAAAAAGATGGGAAAACATCGACTCTGATTTCCACCTGTTTTCAATTATCTTCTCGCAAATCGGAATTTGCAATGGATTTATGCAGATCATTTGTAGATGCCGGCATTCCGCTGTGGAAACTTGAAAATAAAAGTATACGAGCTTTTTTGCAAAAATATACGAATCAAAGTGTGCCCTGTGAATCAACTTTAAGGAAAACTTATTTAGATGACTGTTATACCGAAGTTCTTAAAACTATTCAAAATGAAATTGGAACGAAAAACATATGGCTATCTATAGATGAAACGACAGATGTAACTGGACGATATGTTGCGAATGTTATTGTTGGTGTTATGGACCCATTTGAAAAACATAAAATCTTTTTGTTGACATCTGAACAGTTGCAAAAGACTAACAGTACTACAATTGCACAGTTGTTCACTAATGCACTGGCTTTACTTTGGCCAAATGGTACTGAGCATGAAAGAGTGCTATTATTTCTTACAGATGCAGCCTCCTACATGAAAAAAGCTGGAAATGCCTTAAAAGTTTTATTTCCTAATATGATCCATCTAACGTGCCTTGCTCATGCATTGCACAGGATAGCAGAGGAAGTAAGAGGTTTCTATCCTGAGGTAGACTCGCTTGTTTCTAGTGTGAAAAAATTATTTGTGAAAGCCCCTTCAAGAGTTCAAGTGTTCAAAGAAATTGCACCAGACATTCAATTACCTCCTAAACCGATCCTTACGAGATGGGGAACATGGATTTCAGCAGTCTCATACTACTGCACAAATTTTGAGGAAGTTACTCGAGTCCTTACCAGCTTTTCGAATGAAGAAGCAATATCCATAAGAAAAAGTAAAAATCTGCTTAGCAGTTCTAAAATTAAAAATGAACTGACTTTTATTTCAACTTATTTTGGGAAGCTCCCTGGAGCTATTGAACACATGGAAAAAAGAAATATGTCTTTGTCGGAGTCACTAAAGATTTTCGACAATACCATTGAAGAACTAATGTCTGTGCCTGGACCATCTGGTGACATAATAAGGAAGAAATGTGAAAACGTCATATCTGCAAATACAGACTTTGAATGCATCAAGGACATTGCAATAGTACTTTCTGGTGATACTACAGTTGAACTTACCATATCTCCTACCATGGCAAGTTGTTTTAGGTACGCGCCCATAACTTCTGTCGAAGTAGAAAGATCCTTCTCTTTGTTTAAAACTATATTGACTGACAGAAGACAAAATTTCTCTTTCGAAAATTTGAAAAAGCATCTAGTTGTGATGTGCAACAACAACTAATCATCAGAATAAATCTGCATACAATATTATTGTAAGTACGAGTTTTCAATTTTTATTTCGCACCTACGCAGTTGAGGTTTTTTTTTTGTGCAATTATGTCCACTTCTTTTGTACTATTGCTACGACAGTCGAGTGAAATGAATATGTAGGTATACCGGATACTTCTAGCAACTTTTTTTATACCTTGGATACCTATATGGGCTTTTAGGCATTACCGACTACCATTTTGCTCCAATTTTAAGTGCCTTTTTTAAGTGCCTATTTCAAGCTTTTTAAATGCCTTTTTGCCTGCCCATTTTTGCATTTTTTATTGCCTGAAATTCCGGGCTTTACTTATCATCTAATGTATTTATAAATTTGTTATTTACGATAATTTGATGCCCTATAATTCAATCAAAAATGATATGATAATATTAATAGTATTTAAAAAATCATATTGCATATGTAGTTATTATTTAGGGAACATAACATAAATGTCAATATAATTTAAAACTAAAGGCTGTTAGCGTTATTTTTCTCACCTATTGCGAAGTAACAATATGGAAATTCTAATTGCAATGAGTCTATCGCTAGATCAATTATCATTCGTTGTCTCATTGAAGTAATTAAAATCAATTAAATAAGTAAAAAATAAAGAAAAGTAACATAAAAATTTATAATGAGAGAAATTTTTTTAAAAATATTCTATACCAGTAGGAGAAATATGTAAGCACACAAAAAACTGAAAAATCTGTACATTAACTGAGATGACGTACTATATAGCGTCAAAATGAAATTTCCGTTTTCAATATTATACAATCGACGTTCGACGTAACGACCTTTATAACCCGAGTGAAAATGTTTTAAGATATAACGTGAGTTCATTAGATCGTGATGGCACAAAAGTATCAATATTAACTCAAAGCTAAACGAAGATAATAATAATTATACACCAAAGTGCTATTTAGAAATAATACTTCATAGGTGAAAAGTTGCAATTGAAATAATATATTAATAGAAAACAATGTCCATGATTTAACAAGATGCAGTACTATAGTAAAATATATGTTAGATTAAAATTTAAATACGTTCTTATGTACTTCAGTATCGATAAATCACTAAAAAATCAATATACAAGAATGTCACAAAATAACACTACAAAATAATGTTACAAAATAACGTTTTATCAAAAGACAAATTTTTACCATTCTAAAATCATTAAAATTTTAAGTTTTCTTAAATTTGTAAAAATGTTAATTATGTATATTTTATACTTAAAGGAGAGTGGGGTCAATTGTAACATTTTTTACTTAACTGTTTTTAACTAACAAAAAATCCTATATATTATTAGTATTAATTGACAGACGAGTAAAGTAGACGAGTATCCTCTACTAGAAAAAAAATAAATACCTTATTTTAAATGTTATTATATAAGTTATTGACAATTTTTGACAGTCGTGCACTTGTTACAATTGTCTCCACTTACGGGGTCAATTGTAACAGTTCATAAATTCAACTAAAACATAGTTAATTATACATATTATCATAGTTGTGATATATTTTTTATTGATCAAAATAGTAGTGATATTTTAGGAGTAAAAATAATAATGAGCAGAGACCTAAAGGGTTAAACTTTTAACTTTAAGGGGTTAAAAATCTTAATTTATGCTGTGAAAGGTGACAAATAAAATAATGTACATGCAACATAATATAAATGATATAGGAAACTATTGGTGGTTCTTAAAGAGTTAAGTAATGGTTTGTAAACATAAGATTATTTATTTTCAGCTGTTACAATCGTCCCTTTACTTATTGTTACAATCGTCCCCGAGACGCCCGTTCAGCTTCATTTGTTAAAAACAATGCTAGTTAATTAACAAAGTTAATCTTTTTTTAAATGTTAATTAAGGTGTCCACTTTCATATTCGGTTAATAATTTTTATTTGTTTAAACAAAATTACTTCATACAATATAATATTCTAATACCAAAAAAGTACTTACGTAGCATGAAAATATCTTTTGCAATGTAACTCTTTCAAAAGTATATAAAAATGGTTGCTAGCAGGGGTGTACATGTAGATTTATTAAATACACCTTGTGCGCCACCTAAAAAACAAATCTAGAACCCGACACTCGAAATTTTTGCTCTGTTACAATCGTACCCTGTTACAATTGACCCCACTCTCCCCTACTAAAAACTGGAATTCAAAAATAACATTTCATTTAGCGAAGTCTTGTCAAAAAGTGCTTCAATTGATTTAAATGTTCCTTTAATTTTAATACTTCTACAACCTACTAATTCTTCTTTAATTTCAACCCTCTTAACTTTCGACCATTGCCTACGTAAATTTAGAATCAACTACAAAAGAGGACTCATATCAATAGTCATAGAACTCTCCTTTTTTATCCAACAAAATCACCGAGATAATAGAGCACATGATGAAGGAGGCGAAGAGTTATGAGGAAATGTAACAGCAGACGTGCGCTATTTAAATTACAGCTCTATGGTTGCTATACTCTTTATTAAAACTAGTAAAATAAAGCGAATTTCATGATTAAGAGGATAAGAAGTGATTACTTCAAAGAGGTTAAAAGAGAGAAGATTTGATTTACAATGAAATCAAGTTGCAAATTCTTAGCGTGGAAACTGGTTATTTAGCCACATGTATGATTAATGAAAATCAATTAATTTAAAAAAAGTATAATGAAATACACATTTGTGTATGAATTAGAAAGTCGATAGCATATTTAAAAAATTTATGTTTTATATAAATGAAACTAAAAGATATTTATCCGCTGTAAAGATAATAAATATTTTTGCAACACTTTTACCTTTTTCAAGATAAATAATTCAACAAAATGATTCAAAGAAATGACTCAAACCACCTTTGCTACAAAATCCAAAATTATATTAAAAAAATTTTAGTTTCGCAGCCATTTTTCTAACCATAAAGGAAAAGAAGCACGTGTTTTCATTTGGTGAATAAATCGAAAAGTTACTTAGTTTTCGATTTTCCCCTGCTTTTATTTTTTCATACATTATTCAGTTATTTATTTATTCATCCTCATTTAAAATTTATCGAAAAAACTTAAAATATACTTTCACACAAAATTATTCAAGAAGTATTCAAATTATCCTAAAGAGCAAACTCATATTAAAACTACTTAAAGAAACGCATAGCAACATAATTAATTTGGGAAAAAATTAAGTATTTACATAAAATACAATAACTTTCAAAGTAAATATTTGAGATTTAATTTGCAAACTGTAATCAAGAACCTTTGATATTTAAAACACATATGTATCTAAGCTATGTGTTAGAAATAAATTTCGAAATACAATGAATTATTTATTTAAAATTTTTCTTCATCTATTTTGTAATGCACTTATTATTATATTTTTCAAAACTTGTTAACCAAAATGGTAATTTTTCGAAAAATTATTGCAATTTGTGTGACATAAAAGTTTAGTTTGTGTTCGTTAACGTAAAGAAAAATTTTAAAAATCTTTCAAGAAATAATAGTTTTATAAAAATTTTTTTGCTATATTTTCTGAGGAATTAAAAATATTTAAATCTAGTTTCATTTTTAGGGAATCATAAAATATTACATTTTGAAATTGCTAAGATTTAATAAATATAACATTAAAAGCTTAATCAAAACAAAAATATTTTTACTTGAAATTATTTTTGAGGAAAAAAGTTTGATAAGTATATGAAAAATGTAGCACGCATTAAAACGTAAACGAATTACCAATAAAAAAAGCAAATAAATGTCGAATTATCAAATCCTAGTGCTTAACATATTTCTTGCGTGAAGTAATAATGTTATGTGCTCGGATTAATTGACATGTTTTAAAGTTATCCATTATAAAGGATGAAAATAATTTTAAGACCGTTTAACATTGACAAAAAAACCGTTCGTTTAATATTTTACGAAAAAAAAGACTAGGAAAAATCAAGTTAATCTGATTTTATTTACTTCTTTTTGACAATCCCTGTCATTTTAACTAACACAGAAACAAAATCATTAATATCTATTTTACTTGAGCATGGTCTTATGATAGTTAACAAAATGCACATATTTCATTACGCATCACTCTTTAAAAAATTGATTTTACTGAGTGAATTATTATTTAAAAAAACACTTGTATCTTTTAGTCTTTTCAAACAGATATCTTAACAAACAGATTTTGAGTACAACGCATGAAGTTAAAAACGCCTGAAGTACCTATATGTAATTCATATATGTGTTTCACTTTTGGAAGCTTTATTTTAAACTAGCCGCAAAGGCGGCCAGCTGTCCGCCACGCTAAAGGTTTCCACAAATAAAGTTTTTTAAAACATAGCAGGAAATCTGAAGATTAGTGGACAATTAAAGTGTTTCTGTCCTGCAATTTTGTCTTCATGTCCAGTTCTGCTGCAGATGTGTTATAGCTCTTGAGGATGTTTGAAGATGTAACTTTGCTATGGTAACCTAACCTATAATATAACTATCAGGTGGAGACTTGTTTTTTTTTCTTAAAAAAAGGCCTCAGAAATTGTAAAAGCATACAAAAGTTGCTTTAAATACATGAAAAGAACACGAAAACGAATTAATTTTTTATGGTATCTATTTCTCTATAATTTTTTTATGGTATCAATTTCTATTTCTATATCGCTACAAAAATTAACGTCAGGTAGACTATATTTGAGGGTGCCCCTTGATTCTCGCCAAGTTGTGATCGCCAAGCTGGGCGATGTTGAAACCCAATCGTGATTCTCAACGGTTTAGATTTTAGCGTTATAATGTTCAACGGTATACGTAATTTCAGAGGTCCATTAGTTCTTCGTTAGATACCGGCTGGTAAGGTTACTTTTACTTCTGGTCAATAAGATCGAAGGTATGTGGGCAGTCATAAAAAGGGACTTTATAAAAAAATGTCATCACCAGTTCGGTACCACAAACGCCATTTTCGATTCATATTTCGCCGAATTTATGTGACGATGGAGGTACACAGATTCTATTCACGATAAATTTAGACAGTATCTAACTGTTATTAGATAATTCTGTGCACCTAAATCTGAGAATATTCAAGCTTAATGAAGAAGTGAGTTGTTGTTTTTTTCCTTTTCTTTCTGCACCTACTCCATTAATTTTTGCTTCGATTCAAAATCCTTTTTATTGGATTTATTAATTTTGCTTATATTGGGTTCATTGCAAGCTTTATCCGATGTTTTGTTGAAATTTTCCAATGTTTTTTGAAATATCATTATGCTTCGGCCGTTATTTCTGTTACTACGGTGTTCCGCGCAAACAGGAATAGCGCCAAACATAAGTCACCAATTTCGCCAAGGGGCATCCTCAAGTATAATTTTCCCTTATCGTCTTCGCTTAAGAAAAAAAAAGAGAGTGGAAAGAAGAAGAAAAACTTATTATAACAATTATGAACAGCGATAAATATATCAAAGAGTAGCGTTCTATTTACGTATCTAATATGTTGCCACATTTTTAGTACAAAAGTTAAAGTTTTATCCACTTTGATAAATGTAAACTAATGCGAACCTTACAATTAAATTATTAATTCCTTCGTATATTATTGGTTTAAGTTGTCGAAAATTAATGTTTCATTTGTAAGGTTCGCATTAGCATACATATATAAGAGATATGCATTTTTTAATAGTTTTTTGAATATGGCTCTTTGAAGACGAAAAAGCATAGATTTTCTTACAAAATGACTGATAACTAAAAAACTAATCCAAATTTTTGAAAAAGAAAACAAATACTTCTTCATTATGTCAAAACACAATTATGTGTCGAGTTTCGAGCCTGGGCGAGGCTTCTGGGGCGATATATTGTGATTACAGACACACACACACACACACACACAGCCGCTTTTATTATTATGTATAGATTTACAGACATATTAACCGGTAGCAGCCTTTCCATCCAACTAAAGGTAAAGTTTATGGTAACACGTATTTTTTTTTTACTTTTGCGGTTTTAAGATCGTTTTTAACTAGTATGATTAAAAAAGCATGAATACAAAATTATTCGGTTACTTAGCTATTTATACTAACATTTACTGCTAGCATTGTTTCGAAACTGTGAAAAAGAAATCTAGCTAGACATTGGAGCTAGGCTATTCACTTTGTAATGGGCATTGAAATTAGGTTATTTAACTGTTTTTTCCGAGGTATTTCTAAGAACATTCTAAAACCATCCTATTGAATTGTATTGCGTAAAATTATCAATTCTTCAAAAAAAAAATCGATTTTTTTTCTTCTAATTTTGACGATCGAGGAAGAGTTTTAATAATTAGCTTGATGTGCTAAATCTCTCCAAATAGTAGTTTTATTCCAAATGGCACCCTTTTAGGGGGTGCTTTGAAACATTCGTTAAATATTTCCCCACAAGTTATTAAACGCTACTGTAATAAATATACATGTTCAACAACAATTCTTTTCGCTCTCGTTTTACTAATCTTACCTAAGTCGCATGAATGAGCAAACTTATGTATGAAAGCAGTCACTATAAACTAATTCAGAAATATATAAAAGAAAATAAAAATTCGATTCACATAAATTTTTTTCGATTTCATGAAGTAAAATAATGGTTAATTTATGTGCAGGAAATGTTTTAGTTAATATTCCTCTAGGATGAAAAATATATTTAAATCTTCGAATTCAAATCAGAAAAGTCGGTTTGGAATGCGACGCACCAATGAGGATTTCTTGTTATGAAGTTTGTTCGTGCGTTAAAATGTAGCAGATTTTATTTGACAAGGAAATACTTTTAAGGGATTAAGCATTGTCAAACAGCTTCGTAACGAATCGGCTTAGAATTTTTTTTTCGTCGAAGAACGTATTTGAATTCTATTTTTTGCGTGTAAAGTAAATATTAAAGTTCACTTCTTTCAATAGATGGTCAAAGGGATAAATGCACCGAAGCATATACTTGTGGGGAAAAAAACTTTTAAATCTATGCAAATTAAATGTTTAGAATATATATATTTTTATTTTCAAGCAATAAATATTTAAGAATAAGAAAAATCATATGTATTTAAAAAATAAGATAATTAATAGTTAATTTATAATTGTTCATACAGTGAAAATTTGAATTTTTTTCAGCATTCACTTAATTGTAAATATCTTTTTTTTCTGTATATTGATAAGTAACTTAATTCACTTAAATGTAAATATCTTTTGTTTCTGTAAATTCATAAGTAACTTAATTCACTTAAATGTAAATATCTTTTGTTTCTGTATATTGATAAGTAACAGACACTTTCGTATTAACACTGATAAGGAAGTATAATCAAAACTAACTAAATATGGTTAAATTCACCGTATTTCTGATTCTATGTGAGCACCAAGATCTTGTAAATTTTTAACGAAGCGCATTCTTGAATTTTGTAAAACAAACAATAAAATGTGGTTTTATAATATGTAAAAATTTTTTTTAATGTTTTAAAAGTTGTAAAATTTATTATAGCGTCTTAGATTATGGTATAAAAGGGGGTGCGGGTGAGAATATCTATGGTATCTTAGAATAAGGTTTCTAAATGTGTGGTAATAAGAACAATAATTTTGAAAACCTGAATTTCCGGTAAACCATTATCATATGAACTGATATGTATTATCAAATGAATAGTTTAAATACTCTACAGTTTGGTTTTATAAAGCAGAATTATTTTTTTACCAGAAATATTATGACTATGCAGCACGGCAATTATATCAGAATTTTTTCTCCAAGAACTATCTTTTTTTAGACAATGTCACGAAGTATTAGAGGAGCCTGTAGAAATGTTTGTCTACTTTGTTTAAAATTTTCAATATTATTTACCCATGAATTTCTCTAGTATAAGATAAAAAAATGTGATGTAATTGTCTTGGCATAAATTACTTTCTAAGTTCAAAATCACTAAAAATAAAAAAATAGTGAGACAAAGCTTAGAACTAGGTATTTTTTGATGATTAACCTCTAAGGTCTTAGATATCTATACAGATACGCAATTGATATTTATGCAGATACGTAGTTAAGAAAGTAATTTTTCAACGCTGGAAAGAAATAAACATAACTAGCCCAACTGCCCTGACCAAAAATTTATCAACTTTGCCCTGACTCAAGCTCCTATATCATTAACGAGTCAAAATCTGAATAAAATCTTTGAACTTATGAAACTTAAACCTGCTGTTTTTTAATTGTTTTCTATAGAACCTTAAATTTTCAACCTTCTTTCGACGGAATCTCGGAATTACATAATAAATCTTCAGAAGCTATGAATATACTGACTAAAATAAAGATATTTAAAATATTTTGAACGTGGAAATATTTAAATGGGAAATGAAATACTTAACATTATTAATCTGTTGTTGGTGTATGAATATGCTGAAATGATTAAAATAAACTGAATTTTAGATTTTAAAATTAACTGCTTTAAAAAAGTAAGAAAAAAATATAAGAGAAACGTAATTATTTATATTTGAACTTTTATTATTTTAATTTGCACTGTAAAGCTTGATAACAAAATGGTTATTGAATCTTTTATATCATATCTTTTTCATAATTATTCAATATATTTCAATGGAAATAATAAAATTTGCTCCTTAATCATTGGTATTTTACACATTTATGTTCACATAAAAAGCCTAAATTTTAAATAAATTATCGATTATTGATTGGCTATGAATACAATTACTGCTCAAAAAAATCTTAACTTTCGCAACACTTTCCACGAAACCCTAGGGAGCGTCCATTTGAATTAGCAAAAATAATTCGTGATTTAAATGACTTAACTAAAGAATAAACCAAAAGTGTTTTTAATTGTATGAATTGTATTTAATTGTATTAATACACATCGTGCTAAAATAGGTGTATGCTCAATCTTACTTCTTAAACCTTTTTGTCTAGTACAGTTAAGGCACACTTCAATTAAAGCAATTTATAATTTTACTAACAACATAATGGCGTGTTTATATATAGTAATTAAAAGAACACGAATACAGTTTCAGTTACTGGGTATTATTCAGCTAATGTTTACGTAACTTAGGAAAGCAGGCTTTTAAATTAAAGCCAGTTCTGGAGTTTTTAATACGAGGAAACGCAAAGCGGATCTAAAAAGAAAATTAGTTTAATTTCCATTTAATGGAAAAAATTGCATTATTATTTAATTAAAAATGGAGAAATACAGCTAAAGATATTATGTTTATACCAAAAAAGGTTTTCCTTCAATATAAGGGCAAATTAGAACAAAAACCGACAATATTTTTGCGTCGCTGTAATAGCTCTATAACAAATTGTGTAGAAAGTAATTTTTTTCGAAGATCAATAACATGATTACCTACTATATTTAAAACTAAAATCTTAAAAAAAAACTAAATATACAATGAAATAGAACTAATTATATTATTCAGTACTGATTTTTAAATAAAAATTATAAACATTGTTACTTATAACGTGATAAAAATACTAAATTCACACTTAGACCTTAGCTTTTACTTCGAAACATAACTAATAAAATCTACATACAAAGTTTCAGAGAATTCTATATAATGCAATTTTTGAAATATATGTTTGCTTCAAGAGATTTTCTTACAGCCAATGTTTTTTTCAGAAAATACATTTAAAGTATGTAATTGCAATTCTGTTTCATTTGCAAGCAAGAGGAAAAACTACTACAATTTCGATCCGATAGATCGGAGAACAAAAGTTTCAAAACATTTTGAAAATGAATGAACAAAACTTCATATATAGACAATAAAAAATTATAATTTTCGTTAAAATTCTCGATTCACATCCAATCGGACACCATGGAAATTAAAATAAATATTAAAATAAATTTTAAACCAAAAAGTTTCTCAGTTGCTTGCAAAAAAATATGTCATAATTCTATTAAATACTTTGACATGCATAATATTTGGTAAACACTGATGGGTTCTTCAAAACAAGAAATCCTCGCTCTTTTACATCTTAGCCAATCAAAGTAATTTATCAACGCACACACATTTTGCTTCATCTGAAATTTAAAATAAAAATTAAGTAATTTAAAAGAAGGCATAAAAAGTAAATGAAACTATTTCATATATTTTGCTTAGTTAAAATTTTAATAAAATGATCTTTCAAAATAAAATAAAGCAGTGATAATGATTAATTTAATATTTCATATTTTATATCCGTAGTTGAACAGCAGATCCAAAATTAGGTTTAATTTAATACTGATTTTTTTAATTAAATAATTTTAGAACATACAGCCACACAGCAAAACAATAAAAGAGAGTGAACATAGAGAAAAGCACAGATTATTTGGCCTTCTGTATATAAAATATTCTACAAGCACAAACAAAATTTAAAATAAAAAAAAAATGAGAAAAAAAAAGCTAAATAGCTATTTTGTAGTTGTAATCTTGAAGAAACTAATAGCTGAAATCTTGTAGAATTTTTAAAATTTTATAACATATTTCTGAATAAATCATTTATTTAAATAAATGGAAAGATAAAAATACTTATACTTTAAGTTCTCTGGAAATGTGATAAATAACGTAAGACTATAAATAAAATAAAATATTTGAAATTTTATAAATAAAATCATATTATTGAAAAGATATAACTTAAATAATAATATAAATGATTTAATTAAAATTTCTGTTTCTCGTGTTTTTGTTAGACGAAAGTGTACTCTTTAAGAAAATTTAGATTTTTTAAAAATCAGTAAAACAGAAATGGAGTTTACTTATAAATTTTTTGTAATTTGCTGCTTTGAGAAAAACGTATGATCAAAACTACCATAATATGGTAAACTTTACCTAGTTCCTGGCTTTATGGTAACATCAAAAGTCTCATAATTTTTTTACCGAAGTGCTTTAGTAATGATTTTGGTAT
Organism: Parasteatoda tepidariorum; assembly: GCF_982258835.1. Taxonomy (NCBI): domain Eukaryota; kingdom Metazoa; phylum Arthropoda; class Arachnida; order Araneae; family Theridiidae; genus Parasteatoda; species Parasteatoda tepidariorum. Next base: position 61,267,064 of record NC_141755.1, on the reverse strand, counting down.
TTTTTTTTTATAAATTATGGTTTTATATTGTGTGATGATTATTATATGTGATTTTATAATATATAATTTATCGAAGTGCTTTGGTAATGGTTCTAGGAAATTAACAATAAAATATGAATTTATAATATGTTATATATTTGCAAATATGGTGAAATTTGGCAATTTTATCACGTCACCTTAGAGCAAGTCATTGAGCCATTTATTCGGTTAAATTTAATTCCATTTATAATTTTTTTATAAAGTAAGGAAATCAGACTCATAATTTTGAAAACCAGAATTTCTGGGCAACCGTTACCAAATTACTTATATTAATACCGTAAATTTTGTTTACATTAAACAAAATTGCTTTTTTTTAACCGGGATCGTCATATATTACGGTATATACGGTATACACTGAGTGGCCAAATTATTATGACCACCTTAGAGTTTTATGCAAATGAGTTATTGCGTCACAGCGCTGCCGCTAGAGGGCAAGACAACCATAACACAGGAATGCTGGACAAGTGAGTCATCAGTTATACTGTGTTGCTTGCTCAGATATGGGAAAGAAAAGTGATTTAACTGAATTTCAACGCGGAATGATTGTGGGTGCGAGACGTGTCGGAACGAGTATCAGCAAAACGGCTGCACTTATGAAGTGTTCTAGAGCAGCAGTTGTTAATGCGTACAAAGAATGGACAATCAAGCAAAAAACCAAGTCTCAGATTCAGACTTGTGGCCGTCACAGGGTACTGAATGCTCGAAAAGAGATAAAGCTGGCCAGGGTTTCGCAGCGCAACAGGGGCGCAACAGGGCGACAAATTGAAAGTGATCTTAATCAAGGAGCAACTGTAAACGTCTCTGAACGGACTTTTCGGCGCACATTACGCCGTATAGGGTATGGAAGCAGACGGCCTGTTTGTAAGCCTCTACTGTCTGCTTTAAATTAGCGCAGACGTCTTCAATTTGCAAAGGAGCACAAACAATGGACAGTAGTAGACTGGAAGAGGGTCATGTGGTCCGATGAATCACGATTTCAAATGCATCGCGCAGATGGCAGGATGAGAATATGGAGAAAACAGCACGAAAGCATGGACCCCAACTGCATTGCCACGACACTTCAAGCTGGTGGTGGCAACGTTATGGTATGGGGAATGTTCTCTTGGTATTGTATGGGTCCTTTAATTCCTGTACCACAACGCCTTAATGCCCAAGGGTATTTAAGTATCATCGCAGATCAAGTACATCCGTTTATGTCAATGGTGCGCTCTGGCGGGGATGGATACTTCCAGCAAGACAACGCTCCTTGTCATAAAGCTGGCATTGTCCTCAGATGGTTCGAAGAGCATGACGGAGAATTTAACTTGCTTCGTTGGCCAGCACAGTCCCCAGATCTCACTCCAATTGAGAATATGTGGGGTGAAATTGAACGGGCGCTCAGACAGATGCATCCAGTACAATTTGCATTAATTGGCCAGTGCAGTTCAGCGAGCATGGTCTGGCATACCTTCTACTACCTACCAACATCTCATAGAATCCATGCCCAGGCGAATTAAGGCAGTAATGCGCGCAAAAGGTGGCCCAACAGCGTACTGAAGGGGTGGTCATAATAATTTGGCCACTCAGTGTATAGGATACAGTATAGAGTACGATAATTTTTGCAAAATTTCGTTCTCCTTATGGTGATTAATAATTAACTTTTTGTATTTAGTTGCAGCTCGTAAAAAATATATAAAATGAAGAAAATTGGAGAAAAATGTTATAAAATGTGAAGAGAATTTTCTAAGCTTGTGAACAAAAAAATATTAATAAGAGTTTTACAGAAATTATTTATATATATACCTTTGAAAGGCATTTACACGTAAAATTTTTCTTCCAGACGTATTACGTAAGTTGTTCAAGGAAAATCATATGAAAAGTAAAATATAAGGTTTTATAAATGAACAATGAATTTTAATGAATCCTTTATTTAAGAAAAATGGTGAGATATAATCAGACAAAAAAACTTTAGGAAAAATGACAAGATACGTGGAAGAGATTTTAATATTTTATAAAAAAACGAAAGTTGAATAAAATTTCCTGATAAATCTCTTATTTATATACCATTGAGAACATTCCCACATAAAAGCTTCCCTCTTAGATGTATTGAGTATGCTGTTCAGAAAAAAATGCCATGGAGAATGAGTAAGAAGATTCAATAAATGATAAAAATAAGAAGAAAATTTCTTTATATATCTTTTATTAAAATACCTTTGAGAAACATTCACACACAAAAAATTTCCCTCTTACATGAATCACGTGAGCGATAGAGAAAAAATGATATGAAAAGTGAGAAGGAAGATTTCATAAATGAACGAAATATAAATGAAATTTCCAATAATTTTTTTTATTAAAATACCGTTAAGAAACAGCGCTACATGAAGACTTTCCTTTTAATTTTGTCACGTAAGCTGTTTAGGGAAAACAATATGAAAAGTAGGTGGGGGATTACTTTTGTTTTATGGTTTTTCGGAAACCCTATTTGTAGCATTGCGTTCTCTGTTACTTCCATCCCAAAGGAGTGTTTAATGACTCCCAAAACGGCTTTTTTTCGGAGAAATGCAGAAACAAATTAAAAGGTTCTTTTATGGAACTCTTGGCGTGAATGTGTTTTCTTTGAAAGACATTTGCGAGAATTATTAAACAATACATGCTTGGCGTGTTTTAATCAATAAATACAAGAATCTCATTTTGGATGTAAATAAATATCATATGAACTTCTTTTATTTGAAATAATTTTTTTTATTCTTTGATTTATTTAGTTAGAATAGAAGTACAAATCTAAGCTAACAATTATTCACAGTGGCTATTCTCCGACTGAATTTTATTTGTAAATATTACAATTTTGTTAGAGAAAAATAGTTGTTTTCCAGTTATTTTATAAAAAATAGAGAAAAGGCTTTTTAGAAAACTACATTAGAAAATGTGTTTCGATATTATTATTTTATTGAAAGGCGTTTTTCTCATAGTTTTTAGTTGTGTTACTTCTTAATTTCTTAATTTAAATAAAAATTTAATTTTAGCATTTTTCAAAGATATAGCAAGATCCATTAAATTAATATAATCGTTATATATATATATATATATATATATATATATATATATATATATATATATATATATATATATATATATATATATATATATATATATATATATATATATATATATATATATATACATATATATATATATATATATATATATATATATATATATATATATATATATATATATATATATATATATATATATATATATATATATATATATATATATATATATATATATATATATATATATAATAAATAATAATAATAATTACCTTTAAAGGCTAGATAATTGAAGAGACTTAGGCTAATTCATTTAAAAAGGCATTTTATTCATGGATCTTAAGTTATTTAAAACAGTGTTCGTTGGCTATTTACATTGATGGTTTCCCCATTGCAGGGATTTTTGGATTTGGCACTGATTTATCTAGCCATGCAAATATGAAAAAAGTCACGCATTTTTGGCTGCCCCGATATTCAAAGGGAGGTTTTGAAAGAGAGGTGGTTGCAAGGATATTCTTATCTTAATGAAACGTCGTTCAAATGATAAAATTTAGAAACTTTGATTCGATAAAAGGATGGCGCCATTCTGGTGCTGGAAAGTTTTTGGGACTATCTTAATGCGTACTTCATCTACGAATTATTGCCCATTAACTTCAGAAAATATTCTTTTATCTGGCCTTATCTGGTTCATCTTGACTTTTTAAGGCTCTTTATGAGAGACCGACGTTTACCTCTTAAACTTTGTAGAAACGAAAAGTACTGGTTTTACAGGATTTTAAGAAGTGAAACAAAAAAAGTAAGAGCCAACTGCCAATTTTTTTTCGTTAACAACATTCTCGCATTTTCAAATTATTGGTAGCCTTTCAAACCTTTTATTTTCCAAGTGGCATCACTTAATACCACACGGAATAATATTTGAAATACTTCTCAAAAATGTTTACCACACTGTTCAAATTTTAATTCTAAATTTAGGGCAAGTAATCTGCAGCAGTCTGACTGTCCAGTTTACGGTTTGGAATATTTCTTGCTTTTTGGAAATCGCATGATCAAAAGAGCTTCGAATGCAAAAATATACTGTTCTGTATCTATTTACAAATATCATGGTTTGAAGAATGCAATTTAACTCGACATGGAATTTAGATTATATTAGATAATGAATATTATAGTTAGGTTGTGAATGAGATGCGTTTTGTCAAGTGAACCGTTAAATGTGGCTTAATTTCTTTATTTACTGGTGCCATCTATCGTGAGGGAGGGGAAATACTATAATTTTACTGTGATGATCAGACATATATGCGCGAATGAGAGTTTCGTATTCTAATGGTTCTTGGTTCTCAAATGTAGAATGCAGAACACTGGAACCTCCTTGTGCATTGAAGGATTGAATGGTATGATTTTAACTCTCATTCAGCCATTCATAAAATTGACAGATTACCTCTCTTGTAGATTTGTACTTGTAGATAAGCGCTTAGTTTTCAGTTTGTTTAACTGTATTATGTGAAAGCAATAAATAAACGATTTTTTTCATAGTTAACAGTTTGAATTCCGTCTTTTTTGTGGTTATTATACTGTTTTGGATGAGTATGGTATTTTTCTGAGTAATTTCTATTATCCTTACGTTCTCAACCTCTTTATATTCGTGTGCTATTGATATGAATGCCTATTTCCTAGTTCATATCAGTTCGCAACTTCTTGTACTCTAATTTTAAATTTATTTCTGAAGTGTATCCTACCTTCTACGTAGTTTTCTCAGTTACGGTTTTTTACCTACTGTTTTATTTCATTTATTTTTTAGTTGGCAACATTATGCTTTATTCTTTTCAAATCTGTATTGTTTTCATCATTTGATCTTGTGAATGAGCGCCTTTTTTCTGGGAATTGGAATCTTGCCAACGGGATATTTCCTTAAGTCCTTTTAAAACAAATCATGTTTTATGTCGAAAAGATTCTTCATTTCAAGAGGGTACCAGCTCATGCTGTGGCAAGTCTAAGAACTGTCGATTCTTTAAGATATTTAGTAAGCTTATTGTCATTTTCGGCTTTTTATTTTCTCAAACGATTTTGTTTATTGTGTTTTATCTATGTTATTATTGTTCAGTCTTTTCTTGTTGTACAAAGTAAACACCTCTAAATACCTCTTCCTGTTATTCTAAGTCTTTGCATGCATCTGATTGCATAAACTCTATTGCTCTCTCAATAACTGCGATTAATACATATGAATTAAAAGATTTTTTTTAAGTCTGCGTGGAATGTTATTCCTTAATATGCAACTTATTTTTAAAAAAGAAATACCACAACCGTTTTATTTTTCTGTTCATTTATTGCATAATAGTGTTATTCATAGACTACGTCTTGATTAAGTCTTCTCTTCTAAGTCTGTATGGATTAACTTGTAAAAACCCAGGTCACTTCTATGTAAACAAATGCGGTTAATGCACCTTGATTAGAAGATTTTCTTTTCAGATCTAGTGGAATATTATTCTTTAACATGATCTCATTTCTGTTAAGAAAACTTCAATCGATTTTGTTCTTCCTGTTACATTCTCTGTTATTCATTGGTAAACGCAATAAAAATAATAATTTTCAAAATAAACATTCGTAAATAGCGAAATCTAAAAGCAAATTCTTAATGGTAGGTGGAAAAAAAATATGATCGAAAATGCATTTCAAGGATTATTGCTTTTCCAAAACATTTTTAAGAATTTCTAAAGTTATGAAACGAAAAATGTATGCCATGTTTTATTTTATTTAAAATAAATTTTCTTTAATATAAAATTCATTATGTCGAGGAAGAAGAGATGAAATGAAATACTTACTTCTACTTTGAACTTCCATTCTACTTTTAATACTCTTTTTATGATTTTAGCTGCTTTATTCCTTTTATATTTTCTGCACTAAAATAGTTTCAAAAAATTTGATTAAATAATATGAAATATTTCTGTTGAGGAAATGTCATGCTCTTACAAAGAATAGTTTAGTTTCCTTTTAAAGGCCGGAAACAATTTTAATATCACTTTAATATTTCTTCTTAAATATTACCCTTCCTTTAACCTTTTATTGAGAAAGATATCTGCCGGAAATGACGAAGAAAAAAAATCTTAAAAGGAAATTTAAAAGTTTATTTTTGTTTTATAAGTTTAACAAAACTGAATAATTTTATTATATCTACATATGAAAGATAACTAAATTTTATACTTTATTCGATATTTTAAATATTAGGTTTTACTAAATGAGAAAGAAAATGAAAAATAATATGAAAAAGCGCATTAAAGTTTAAAATTAAGTGATTAACAACAGACTACGGAAATGTGATGAAATATAATAGCCCTTTTACTTGCAATAATTATTTTTTATGTTCGTAATTTTGCTTTTTTGTTTTAAATAAAAAGAAATACATATACTATTACAAAGAATTTGCTAATGCACTTATGATTTTTCATAATGCATTTATGATTTTTGCCTGAATCCACAAGTCAAAAGTATTTTCTGAAATAGATTTTGTTCGAGTTCATCACCCTATACCAGTTAATCCAAAAGACATTCCGTAGACGGGTACCCTTCCTTTTGGATTATTTAAATTTTCACGAATACTGGAACGAATATTTGAACGCAGCACCAAGTTTTTATACATTTATTGGTGAAATGTTAAGTGATTTACTTTTTCGATATTATTATTTGGATGACGTTTCAATTGCCTTATGTATCTATTTGAGCAATTAATTTAATAAAATGCGAATTCGGGTGCCTGATATTGCCTATCAGTTTTTTTTATTGCCTATCACAGAAACGTCAAATTATTATCGATGATTCTTTTTTCTTATTATTGATGGTTTGAGTATTTGCGTGGAAGCAAAAAGGATGATAAGCGAAAAGTTTAATGGTCCAATTTTTTTTTAAGTAAGTAAATAGCGACTAGCTGATGATGCAATTTTTGTGCATCTTTCTCCTGATTGATCCTCTCATTTATATATCATACTCCATAATCTTAGAACTTTTTACAATATCGAGAGAAAATGAAACACCTATCTATTGTTCTGTTAAAAAAATATTTGACCTGCAAAGAGAAGTTATTAGCTGCTTATTTGGCGACAAAATATTTTTGTCCTATTTTAGAAGCAAGAAACATTACTTCACTAGTTGATGGAAATTGGATCATCAGTCTCTCATAGCTACATTTTAACAAAAACTCAACGTATTCTTCCTTTTTGAATTTCATTAGTCAGTTTACCACAAGTTTTTGATATAGCAAGGGGGAAGATTACATCCTGTCGAAAATTTAGATTCTGTTTCGTGCCTGCTTTCGTAATAGAGGCTGTCAAGTCACATCAGATGAGTATAAAACACTTAGGATTCCACAGGAGACAAGCTACATAGAATCATATGCAAGCGGACATAGAACACGCAATCTGTTGCACTGCTACGTAAGACACACAAGCTACATAGAAAACAGTAATGAATGATATGATTAAAAACTTTTATAGATCATCATAAAAAAAACCATTGAAGAAAACTCTGAATAAATGAGATAATTAAACCCTGAAAATGTATAATTAGAAGTATTATTTTATAATGCTTCTATTCCGATATATTTCTGAGATTCTGAACATTATTCTAAAAAGATCTAAAGTCTACTGCAGTAGAATTGTTAGAGCTTTAAGTCACCCCGGAGCATTTTTTGTACGTCGGGGTGAACTAAATCCTTTAGATTTTATTTCAAACTTACATCGAAATGGTAATTAAAAATTAAAACTAATGCCTGCATCAAATCATTTGTAATGTTTAATATTTGTGCACAAAGATTTGGAGAGCTGTTATCACATATTTGCACACGATGGTGAAATGTAATCAGCTTTACAATCCTCATGCGAAGAATATTACGATATAAGATCTATTCTCTATTTTGTTTTAATTTATCCGTCAAGGTAAAATATATCAAGGAGCCTGTGGAAAGATTGGAATCGTTATTAAGGACAATTTTGAATTTCAACATGAATATTTCTGCCATTACCACAGTTAACCTCAAGCAAACGGTAAATAACCAGGACCACGCTTTTACAGTAAAAATCGAAGCAATTTTTAGTTTGAAAGGAGTTGATATAATAATTGGAATAGAAGGCTATGTGGCTGATTTCACATGAGATGATATAAAAGTCTTATCTAAGTTTTAAAATAAATTGATTAAAACTAAACTTCGACATAATAGGAATTGCCCGCCCATCTGATATTCTGTAATGCATTTTCTTATGCAATTGTATCTTGCAATCCGTTTAATTTGAAATTGCATCAATAGAGGAAAGTATCTTGTAAGTTTTATAATCTTGTCTTCTTATTGAAATCTTACGAAATCAGATGAACATAACTTATGAATTAATGCAAAAGCAACATTTTGTTGTTAGTTCTTATCCAAGATTCATGAACCTGAATATTTTCAAGCAATGAGCTATTGTAACAGAACTGAAATCCAACTTGCTTTCCTGATAACCGATGCATGTTAAGGTGTGGGCGTGAAAGGCTTGAGTCATAATGCATTTGGTGTAAAGGGAGTAAATCTTAAAACTAGAATTATGCCGCAAGCATAATGATGACCAATAGGAGGCTTAGCCCCATATACAACATTTTAAAAATATTATTCAAATAATTATCAATAAGTTTGTGCAAAAAAGAGAATATCCAAACAGTTTATAAGCTTATCTAGTTGTTTCTGCATTTATGATGTCTAATAACGCAGCTGCCACAACAAATTTCGATATTTTGACCAATCATTTTCTAGACATTAATCTGCCCCTTGAAGTTAAGTAGTGGTTTGAATAGACGGATATCCACTACTGTTTTATCTTTTACTTTCATGTTTTCCTTTTGTTTACGTCTTTTCTCTTCTTTTTTGTTCCAGATGTTAATATTCTCATGCTCTAAAAATACGAATAGCAACGCAAACAATATCAACTTTTTTCCAGACAAGCAATACACAAAGAACAGGCGAAATTTTGGTTCTTTTAGCTGTGAAACTAAAGGTAGGTACATTTAATGGGTTTCTGACATTGTCAGATTCGTAAATAAAGTATCTTACACCGAAAAACAAATTGGAAAGAGGAAGAACATTAAATTTCTTCCTCACAAACTTTGGCATTTGAAATTATTCTTCTGTGATTTGAAAGGTGTTAACTTAAAATCTTATCTTATATTTTTTTGCAGAATTTATGAAGTTTTGATGTCAAGATCTTAATTTAAATAAATTGAAACTCATCAATTTCAAGCCGTTCTAATATTAAACGAAGCTTATGAAATTTTGCCAAAAAATTTCAAATCTGAGTACTGATTACTTTTTTCCAATTTTTATGTATTAAATTTTTTTCCGTGCCTTTAACCCATTAAACGCAATGGATTAAACGCATGCCTTTAACCCATTTTTTCTCTTTGGTTTGTCATTTTCTATGATGAATGTTAATCTAATAATTGGATTTTTTAAGGTTACATGATTTTTCTACGATATTTTGACTGACGCTTTTTAAATGTCCCTCATACAAAAATGCTAAGCACGCTACAAAAATTATATGCACCTCAAATTACTATATATGATCCAGATAGCTTAAAATCTGACACGGAAACCTATATTTGGTCTTCTTAATGTTGCTTTTTTTGTGTGCAATTAGCATGATATCTTTCGAATTGGTCGTGCAAATTTTTTGTGTTGTACATGTTTAATGAATGACTCTATTCTTGTAATTTTTTTAAGCTGATCGCAGTTTTTTGATTAAATTCTTTTAAGTTACCTATAAACTATACATTCATAAAAAATTTCTTAATTACCAAACATTGGTATAATAACGAAAAAAAGTAATCGCCAAAACATTTAAATTAAATTTGACTTTTAATGAATACTATCAGTACACACATTTTTATATTATTTAGTGAAAAAAAAATTTGCACCTTATAAAAAAAAAACTTTTTTTTAGAAAAAAAAAACTCTGCATTTTATTTAATGTAATATTCATTATTTTTAATTTTCAGTTACTTGCAAATTTAAAACAAATGTCTCAAATTAGGCGAAATCTCATATAAAGAAATTTTCCATTTAAAAAAATTGAAATGATGATAAAATAGAATAAAAATTTTAGCTAGGCATTTGACAAAAAAAAACGCTTTTTTAAAACTCGTAAAATATACTATTTTAGACCGAACTGTAGCGTCATTGGATGAAAGAATATAGAGAAAGTGTATTTAAATTGGATCTTTGTTCATTTCAAAATAATAAATGCAAATGTAAAATACTATTAAATCCTAATCATGATCAATTGAAAAACAAGTTATTAATAAAGTAATGATATTAAAGTGCTTATTAAGGATAGATTTAAAAGAACAGCGTAAAACGCTATTCACACAATTATAAATATGACATTATATTTATGTTACCTACCACTATGTTACCGAGCGAATATTTATTTACGTTGCCTACCCACTTAAGCTTTAAAAAAGCACCAAGCTTTTACTTTAGATCCAACGAATAAATATTAACGTTATTGATTTACTATGAAGCATGTAACTATCATGTTTCTTCGAAATAAACCCTTATAATAAATAATTTGTTCTACCATTCTTTACTTAAAAAAAAGAGGTCTGTCTTTTAAAAAAGATCTGTACAAATAGGGATAAATAGGAATATCGCATTTTTTTTATAACTAGAAGTTGGAATCATTCTGCATCTTTTACAGATTTGTTTATTTTCTACGTCTAGCCTGGGGACTATCATTCTTGAAACAATAATTTCTATAGGGGGAGATCTATGCCTATGGACGATCATTCTTGAAACAATCATTTCTATAGGGGGAGATCTATGCCTATGGACGATCATTCTTGAAACAATAATTTCTATAAGGGGAGATCTATGCGTACTTTCTTTTTTAAAAAAAATATTTTCTACTTCAATTTTTTTTTAAAATTAAAACTTAAAATGTTATTTTTTTTCAATAAACAGCAGAGTTATAGCATTCAAAATTCTAATGAGTTTTGACTGTTCATTCTCACCGTCATCAATAGGGATTTGTTAGATTTAAAAAGTGGTTATTTTTCAATGCTTTACTGTGAATTTAAGAACCTTAGAGAGTTTTTGTTACTTTATTCTCCAAAAGAGTTCCAAAAATGTATACAGTGTAGAAAAATAGTTAAATGACAATTAATCAAATTGTTTTTTTACCACATTAAAACAAAGCAGTAAAATAACCATAAATAGGATGGTATTCAAACTGTTTATTGTAGGAAAACTGGCTTATTAATTGCCTTCACCTAATAAGATTAAGCAACCAGAAATAAACCTAATAAAACCACTTATTTCCTTGCAACTGGGTACATATTATAAACGAAAGAACTAATCTGTAATTCTCCTAACTGAAAGATTGGGGGTTCGAGTCCCATCATTGACACTACAATATTTTTGGCACTCCCTTTGACACAAAGAGTTTACAATGAGCTGCAATCCACAATTTTTTTCTTTGAACTATTATAATACGACACTTTCATTCACGCATAGAGGGCATCACCATCAAAGATGCTTAACACAAAAAAACTAATATTTCTCATCCCTTATAATTGGTGAAACAACCAGATAAACTAATTAAGCCACAATCAATGGCCCATTAGATAAAACACAACGCAGCCACAGCATAACTCCAATGCCCATTACCTGACGAAATGTCCAGCTCCAACATTTAAGTTTATTTTTTATTTTTCTGAAGCCATACTAGTTGTAAATGGTTAAAAACCGTATAGTTTTGTATTCGTGGTTCTTTAATTACACGAGTTGCAAACAGTTTCAAAGCCCTTAAAGTAAAATATGTTCTTAACCGTTAACTTTACAGTTCATTGGATGGACATACTGCTACCGTTAATTTTACCGTGATCTTAGAATGAAAATTCTAACAGTGTAGTATTAAGTGCAATTATTTCAAAACAACCTTTAATTGATATTAAAACTAATTAATTGCTCTTATTCATATTATAATAAATTTAGAAGTTTCAAAATATTCCAGCAAGCAAACACAATGCGTGAATGATTTGGAAAAAAGTAATTTGTTTTCTAAAAATACCTATGGTAATTATTTTCGCCGAACATTCTCTGATAAAGATTTGCTTAACCGCAAAACTCTCATATTTTAAGATGCATTTGGATTTTAAGCCTTGATAATCTTTTGTTCGAGAAAGTGATACCAATAGTTAGTTTCCTTCTAAAGCATGCTTACTTCCTTTTAATCTAAAATATTTCCTACTATCTTCGTCGAATCTCAGAAAAATAGAAAAAAAAAATGCATTAAAAAATTATTTTAGAAGAAACATAACTTATTATCTTTGAGTATTAAAATTGAATTTCTCTTTTTTTATCGAAAGCGAAGGTTGCGAATCAAGAAACATTAGAAAAGGAGACTAAAATATTGTTTCTTTTACAAGACCAGACATTTTTTAATTAAGAAAACAAAGACAGTTTTTTCAGTTGCTGCCCAAATAGTTTCAAGTATTAGACTTGTTCAGTTAACTAAAAAGTATTTTTTTAAACTCTAATGAGTTCTGAGACATTTTTTGTCAGGCGTTTGATGGATAATGAGCCAGTCTTAAACATTTTCTTAAGAGATGGATTTCATTGTCCTCAGTCTTGAATGCCATAGATTATTGTTTTCTGTTCTTTATTATATTGAAGAAGATGCTCATTATTTGCACACAAAAAAAATTTATTAAGAGTCGTGTGTATCAAAAAACACGTATCAATTAAGATTACAGGCAGAAAATAATTTTTATTTATAAATTGTCGCAAAGATACGTCTCATACTAAAATAATCAGCAGATCAGTGTGGCCTTTTCTTCGATAGCTTAATTAAATTAGTAATTATTTTCCTTATTAATTTCTACTTAATATGTTTGCTTTTAAATTGAAAAAGACAAATATCGGACCTTTGGAGAGCAGTATAATTTTATACTGCTTTTAATGTAGCGCAATGTATACTTTTTTATTCTGAATGATCAGGTTTAATTTTAGAATTTCTGACATAAATCAAGTAGGAAAAGTACATTAATTTAGAATTCTAAGTTAATGTGTAAGTGAGGTCGAAATATCTAAGTTTGACGAACCACTATTAGGAAAGGTGGGACGGAAAACCTTACAACACGTTTTATTGCCGTGAGAAACTTGAGGATTGATAAAATAGTTGCATGTAAACACTTCTTTCATGGGCATAAAAAAGGTTTTGATGTGTTTTAATCTCCCATTTTTATAGTGATTCATCATATTTTAATTATAATTTGAATTTTAATCAATAATTTGTGACCTTCTTTTACGTTATTTTTCACAAAGATTCTAAAAATTTATGCTAAAGTTGGTCATTATGAAATACCCTGTATGTAACAGAAGATGATTCTTGGAAGATGATTCAAATATGATGATTCTTGGAAAAAAGCATAGAAATTAATTTAAGTAGGGCGTGATATGTTACGATAGAAATCATTTAAATGTACTTAAAATTTAACAAAAAATTATTTGAAAAATCATGGTCAAAAATGAAATGCTCTAATAAACAAAAAGAAATTACTTTACCCTTTTAGAAGCCATTTAATTCAAATCAAATTATAAAATAATGTTTAAAGAAAATTTAAAAATATTATTTTTTTAAACTGCTAACTTTAAACTCAAGAATGGATAATTTTTATGAGTAACATGCAAATACAAAATCTGTGAAATGAAAATCATTCACTTAACAAAATGACGCCCGGGGAATTTTAAATGATTTTGTTTGAGTTGTAGTCTAAATCCAAGGGCGAATTAATTTTGGTTTGTAAACTACTATAATTTAAACAATCTGAAAATGACATTTGATATCTAAAATTGAACTGTGGCTCATTTAAATACCCTACAGTTGATATTATGCTTATTATAGAATACCCTGTATATAAAATTGAATAAGCAACACCTTTGTAACAGACTAAAAGTTATACGACAGTTTGAAACAACTCATTACTTTGTTTGAAATACATGAACAATTAATTGAAGCATAACTTAGTAAGTGTGAAAAGAGACAATAAAGAATATTTATAGTTATTTATTTAATGAGAATTTATAAATATATTTTTGATGAATTTTAAATGACACAGTTTAAATTAGAGAGAAGAGAATTTTTTTCTTGCAACAGAACAACATGGAATAGCATGAAAGATAAATAGATGACTTTTAAATTTGATTTCCAATTCTATTTCAATTGATTTTAATGCAATTATAGATTTAATAAAATGATTAATTACTATCTATGTAATACGAATGCATCTATTAGAGAGGCATTATATCTTGTTTTGGTAGCTGACAAGGATGATGTTTGGATTCTGGCAGATAGCAAAAGCTCCATACAGTACTTGAGGAATTGTTCTAATATCCTGAATAAATAGAAGCAAGATTCTAAAATCGACTGTTTTGACTCAGGATGGTATTGTATGTTTACAGTGGATACTTTTGTATGTTGGGGTTTATAGAAATGAAGTTGCTGACCTGCTTGACCTGACGAATTCCCCACTGCCCCATTTACCGAACTGAGAAATTCTGAGGTTCACTCCTTTTTTCTGAGTAATATAAACACCACTTGAGGACCCCATCCGAACATGCCTGCTTAGCCCCTGAGCCACCTTGACTGTCATTGCAGTGCTTCTAACCAATACTCGATCAGACCACTCTTTCTAGACTAAGAAGTGGTCAGATTACGAGTCCAATTTAGCCGCGATGCCTCAGGGAATGGACCGTTCACCTTCCAATGAGGTGAACCGGGTTCGAATCCCTGCTTGTCAATACAAATCCGCATCCCACTTGCAATGACCACAGTGATGACGTGAAGTATCTCCAGTGGAAGGCGGATCATGGGTTATGGATTGAGCAGAAAAAAGCAGTGATCAGAACTTACACTCTACACTAACGAAACAACAGTAGTCACTATGTTTTTCATAGTTTGTAATGCAATGCGCAACTTGTTGAGAAGGAAAAAGTAGTTTAGTAAGTAGTGCAAACAGAAAAGTACTTGTTTGCAGCAAATATGGTTTATTCTTGCAACTACTTTTACATTAGTGTGGCTGGGTGGCGCAGTTGGTTTGTCGTCGACCTTCTGAGCCCAAGTCAGCGGGTTCGATCCCCGGCCCAGACACCGGATTTTCGGGATGCAGAAAATCCTCGGCGGCCATGTCGTATGATTATGCGGCATGTAAAAGATCCCTGGAGTCCCTTATTGGCTCATGGCATTTCCGGCAAAATTATATTCCCAGTGCACTTTAGCATCCAAATAGAGTCTCGGTGCTGCCATCTAGTGTGGCAGAAACTAGACGTCCAAATTAACATGACCAACGGTATCTCACCCATTGTGGTGGTCCCGAAAGAGTGGATACCACCTCTGGAGAACGTACTAGGTCTGCTCATTGGCAAGACCGATAATGCAGCTCATTGGAGTTAAAAAAACTTTTACATTAGTTTAGGAAAGAAACAAGATTCGAACGTAACAAACTTTTCGAATCTGATTGGTTTAAATTTTGCACGAGTTCTTCAGAATGAGTGATAGGAATATTTTTTTGCAATGTGAATGAATGAGAGTATTAGTGAATGAAAGGCATAAGAAGTTTAAAGAAAAAAAAGTCATGAATAAATAAATATGTAAATTGACTCGTTTATTTTACTAAGCCATTTGTTATGAATTTTTGCTTTAAATATTGACACATTTTTAACTTTGAACTTGAGTGTAAATTGAATTCTCTTGAAAAATTCGTCCTCTAAAGGTTGTTAAATGGAGAAACATAAAGTAGTTTGTTATAACTACATTTTAATAAAATTAGTTTTAATTGCCGTTTTTTACATTTGCAATAAGATAGCTGTAACTATAATTAACTACGAAAAAATTTTAGTTTTTCCGAAAGCTGGAAATGAAAAGATTCTAAGCAGATTCTGCACTGAAATTTTTTTTTGATTCAAACTTCCTCAATATGGTAAAATTTATCGTGCTTTTGTCTCTATGGTAACACCAAAAAATTTCAGTAGTTTTTACCGAACTATTTAAGTTATGATTTTTTTAAATTAACAGTAAAATATAGTTTTATATTATGCGTTAAAATATCGTAAATTTTGGTTAAATTTAATAATTTTATCATGATACCTTAGAGCAGGGTATAAAAACCATTTTTTTGTGGATAAGTTTACATTTCAATTTCTTTTTCCGTTTACTAAATGAATGAAAACGGGAGCTATAAATGTTAAAACCAGAAATTCCGGTAAACCGTTACCATATGAACAGAAAAATCACCAAGTAAGACGTTTAAATACGAAATATTTTGATTTGCAATACTAGAATTATGATTTTTGTTTACCAGAAATTTCATTATCACGTAGTATGGTAATTTTACCAGAATTGTTTCTTTGTGCAGTTTCACATAAGCACTACTGAGTAAAAGTTTCGTACACACTACTGTTAGCATATACTCGTTGTTAAACAAAGTTTCATTTCGAACTCTACGTCCAGGAGAAAAGTCTGCTTCACTATTATAACGATAATAATGAATAAATTTTTACAATATAATAATGTGTTTTGAAATACATTTTTGCAAAGTATCAATCACGAGTTAATTTTGAGAAATCAGACAGAAAAAAAATTACAATAATATTTTTAAGCATCTTGTATTACCAAAGTTTGGAATAAATCTGCAACTTCTATCAAGTTGTTTTCATTTTTCTATTACTGATGTATTTTCATGGAATTATATTATTTACTTAAGAAATCTGAGTATAGCATATTCTTCCTGCAGTTTTAATTATACGTAATTTTTTTAAAAGTAATGAATGGTGGGTAAGTGAAGAACTTAAAATTAAGATTTCAAATATCATTATTAAAATATTATAACCGCAAAAGAAGGTGCAATAATGATTCGTTAAAAAAATTATATTTTTCTTGTTTAATCCGCATCAATTTTTTGTAGTTTTCTTCGTCTTACTTTCTTAATCTAAACCGAAAGAGGAAAGAAGTGAAAAGACGAAAATAAGGAAAAATGACTGAAATCACCTCAGTGGGGGCATTTTTACAACTTTTTTCCCTTCTAAATATTATGTTGTTTTCTTTGTTCAACAAATACTCTTACTCAAACACAGCTTAAGAAAAATTTAAGAAATGTTAAAGTGAATGCTGCCATCTATGAGAAAGTTTCGGAATTTGAAATTATTGTAACAATGAACTGAGGAATATTGGTTTGCTTTTCGAGAAATAAAAGTTTCGAAATTAGAATTAATACATAACTGAAAATGACTGAGTTTTGAGTTTTCTAAGATATTGACAGTTACAATAAGTTGACTATAAATGCTTCTAGCAATTATGTTGCATTGCTACATTTCACAACTATCCTACAATACGGAATCCAATATATTTTATATAGCGCTGTAGAATTAAAAACATTAATTTTAAATATCTTTAACATAATTAAATATAAAAAAAACGTATTTGTTTTCATTTCAAAAGTTAAAGCAATTTATTCCAATGCTGGTATAAATATATGCTTTACATCTATAAAACTATTTTTATTCAGAGTTTACCTTTGATTTATTGACTGGATTCCCTGTACTTTTCATGCAACATAGCAACTATTTAATTTCCATATATCAATTTCATAATTATTCTACTCTTTCTTTATCTATTAATTTGCAACATGATTGTATAGAAAAATTTCAAAAAATTTAAAGAAGTCAATGAAAGAGTAAAAATGGATGAAGTATTGCAGTAAAAATACACTTATATGATTGAAGAACTTAACTAAAAACTGAATGGAGTTAAAACTCACAAAACATCTTTCAACAGAAAACATATAACTCAGATACAAGCTTCATTTCTTAATTGTTGCCTGGCATGTTTTGGAATAAATAATTTCGTTATTGAAGTGTATCCTATTGTAAGTTGTTCAGAATATTATGACCACTTCAAAAGGAAAGAAATAGTTGCAATCTTTGTTCATTTTTATTTTAATTTTGCTGTTGTTGAACCTATTGCAGTTAGTGTTTTTTTCTCTCCATATCTTTTTCTTCTTATTATTTTGCTTTCTCTGTCGGTCGGAATCAAAGTTAGATATACGAAAATTTAATTCTCAAAGCCTCCTGTAGAGGGCAGGACAAACATTGCTTAATTGTTTATACTATATCTTTTATAGAAAGATTATTATATTCTTGTACATTTAGATGATGATTTTGTTATAAATGATAGATAGGATGATATATATATATATATATATATATATATATATATATATATATATATATATATATATATATATATATATATATATATATATATATATATATATATATATATATATATATATTATAATTAATTTTTCGTGATTGCAATTTGAATGTAAACATGTTTTATAAGTACTAGTATAATTTATTTTAAACGTCATTATTTTTTTTCTGCTGGAAATCAAAAAAATAAATTTCGTAATTCTTGAATTCAGTAAAAAAATTACCTTTTTGCCTCATTTATACGAAGTGAAAATAATTATAAATAAAGAAGAAAAATCTTTTATGAGTCTACTCAAGTAAAATATTTCATTTCAAGCATACTTACAAGAGTCTATTCAAGCTGAAATAGTTATAATCTTCTAAAGATCACAACGAGACCAAGTGGCTGGAATGATGCCACACCTGTAATTAATATTTTAAGAAATAAAAAAATAACACATTGTAGCTTTTATTCTTTCACCTCAAAATTCTTAAATCCCATTTTTTTCTACAATTTACACTTGCATACACTTTTGAATTTTTTCCTCCAATAAAACATTGAGTTCCTGTTGAATGAGCTCGAGTGGCAATTCAGGTCTTTAAGTGGTCTTTATAAACTCGAATCCTGAAATAGAAGTTATTATTTTTTTTATGATTCAACACATTTTATAAGTGACTTATTACATTTTTTTTTAAATGTCCTATTGAGTTACGTCACAGATTTTGCATCTCATAATTCATTAGTTAAGTAAACTTTTCAAATTTATTTTTAAATTAAAAAGAAATTTGAAAAAGGAAAATAAAAAATTGAAACTACATCATACGAATTATTTTTTAGAAAAAGAAACTTTTACACCTGTGATGCGTAAAACAATGTATGTCAGAATTTTCCTTGATTGCTTTAATTAATATTAATGCTTCAATAAACAATTACTTACCCGATCTTTTTTTTCCTCTTTTTATTTTTTTTTTTTTGACAATTTGATTTACAGAGGAGCAAAGGAGCAAAAAAAAAATTTCGTAAAATAAATAAGTAAATAAAAAAAAAATAATGTTCTGTTTTAATGGCTTCCGTACTTTGTAAGCGAAACATTTTAAATAGAAATTTAAATAGATTTTGAGATTTAAAAAAAGTGTTTTTACACTACCAAATTAGTCTAACTTACAACACGGACCGTGATAGTAGAGTTTAGAGTATCGGTTCGATCGGGTTCGCTCCTCGAAGCAGTCAAGATCCACCGAGTATGTAAGATATATGTGCTCGTAAGATCTGTGGAAAGTGCTAAATAGAAAGTGCTGTGGTCGGTTGCTGAGCTGCATGGGTACAGAATTCCCTTCCCCTTTGGATCCAATATCAGGAAGAGACATCATGAATGAGTGGTTTTGCCATCTATCTATCCGGGGGTATCTGAGCTAAATTGTTCTTTCCCACTGATGGTGCTTCCTTTTCAAACGAAAGGCGCTCCTTCCTAACTTAATTCTCAAAGCCAATGGCTGGCAAACTTAAACTTTACAACGTACAGATTATTCATTAGAGATAAATTACTACGGAGTTGAACGTAAGTAGTCGTAAACCCATGAAATTGGGTCGGCTGTTCAACGACGGTTATAAAATAAAATAAAATAGTCGCCCCATGAGGGCCGGGATAGCCTGGTCGGTAGGGTGCTGGGCCCATATCCAAGAGGTCGTGGGTTCGATCCCCACCGGCCGAAGACTCCCCGTGTAGTAAATGGTGACTGATGCACGTTAAATCTGTCGAGTCTCAAAGTCCTCCATGTTCCCACAACAAATCAATACCTCTGGGGGTACTGATCCAGGAGTTTCCTTGTCTTCTGGATTGGTTCAAAATTACAAGGCTACGGAGTTGAACGTAAGTAGTCGTAAACCCATGAAATTGGGTCGGCTGTTCAACGACGGTTATAAAATAAAATAAAATAGTCGCCCCATAAACAGATAAAAATATTTAACTTTACTTTTTAAAAAATAACAAAATGCTAGAAAATAATATATATGCATATTGCTTTACATTTTTATAAATTAAATAAAAATTTATTCTGCTCTCAAATTTTCAGAGGAAATATGAAGCTCTTTGTTTTATTCATATTATTTAATTATCGCAGTTACTCTATAGTAGTATTATTTTATTTTATTTATTTATTTTTTTTAATTTTAGCATGGGAGCTGGTTCATATTTCCTGTTTACGTTTTTCCGTGCTTTTTTAGGTATGTGATTTATTACAAAATATTTATTAAAATATGTGTTATAAAAGTGCAATAACTGGAATTAAGAACTCATTTGAAGTGAAAGTTGAATGTACTATTAGTTTACTGCTCAGATTTGCAATATGTTTTCTTGCTAGAGGAAGTTGCACATTTTACAAGTCTTGAACAACATGTAAGTCTTCGTAATTTTTATTATTTCAATTATTTTTAATATGTTTAAAAGTATTACTCAAAATATTATTCAGTATATTGGACATGCCCAGAACAAAGACAAGTAAACTTATGAATATTTAAATTTTAAAGTCGGGCCTAATGAGTATTTGAATATGTTAAGCCTTTCAGTAAATTTTACTTTTTTATGTATCGAAGTTTTAAAATTTGTCGAAGTACTCAATTCAAAAAATAGTTGCATTTAAAATATATGTATTTTATAGTTTTTTTTTCATTTGAACGCATTTGAAAGTATTAGTAATTTTAAGTCAGTTTAACTTTGATGTGGAATCTAAATTGAAAATAAAACGTATGAAGTAACTTTAATAATTTAATTATTTGATTTTACAACTAATGATAGTTTTATCTATAAAATGATATCCATTCAACCATATCACTTAAAAATTATTGGCATTTCAAAGATCACCTTTATGTATAATCAACCGTTCCATTGCATAACGGACTGAATTTGTGATCTTTATTTGCATTTCAATAGCTTTCAGTCTAAACTTACAATAAGCAAATTAACAAACGCAGATTCGATTGCTCAATATTTTGAGTGGAACTCTGAATAGGCAATTTCTAAGAAATAGTCATATTTTCTTTCAATCGAAATTCGTTTCATTTATTCTTTTGAAGTTATGAAGAGGAAGTTTAAAGGAATTTTATTTTCAGTTTTAAAGATTATTTACATTAAGAAAACTTCCATGCTTCTCTCTTTTAACAATGATTTAGCATTTTCAAACATTTCTGAGTTTTTAAAACTTTTATAAGTCACAGTTGATTAAGGAATACATAAAAGATTTTAAAACAATTGGAATGAATCAATAGATTGATTGGTATCAATCAATTGGAATGATATATTGAGCAATATTTCCTCCTCAATATGTAAACAGGCAATAAACTTGTAATAGAAATGTAAAATGAATTAATTGTAAAAATTACGCTTTTTGTTCCAAACTATTGAAATAAAAATTTTAATTGGAGTAAAAGAAAAACTACTGTAAGTGGTTGACACTTTACGTGATAAATCAAGCGAAAGTAAAAAAAGTTAATCCTATTACTAAGTCCTATAAAAGATAATAGTATCAGAAAATTAAATTAAAAAATTACTTTTGAGTTTAAAAACAACTTATAACATTGGTAAAGTATCTCTAATTGAAAAATTTTGAAAACCTGATAAATATGGCTGCTATTTCTTATGACCATTCTCAATCTGAATGTTTCCTGCCATAATTCTAAAAAACAAACACGTTCTTTAATTTGTTCTTAAGTCAATGAATTTCTGAAAAACTATTTTTCTACTCCCTTAAAATTGGTCCTATGATAAATTAAAAAAATATTTAAGCGATATGTCAGAAACACGTGCATGTAAGGACAATACGTATTGTTTTCAAAATGAAAATAATCTTAAGATCAAGAAAAGTTATGAGAAATTAAAAGATTTAAATTAAATCGTAGTTTACTATACAAAGTGTACTTTTGTCCTCATTAAAGGCGTTAGATTAAGAGAAAAATGCATCGAATTATTTCATAAAATTTAAATACAACAAACGACAAAGCAATTAAGAAGATTTATATAAATTCAATTAAAATTAATTAAATAAAAAATATAAATACGTTGTCTGAAACTAGTAGCTGCGTTTTTTTTGCCGAACTCATTTGTTAAAAAAGCGTTGCCGTTTCGCCACATGTAGGGAAAAAATGCGTCGACGTTTTAAGTGCTCTATATAAAAACTCTTATATATTTCTCTGTGTTTCTAAAAAATCGTTTAAGTAGAATATTACAGTTTTGAGACTATCAGAGTTTTTCCTTCCTTTTTTTCAGATAACTTTAAAAAAGATTTTTGATATAAACAATTTAAGTCCAAATGTGCTTTATTTAATGCAGTGTACTTGTTTTTCTCAGTGAGAATTACAGAAAAAAAGCGTAACACACATTCAACGAAGAAAGAGTACAGAAACTTTAAGTCGATTATCAAGCACTTCATTAAATTAAACATCTTTTAATTCAATAATCAATCTTTTCAATCTAAGTGAACTTCATTTCGAAAGTTTCTAAGGGAACTTGAAAGCTTTTAGAACTTATCGCAATTAACAAATTAACGGAAGCAAATTTGTTAAAAGTGATCGTCGGTTTAGCTGATTTATGTTTTCTGAAAGGAATTATAATTAGTCCATCCGTCAGTTGGCTGTATGTTGACATTAAGGCAAAATGGTTAAAATTCAACACCGGCAATTGTTGATGGTTTAATTAAACATTTCAAATTCGAAATTTTTTTTAAAGATAGGTAATCACTTACTAGAAAAAAATTCTTATACTTATTTATTTATGTTATATTTTGAAACTTTTACTTGGAAATAGCCTAGTTTTTTCCTATTTCATTTTTCGTTTTATTTGTTACTTTAAAACAAGTTTTAGCGAATATATCTGTTTGAATTCTTTGCATAGATTCCTATTTAGTAGATAAAATTTTAAGGATATCCATTATATTATTTTTTAGTATGTTCTGAAATTCTGTTTCTTAATTTTATTTCTCGATTTAAAACTAACTCTAATTGAACAATTAATTTAAATTTGCTACGAACATTACTTTTGTCAATACATTTTAAGGATGTGCACAATGTTTTGCTTCTTTTACGTTAAGATTTGGCATGTTTTCTTTTATTTTTATTTTTGCTGATTTTTGTTAATTTAAAAGATATCTATGGAATGAGTTGCATAAACTTTATAAGATAATTTTACATCCCATCTGAGCCTTGCGTTTGTACAATAATACGGTTTCTTATTCCGAAAAAAGATAGCATAAGTGGTTCCTTTTTATGAATTATTTCACCGGTACAAAATAATCATGTCTACCATTATATTTCTGTAATATTATGAGTATTATACATAATTATTATGGTGGTGTAATATTATGAATATTTATAAGTCAATTACAAGTCAACTAATGATGCTTTCCTAAGTTGCACTGGTAGGTAAAAGAAGTCCTTAAGAAAAAAATAAAGCGTTTTTGAGATTGACAGATGTAAAAAATGCACCTGAGGTAGAACGTAAGGTTATGTTGTGCACCAAAACTAACCTCATTGGAAAATTCAATTTCAACATTATTTGCACCTTATAAAATCAATCTCATAGATGATGGTGATACTTTTAGTTGAGATCGAGTGAAATTATTTACACCTCAAGTATATTTATTTGCTTGAAGTGTGGGAAAAAATAACCTGTTCCCCTAAAAAACAATCTCCCTAAGCTGGGTTGCTTAAAAGTAGATATCCATCAACTTCAAAACAACACTTTAACACCTCAAAACACCCTGAATTTTTGAAAGGGAAAGAAGTTATCTACACAATTATCTACTATAATCAATTGCGTTGTACCACTTTTTTCAGGCATGTATCTTTGATTTATTATAATAATTGTTGTTATAACTATATTCATAATATATTATAAGAGTTTCATTGGTCGGGCATTAGTCTCCCTTGATTAAAAAAATATATGAACCGTTAAACTTACCACTGTTTTGGGGGTTCACCTCAACGTTACATTTTATTGCACTGCACAATAAATAACTATAAGAGTTAGAAACTTATATTTGCAAAAATGTGTAGACAGTTGTACCGGGAGGACGATGTAATAAAAAAATATGAACATTCAATAAATAGTTCGGTAATAATTAATTGTTAAACGTGTTTCAAAAATTATCATATAGGCAGCTCTAAGATCGGCAGAAATGCAACTGCAAAATTGAAATTTAGCATGCTGAAAGGTCTACATTTGCTTTCAAACTTAACAGAGAGTTTTTTTTTGTTTTGGAAAATCTAATTTGCTTGAAAGTTATTACGATGTTAAGAGATTTTTTGTAATTTTTTTCTCATTTTTTTCTTTTTGGGTTTACTTTACATTTTGTTTGGATGCTCAAAATCTATGAGACTTATAAACTTGAAATTACGAGGGTTTGTAGAGAAATGCACAAGTTAGACGGAATTAAAAGAACATGATTTAATTATTAGTTTGAGAAATAATTACTATTAAACTTGCAATAAAAATAGTGTCAGCCGATCTACTGTCCACTTCAGAGTTGAAATTTTCTGTGCTCATAGAATAATTTTGTATTTTTTTTCTTTAATTCTTATTTGTTTGAAAGTTATTGCAAATTCAAGCTCTTAATCTCAATTTTTTTTCACCTTTTTCGCCTTAAATATTGACTATTTTCCATTGTAGTAGAAAATTAATTTTTCTCTCACAAAATCTTTATTTATCTTTTATAAGCTAGTGCTCGAGCAGATGTCAATCAAAAGTATCAAAGAGAAGGAAATACCGTATTATGCCTAGCAAAAATCAGAATATCTATAGTAAAATTTAAAAATAAAAAATAAATAAAATCTTAGTAAATAGCATTAAAACCGTTGATATTTCTCGAAAAATGGTTAAGTAATAATTTATTTAATTGTTGTTTTACCTTATTCAAACAAAACAGTCGAATAATCATAAATAGGATGGTATTCAAACTGTTTATTGTGAGAAAGCCGATTATTAACTGCTTTCACCTAATAAGGTTAAACAATCAGAATTTTATCGCAATAACTAAGCCCACCTAATGGAATCGCAATAACTAAGCCCACCTAATGGAATCGCAATAACTAAGCCCACCTAATGGAATCGCAATAACTAAGCCCACCTAATGGAATCGCAATAACTAAGCCCACCTAATGGAATCGCAATAACTAAGCCCACCTAATGGAATCGCAATAACTAAGCCCACCTAATGGAATCGCAATAACTAAGCCCACCTAATGGAATCGCAATAACTAAGCCCACCTAATGGAATCGCAATAACTAAGCCCACCTAATGGAATCGCAATAACTAAGCCCACCTAATGGAATCGCAATGACTAAGCCCACCTAATGGAATCGCAATAACTAAGCCCACCTAATGGAATCGCAATGACTAAGCCCACCTAATGGAATCGCAATCACTAAGCCCACCTAATGGAATCGCAATAACTAAGCCCACCTAATGGAATCGCAATAACTAAGCCCACCTAATGGAATCGCAATAACTAAGCCCACCTAATGGAATCGCAATAACTAAGCCCACCTAATGGAATCGCAATAACTAAGTCCACCTAATGGAATTGCAATAACTAAGCCCACCTAATGGAGTCACTTTGTTCTTTGCAGCTGGACATGCATTATTGCCTAGAGAGTCTTGACCGACATAACGAGGAATCGATTCCCAGCGTTGACACCACAATATTTTCTCCATTCCCTTAAGCAAAGGATGAGTTTCCTGAGTAATGCAATCTCCAATATGTGACTATTGTCAATTATTTTATTTTATTTTATGTCCGCTGTTGAACAGTCGACCCAATTTTTGGGTTTACGACTACTAATGTTCAACGCCGTAGCCTTGTAATTTTGAACCAATCCAGAAGACAAGAAAACTCTTGGATCGGTACCCCCAGAGGTATTGATTTGTTATGGGAACATGGAGGACTTTGAGACTCGACAGATTTAACATGCATCAGTCACCATTTACTACACGGGGAGTCTTCGACCGGCGGGGACCGAACCCACGAACTCTTGGACATGGGCCCGGCTCCCCACTGACCAGGCTATCCCGGCCTAGTAGCGACAATTTAATTGTATTACATTACTAGCAGCGTTACATTACAGACTCAAAGGATGGACATCGACAATAACCGTACAATATAAAATAGCTAGTCACGTCACAGGTATTTTTTTTATTTTATTTATTTCTTTTTTTTTCTTAAATGTTTTTTTTTTCTTCTTATTTTTTTTCTAACATAAATGGCCATCACGGGTAGCTGAAAAGCTCCGGACTCACTGTTTGTCCCCGGGAACTGGGAGCAGGGTCAGTGGTGTGGCGTGTGTGGTGATCAGTCACGTTGGCTGATATTGTGAGCCAGTCCGTGGTTGATTGTGTGATATGTATATTTTGTTTATGTCGTGTTGTGTGTTTTACCTATTCTTATTATGAGTAGTAGTTGAGGCAGTGTTTTGGTGGATCATGATATACTAGATTAGTGTATTATTGTGTGTGCGATTATCGACAGTTAAGCCATCTCTTGTTTGTGTGGATCGAGCTTGTGGGTTTTTTTTTATTATCATTATTATTATTATTAGCCTCACGGACAACAGCTTGTGTTGACTGACTGCCTGCCAAATGTTTGCTGGTCAGGGATGGGGCCAGACTGTGTTTTTAACTATTGTCTATTAAATAATATTACTCTCATCCACGCATAGATGGCAGCACCATATTGCTGCTTAACTATCTCCAATGTTCAAATAAAGTTCTTTTTTTGCCGATTTTAAACCATGATAGCAGTAAACGGTTAAAACAACCATAGAGTTTTATTCATGGTTTTTTCAACCATAATTGTTGTAACCGTTTTTGAAACCGTAATGGTAAAAAAAATGTTTTCTTACCGTAAATTTTACACTTAATTGGATGAACTAACTGATGATATGATATACATAAAAAATCAGTAAAGTAATCTTTAAGATAGAATATAAAATTACAATTATTAACAATATAATGCATGCATAAAATAATTCTTAAAATGAAATTAGTTTGCTAATCAAGCATGCAGACAGCATGGTGGGAATATATTAGACGAATTCGAACTAGCCTTAGTAAAACCGAAGTGAATACAAGTTAATTATTTTAAAATGATTTCATACAATTGAAAGATTTAAGTAATTCTTATGTAAACATAGTTTTATTAGACAGCGATAAAAATACCTTTATAAACTTCGCTAAAAACGCTATTAACGCTATTAACACGATCAGCTAATCAAATCAATTCGACAAGAAGATTGAAATTACTTGACAAATGATCGATATTGTCTAAATATTCTCGCTCAAGAGCATTGGAATTTACGTTCTACTAAAAAGACTATAACCATTTTGACAATTCAATCAGGTGAAAAGATTGAAATTAGTTTCCGAATAGGTAACTATGATCTTAGAATATGTTCTACCTTAGGTACTGGGATCGATAGCTAAGCCTAGTTAGGCATCCATCTCCGTAATCATAGATTGGAAATTAAAAAAAATTCATATCTTCATAAATAATGTTGATAATTAAGTTAACTTCCTCATTATGTGTTGGAGTCTTCAGTTATCGATTATATCACTTCTAACACAAATAGAATCACAATTTATCTTTATTTTCTTAAATTGACTAAAAATTTTAAAACAACAACACAAACTCCTGTCTGTTGCCAACTATGAATGGAGTAAATGCGTCTGACTTGGTGTAAGCTTAATCAGTTATTGTTGTTTAAATTTAACTACACTCTTTAAAGTGTGTAAGAATGCACAATTCGGGATTAAGTTGAAATAACACATAATTTTTTACAGTTTTTCGACACTGAATTCAGATGGGTATTACATCACAGATTTCACAGTGTAACACAGTTCATAGTTTTACACCACAATTTTTACAGTGTATACGTAATTTTTTCACTCGTTAATGAGATTGTAACACAATACATCTGTTAATAGTTGTACAGCTGTCAGTAACGAAATAGTTTAACAGTTTTTGTAAGCTTAGTAATTAAGAACATAATTGTAAGCCTAATAAATAAGAACGTAGTTAATGTAACTAAATTAACACCATACGCAAACAAGATTAAATTAAGCAAACATTGCAACTGTTGTAGTAATACTATTCCTACAGCTTCGGTACATCAAGGCAAACAAAAACACTTTATTTCTTAAAGGGAACTCAATTGCTTTTCGTTTCAATGAGTATGTAGATTAAAAAATTTAGGTAACGACGTAAACGTTATTTCACAAGTAAATATTTAGTAAACTCAATAATTTTATTTCATCTGAATTCACTTCCTCACTGTCCAATCATCTTTCTCCATGATTCTCTCAAAATTGCTTTCACGAATATGTTCCTCTTCTATATAACGCATAACACTGCAATGAAACAAATGAATCAGATCTCCAATGAAATTAAGAAAGATTGAAAAGCAGTCAAAAAACAAATATTTAATTAAAATCCAAAATGGCACTTAGAATAAATCCTAGAACTGAAGCAGATTTATATAAAGGAATTTAGTGGATTTAAAATAGATCAATATTGCCACAGATGTATTGGCCGTTGTAACAACATGAATAAATTATTGAGAATTAATAGGAGTACATTTTAATTATTTTATGCAAGTTAATTGCAAGCACAAATTAAATATTTAATTATAAAGGAAATAATTATGTTAATTAAGAAAATAATTGATGATAAAGATTAAGATAAAGATTAATTGATGATAAAGAAAATATTTAAGGATAAAGATAGTATGAAAGTTTTAGGGAAAAATACTGAAAATAATACAAATAAAAATATTTCTAAATTAAAAATTAATTGAAAATTTAGTTTTATTAAAAATTAAGTTCTATTTTAAAAATTAAGTTTTTTTCCATCGAATAATAATTAAAAGTCAAATGTGTTAATTATACGTGTCTTTCCCGTATTATGGAATGTTAAATGCACCAAGAAAATATATTGTATGCATTAATTCCAATAGGTAATAAAGCAAATTGTTTTATTATGGAAGATACATATATACGTTAGAAGATATTGTATGTTCTGTTCATTGTCAAATATATGATCAGAATAAGTATTTGCAGGATGATGTAGCACTGCTCTAAAAATAACATCCCAATTAAGTGTCTTATTTGAGATAAATACCCTTTACTTTTTATCTTTAATAAAAAGAGACAGACGACTTAAGCTGAGCCTTTTCGAAGTTCTAGTTTTAGTTATGTTTCTAGCTCTAGTTATGTCTTTATTTTTTCTCCATGTGGAATGCGGGACTATTATGAGCATTTTCTAAAAAATGAAACTTTCATTTATGTTATTGAGCTTGAGACTACCGTCAACAATGATAATTTACACGGAGTAACGCAGTTGATTTGACTGAGAAATCTTTCTAAGCTATCATATATTATTGAAACCTTTTCTTAACCAAATTGATGAATCTGAGCATTGTCTCAAATGCTTAAATAAGGTTATTATACAAAGGGGAATTACTTAATTACTTTCCTTATGATGGTAATAATTTAATTCCAAACTTTGGATGGTAAAATTATTTCTTTCCATGGCAAAGAATTTGTACATTTTTACCCTTTAAAGGGCCATTTTTCTTATAGGAAACTTACTGCATAAAATTATTTGAATTTTAAACGAATTGTTTTACTTAGAAGGTTGGTGAGACTTTCCAAATTTGATTGAGAATTGGCCATAAACTTTGTGTCTGTGCTTATATATATATATATATATATATATATATATATATATATATATATATATATATATATATATATATATATATATATATATATATATATATATATATATATATATATATATATATATATATATATATATATATATATATATATATATATATATATATATATATATATATATATATATATATATATATATATATATATATATATATATATAATGCCTCCTCAGTTTTGGCTCCCCACTTTCTTCTTGGCCTCACACAAACCTTTACTATTGCTCATGTCCATGTGAAAAAAGTCCTACTTTGGTATTCATTTGCATTTTCTGAAGTTATCAATATATGACCGAGAAAATCATAGGCGAGAAAATAAATTTTCTCGACACTTAAAAGCTAATAAAGTTGGTGGAAAGTATATGGATTTATAATTCTCACGGAATTATGAGGGGTTGAAGGTATACTTTCAAAAATTCGTCGATCAGGAGAAAAGGAATCTTCGTTAAATATTTTATTTTTTTGAAAAATCATATTTTTCATATCTAAATGTTTTATGCACCAAATTAAACAAACTCTCAGAAATGAAACTCTCTCGTTTGACGATTTAGAAATCTTAGAGTTTTATTTCATTAATTTTGAGAATTATCTCGAAACGAAATCACACGATTTTGAGGAAACGTGAACTCTCGCATATATGATGAAAATGTTTCATAAACTCAAAACCTCATCGAAGTGCAGTGTGAGAGATTACTAACTTTGGCACCTAAAATGAAAACTAAACGATGGAAACTAGAATGATGAAATAGGCAGGCCGCAACTGCTATTTTTTTCCAACTATTATTTTTTTGGCAAAAACTATTATTTTTTCCAAAAAAATAATAGTTTTTGCCTAAAGTTATCTCAAGTTCTAAGCAAGGTTGAGTAATATTTAAACAAATGAATAAATAGTCAGATAATAAAATTAATAGACAGCTTTTATCGAAAAATATTTTGTAAGTACCCACAGTATGATTAATGAAAATGATAATAAACATCAATAAACAGTTGAATTATAAATTAGTTTAAAATAATCAAATTTATAATCACTTTAATTCAAAATACTTAATCGAAGCACCTTTTGTTTCCCCATTGAATAACTAGTATATAATCAAT
Organism: Parasteatoda tepidariorum; assembly: GCF_982258835.1. Taxonomy (NCBI): domain Eukaryota; kingdom Metazoa; phylum Arthropoda; class Arachnida; order Araneae; family Theridiidae; genus Parasteatoda; species Parasteatoda tepidariorum. The sequence continues at coordinate 61,235,862 of NC_141755.1, read as the reverse complement.
TGCTTAAATAGACTAATTAATTTCAAGCAGTTTGAACTAAGCCATGGGAAGTAAAAGCTCAACTTTTACTTAAGCTTAAACAAAAGGAATACACTTGAGTTTTAGTAAGTTAAATAGGCCATTAGCAGAAACTATTGATATTCAATTCAAAGATTTGAATTAAAATCGGTGAATTTAACATGACTGAGATTCATTGTTTAATAGTTATTATTCATGCAACAATGTTACGGAACTGTTAAGGGTTTCTTTTGAATTTTATAAATTTTGCATCGAACCAAAAATTTCAAAGGTTAATATAGAAATATAAAACTCTTTTTTTTTTTTTTTTAGTTTTTATTCGAAAATTTTATTATTTATATTTTTCCCATGACAATTAATATAATAGTTTACTTATAGTATCCTTTCATTTCTTTGTCAATTATAGCAATAAATATTGAGTTGATTCACTATACCTCTTTATACAAAGTGGAAGCTGAGGTCAATGCTAATAGCAACAAGCCTAGGCCATTTCAGTACAAAATGACTAATACTTTGTAAGTTTTCTATGAAACAAAAAAGAATATTATATGGTTACAATAAATCTAAAATTACCAATCTGAATATAAAATATTGGAGAATTTTCTAATGAGCTAGGTGCATTGTGAAATGTCGGAGACATTAGCAAAAATCTGAATTTCTCAGTAGTTACTACGGGATGCAAATAGTTTAAACAAAATATCTTTATTTAAAAAAGTAAATTTCATGCATCATATTTAATTCATAGAAGTTAGATAATTTTTAAACAGTTATATCACTGTGTGGGAAAGCAGTAATCTGAAATTTCTAAAAATAAAATAGAGTAATTAAAATGTAAACAAATGAATTAGATTAGTAATATAGAAGGCATATATAAAGAAATTGGCCTAAAATTATAAGTTAAAATAACATTTTTAGTTATTTACCATTGGCTGAAATATGAATTTTTAATTTTTTTCTTTTTTATTTCCTTCCAAAGCAATATCATTATAGAATAACGCGTAACTTCTGTATTTTAAAGATATGCATTTGAAATAAGTGCAATACATTTATACGTAGTTTGGGCAAAAAGCATGCATTTCAATGAATTCGTTAAAGGGGATATATTCAAGTCAAAAACATTGAATAAGTACTTTAAAGGGAAGTACTGACACAAAATTTTCAAAAGATAAATCCCCCTTAAAGTTTATTTCAAACAATCGTTCTAAAATTCAAAGTGGAGATGATGGTAGAGAAAGTAGTGATAGATGATGGTAGTTTGTAGTGAAAAAAAATGAAAGAATGAAATAAGCTTTCTCAAAATATGACTTTGCAACGTTTCTCATACTCACATTGTACCACAACAATGGTTTTCCTTTTCAAGTGATTTGACATCAAATTTAACACCATGTGCTAATTAATTATACACTGCTCTTGATAAAATTATAAAATCAAATGATTACACATAAAATGAAAAAAATTGCACAAAATTCTTTTTTTTTATATCCCATAAGCTTTCAGTAAAATTCTTCACAATTTTTACAAAATTCTTACTTCAAAATTTACTGAATAAAAAATTATAATAAAGATAATCTGTAACTATGTTCATCATTACAATCTATTTTTTAATAAGATATCAATTTTTTTTCAAACTAACTCTTTAACAGTGAACCAACGTCTGATGATGAATGCAATTATCGCGAAACATGAAGCCTTATAACCTAGTCTGCCATTTATTTAATTTATATATATATTTACTTAATTTTGGTATAAAAACCATTTTTCAATAAAGCTCTATTCCAAATTGGCAAGAACAATGTAAAAATTTAAAATAATTAAAAGAAACATGAAAAAATAAATGTAAGTAAATTTCAATATTGGTTTACTCATAAAATAGAAAAGAAAGGTGAAATTCGACATTCTAATACCAATAAAAATATTAAAAAAATTCTTATTTTATTTTATTTTTAATACAAATGGTTTTGTAATAAATAAATAAAAATGTATAATCCGAACTTTATAACAATCCAAATATCGAGGCAATTTTTTTTTCAAATGAACTTTACACTTAGCAAGGGATAAGAGCTAGAAAAAATGAATTTTTCTCCACATTATAACTTTTCAATTTTTTCATATCCATATTTAAGTCCATTAAAAAGAAATAGGACATTAATTGAAACATCAATTTCGCTTAAAAAGAATTCAACCAGTAAGTTTATTTCAACTTATAAGATACTACGGTTATTATTTCCCTTAAAAACTGTGACTTTTTTCTTCTTACTGCTGATTAGCTATTTTCAGATGAAAAAATAAATAACTCTGCTGACAGTTAACATGTATGACAGTTAAATTAAGGGGATATTTCCATAACTATGGTAAGCAATAAATAATGCCGTCTTTCTATCGCAAATGCACAAAATAGTTGAGAATGATCATAATTTAATGAAATATTAATACTTTATGTACTGAAAAAAAGTATAATAAAAACTACCAGAATATAGTTAGCACGTTTCTGGCTCTTCAGAAACACCAAAAAGCTCGGCAATTTTTATAAATGCTTTAGTAATGATTCTGGTAAAACTGATAATAAAATAGGGTTTACAATATGTGATAAAATGTGGTAAAATATAATAATTTCATCATGATATCTTAGAGCATGGCATAGGAATAATTTATTCGTTTAAATTTACTTTTCCGATTTGGATGTATTGTTAAATCTGTGGTAATAAAAATTATCATTTTGAAAAGTAGAATTTCCGAAAAACGTTACTATATAAGCGAAAAAAATTACAAAACAAATGATTTAAGTACTGTATATTTTAGTTTAATTTGAAGAATAAAGATTTTTATTTCCTGAAATGTCGTTATCATATACTACGGTAATTTTACCAATTTTTTTTATACGTGCATTTTAATTATTTATTTGCTTTCAAGAAATCGTATATGATTCAATTTTAGAAGACAAAAAACTGTAAAGAGAAAGATAGGCATATAAGGAAAAAGAATAAACATACATTACGTTTATAAGCTTACAATTTACTTACCGAAAACTATAAAAATGAATAATAATCACTTTTAAAGTTTGATAAAACAAAAATTTAGCTTTTTAAAAGCATACGTTTCTAATATTTCCTATTTACCTATGTACGCCCGTGTACAAAATTAAACAAATTCCCAGCCTTCGTTAACACCTTCAAAACTCTGGTCCGGTATGAAAGAAATTCTATAAGGAGATAACAAAATAATATTTAACAGGTAGAACGCGCGCACAATCATACCTATATATCATAGAAGTTGGAATAAGTAATTTAAAAATTGAACAGAAATAAATGGAGGTATGGTATTAAATGGTGATATGGTCTTCTACCAGTCAATTTTAATGCTTCACACTGCAATTCCATGTAGATAACACGGTATGTCATTATGAATTGCCCTTATAGCTATACAATTATTTAGCAACACTTTCAGCACCTTGATGTTAGCTTAATTAAGTAAACACTATTTAATAATACATTTAATTCATACAGTTTTTACTTTCCTTGAATGCATACTTAAAGAGTTAAAAAGTATTTAAATTTTTTTATGTAAAATAATTTGTATGCATACTCTAATCGAAAATGGTTTTAAAAATGAAAGGTTGAAAAATGAATGGTTTTAAAAATATAGTTTTGCAAGAAAGACATGTTCAAACCTAATTTACAAATATTTCATAACTCATTAGTAACATTTGAAAAATAGACTAATTTGAGATCTTCGTCATTCCTATGATCCTCCATAAGTGAGGATTCCACGCATTTAGTATTTTAATTAGGTGTTAAGAAAAGTATTCAACCTATCTTAAGTAGGTCTTTCCAATCATTGAGATTGTGCTTCAGTAATTTATGGAATGATCATTAGGTCAAAAGATTTAGAGTTGCGTTTTGAAGTATTCTCATTTATTTCTTAAATTTGCTTGATTTATGCATTCTATAGAAGATCATATATTTCAAACACACATAATCTTTTACCATCCGAACGAGGCTAAATTCTTAAAAATATGAAATATAATTGTTGTATTTTATTGCGATAGTCCTGATAAACATTTAATTTTAATGCATTTATTAAAACAATTAATTACATTCAATAATACAACTGTATAGAATTTAACAGAATATCTGTATAAAAAATTTTATTGGAATTATTTCGAAAAAGCTGATACAATATTTCATGGTACTATTCATATCGAAACTAATTAACATTGTTATTACTGTTATATAACTTTACAATCTTATTTTGCTATTTGTGTAAAAATTAAGATTTTAATAAAAATGCATTGATTCATGAAGTTTCCCCAGGAAATTATTTCTAAACTTTAACTGATTAAAAGCTTCATTCAATTCAAATATATATAAGTAGTTAATAACAGTTAACAGTAGACATGCTTCAAGTTCTCAAAAATAGGCGCATGTTTTCAAAATTTGTCAGACGTCTGGTGATATCTCATCAGCTCATCTTGATGCTCTGGAATTCTGTTTCATTTATATGAATGCTGAATCTTTTGTTAACGATATTTGTTGCTCACTATCTCTACATAGCGTATGGAAATGCATCCTACCCTAATTTGTCCCTCTTGGCCGCTGATTTTTTTCTTGTTCTGTTTTAAATGCTTTTTTTCTTTCTCGGTAACAGCGGTTTTTTTTTCAAATTTTTATATGTCACCTTTATTTTTCCATTTTTCGTTGTCAACTTTATGTTTTATACTTCAAATTACTTCTGTTTCTTTTCGTCTTGAAAATGGGTGCCTATTTCTGAAATATGTCAACAGTTTTTTTCGATTTATAAATTTCTGAAGCGAATGCGATTTTTAATCTGGTAATATCTTACCGCCTCAATTTTTTGGGATTATTTATTTGATATTGTTTAACATGTTATTTAATTGAGATAAAAAAAAGCAAGTTTCATCCCTTTTACTACAAACAATAATTATATGTCAAAACATGTTTGAAACAGCATTGCGAAATTCTATGTTTACTTTGAATTATAATACTTACTTTGAATATACTATTTTTATAATATGAAATGACACAATGTCTAAAAATGTGAGATACAGTCGTTTTTGAAAGAAAGTTGCTTTTATCTTGATGAAGTTCGCATTTTTTTCAGATGCATCGCTGTTTTTGTAAGCTGATGAAGTGTTTCGGTCTCATGATCATTAAGAAGAAAAATAAGTGATATTGTTCTTTTTTTCATGTAATAGTTAGCAAATATTTGAAACAACCAACTTTAAATATAAAATACTTCTTTAAATAAAATTGTAAACTATAAAGTTACTTGAAAAACTGGATGCAAATATTATAAAAAAATCTACTTATAAACAAAACATTGAATGCATGCTTACCGTTACTAAAATTAATAAGTGATCGTTAATTAGATACATTACGAAAAGGGAATTGTAAGTTTATTTGTTTTTAATATAATTAAAAATTTAAATCACGGCACGTTATTAATTTCAATGTATAATTTAATGTGATTTTTAAGCCCAAGAACAAATTAAGACTTGGAAAAATAAAAAGTAAAAAAAAGATATTAAGAACGTAACAAAATAAATTTCATTTTAATGAAATATGTTTATAATTTTCAGAGAATTTGAAACAAGCTGAAAAGTTCTCAGCTTGAGTATGCTAGTACAATAAGGAAAAAGAAATTTTAAGGGAAACATTTTAAATGGACTAACACATCTGCTTGGTATCGTTGTCCAATTTTGTTTGCCTGGTTAGGATCGCTACAACCAATACAAATTCGAAAGTAATTTTTCATCGTATTTTCTTAATCCTATTACTTTTCTTAAATTCAAATGCTTTGGGTGAACGATTTGTCGTCTCTGTCATGCAGCCCCTGTTTCTTGCTGCATAACTTTTTTTAAATCTGAAACTCTATTAATTTCTTACACAGAATCAAATCAAAATAAAATTTCTTAAATACTTATAACAAAACCAAGTATTGCTATAATAATTTACAAAATAAATAGATTTATTTCATCTTTAAGTGGAAGATCTAAAATTACTAATAAATTTCGAGTGTTTTTAAAAAAGTAAATTGAAAGTTTTTTTTTAAAGTTTTGTGTCATTATTTGTCTCTTATCTTTAGTAATTATCTTGTGTTTTATGAGAACTTTAGAAACAAAATTTAGATGATTACCTTTTGTGACAATGAGAAAACGTCGGCTGCACTTTCCTCGAGATCTAATATGGATTCTTAATGGGGCAACAGTGGCTGCGGTCATTTCGATCAAGACGAATTTTACAACTCATCTCTAAATCCTACAGTTGTTTTTAAATATTAATGTTGTGAGAGACCCAAATGTCATTTCTATCATGCATAGCTTGTTTTTTCAATTATTACTTTTTTTCTATAACTGGTATTTTCTTACACAGAATTAAAACAAAACCAAATTTCTAAAATACCTATTATAGACCCGCATATATTTAGAATAATGTACAAAAATATATCTATTTTAACACTACATGAAAGATGGAACAATTCAACAAGCTAAAATTGCTACTTAACCTCGAGAGGTTCCAGAAAAAAAAACCGAAATTACGATTTTTTTTGTTTTATGTCATTATATGTCTCTTATCCTCAGTACTTATCTTGTGTTTTATGAGAACATCAGAAGTGAAATGCAGATGATTACCTTTCGTGACAATGAGAAAACGTCGGCTGCCCTTTCATCGAGATCTAATACGTGTTCTTAATGAGGCAGCATTAAATGAAGACGTTTCGGTGAATCAGCCATAAAAAAATGTCGAACAGCATATAAAGAGCATAAAACATAGGCGGTATTTAGGTTTTACTTTGTTTGGGAATTTTTACTTAGATTTAGAAAATCCTTTCGCTTTTCGTTTATAACTGCATTGTTGTTAGAATTTTCATTCAAAAACTATAGTTAACTAACTAGAAGCAGTCTGTCCATAAAAATAACCGTGAGCTTAACAGTAAAGAACAATTTTTACCTTAACGGTTTTAAAACTCCTTACAACTTGTGTGGTTAAGAAACCATGAATACAAAACTATACGGTGTCTTAAAAATTTACAACTAGCATGGATTCAAAACCGTAAAAAAGAGAATTAGCTAAACAATGTAGATAGTTTAGAAACTTTAACGTGTTGTCATTTATGAGTGAATGAAAGAATCGTATTTTAATTTTCCAGGGTCATAAATGAGAGTGCATTCCTTTCAAAACTCTTCATGTGTTGAAGGGAATGGATCAAATATTGTATTGTCAACTCTGGAAATCGAACACCAGTTCTGTTGGCTGTGGATTGACAGGTAATCTCGGCAATAATACTAACAAATCAGTAAGGAACTAAGTGACTTCGATAGGTGGGCCTAATTGGTACGAAAAAATTCTGGTTGTTTCACCGTATTAGATTAAAGCGCTAGTAACTGGCTTTTCTTACAGTTAACGGTTTGAAAACCATCTTATTTGTGATTATTTGACTGTTTTGTTTGAATGGTAAATACATTTTTATTTAACTATTTTTTTTTAAAGTTTCTACCAGCATGATAATGAATAGTTCTGCTTTTAGAAAATTTTAAAATTGAGGAGCAAGAGTTTCTGATTTTCAGAGGTAGATTTATTGAATGCAAAATTGTACATCAAAAAAAGACTGCAATCTTTGTCAACAGACGTGCACAGGATAAATCTATAGACGTTAGCAAAATATCAATGATATCTTTCTATATCTATTTATCTACATAAACTGCTCAAAACAATTACAAGATATTGAGGTAATGGATTGATTTTACCCCTGGAGAATTGTTTCAATAATTGATACATTATCGACCGACGCAGTGAGCTATATGAGTTAAAAATGACACTTGTTTGGCAGAAAAAAATGCGTTTTTTTTACTGTAGTTTAATGCATTTAATTGGGCCTTTGGGTACAAAGGTAGAAAACAAAAAATTACATTTTTTACTTATAAGTAAAACGAATAAAAAAAAGATATTTCCTTAAAAAAAATCGTTCTCAGTAGTCTCATACAACAACTTTGAACACATTTGAGGCATCGAGTAAATGAGGTTATTTATGAGGGGACGTTGCATTTTGTCTAACCTCTCCAGAAGAGCTCTTAGAGAGATTGCGAAGGTGGTAGGCGTCCAGTAATTAGTCTGCCTAAAATGATTCAAACATGCACGCTTGGGTTAATGTCCGGAAAACACGCTTGTATCCATTGCCAATCCATTTGTATGATTCTTTCCTGTAAAAGGAGATCATTCACCAAGGAATCGTTCCAAAACGAAATCATTCATCATGATGTGACCTATCCACTTACAAAAAGTCATCTCTAATTGCTGCAGAGTAAGGGACTACAATAAGTCTCAGGATCTCAGACCTATATCGGTGACCTATCAAAGCTCCATTTCGAATGATATGGAGATCGGTGAGTCCATCAATGGAGATGACAGCATAGACCATCACTCCCCCACCGACAAATCTTACACTTTCATGCACGAGGGCAGGATTGTTTCTTGTGCCACCATCCCTCCAGACGAAAATAAGCAAAACGGGATTCGCAAGAGAAAAAAATATTGTGCCATTCATTTCTGCTCCAGTGACCTGCTCTGTTGCTCACTCCCTGCGGGTGTGACAGTGCCTTGCTGTTAACATGACACACACCATTGGTCGGCGAGCATACAGACCTAAGGCGTGAAAGTGGTTTCGTACAGTTTGTGCCGAAACTGGTGTGCCAGAAGCCAACCGAATTTGTTTTTGACGACGAGAGGCGTTATTACTTCAGCTTCTCCGAGTCATTAGTATTAAATAACGGTCTTCATTGGGCGTTGTTGCACGTCTTTGACCTTGTCCTGCTCTTCGGCCTGCATTCCCAGTCACCAAAAACAGTTCCAGATCCTGGAAATAATACTTACTGAAACTCTAATGGCTTCTGCTACTTCGGCCTGTGTTTGGCTCTCCTCGAACCAGCCAATAACTTTCAAAACTTTTGATTCAGTTAAATGACTTTGTTGAGACATCGCATTCATCGAAGCAATGCGCTTACTAGATGTCGATCATTCTTTTCCGCTTTGTCTTAAATTAAGTTTACATCCTTACGTTCTTCGCGAGGATGTAGTGCAGAGATTTTCGGCGTTTGTGGCATTTTTATGAAGATATTAAAACAAAAGACCTTCCAGGCAGACATATTAATTTATTTTATAATTGTTTTTAACATCTTTCAAACACAGCGCCTAAGCACTGATAGAAATCTTTAAAATATAGTTTAAGGAGTTAGAAGGAATTATTGGAATTTTGGTGTGCTTGACATAACGAGATTCTTAGTTGCCATTACATTTTAACAAAATGGCGTTAAATATGTATATTGCGCCATTTACACAAAACCAAGATGTATTTATTTAAAGGAAGATATAAGTAAGATTGCCTAGGATGTGTGTAAATTATAGAGAGGTATCGATTCTACTTTTCATTTATTGACGTAGTCAGTAGAATGTACAAGATATGTTGAAACCTTTAGAGAGAATTACAGTTTATATGAACGTACCAACAACCACGAATGTGTTAATGAAACAAGAAATCACTGATTCCCGCAGGAATCGCTTATTCACAAGTAATTGAAGAGTTCTTGCCTCTGTCGATTGCAAGGATGATCGTGCTGGACTCGCTCAAGCGATGGTCGCATTCCCAGGGGTCTCATGAATAGGTAATTGGGATTCGAATTAGAAAAAAATGCATTAAATGTTTCTTATATGTGTTTGCAATTTAACCTTTCTGCTTTAGTAAAGGAAATATTGTCTAAAAAAAGCTGCATAGCTCATTTTGTTTTGGAGGCCTAGTTAACATATGAATACATGATGGGACATACAAGCATATTTATGTGTGAATACAAGTAAATATAATCAACGAAAAATCATGCAATTGTCAATCAATCACACTAAAAATAAAATACGAGCATATGAAATGTATTTAGATTAAATGATTAAATTAAATAGGTAATGATGTTAATATTACAACAAACTTAAATCAACAATCGTATAACAATAAAAATTTAAGAAAAATGTGTTTTATTAAACTTGATAATAGAAACCATTTTTTTCCTTGCTGATCAATTGCTTCATTAAACTTAAAAATAACGTTCACTATTCACTATTGTATTATATTATGCTTCTCTTAAGTATTTTTTAAGTTTATAAAGACAATTGTGTTTTTTTTTCTAAAGTCAGTCTACCTATCTATCGTTTTTTCTTCCTTTTTTAATGATAAGATCCTTTCTTTCTCTAATGATAATTCTTGAATGATATCTGAAAATTTTAGAGTAATTGGAGCACGCTCCAAAGTTTCCATACATCAATTTCTTTATTAATTATAAAAATCGTAGTTTTTATGAGAATCAAAATTTTTTACAATTGCAATTATTGCTTTAATTTGGATTAAATAAGGAATTGATTTATCTTTCTGATAATAATTGTGGATATTTCAAGCAGTAAAATAATTGTTTTTACATTTTTAGAGGAAAAAAAATTTAAAAACATATACGATCGTTTCCCTTTTTTTAAAACTGTTTATAATGTGTACCAAAAAAAATTGCAACATACACTATCCTGATGATTTTCGATAATTTATTAAACCAAATAAAATCATGTCAATTAACTTATGTTTCTCAAACATACTCGAAATTTTTCTTATATTTATTAAGCAACGTTTACTTTCATATTTATATCAAGGGGGAAAGATAATTTCTTAAATTACTTATGCAGAGAAAATTTTTTAAATTGAACTGATTGCACTTGTATAACATAGAAACATGGTGTCTGGATTTTCAGTTTTTGTACCTACTGTAAAAGAAGATGCATTATATTTACTATGATGAGAAAGCATCTGTCTGTGTAGCTAATTAATCCCAATCTTTCTTCGCTAGACTGTCGAAAATCAATCTATTCCCTAGAAAGTACGTCTTTGTCCATGTGTGATCGAAAGTTTAACTGAATAGCTGGTACTTTCAAAAGCATTACATGGTATTGGATGAAAAGTATAGCACATGGTATAGTATCTTTTTACATAATCATAAACAGAAAATGTTATTCCGTGTTATTTATGATTTGGTTTTCTAATTGCACTTAAGTGTCATACACAGAATAAACTAAGAACAACATCTATTGAAAATAGAATATAACTCATGAATATCGGGTCGTGAAGATTGAAATTTGTTAATAGAAGTGTTATTCACTTTAGCTGCAATTTATTTGACTGTGGAATAATATTATAGAACTCTATTTTTTTAAATTACAAATTTTAACTATTTAAAAAATCACCGTAAGCTTTACAGATATTTAAAAAAATTATTTTGATGAAAAGGAAATGGATATAAATCTACAGTATTACGAAACACTAATATGGAGTGCTATTAGAAAGTCACACAACTCTAGCTTTCCAGATCAGGCAAAGCATTTTGTTTTTGATTGTATCACTACGTAAAAAACTAAGAACACAGCAAAAAAATCCGGATTCAATTTCAGCTAAGGTACCCTGAGTGCAGCATTCACACACTTCCTTGTAATAAAATGAATTTTCACTGTAAAATTTCGTACCGTTATTTTAGAACAATATTTAATTAATTATTGTGATTCAATGCTTTTTTAAGAAATATAACTGCAAAAATTATGGTATATCAGAGTTTTCGCTCCGTAAAATTTTGAGTGCTGATGCTCTGAGTGCTAATACTTTTTGCAATAATTTGATACGGAGTGCTTTCGGTACAACATTACATCAGTCTGCTTCATTCCCTACAGACAAATTTGATTCAAAAAATAGCCACATGACTACCCAGAATCAAAAGTAAATAACTGTAAAATAGTTGAGACAGACCCATCTCTGACATTGTCTGATGAACTATAGTTAAACCAACTGAATGAAGTAAGGGAAATACTTCGAGGAAAGCATCCTTACTTGGTCATCAGTGCTATCATCTTATTGCACTATAGTGCTAGCTCACACATTACACAAATGTCTGACACATACAGGAATTTGAACTTCTTGATCATACTCCATACCTACTAAACCATGTCCTCTACTTTTTGTCCTCAATTCAGGCAATTTTTTATACGAAAAAGAATAATGTCGACAATTCTGTGAAACTAGCATTCCAGGAGCTTATTGACCATGGCCACCAATTTTTTTTTCTAGTAAAATGTTCAAGGAATACGATAGTGATCTTCGCTTTGCTATTAAATAAATAATAAGTGCAATAAATGCTTATCCGCATTTAATGCAATTTTCCAAAGTTTTTTTTAGTTAGTCTAAAAAGATTTTGGAATATTGAGCTATGCTTTTATGATTAAAATAAACATTATAAATGAATATTTACAGGAAATTAAATATAAATTTTATGATAATGTTATTTTGATGTATAAAAAGTAAATGGTATTTTATTAAACTTTAATTAATAAGGCATGAATGAGTAATTTGCCTGAAAAATAAGCTATTAAAAACGTTCGCCATGAAGTTGGCATGAATTATGAATATTGATATTTTAGCCAGATTAGCAAATATTAGTGGTTATTATTTTTGCTTCATTTAAAGTACATATGTCAAATATACATTACTTTCATTCGACTGGAAATATGTGAAGCTTTTTTGTAGCCTTTTCAAAAATTAAGGTTTGATTCAAAAATTTAAAAATAGGCAAAATCCCCCATTATTAATAATATTTATTAAAAAGCCTCTCTTCATATCTATATTAAAAGTTCATTAATATGAAATTTATCAATTTTCATAAAAATATTAATTGTTAAAGTTTGTTTTATATAATTTTTTATTATATAATTTTTCAACATTATTATATATTTTATTATTTATTCATTATATATTTTTTCAACATATTTTAATTATCGATTATTTTTCTAGTGTTCCTTTATCTGAATTTTATTGTTCTTATTATTAATAACAAAATAAAGTTCACTTTCCTAATCCAAGGATATTTAAAAACAAAAATTTTCTCTACAAAATTCTTTTTGGCAGCGAAAATCAAATTTCACTGCCTGTCCACCAGTCTAAACAACCTGCGGCTTAAATAGAAAATGTTTATAGATAATATGGATGAACTTTAATAAATAAAATAATTACTTATATTAGTAACCATACCTGTGGTCAGTTACATTTTGATAACGAGTTAACATGAAATTACCTTAAGCAAAAATAACGAGCAAAAATATTTGATTTTGCAAGCGACCAAAAAGTAAAATAAAAGATATTTTAAAGTGCATTTTGAGAGTAAATTAAAGGCTTAAACCAACCTTAAATTTAATTAAAAAAATTTAGAACAAAATGTAAGTTTTTAATTTAAAATTAATTACGGAAATTTGAATGTATGAAATTATACTTAAATGAATATAATTTAAATATGTATAATAATATTTTTCCATGTTTATGTATATGAAAAGAATGAGTTTCAATTCATGTTAAATTAAAACTATATTATTGAATATTTTATATACTAAGTTATTGTATATACTAAGTATACACTGTTAAAATTTTCCTTCTAAAATTACAGTAATATAACTGGCAGCTGTCTGTCCATCCGATAAACCATAAAATTTACGGAAAAGAAATTTTTTTTTTCCTTTATGATATTATAATCATTTACAACTCGCATTTTTTAAAAACGTAATAATTTTTTAATTAGACATAGAAGCTCGGCTTTTCGTAAGTTAATGGTCATTGGAGAGTGCCGGACACTGGGAATTCTTCACGTGTTGAACGGAATGGAGAAAATATTGTAGTGTCAACACTAGGACTCGAACTCCAGTTCTGAGGGTCATGAGACTGACAGATGAGCCCGTTCGGCTATGATATGTACACAGTAGCGAAGAACTAAGTAGCTTCATTAGGTGGTTCTAGTTGGTGCGATAAAATTCTGATTGTTTAACCGTATTAGGTGAAAGCAGTAAATAAACAGTTTTTCTTAAACTTAACAGTTTGATTACCATTTCATTTATGGTTATTTGACTTTGTTGATTAAATATGGTAAAATAGCCATGCAATCAATTGTTATTTAACCATTTCTTCCATGAATTTTCTAACAGTGAACACTAAATCTATATTATTGTATAGGCTAAGCATTGCAATACATTAAATTAATAATCCCAAGGAACTGATGTGACGAGATATTGCATGATTGAAAACATTCATTCGCTTCAACAATATTTATTAAAAAAATTAGAGTTTTAGTCTAATTTTTATTGAAATGTACCAGTTCAAAAATGTTATATATAAAAGTGGGTTGTGTAAATGTTACTTTGGCACACTTCAAGAGGAGTCAAGAATCATCATTAGGATTAAAAACGTGTCCAGAAAAGTCGCCATGCTCCGCTAGCAGTGCTTCTCTGTCATGCCCTAACTCACCTAGATGTTTTTCTTGATATTAGCACAACCCCTTGTTATCTACAACGTTTTTAAACTTGTACATTTCGACGAGAAATAGACTCAAAATTTCTTTAAAAAGTTTAGCTTTAAGATCAAAACTAGTTTCAGATATCAGCTTCTCAAACTTGAATTAAACAAGATAAAATAATAGTATAAATGGTGACAAAAAATTGCTCTCCAGTATAATTTTCGGAATGGTTAGGAAAAATAATGATCAATCTAATGTCGTTACGTTAATATGACGGTTTCATCTGAACCATTGGCTGAAAATGGGTTTGTAAGCTCTCAATCGAAAACAGTTAATCCAACTAAAATCGGGCAATGCCGTGTTACGTTTCTAGTCACGAAAATAAAATTAAAGAAGCTAATAATAAAATATAGGAAAAGATTTATTAATTTATTTATTCATTTGCATATAGGTCTATATGGTTTATATATAGTTTTTTACTGCTAATTTTCATAGCTTAGGTAACGTAAAGTTTGAAAAAAAAATTAAGGTTATTACAGTATTTTGTTCATTCATTTTCTAAACCATTCAATAATTCGATGCATATTTCGCTTATAACTAACACGTTAACTTAAATTTTACAAATAGTTGTACACATTATATTAAATTTTACAAATAAATATTCCGTTTATTTATGTTTATAAATCCGAGGAAACTAGAATAAACAAAATTAGTACTGTCTAATTTCTTAAATTACTTCCTAAAATCTTCAATTGATTGAAATTTTTTGAAAGAACATTTCAACCTTTTAGAAAAGTAAAGGTTATCTATTCATTAAACGGTAAAACGAGTGAGAATAAAAATTCGTATTTAATTACCGATTAAATACCATTTTATTACGAAATATTTAAATAGGGATTGTTCGGAATTTAAGTAACTTTTATCCGATTCAAAGCAATCGTCGCAATACTTAAGTCTTTCAACTCATTTACTTCACTAGTTTCAACATCTCTAAAGATTCATATGAAAATATTCAAACTCATATCATAATAGATTACAATTCAGTCTTTAAAAGTAATTTGTAATTTCTTGGAGAAGTTTAAGATTTAGTTCACAGAAAGTTAGTTTCGTTAGATTCAATTGCGAAGTGAGAATTCTATTGATTCTTTATCTCATTGTATTTGAAATTCCAGCAGTAATTGCACCATCTGCCTGTGATTTTAAAGAGGCTTTGCTTAATAAAGCCAGAAACTGACTATGTAAAATAGGGAGTTAAAATTCAATTTCAATTTCTCAAAAATGATTCTTCATTTACTTTTAAATGCTATTTCTTTTTCTATTAAATCTCTTAGCTCCTTTCTCCAAATTACTTTCTGGATAAATATAATAATTAATAAGTATATCATCTAAACAAATAAAATGAAGATTTTGTCTCTCTACTCGTTCTGTCTCTCTTCATCTCTTTCTAATATCTCCATTCTAGGATCTTAAATTTTAGACAGATTGTGCATGGAACAAATTTAACTCCTAATCCTAAAACCAAATTAAAAATTTTCTTTAGTTCGCACAGTTGAGACGTTTAAGAAACGAACTTTTCTTCCTAGCTTAACTTTAGGCAATGTTTTAAATTAAATTCAAACGAATCTGTTTAATTAAATATTTTCAATCATCCATCATCAAATATTTTCAATCATCAATTTTAGTTATTAATAATTTTTATTTGTTTTTTCAAGTGATCTCATTGACCAGTTTCGATTAAATGGGATGACTGCTTCACCAAATTAGTATTTCTAAACAGTATGAAACCGCAGTAGTCATTCATTTATAGGTATGCTTTTAGAAACGCGTTTAAAAAAATTGAATTTAAAATTTTAGGTAATTGACAATGTTACGTACTAAGAAAGCAAAAATAATGGAATAAAAAATTTAGTTATTTCAGGGATCGTAAAAAATTTCCATTCAATTATTGAAGCTACTGATGCTTCATTAATTTTAGTTAGATGTACTAGAGTTGTTGTCGTTCAAAAATGGGTACCAAACATACTAAAATAGGTATTTATATAGGTACCAAGGCTCCGAGTATAGGTACTATATAAGTAGGTTTTTAACTCCTCCCGAAAAGGGATAAGTACCGGTGAATTTTTTTTTGTTTCTTTAATTATTTATTATCATGGGTAGGCCTCAAGTAATAGAACTATGTTAAATGTTGCTGTTATATTGATTATTTACTTTTTCTAACTTGTTCCAAAATAGGAGCTTTTAAACAGTTAAGCAATAAAAAGGATAATTGTGATTTCTTTAAAATTTTAGCGTGAGTTGTCTTAGAGAATGTATTAAAATAAAAACTAAGACAAAATTTTGAACTTTTTTCCAATTTCCTAAGGAATATTTTCTTACTAGGACCATACAAAAGAAAGAACTCTAAAAAAATTACAATCTGCTTGGATAGGAAACCAATATTATATTTTATATTGTTATCATTTAGAGAAATTGAAATTCCTTAGCATGAAATGTCAAAAAAAGTTGTCTTTAATCTGTCTACGTATAGACAATTTCAGTTAATTTTTGAACTTTCTTAAGAATCAAAATAGTGCATACATTCATTGAAGAAAAAACTAAATATGTTGCTTCCATGACGATTAAAGCTACCTTAAACTTTCATTTATAAGAAATATTTTCACATTAGTATTTATTTACAGTAAATTTCACCGTGACATTTATTAGTAGATGAACTAAGTAATACGGAAAGGATACAGTAACTAAAGTAAATATGACACAATGCTGTTTTTTTAAAATGATTAAATCATGTGAAATATTCCGTTTTTGCGAGGTATTCCTATAACTGCTTTGCATTCGTAATAGTTATTCGTAACTGTTATTTATGGTTTATTCCAACTCTGTATGATGCATTTCAATGCCAGTTATCAAAATGATGCAAAAATATTAAGACAAATAAATTTTTAAAGGAAACTCTTTTGAGTTTTTTTATTGTTTTGTTATTATTATTATTATTATTTGCTTTTCTTTTTTTAATATTTAAACAAGGAAGCCATTGTATAGGTTATAATCATAAAAATACTGACACATAAAGATTAATTAAATTCAGATTGTTTTTCAAACTAGATGGAAAAAATCAGCAAATCGAAATTTTTAGAAAGTAAAATATTTGATTGTATATTGAAATTAACTGTCAGTTTGTATAAAGTTAAAATTTGATTCAGCAAGAAGAATGTTTAACTAGTTTAAAATACTTAAAATGAGGCTTATTAATTTTAATGAAGTAAAAGATTTCAAAAATACGTCTAAGTTATCCCTTCATGTAGGAAATCATTATATTTCCTTTATGTTAATCTATTGGAAAATATCATGCCTTTTGTAACTAAGTATTCAATTAATATTTGTAAATATTCTTTTTTTAATGTAGTGTGCTCCGTTCAATATTGTAATCGAACTTTAAAATTTAAATTTGTTTGTAATTTTGAAAAAAAAATTCAAAATTATTAACTGAATTGGATTTAACCACAGATTTGTCCGAATTTAGATAACTAAAAGATTTGTACAAAAGTAAATTTCTTTACTTATTTTAAATACACAATTATCAAAATGATTTTTTGCAGATTTTTTGGATATCCGACGTTTTTAATAAAATTTTGGAAAACTTTGTCTATTTTTGAGTATATAAATATTATAACAAATTCTTTAAATTTTATTTTTTTAATTATAAATAGTATTTAAATAAATAACTATCGAAACATTAAAAATTTGTGCAATTAGTTATTAAAAATTATTATATATTAAAAAAAACTTAAAATAATTCCTTTTATCTTATATGTTAAAAATGTAGATCATACAGACTTCAGCAATCTGAGCAGATGCAGGTAAATGTAATGCTTAAAGCAGGAAAAAAATTACATTTGTAATATCGTCATGATTACGAAGCATACTAATTTCTTGGGGTAAATATTATTCGACATAATTATATAATTTTTAAAATTAAAGATAATCAAATCATCAATAAATCCAAAAAAATAGTATTGAGTAACAAAGTATAGAGTATTTAGAGCATATTTGTTTCGAAATAGTGTAAAAACATGTTTGGCAAGGGTGACGAAAAATTAGATTATTTGTAATATTCCATAATTATGAATAAAAAATGCTTCCCTTATAAAAATAATTATAAGAAAAACGCATAATTATATAAAATTTTAAAGTAATAAAATTCACAATTGGGTTTATTTTCCTAATCATAGCATATTTTCTAGTCATTGTACATACTCAAAAGAACATCTTTTAGGTTCGAAAGCGGAATTCTATTAAAGAGATCCTGGTCAAAATCGATTTAATTTTGTTGTGTTTAGTAAAATCTTAATTAGGTTGATAATTGGTAATTACGTAAAACAAATTTTTTAATAATATTGTTAAAAAATTTATTTAAGTAGTTTGTAAGTTTTAGGCCTGAAAGTGATTTTTCTAAATTTGATAGGTATTTTATGTAATTTGAGACTGATAATTTGGTATGAAAATTGTGCATTATAAATTTTAATTTTTAACATCTCATAAAAAGCTAATTTTTTTAATAATAATATTATTATTTAAATTGCTAAACTGGAAATTTTTACCAATTTTTTTAATTCTTTATTTAAAAGTTCAGCATTTTGATCGAATAGAACATAAAAATTGTCAGTTTTGTTAATGGGGATTACTTCAAAAATCTTTTGAAGTCGATTAATGAGTGGATAAGTTTCAAACAATTTATTTAGTGGTTTTATTACAATTATTATATTCCTTTTAATATTAAGACTAACCTTTTCAAAGCAATGACTGCCCATTTCCATTATATAACCAGACTTAAAGATAAAATTAAAATTTTACAAGATTATTAATATAAGAACATTTGAGAGCATTTAGAAAGCATTTGCAGAATTTTATTTAAAAATATGGTAATTACGCCGAAATTTCTTATTCTGAAACCTTTGAATTTCTTATTGCGTTTTTTTTAAATATTTGAATTATCAAAACTAATAAATTTATGATATTTATCAAAAAAACCAAAGTATTTTTACTTTTCTTTTACTTTACTTTTTTCTTAGTTTTTAATAATATTTTTAAAATTAAAAATACTTCTATCCAGATCTTTATTGTATTTATATCTTTTAATTATTTAAAACGTAATATGAAATTTAAACTTTTAATCAAAATAAAGAATTCATACATACATACATATATATATATATATATATATATATATATATATATATATATATATATATATATATATATATATATATATATATATATATATATATATATATATATATATATATATATATATATATATTATCACGTTTTAGAAATTCTGTATTTGTCTTAAATTAAATATTTGCTCTTTTAAGCTTTGCGCAAAAGCCAAGACATTTAATCATTTCAAAATATTTTCCTTCAACGCGGTTTCATATTAATATTTTGCAGGATGATCTTTCTTTCTACTCTTGAGTCGAAGATTACAAGTTGAATTATTAACACTACGTCGTATTTAATGCGGCATCATCCATGCATATCCGCGAAAGCATGAACATTTCATTAAAAGAAAATTTTAATATTAATCTGCTTAAGTGAAAGTCTTAAGAATTCGTTTTCCACATTTCTCTAAGGATCATTTTTAAATATTCAATCTCTGTAAAATAATCTATATTAAGAGATACCACAGCTTAGTTAAAATATTATCATGATTCCTTTCGATAAAATGTGGTTATGCTTAAAAAAAACTGATGAAATGTTTTTAAAAAATTAAAACCTTTCAATTGTAAGATATAGAAATGTTACAATTTGTATTTTTTGGTTATTGATAAATAATTGCTTTATATAAATGCAATAGCCCCTCGCCAACCCTGCTTTCTGTCTCGCGAAACCTGTCAACTGTTTTCGCTGCTTCTTTTTAATTGCCTAGTTTCTAATTGTATACTAGTCAATTTTAATCTAGCTGTATACTAATTTTAAAAGAAAATTCGAAAAGTAACTATGAATAATTCGCAATTTTAAGTTTCATATTTATGGAGACAAAAGCGCTTTAAGGCCTTTATTTTATCATGGACAGATAAATTGTTTAAAAATTTGAAGAAAAAAGAAAACACTGTAACAAAGTAAATAAAACGAAAATAGTATTACAGAGTTAAAACAAAAAATTCAGATTAAATAAATAAGCAACTTTCATTCATCATTAATGGCATAAATACCTGGCAAACGACTGAATTTTCACGATCTAAGTGATGAACAATGAATTTTCGTAATGTACAATATATACGATTGATTTTCATGTTATACTCAATAAACAATTAATTTTCATATCCTATAATGGACAATGAATTTTCACAATGCACATAATGAACAGTGAATTTTCACAAATACATTATTGACAATGTACGTTCATTACATACATACAGAGCAATGAATTTTCACAATATACGCACAAAAAAATTCAGTATTTCGGAAACACAGTCCAGTTAAGGTTAAAATATCTCCCCCCAGAATTAACTGCATATATTTTTTTAATGTATTTTTTGTTGATCTCGGTTGATTCCGTGATTTCGTTAAAAAGTGATTCCGTTAATACTCTCACCTGTGAAGGTAATCAAGCCAAATAAAACTAAAATCTAAGTCTAAATTAGTATACATTCAGCATTAATTAATATTCCTAATTAAAAGAAAATATAGCACATAGTTTATTTAATTTTGTGGACATTTCATTACGCAAAACTGATTTTATTTTTATTTTTCGATCAGTTCGGTTAGTTCGAGTTCTAGCTGCCAACGCGATAAACAAAATTTTCATCTGTTTTGTGAATACAAATATATGTATTAATGTTTTATGTATTAAAAATGGATTATATTATTTAATTTATAAATTTTGTTTTCATTTGCACAATAAATAAAGTAAAATTCATTGCTTGAATTCATTTGCTCAATAAAATAAAGTTAAAAAATTAAAATCATAGCATACAAGTTTATGTGTATTCTATGACAGCGAAAGGAACTGAAATGCTTTCTTCTTTATGTAACCTATTTTATATGAATACTAATGTTACATGGAAAAATATTGTGCTTAAGTAAATAGTTACGGTAACATTACAAAACTTCAATTTTAGTTCTAACCTTTATTAGTTTATATTTTTAGTTTTTGCAAAATTAGGTAATTATTTAAACGTAAACTAAAATTTTAGTGCTAATGAAGTTAAATGCTAAAAGTAAAATTTTCCCTGATTACCTGTACTCATTACATAAACATGATATTTTTTATTTTCTTTTTCTAAGATGAGGTAGCAGCAGTTTATTTGCGTCACACTAGAGCTACGCAATGGTTTCTTGGCGACTATCTTGGAAGATTCGCAAACATGCTGTCACATTTTTGATTCTTACTCTTCAGAGGAGAAGGCTGTCCTGCTTTGACTTACCCATGATATAACATCATGCACTATATGGTAGAACAGTTTAACGAGGACTGATACCGCAACACCCTTAGTCCTTACGCAGGCTGATCAAATTGGTCACGCAGCCAGTGACGCTTGACTACAGTGTTCTACTGAGAACCGTTTCCTTATGATCAGCGGGACTGTATTTGACAGAGAAATAAAGACATGTTAATGTTACTTAATAATGTTATTTTAAATTATATTTCAAGGCAAATATTTTACAAAAAAAGATAATACATTTATGCAGCAGATTGTTTTTTCTTCAAATTGATGAATAAAAAAATAAAGTTAAGTTTTTTTTCTGAATTTCCAAGTTGCTCAAGACGAACATATTTACAGTGTAAGAATCGACCAGGGACTCGACTATAGGTCACCTTATACACTGCCGAAATTTTTATTCCAAAATTTTGGTAAAATTACTGGCAGCTGTCTGTCCATCCGATTAACCGTAAATTTTACGGTAAAGAACATTTTTTTTCCTTTACGATTTTTTAACAATTTACAACTAGTATTTTTCAAAAGCGTAGAATGAAATATTATTTAACTAGACATACGAGCTCGGCTTTTCGTATGGTAATGGTCATTGGAGAGTGTCGGACACTGGAAATTCGTCACGTGATGAAGGGAAAGGGGGAAATATTGTGGTGTCAACACTAGGACTCGAACTCCAGTTCCGACGGTCATGAGATTGACAGGTTAGCCCGCTCGTCTATGATATGTACGCAGTTGCAAAAACTAAGTGGCTTCATTAGGTGGCTCTAGTTGGTGCGATAAAATTCTGGTTGTTTAACTGTATAAGGTGAAAGCAGTTAATAAACAGCAGTTAATGAACAGTTTTCTCAATCTGAACAGTTTGATTACCATTTTATTTATGGTTATTTGACTGTTTTGAATAAATATGGTAAAATAACCATTCGATAAACTGTTATTTAACCATTTTTTCCGAGAAATTTTCAACAGTATAGAGAAACAAAACAGTAATTTTGATTGAATTCTATTTCTAACATTTTGTTTCTATTCTATTTCTATACGCAACGTATTGATTTAATTTTCTTCTGTTTTTGAAAATAAATTACAGTCCAAAACATTATCAGCTTCTTTACTAACAACAAACACTAACATTCTTATCTTAAAATAAAACTGTAAAAAAAATTAATTCCATATTACGCAACATATTATTTTAAAAAATGAAAAGAAGTATTAAAAAGGACACTGACTTTATTTTACTGAGTAAAATATGTAAACAATTTTAAGAGAATAAATTAAAAATTACGGAATGAATCAATTTCAAAACGTTGCTCAATAAAATATCCACAAACTCTCTCAATTTTTTTGTGATGATAAACTACCAACAATTTTCAGAAGAAAAAAAAATTTTTTCAATTTATTTTGCGTTATATTTTATTTATTGGAAGCAAGCCAATTGTAGATGAGTTTAATGTTACACACAAAATTTGGAGCTTATCTGATTTCGTAGCGTTTGCAAAATTTTCGTGATTCAGGCAGATAAAAAAAACGTTCTAACAAAACTTTGATTCATTGAAGTGAAAAAAATAATAGGAACAAAACAAAATAAATAAGCTCTAACAATACACATGAGAAGGTTTTATTAGAAACGGCAAAACAAAGTGGTTGAGTAAAAATATATATATATATATATATATATTGTTATATGTCAGTGGAAAACATATGAAGAAAGCTTATTGATTGTACGGAAAAACAATATTAAATTATATGAATCGTAGTTGTAGAAACATATTTAGAGGGAAATGTACTACAAAATCATATAAAAATAGATTTTATCAATTTTTAATGATTCGTTGTTTTTTCAATAATTGTTTTAAATTTATAAAAATGGCAGAAAAATTACCTTATGCAGTGCTGTTAAATTATTATAATAATTGATTTTTCTAACAATAAAATTAAACAAGAACAAAAGTTCCTTAAACGTGTTTTATTTTGTACTGTGACCATTCTAATATACGATTGGACCAGCCGTATTATTTGTACTAAGTCTGGTTTGTGGCAGAATTGTTCGAATGCGTTTTTATTTATGCACTGTAAAAAAAGGTTTCTAAAAATTGAGTGACAATGTATCAAAATAGCTCCGAAAAATATAATGATAGCAGAATTTCGAGCCCTCATGTATAAAAAATAGAAACAGCATATACTCTATTCCTTCTTAAGAAAAATGCACAGATTTAAAAGTAATATGGAGGGGAAAATGTGTGAGGGAGGTGTTTGTTGTTTGCTGGAAAGATTCGAACCAAAATTCACTAGATTCATTAAGTTGGTCTAGGAGGCGGTGACGTAGTAAGAGGTGGTAACCTGAAATATACTTGGAAATCTGTGGAATTAAATTACGTAATCAGACAGAAACACGCTTTTTTTTTCTGAATAACAAGTATTTTTTTTAGATACTTGGATCCCTGACACTCAAAATATGGGTAGACAAAAATTCAAATGAAATTTGGTCATATATTGGTGTGCTAGGAAGATATATGTCTGGTGACGTTAAAAATAAAGTTGCCAAAAAAAATCTCACTGAACAACAGTTGGAGTTATTTAAGATAACCATAAACAAACTATATGATTTGCAAGAGATCAGCGTATTGCTTCCCCATTTCTGCAACAAAACAATAATGAGCCGTGATGGCTCAGAGGATTAAGTGATCACCTCCCAATGAGGTGCAACCGGGTTCGAATACCAGTGATGGCTGGTTGATACGAAGTTTGAAACCGGTTCGCACCGACCAGAGAGCTGGTGTGAAATATCCTCAATGGTAGATGGATCATGGGTTAGAGTCTCCTGAAAGTCAGACTGACACTGAGATGTTTTCGTGGTTTTCCTCTTTAGGTAACGCAAATGTGTGTTAGTACAGTAAGAAAGTCCTCCACTCAGGCAAATTTCTCACACTACTTGATCCAAGAATTCCCTGGCAGAATTATACGGCTACGAAAAGGAACAACTAACTTTGGTAGTCGTAAACTCAAAATTGAATCAGCTGTTCAACGACGATTATGAAACATAAAATAAAATAAATTAATAATCGATACAATACGAATCAAAAATATGCTGAAACATCCTTCTTCCTTTTGTGTTTGGCTTACTTTTTTTTAAAGGAAAATGCCTCAAAATTTAAAGACAAAAGCATTTTTGGCTGATTTCTACCCAAAGTGTACAGATTTTATCCTCCTTAATCTCTTTTGAAAATAAAACTGAAATCAACGATTTTTACTTAATCAAATACCTTTTATTTTTTTTATTGGAGAAAAACAATATGAAAATTATTCTTTTGAGAAATTCAATGCATTTAAACTGCCATTGTATATTTTTCTCAAAGGAACTGCCATTAAGCTGCCATTGTATATCTTGAAAGTTTTCTTCTAAAATTTAAATAACTTAATTAAATTTGAAATGCGTTTGTATCAGCATTTTAGAGGTTACCCCATTACTGCTCTAAATCACTGATTTTTTTATATATCGCTCCACATTTTTTTAAAGAACTATAAAAATATTCATAGCAATTTTTAAAGCAGTAATATTTAAATTATTATTAATATTTCATGGTGATTCATGGGATTTGAATCGATACAAACCGCTTCATGAAAATTTATGAAAATAATTCTTAATAGCAATACATTGGCGAAAGAAATTAACGATTGGTAAATTAACGATTGACTTCAACAGTATTATATTAAATATGATTAAGAAATAAAAAAGGAAGAGAAAAAGACAAGAAAAGTCAAATTACAGTGAGGAGCGGAGGAATGTCTGTGCCTTAAAAATATGGGCGATGAACATAAAAATGTTGAAAAATTATGAACTAAAATAACAATTGCGGATAATAATAATAATCAGGGTAACAAGAAAAGAAAGTGGTATCCGAACTATTTTTTTATATTTTGTTAGAAGGTGGGGCTAATAATTATTTACCTAATTTTATTTACAACTATCTAATTTCAAGTAAAAAGTCTGGCGAAAATACTTAAAATCAATATGGATCTTTTTTGTTAAAATAAATATTACGTATTATGTGAAAGCAAAGACACCTGTGTTACATTAAACACAGCCATGTTATTATTGCGACTACCCTATGTTGTTTTTCCCAATAGATAAACACCTCTGAGAACGCTATTTCCCTTCTTCTTACGCTAAGCTGTTCAATTGTCACAGTTTTCGCAATAATTCACTTAACTCTCACTCTCTTTTAATCTGAAAATTTAAAAAAAAAATATTCTCTCATCACTTTGTTTTTCCATCACCTAACTCTCTCATCTTTGAACTAGTTTATATTATTCGGTCATTATTTTATTTTTTTTTACTTCCGCTAATGGTTTTGTTTAGTCCTTCTTCAATAAATGTTTCCTCCAAGCAGCTTTCAATTCTACGATTAAATTAATTATTAAAACGAGTCAATGGAACTAGTAACAATAAACACTCATGATTTCTTCTGATGAAGTGTGTATATAAAAAACGGTTCAATCAGCGCATTAACAGCAGCAAAAAAATAATTATTAATGTAAAATAATTTAAATATACCATATATCCAATTTTAGTAGAAAAAAAAACCTTCAGTAGAAAAAAACAATTTTTTTAAAAGAAAAAAAAACTTTTGTCCCATTTTTATTGAAATAAGGAATATCAAGGCATTTTTCAGAATACAAATTATGCTAAAACAATATGCCACGAATGATGCTGAAGTTAAGAAATAATTTGAAAAATTTTTAAACAAGTTCTCTTGACATTACTTTTTAAAAGGGCTAATTTCTTAAAGTTAATGAGGGAGATTAATTTTAAATGGCAAAATAGAATTGTGCTTGGAGAAGAATTTCCGGTCAAATAACCATACTGTTTAGTATTGACATTTCTGGTACAGAAAAACAACATAATTTTGGTATTAAAAACCAAAATATATGGCATAAACCGTACATTTGGTAATTTTTCTTTTTATATAGTAAACGTTTACGGGAAATTTTGATTTTCAGAATTATATTTCTTATTACATCCATTTAAAAATTAAAAAAAAGTAAGTAAATTTAACCGAATAAATGCTTCTCCTGTCGTATCACAAAAAACTACCACATTTACCTAGTTTGATCACAGATTATAAAATTATATTTTATTGTTCATTTTACAAAAATTAATACTTAGCGCTACGGTAACAATTACTGAGCTTTTGAGTCAGAAATACGGAAACTGATGCCATATAATGGTAGTTTTGACCATATTTCTTTCAGCGTAGTTATAGCAAACTGTTGAAGTATTTTGTGCTGCAGTAATAAGTTTTGCTTTGTGTAAGAACTAACAAAAAACAATAAAAATATTAAAAATAATTTGTCTTTTTAAGAAAAAGATACGAAAAAATTCTTCGAGAAAAAGGTGTATTCAATGAATACGACTAGTAAGACGTTTTTCAACGAGTAATTGTAAAACATAACTACGATGTTAATCCTCAACAAGATTTAATTTTGAACAAATTAGCTATCGCTTTTGAACTCTTTTTTTATTAAAAAAATGGCAATAGTTTAAAAATGAAAATATTAAGAAAATTGAAAGTACGAATATAAATAAGCAAAATAGATCAGTTTATGATTGAAAAATAATCTACGTGGTTGCAAAAGAATATGATTTTGAAAAATAAAAAAAAATTAAATTAAATAATTAATTTAATAGTTTTGAATAACACACGCGACGAAATTAATTAAAAATTAATGAAAAATCTCATATTCAGATCAAACAACGATATATAATATAAGATACTTTAAGTGCAAGACGATATATAAAGTATTTATATATTTTTAGATGCTTATATATTTTTCACTTGTTCAGCAAATCTGTCCACTTTGTAGTGTTTTGAAACATCAAAACACCGTTTCAGATCATTATCTGATGTTAAATGATGCTAATGTCTTATAAAGCTTATGTCTCATTTAAGTTCTTCTTGCTTAATTTTAAAAATATATATTTTATAAGTATATAAACTAATTACTCCAAATATATACATACTAATGCATATTATTGAAGTTGAATCAACTATCGAATGAATTAACTAAAAAATGAAGTTAAAAAAAAGCAGAAGTATAAGCACATTCTATCAGAAACATGCTTTGTTAAAACTTGGTATATTAGTTTAATGTAATATTATATTAAAATCCCTTTATTAAATTTACAAAGAAACATCGTATTTCATCAATTCAACAAAATATCAGCAAGTTATCAATGGAAATATATGAATGAACTCTTACGCTCGCTATGTTTGTGTTAATCAAGTTTGATTAATATATTAACCTTATTCACGGATTAATTGCCCCATTTAAATATTTCTTCATTGTCACGAAATTACTATTTTAAAAATAAATAATTTTAATTTTTCGCGGTTTTTGCTAGATAAAAACAATTGAATTTCTCAATAAAAAATTACATACAATTTAATATGGTATAAAATGATGTACGCCTCATAATTACATTTTTTTCGTCAACAATTATACAAAATGCATACAGTATAATAATAAAAAGAATAATAAATAATTGGTAAAAGTTAGTTTTTCCGAGAAATCATCTCTGATTAAACGGATTTCATCGGCTATTGGAGCATTTTTAAGAGTACTTAATTACTCCGGCAGTTTATACTGTAAAATCCATTTTTTTTCAGAACATGTTACTGAACAAAACTGCCGACATACCGTAATTTTCACAGCAATAGTTACCGTTGTTGTTGTTGTCGTGTCTATGCATACAGTCCTAGTGCAAAGATTAGAGTCCTCCAAAAGTCTTGATAACAAGATTTCTGGAGTTAGTTGCAAAGACCATAATAATTACCGTAAAATAGTTAAATCAATTATAAAATAAATATTATAATTAAATATATATTAATATAAAAATAACGGTATAATATTTTACGGGTGATGCATTCCAAGTGCCGGTATTCCATACCTTATCGCGAATTTTTTACAATGTGCGTTGTATTCTTCTCTATGTAGAGAGACTTTCAGAATTTAATGTTCATGACTGTCCACAAGACAACATATGAAGCTGTATTTGTACTTTTGACGGTTGCAACTAAATAACAATTTACTCGGAAGTGAAAAGAATCATTACTTCTTTTCGAGGATGCAAATAAATAAAAATGATATATTATTCTTGAAAAATGTAAGGTCTTAACATTTGGATTTTCAAAATGCATGTTTTCATAGTTTTATATCTCAAAATCCTGACGGATAATTTATCTCTTTTACTTATAGGCTTTAGAATAGATTATAATGTCGTCAGTAACATGGAAACCATTCATTCTTACCACCCAATCTTATATAATTCAAAAAAAGGAAACAAGTTAAGTCTCTGCATCATATATTTTATACATGCAGAATGTTACATAAAGTGATAGTTTAGAACGCAGTAGATAGTAAAGAGTCTTCGAATGGTTCAAACGAAAACTCTAGTAAAAGTAAAAGTATATCTAATAGAAATCTCCATATCTCCATAAATATTTAAGCTAGACTTACAAAACTCTACTCAGTTATTGCATATGAGTCAAAATTTTAATAGCGGTAACACCCAAAATTTGATATCATAATTTTTACATTTTTTGATGTTTTTTAAAAAGTATATATTATACAAAACAATAGCGAAAAACGATATTTTTTTTATTTAATTTATTTTGCAAGATATCAGCAATTAAATTTTAAAGCCCTTTTTAATTAAAAAGTATATATCTAAGGATAGAATGATTGGAATTTTAAAAAATGTATCTCATTTTATGCGGAAATAATTGAAGTTTTTGATGAAATAAATATAATAAAACAAATATTTAAAAAATTTAATTTTTATTGCAAAACTAAGTTGTAAAATGAAAAACAAAAATGTTGTTAATGTCGTACAAAGTTCAAACAAAACCCATTTTAAAGTAAATTCTATTTTGAACAAAATGGCTTTTAAAAAAAAAATGGATCGCAATTCCATAAAAAGTTATAGCTTTTTTCGCGAAACGCTGCACCGCGGCGCACTCTGCCATTCCACTCCGCTGATCGCTCAATCGCGCTGTATCAGTTAATTTGGAGGAAATTTAAAACCCTCAACTAAAGTTTCACAAAATAACAAACATTATGTCAAATATTAAATATATAATTTATAACTTTAGGTGTATAATATTATGAATAATTAGTTATTTATAATTTATTTACATAATTTTTTGAGTTCAAACTTGGAACTAGAAGAATAGATTCTACATTTGAGAGTTTCAAAATTTTCAACTAAATAAGTATGGTATTCTCTAGTTCCATTAATTGTTGAAGCTTTCTTAAATCTTGTTTCCAATTTTTTTTTTTCATTCTCATGTTCAGTTTTCGTGCAGAAGTCAAACTGAATATTATCGAAAAATTTACATGCCCAATCGAACAATTCTTTAGGTGTTGTTATATTTTGCGTTTGCAAACTACTCTTTCTTGCTTCCCTCTTCACCGTACCACCAATACCATCGCATGCCCCTTTGCCATGAGAAGTGGCAAAAAAGTGCCATTCTGCATCGATATTAAAATCATTTTTATGATTGAGTAAGTTCATGAAACTATTCTTGTTTTTATACTGTGACGAAGCCCCATCCGAGAAGTAAATAATTGTTTTAACCTTATCACTGCCGTAGATATTTTTTAAATATTGAATTAGTTTACTATTAAATAAGTGCACACTTGTAGTGTCATGCTTTTCCTCTTCCGAAATTATGGTAAAACAATGATGTCTAAGCTTTTCATTTTGTTTACAATAAACAGCATACGGATGTAAAGTTGCTTGCTTATTATACCAATAAAAAGATTGAATAGAATCTTGTATTTTGAAAGCATAATTTTCGGAAAAGTCAAGGGTAACCAGAAACTCTCCATCTTTCAAGCTGTTTTTTCTTTCAGTTAAATAGGCACTTTGCGATTTTGCTAGAAAATCATGTTTCAAGACATGAGGAAGATCTTCGCTAAGTATATTTATAAATTCTTCAATTGATTTAGTTTGTTGTACAAAACTTCCTCTGCAAAAAAAAATATTAACAAAATTATTGATGAAACATTAAAGATTGTATTTTGTTTGCAATATTGATTAGAATAAGAAAAATGATATGCTTTATTTGTATGAACTAATAAAAAATTGTAAGGATAAATTTTGTAAAAGAAGAAAAATATAAATAATTTTAATTCGTAAAAAATCATGTTGTAAATAGATAGAAATATTTATATACCTGTCCGTTTTCGTCCTTTCCTTATAACTAACTTGTGTAATAGAATTATCAGAGAAAACATTTTGCAATTTATTACAAAAATATTTAACTCCTGGGCATTGTTTGCATTCTGAAAAATAGCATGCTGGTAGAGGGTTTTCACATATAATATGAAGCAAAGCATCTCTATAAGATGATACGAAAACTACATTGTGTTTTAGGCATTCAGATTTTAGGCCAATGAACTTCAATCTTAAATTTTGATGTATTTTGCAAACACAAACGTTGTGACATCCAGCTTTATTTGCCATAATACACTCTTTAGGTCGCAATTTACGAAATGCATTTAAACTTATTTGTATGTCGATAATTTTTTTCTTAAATATAGCATGCAAATCTTTTAAGTTATTCAGTAACAATCTCTTTTGAATATGCTGTCGACCACTACTAGTTTTTACAGAAATAAAATCTTTCGATCCTGGCATCATGCGACTTACATCGTCTGACAAGTAAAACTCATTCACTTTATTTTTTATCTCATCACTAATTGGTTTCTTATTTTTTTTCCGTTTTGGACAGGTTTTGTATCCTCCTTCTTTCCTCAGCTTTTTTACTTTAACTGCCATTCTGTGTGAAATTTGAAAATATTTCTGCATTTTCCGAATGCTAACTTCCTGAGGCAAAGTAGTCAAAATTTCAACTTTTTTGGCATGATTTTTTTCCTGATCTACCGCATTTTTTATCTCTGCAATCAAATTCTCGTCCATTTCAAATGATTTAGATAGTTTTGTTCTCTTTTCCAACACATCAAGTAAGGAGTTTGCCGTTTCATCACCAGTCTCATCAGACACTTTTTGCCGCTTCGATGTATCGTTGCATTCTTGCAAAATTCGCTTTACTTTTTTCAAATTTTCTTGACGGTCAATATTCTTAAAACAAACGTTTGGATCTTTCTTATCGTCAAAATCACACTCTTCATCAGAACAATTCGATACCACATTTTGGTTATTTTCTAAAATTAACAAAATATTTTAATTATTAGAATTATCTAATTTGAAATTAATATTTTAAATTATTTACAAATTTGAGAAAAGACTTACTTTTTTCATTAGTAATTATTACGGGTATATTTTTCTGAAAAATTGTCCGACGACAAGACTCACATATGAATTGATTTATTAAATTTGAAAATACCACTCCAATTTTTTGTCACAAGCTTAACATTTTTGTAAACACTTCGATGCTTTAATTTATTCAGCGGGTTGCAGCAATAGTTCACCATTTCTTGATTTTATCTGTAAGTTTATAATTAAATTTCGTGGTAAATATTCAAATCAAATTCTTAGAAATGTAATTCTATGTTTTAAAAAAACAATAATTATTAAAGTTGATATTACTAAGTTAAATAACAATTGAAACTTACCTTATTTGACAATTATTATCACGTAGATCAGACATCTCCGAATCTTCGATTTGCCTTCACAAACGCTCGTCACAATTCGAGTATTCGCGCAGCACATGAGGTAATCAGCGCTGACCACAGAGCGCGCCCAGTTGCAGCGTGTCGCGAAAAAGGCTAGAACTTTTTATGGAATTGCGATCCATTTTTTTTAAAAAAGCCATTTTGTTCAGAATAAAATTTACTTTAAAATGGGCTTTGTTTGAACTTTGTACGACATTAACAACATTTTTGTTTTTCATTTTACAACTTAATTTTGCAGTAAAAATTAAAATTTTTAAACATTTGTTTCATTATAATTATTTTATCAAAAACTTCAATTATTTCCGCGTAAAATGAGATGCATTTTTTTAAAATCCATTCATTCTATCCTTAGATATTTATTTTTTAATTAAAAAGGGCTTTAAAATTTAATTGTTAATATCTTGCAAAATAAATTAAATAAAAAAAAATCGTTTTGGGCTATTGTTTTGTATAATATATACTTCTTAAAAGACAGCAAAAAATGTAAAACTTATGATATCAAATTTTGGGTGTTACCGCTATTAAAATTTTGACTCATATAATAATTAAAGTAATCGACACAAATTACAAGCTTACTACTACATTTTCTGGCATAGATTGTTCAAAACACCTTTTTCGTTCCTAAATATTTGACACTGCCTTAAACCCCTGAAAGCTTTACGCCTTATTGAAGAAGATGAGGAATTGCTTGATCTAAACTCATTTAAAGTTGTAAAATGATTCTCTAAGTATTTCTTGAGAAATTTGAGAAACGTCAAAATTGATAGTGTATGCTTCATTGTTCTCAGGCAGTTGCAAAAGGAGACTTAAGTACTATATAATCACAATCAAAACAAATGTGATAGTTACTTATTAGTTCTAGACAATAAATAAATTAAAGCAAAAGTGAAACTTTTTGTAAAGATAAGTTTTTCTCCCTGTGTTGTTCTTTGGGTGAGTGATACGTTGCAAGCAAATTTTCGTAGAATTTTCCTAGAGGATCTTCACCTTGAAAAAAAAATGTTTTGAAATAATATCTCAGAGAAAAGATACAAACAATAATCTACCTATACATACTGCTTATGGAAGAGATTTCTGACAAATTCTATTCGTGAGTAATACAGAGGATAAAACAATGCATTTAACTGAAAGTTTATTTTAATTTCATTCGTCATATTTCTCAAGATTTTGAATGTCAATCTTACAAATGCAATACTTTGTTTCGTAAAAATAAATTTTATACTTGGGTGCAACAATTTGAGAGTCATTTAGTTTACTGACAAGGTGTATGCACCTTTCCTAAGGCATGAGTTCAAATACATGTACATGAAATAATATATTTTCTTTTTATGTAACAATGTGGTTTATAAGTCCCACTAATAATCTTTCTGCTTGGCATTGAACAGGTCATAGTATTCCTTGGGGGCTTCTCAGTCTTTGTAATTTGACTTCCCAAGCATCATAACTATTAAGTAGCATATTTGAAGTTGAAAATCATCTATGGAACTAATTAAAAGTTGATATTTTTTTCCTGGTCATTATTTTATGATCAATCTTCCTTCTTTAATACACAGTTCTTCTTTCTTCTTAATTTATTTATTTTGCAAAGAAGTCATTTGCATGTTTCTATTATTTCATAAATATTTTCAACGACATATAACAAAGCTTTTAATGTTTGGCTTTAATTAAAATTTTAGAATGTGTGTATTTTTGGGGATTTTGAAGCTCCAATGGGTTATATGATGATATATGCTGTATGTTCCTAAAAATATTGAGATCATTGCTGACTTATTTTATATAGTTTCGATATATTTTGTACATTATTTACGCGCAATTAGTGTTCTCTACTGATTCACATTAGTATTGATTTCTTTGTGTAAGTAGCGTAAGCATGTAATCATAAACATTTTATTCTTTTACAGGTGAGTACAGGAAAAGAAAGGGCGTGACACTGAAGAAATTAAAAGTGAGACTGGTGAAATTTTATTAAATCTTTATGCTGCGCATGAATATAAAATATACTAAAATATACGATTTCCAATACATAAATGTTGTATCAAAGTTGCATTTTAACAATTCTAATTCATCTCTTGAAATAAAGAAATTATCCACAAACATTTTTTTAAATTTATGTTTTCATGCTATAGTTTCAGCTCTCAGTATCATAATTTACTCATAGACATTAATACTTTAATCCTTTAATGAAATTTAATTATTTTTTTAAACAAAATTTTGTCAACTTGTGAAATAGTAATCATTTCTTATTGTGAAAAAAAAAGGTTTCTCACATTTTGATATTTCTACAAATATTTAGCTAATAAAGAGTTCAATACGTGATTTAGTCATCAAAAGTAGGGAACAAGATTCTAGCAAGATTTAAAACAATACCGTGAGGAAATTTACTCTAGGCAACGACGAAAATCAGTAAAATATCTTTAAATGAAACTTAAAATGTCCTGCTGTGTTAAAGCTAGATTTTGAATGGTAGAATATTTCATCTGCTTAACAAAAGAAATCACTTAAGTTTTAACCCCGACCCCAAGACTGAAAAATGGTAAACACCTGGCTCCTAAAGTATTGAAACTCTTGCATAAAGCATTGAAACCCATGCAAACTCATATTAATTTTGTGAAAAACTTGTCTATTTTAAACTTTGGAAGTAGGAGATGTTTTTTTTTTTAATTTATAGAATACTTTATTTCGAACGCGTGATATAATTTTTTCCCCACTTACACTTAATTCAAATCACAAACTACGTATCTAAAAATTACCATCTGAAATAAATTAAATCATGCATAGATATATATTAATCATAGATATGATTAGTTCTTAAAGAACTACCTAATTTAATTTCCTGCAATTAATAAATATCTATTAATAGCTAATAGATAAAAAAAATAATGACAAATAAAATATTTTTGCAATTTGCATTAAAAATTTTCTAGTAAACAAATATTGTTTAATAACAGAAGTGGAACTATTTTTCTTTGCATCATTATATTTTAAAATTTTCTTTATTTTCAATCTGTTTTTTTTTGTAATTGTAGCAATACAGTTTAAAATAAAATATCTAATGGGAAATACTTTGAAAAGTTAGACGAAAATTGTTCAGTCATTAAAAATAACAAGCTTACATTTTTATTCCTTGAAATAAAATGTCAAGTTTTTTTTACAAATAATACTTGTATCTTTAATTTACACAATCATTCATGCTTTAAAAATCATGAACTTATTGAATCTTGTTTAAGTTTATTCTCTTCTCTGATGCTAAATAACATCATATCATAAGAAGTAAAATAAAATAATGAATATTTTAAATTTTTCCAGTCTTTTTATTTTGGTCGATTGTTATAATATTTCCAAATCATAGGGGAAAAAGTTCTATATTGAAATTTTTAATGCTTATTGTAAAAGAGAAAAAAAAATATCAACTTATTTTTTTACTGTAAAATTAAGCAAATACAATATTTATTTTTTAATTCAAATAATTTCTTAATCCTTAAAGGTATTTTATTGTTTTATTTAAGTTAATATTTTTGCAAAGCAATTTTAAAAAAAGCAAGGAAGCTTCATATAGGTATGCGAAAATTCCTTCATATTAAATCTCTTATGAAATAATATTCCATACTGACTGTAGGGAATATTATAATTACCAAATAGCAATTTAACTCTTAACGAAGTGTCTATGTAGGTTTTACATAGTATTTAAAAAATGGTATTTTAATTGATCAACAAATTATTAGGGCGTTTTTGGTGATTCTTATAATTAACCATATATATATATATATATATATATATATATATATATATATATATATATATATATATATATATATATATATATATATATATATATATATATATATATATATATATATATATATATATATATATATATATATATATATATATATATATATATATATATATATATATATATATATATATATATATATATATATATATATATATATATATATATATATATATATATATATACAAGAAAACACGAAGAAAGCTAAGAAAAACAATAAGTTTCATTTATTGCGCTTAAACTGCAAGTAAACAGAACCCATTAGATAAGCTCAAAATAAAGCATTAAAAATGGAACATGTTTTATAAAACAAAGAAAAATTAAAGACATATGAAAAAGGGGGAAATAATAAGTAAAAAAAAAACAAACAACAAATAACAAACAAAATAACAAAAAAAAAAAAAAAACATTTTTATTTTATTTAAAAAACCGGGGGAAAAAACGGGAAAAAAAAGATATAATCTTTTCATCAGCTCACACGATTTTATCCGTAAAACAGAGTGCTTTCTGATATTGTATCAATAAAGCCAAAGCAAAATATATTAATACAATAGTGTGAGGAGCACTCAAACATTTTTTTATAAAAATTACAACAAATGAAATAGAACACAAAAAGTAAAAATAAGTAAAAATAACATGTAGAAACAGAAAATAAAATAAAATAAAAAGAAAAAACAGTAAAATTGGACTATAAAGCGAGTAGCGAAATCAGATCAACTTACATGGACGGAAATTTTTCAAGAATAATTTAATAATGCTTTCGCAGAAAGATTGCCAGATTACAAAATATGAAAACAAAAGCGCGAATTGAGTGTAACAAGAGGGTTTTAAAGTGTCGTTCTTACTGCACTGCTGAAGTGATTTGTTATTCTGTGCATTGATTTGTTAGTTACCAAGGATGGGCTCGAAATGGATGTGCGCAAGGTAATATTATACTGGATAATTTTAAAAATTGCATATGAATAGTTTCAGAAAATCGATGTTTATTTAAGAAAAAATATAAAATTGAAAAGAGATACATAAATTGCCTGTTTCGCAAATAATTTTTGCCTCGGATTTGCAAGAAATGGATTAGCGCATGGAAAAATTATATAAATTACCACAGAAAAGAATTTTAATAGATATTTTAACACAGATTTGCCCGAAATGGATTTGCACATAGAAAAATTGTATAGATTTACAAAGGAAATTATTTAGTAAAGGAATTTTTAGTAAATAATTTTAACCACGGATTTTCCCGAAATGGATTCGCACATGGAAAAATTAAGCAAATAAACGAAGAAATTATTTAGTAAATAATTTTGGCAATGGATTTACCTGAAATGGATTTGCACATGGGAAAATTATAAAAATTAACAAAAAAATGTTTAGTAAATATATCCACAAAAATATACAATGATTTTATCTAAACTTTTTTTACATTAGTTGGGTATCCATAGTTTTTTTTATCAAATTTTGAAGGAGTTTATCGATTTGTTTTTTGCATGAATAAATATTACTACATATTAGTTTAATTCTGTTCATTTCATTAAAAGTGGTACTTAAATAGATGCTCCTAGAAACATTAGACTTCCAAGTAATAAGTTTATTAATATTAAAATTAAAATCATTTCTTTTATCGTATAAATCAACAAAGCAGATATTTTCAGCCTTTATAATACCCAAATCCAAAAAGTTGAAATTAATATTATCATCATGATTACGAAGTAAGATTAATTCCTCAGGGTATATATCACTCAATAAAATAGTAAAATCTTGGAAATTAAAGATAATTAAGTCATCAATATATCTAAAAGCAAATTTAATACTAAGAGTATAATTTTTTTCATAATAATGCAGAAATAAGTTAGCTAAGAGAGATGAATAATTAGATCCTTGTGATATTCCATTAATTTGAAGAAAAATATCCCTTCCATTGTAAAGATAATTACTTAAAAGACAAAAATTAGTCAGAATTTCCCAATAATCAAAATCGCAACAAAGGATATTCTTAAAATCATAGTAATAATTCAAATGGACATCTTTTAGTTTAGAAAAGGGAATGCTATTGAAACGATCTTGGAAATCAAAAGTCGCAATATAATTAATTTTATTATGTTTAATGAAATCTAAAATTGGTTGATTATTAGTGATAATCCAAGAGAAACCTTCTTTAGTAATATTGTTAATAATCTTATTTAAGTAGTTAGAGAAAATGGTACCAGGTTAAGTCAAATAAGTATTATACCCACATGTGATAGTTCTAAATTTTACTGGAATTTTATGAAATTTAGGACCGATAATTAAGTAAAGAAATTGTATATTGCTAATTTTAATTTTTAATCTCTTGTAAAAAGCTAAAAGTTTTTTAATGACAATATTATTATTGAAATTACTAAGTTCGAAATTTTTACTATTTTTTAATTCCGTATTTAAAAGTTCAGCATAGAATTTTTTTCAGAATATAGCATAATTATTGTTAGCTTTGTCTATGGGAGTAATTACAAAATCTTTTTGAAGTTGCTTAATTGATTGAACAATATTAGAAAAATTTGTTGAAATATATATATATATATATATATATATATATATATAAGCAATATTTTACATCTTCGCGATTTTTGTTAACTGTTTTATTATTGTACTTTTAAACCTAAACCGCGTTTTAATTCACGCCGGTAAGTTTGATTTCCTTTTACATTTTTCTTTTATTTCATGATTTTTTTCAAAATAAGGTTTTTTGCGATATCGACACATATAAAGAATAATTTTTATCTTAGGATAATTATTCTTTATTCAGAAATATCGCATTATTTATGGCAATTAGATGTGTATTGACAACGACTATTTGCTTATACCATTCTTGTTTCTCTACCATTTAGTTTTTTATTTTTATTTTATTCATGTTTTTCATGTTAATTTGTGTGTATATATATATATATATATATATATATATATATATATATATATATATATATATATATATATATATATATATATATATATATATATATATATATATATATATATATATATATATATATATATATATATATATATTCTGTCTATGATATTTAGTAAAGTTTTCCATCGATATTAGTTTGTGGGTCATAATATTATGAAAATAGATAAAAGTAGCTAGATTCCTCACAAATGGATACTTTTCTTGTATATTTCGTGACTTCAAGGTAGACTTCATAAGGTCCAATATGCCTTTTTTTTTAAATAATATAACCTTCCAGAGGGAAACAAATTATGAATATAAGTTTTATTTTTAAAAATTAGTTTTTGCTTTTTGAACAATATTTTTCAAAATTGAAATAATCTCTTTTTATGCTCATCAATTTAAATATAAAATTTTGCCGTGAGTAATATCTGAGACAGTTGGCAAATAAATGAGTCGAGAAGTAGTTACAGTTTTAGGATTACTTTACACATTTTCTAGATCAGATGAAACAGAAAAGTACGAATGTACTCTTATCCCTGAAATTTAGTTTGAAAAAAATGTTTGCAAACTTAATCGTCTGATTCTCTAAAGTAATGAAATTAAAAGAAAATTTTGAATAAGTGCAAAAAAAAAAAAGCCAAGAACATCACATTATGGTAATGACGATTTTAAGAAAAAATATAAGTTAGAATGTATTTAAAACTGTAATGCGACTAACATTGCGGAAATGTTATTATTCTAAAAAATGTATTTTTATAAAATAACAGTGTGTGCTTTAAGAAATTTGACATAAAATTAATTTGATCTTGCTTCAGTTAAAATGGATTCGAAACATTTAATGCTTGTTGAGGAAGTTAAAACATTTTTATATGACAGAAAGTGATAAAAATGAAACATTTTTATTTAGTAATGAGTATTATTATGATAGTATAATAGCTATAATTCAATTTTGAAAAAATGAGATAATAAATAATATCATTTGAAAACTAAAATAATGAATTCAATGCTAAGTAATGTATTATGATTAAAGTAAAATGCTTATTGCACTTAATATAAAATACTTGATATACTGCACTTATATTATAGAAGATAGTTAACATATTTAATGTCAAATACTTAAAATGGTTAATATAATATAGTCATATAAATATGCTTCAGAAAAAAATCTTAACATATTTTAATTCAAAAAGGAATTTGTAAAATCATCAAAATATTAAAAGAAGACACATAAAAACCAATATCTCTCAACACTTAAAAGTAAATTAAATTTTTACACAACTTTAAATATAGTCTAAATGAAATTAATGGAATTTGACTCTACATCAAAACCATCTAAGTTAGAATAAATATTTTAAAACAAGTAGAACCATAAGACCATCGTAAATTTTCCATTAACACATTTAATGAGAGTTTGAAATGCGAAACTTTAAACCTTAAAAGTGATAAAATTATTTTGTATAGTCCGAATATAAATGATATTTCAAAGAAAAGAAATACTGATTCATTCATCCATGTTTCCATAGTGTCCCGTCATCCATGTTTACTAGAGCTGTCTAAATGTTATTAAATATCTGTTGCAGTATACTTTTTTCTTTTAATAAAATTATGAAACATACATTGATTAAAATGCTATGGCACTTTTATTAGTCACGTCGATAACAATGATGCAAATTGCAAAGTATTTTCTTAAAGCTAGAAGACTCGAACGCGTTATTAAGCAGCCACTAGGGAAATAAATACACATCTTAAGTTATGATGCACTTTCTAAGATGATGATGCAGAATATTAATCACTTTCATTTACAACGATTGATGAGAAATTTTTGAAGGGATAATGCGACATTATCCTTATTGGAATATACTAGAACTTTACTTTTAGGAAGCATGTTATAATAAAGTCTGTCACAAAAATAATAAGAATTAGAATTAGTAATTGTTTTAGTTATTATAATAAAATAATGAAGCATTATTGATTATTATTAATATTATTAATACAAAATAACTTGTCTACGTATGACTGCTACTACATGACGGATTTCATATATTTTTTTCTTTGTGGAACTCTACTGGAAATATATGTCCAAGAAATGCGCGTCACAAAAATAATAAAAATTCATATTAGAATTGTTTTATGTTCAGATAATTTTGTTTCGTGTTGCTGCCGAGATCAGTGCATTATTTTTAGTTCCAAATTAAGGTTTTTTCTACTTGTTTACAATGTTCTTGATCGTTTTGCCGTAATAAGTACAAGAACTGTTTTGCTATCTAAGATAAAAGCACTAACTATGTATAAAAATCGGCGATGTTACTTAACTTTGTATGAAACTCAAAGACCTTATGTCACATATTAGTGATCAACGCTAGCTAAGGGGCTGTAAATCCGCATTTGAATCATGAACTACAGATAAACTACAAGTTCAATTATGAAACAGTTCATGTCTGGAATCACCAAAATATAAATCAAAAATATCCTCAAATGGAAGCTATAGGAACTAACTATTTGTGCCGATTATTTTTCCCCAATAAGCATGTAATTTCTGGTTATAATTATTGTCTCTGCGAAAACAAAATGTCTATAGCTATTGTTAAACATATATTGATTATATATGATATACATGTTTTATGCATATGTTATACATATATTATACATAAGTTATACATGCATTGTACATATGTTATACATCTTTTTTACGCATATATTGCGTGCATTAAAACAAACATATCTAGTATATTATAGTAATTTATATACTAATTATCAGAGAAATAAATATCGTCATGTTTTATTAAATTTCATTGCAAAAAGTAAGGTAAAAAGGTTCAAATGTTTAAGGAAAAAATATTCAATGTCTAAGAAACAAAAGTATTA
Source organism: Parasteatoda tepidariorum (assembly GCF_982258835.1). Taxonomy (NCBI): domain Eukaryota; kingdom Metazoa; phylum Arthropoda; class Arachnida; order Araneae; family Theridiidae; genus Parasteatoda; species Parasteatoda tepidariorum. The sequence continues at coordinate 61,193,764 of NC_141755.1, read as the reverse complement.
TACTTTCAATTAAAATTCTAACTTTTTTCAGCAGCGTAATTATGAATTTCTTGTGAGGTCATCCCATGACCTCTTTGGGTCTTAAAAATTGCTTAGGGAGCAAGTGACCTCCCTGGTAAAATTCTTACTTGAGGCTGAACAATAACAAAAATATATTTCCCACAATTCACTTTAGTAAATTCAATTTAAATTTTGCTGAAAGTAATTTAATTTATTGATAGCAAAGATATGCAAGCAATACAAAAAGTAATAATATTCAAGATATATATATATTTTATTTTCGTCTATCCTTACAATATCTACGAAAATTTATCGTAAATATATCCTTCAATGTAGAAGAGGCTACTCGCAGGAAATAAAGTTTTGAAAGCTATTATTCTTAAAGGGATAATTTTTTTCAGTCTTTGAATGTGCATTGATGTAATGAAACCAATAAAAAATGATCCCGTTTGTGTTACTAACTCTGTAACATTTCAATAAAATTATATTACTGTTTAATATTTGATATGAAATCTTGAAAGGAAAATGAAATTTATTTAAAATTCCCGTAATATCATAATGTCTCCGAATCACCATGAAAAAATTACCAGTAAGAGCATTTAGTCATAACCTTACGGATTTGAAACCGTTTACAACTGATATAGTCAAAAATTATATCTAACTTTAAAACTATATGTTTTTAAAACAATTTACAACAAACATGTTGTAAAACCATAACTGTGAATCGTAACTAGATGTTGGAGTTTGTTACGATACTAAAGGCGTTTTGTTAGGTAATGGGCATTGCCACTAGACTATAGGTGAGTTATGTTTTGCCAAATGAACAGTGGAATGTAGCTTAGTTAATTATAAATTAAATATCTAAATTTAAAACTATAAATTTTTAAAACAATTTACAACAATCATGTTGCAAAATCATAAAAATGAATTGTAACTAGATATTGGAGTTTGTTACTATACGATAAACGTTTCGTTAGGAATTCTCCACTTTTTGGGGTTAAGCAATCTTGTGGTGTTGTTATCTATGCGTAAATACAAATTTCATATTCCAGATGCCCAGGGTAATCAATTGAAGAATGTATGACACTGGATGCACCTCGTATGTTGAAAGAATTGAGAAAATTTTGTAGTGTCAAAGCTGAAAATTAAAAACCCTATTCAGCTGGTTAAGAGTAATAGATTTAGCCCTTTCGCCTAAAATATGTACTCAGCTGCAAGGAACAAAGTTGCTTCATAAGGGGTTCACCTCACAAGTATTACTATAAAGCATACGCTGCTCTGTTGTTGTTAAACAGAAATGTGGATACGCAATATTGATCACATGGCTGTCCCAGCTTTCGAAGAACGTGTGCTAGTTTCTGTGAGCCTAGTTGGCATAGATATAATCCCGGTTGTTTAACCGCATTAGGTTGTTGCTGACGTATGCCTGTTCAGGCAGAGGGGGTGCGATTGCTCTTGTTTTCCAGTGGTGCATCTATGGCCTAGAATTCGACTTTGCCACACCATACGTCACACATTCATACACACATTCATTCATCCACAGATCGTAAGATTTAACGTGCATCAGTCACTTTACTGCACGGGGAGTCTTCGACCGGCGGGGTTCGAACCCACGAACTCTTGGACATGAGCCCAGCACCCTACCAACCAGGCTATCCCGGCACACTGCATTTGGTGAAAAGAGTAAGTAACCAATTTTTTTCCTAGTCAATAAATTGAATACAATCTTTTTTATGGTCATTTTACTCTTTTGGTGAAATAATGTAAAATTAAATAATAAATTGTTATTTAATTGTTTTAAAAAAATTAAATAAATTGTTATTTAACCATTATTTTTCTGAAAACGTTCGAAGAGTATACGCAACCTTACTTTTCTCACAATAACATAAAGAAGAAAAAAACAATAAAAAAAACCCAACATACAAAAATATTAAAAATACAATTAATCAAATTGAACAGTAGTTAAGCTAAGCAGTTGGGCAAAAAATTTTGAAAATTAGTTCAAGAAAAACAAGAAGTAACAAAAATAATTCAACCTACCATAACGTATATAACTATTTGAAATACAATTAGTTAAATTGAACACAAGTGAAGCGAGGCAGTTGGGCAGAAAATTTTGAGGATTAGTTCACAAAAGAAACCATAAAATAACAAAAAGTATTTCAACTCACCTGAACATGTAAAAATATTAAAAGCACAATCAGTTGATGGACACTAGTTAAGCTATATGTAAAAACACTAATGAGCAAGGTTAGAAAATTTTGAGAATTAGTTCACGAAAAATAATAACAAAAATATATCAACCTAGTAAATACTGAGAATACGATTAGTCGAATTAAACATTAGTTAAGCTAGCCAGTTGTGCAGAAATTTTTGAAAATTAGTTCAGGAAAAAGAAAACTATGAAATAATAAAAAAGTTTCAACCTTCCATAACATATAATGGTAAAGATCCAATTAGTTGAATTGAACAATAATTTATCTTGGCAGTTGGACAGAACATTTTAAGAATTAGTTTTCAAAAGAAGCCATGACATAACAAAAAGATTTCAACCTACTAAAACTTGTAAAAGTATTAAAAATACAATTAGTTGAATTGAACACTAGTTAAGCTAAGCGGTTGGGCAGAGAATTTTAAGAATCGGTTTACCTTTTAGGAACTAATAAGGAAAGAGTTTCTTAAAACATTCTTTACTAAAACGTTTCGACTGAATTTTTATTTTTCTAATAGAGGAAGCAAATAATAACATCTCCAATTACTCATTTCTGAAGTGTGTCTTAATTTTGGTAGTCCTTCGTCAGGACATTTGTATCAGCTGTAACTGACATTTCTTCTCGATAAGAAAGCAAATTATTTCCTTTTGAGTTGTTCCTCTTCATTCAACTGTTTATTTAACTCTGGTAATTTCTAGACGAGTGGAAAATTGATTGATCAGATTATTCTTTTTTTTTCTCGGCTGAAATAGTGTACAAATAAGAAGAATAACTGCCACTGGATTCAGAGTAAACAGTTAATTTTTTTCTCATTTTTTTATTAATTGGTCAGAATTTATCGGAGGCATTTTTTTCACGCAACTAAATATCTTTGATTCTTCAATTCTAAATATTTTTAAGAAAATATCCTTTTTTCAGAAGTTTTAACGTGTTACTGACATAATTTTTCTGTAATAAGTCATGCGTTTAGTTTCGTAACAATAAATTCATCAATATTATTTTACAGATGTTTATTTATTAATTAGACTGAGAAAACAAGTATGGTCAAAATAACTAGAATATGGTGTTTCTTGGTGCATGGAGAAACTAAAATGCTTGGAAATTTTAACCGATGCGCTTTGGTAGAGCATTGGCAAAAATGAAAAAATAAGACTTTATAATATGTGATAACATTTGGTAGATGTGTTAAAATTTGGTAATTACCTCATGATACCTTAGAGCATGGCTTTCACACATTTTATTCCGTTAAATTTACTTTGCAGTTTCACATTTCTTACTAAATGAGTAGTAATAAGAACAACAATTTTGGAAAACAGAGTTTAAAGTAAACCATCACCATGTAAACGGAAAAATTACCAAATGAATAGTTTAATATTTGGTATTTTGGTTCGGTTTCTAAATAAGTACTAATAAGAACTATAATTTTGAATATCAGAAGTTGCAGTAAAGCATTACCATATAAACAGAAAAATTACCAAATGAATAGTTTAAATACTATATATTTTGGTTTTATGCTTTTTAGTCATGTCATTATCATACAATATGGTAGTTTTACAAGATTTGTTTTTCTCCGTGTATGAATTTTCTTTAAATTTATACAAAAAATTCCCATTTGAAGATTTTACGATTCGCATTTGATACATTTAATATGTGTGTGCAAAGACGAGACTAGCTTTAACAGAGCCCCTATCTAAATCCCAAAGAACACTTTTGGTACTAATTAGAACTCAAACTACCTTGTCATCCTCACTGCTAGCAATCACGTCAACTGTGACGGAAACCAGGAAGTCAATTTTTATGGCCATTGTCAAAAACTTGCGAAACGTCTCTTCAGATATGTTTAAATTGCCATTCATGAAAAAGGGCAACTGACAATATAAAAATATATAAGCTTCAGGACTCTCCAAGTGCGCTGTTGTCCGTATACTTTTTGAAAGATTATAATGAGAAAGAATGGAGCTTATAAAAATTATGTCAATCAAAAAATATGCTTCTTATTATATTAAAATGGCCTTTAAAATTAAACATATTATACTGGATTTTAATAAGTTACTTTTCATCAGTATTTTTTAACGTAACAATTATCAAATTTCCATGCTTTGTAGTGTTTATGCATATAGATTATACATGAGATAGTTTATGCATGAGATTCAAAAAGTCTGAACAGAGTAAAATATGCCCATTTACGGATGCTATAACTTTTAAACCCTTATAAGGGAAATGGGATAAGTCTTGCTTCACCTTATTTTGTAAATAATATTAATCACCAGGAAAGTATTTTTTTCTCTTTTATACTACGTAGGCTGTAATCAATCACTTAAAAATTACAGATATGCAGTAGATCACTATATTTTTGACTTGCATGTGGTTACGCCATCTCACGTAGCTGTTCTTGATTGAATAATTGTTTAGAATTTTTCTGCCTGTCAAAGGGCATGCTGAAATTTAATCTATCGGTACAAATATAAAACCCCCAAACATAATTAATATATATTCACCATTTGAACTGTCAAGATAAAACCAAGTTTCGACACAAACTTTTAAATTGTTAGTGAAATTAGAAAGAAAATAGGCTGTTTGTTAAACTCTTTTTGCATGCTTAAAACAAATTGATTTTACATAAGACTACGCTCTATAGTTCTAGAAATATTGTGCTTGCATATGTGTGCATTTAATAAAGCTTAGTTTCCTTGTATCAACTAATAATAATGGTTTCTTAAGTGTCTCACATTTTGAAAACAAAAAGCATTGCAGCTTCACTAAAATCTTTTCTTTAGCGTAAGTAGCCCTTATATACTTTTTAAGTAATCTACCGATATTCAAAAAATAACTTTCTGAGAAGTAATTTATTTTTTGTATGGTAGTATGCAGTTTACATTACAAACAATATTTCGATATTACTTTTAAATGATTATCAGGAGAACACTCTTTCTATTTTACTGACTGTTTTTCAAATGAAAAATGAAATTACGGGAATGTACACAAGTGGGGTACATGCACGGAAATGAAGTACAATAAAGCCTTAAAAAATGCAACATCTAATGAGTATCAAAAATATCTACCTATCGAAAACGTGGCTGGTCATTCACCAGAAGAGTGCTACGCAATAAGGGCAATAAAGGCAGGAAACGAATACAGATATTTTTAAAAAAGGGTACTTATTAGCTTAAGAAGGCAATAAAAAGCTATAACTACAGTAGCTATATTAGGCACCTATATTGTGTATCCATATATGTATATTAGGTACTTATAAAAAGGAAAATTAGCAGGGTCGATTATCATGATTAATTATACGCATCATTGAATTCATTGAATTTGAAAAAAAACAACTTAAATTTCAAGATTATTATTTATCAACTTAACACCACCTTGTCCTTAAAACACCTATAGTTTGTCTACGATAAGAACTCTCCCCGCCACAAAGTCTGAGGCCGTCTGATGCTATGGAAACAAGAATAGCCCATTTCTGGGAGGGTAGCTTCTCTTCACTCAAGGACCGAAAAAAAAGATTCGCTTTCTCTTGCCGACCTGTCCTAAACAGTGACCCCACACTCCTACTCGAAAAAGTTATATCTCATTACCATAATCACCCCCACGGGTCCAGACGAATATTTAGAGGAATTCTTACTTTAGATAAACTATACTAGTCCAATCTTCTCGTTCTTTTAAAACCAATATGCCATCCTTTTAGAATTTTTGCCCATTGTTGGCGCATTGACGAATTTTAGTAACGCTTTTTATAACGCGGTCCACTCATTAGTTCATTTATGGATTTTACGGTAAAACAATATATTGTAGTTTACCGCAAACTTATAATTGTTTTGTTATTAATAGAATTTTATGGTGAAGTTTTTGGGTTAATTGAAACAAATAATTGTTGATAAGAATTATATCCAATCGGGAGAAAACTTGATAATAATGTAATTTTTACTATTGAATAAACTATTATTTGTTTATAAATTTTCATTGTTCGTTGTATTTCACATTATAATCACATATCTTATTTCGTCGCATCTAAAGACCTAGTACCCATCAAGAGAAAAGCACGAAATGACTTTTAAATCTGGCTAACTCCTCCAGATTACTATTAGTGATTGATAACAAACAAATAAACAAAATGACGGAGGTTGCAATGATGCTAACTTATCGCCATTTTTTCTTTCACTGATTGCATCACTCTTATACGAATTGGTGGTTACAGAAACCCTAATTGCTCTTGAAGGAGTCATCACCAATCAGTTCAACTACAAAAGTTGTCTTATTGCCTTAAATCAATTTCGTTCGCAGAATGAGATAGTCTGGTTCTTAGACTTCCTGGAATTTGTTTCCAAAGCAAACGAGTAGAATGACAAAAATCAATATATTCTTTCATTATGAGTATTAGTCTAGCTGAAACATGATCGAAAACAAGATTTTCTTTTCAATTACACATTGATAGAGCCAGAAAATAGCAAGCGGGGTATAAAATGTTAAATTCTTTTAATTTCCCCCTTAAGCTATATATGAAACAATTCCATTCCAGTGTTATTTGAAGTAATTTTAAAAATCTATGTATCAACAAGGACTAAAAAACTGCTTTTGTATTACAATAAAAAAGTTGAACATAAATATTATGTAAAAAGTATCAATTATCAATGATTAAGTAACTAATAAATTTGTTATATGGATAAGAGTAATAAAAACAGAATTAAGTGTAACGTAATCATTAATATGAATTAACTGCAAGTATTTACTTAAAAATGAATAGCACTACAGCACAGTCACTGAATTTATTTACCAGCGTATGTTGCAATAGATAAATAAATGAAAAATTTAACGACGCACCCTGAAAAATATTTTTTCTAGGGATCGGATTGAAAGTACTGGGACTCAAACTCAATACTTCACGGGGGTTACCTACAAATATGCTACTTAGTTAATGCAAACAATATTTTAAGTTACGAAATAAGACAGAAAAACCTACTTTCTTTGAATAAATATACCATTTTTTTCAACTGATTTGAGTTCCTTCTTCTCAAAATATGAATCTGGGATATTTTTTCTGTTTTTTAGGTCGTTATCAGATTTCTAAGCAAATTATTCATTGTTGGGTGTCACTGCCATTGATTTTAGCATGCATATATTTCAATTCGACATTTATGAAGAGTTCATTGTGAACGATAGAAATTAACAAGTGGCTATCCAATCTTGTCTAGGTGATACTTATTGGAAAAGAAAATCCATAATCAGCTACAAACCTAATAATATAAAAGAAAAACGAATATATAAAATAAGTTTTTCAATGTAATGGTATTCATAATACTTCTTGTTATCTAAAAATTTAATCAAGTTTCAATATTTTACGTTTCAAAAGAAAAAGGTACCAAAATCGTCCAAGTGTACCATAGAATAAAAAGGTGTAAATAATTACATTGTTGGAATTTTCAATCTGAAATTACGAAAACATTAACGCCAGAGGTCTGTTCATCCAATTAACTATAAATTTTTTTGTTAGAAACACTGATTTAATTGTTTAAAACCCGTTTATAACTGGTACGGTTAAAAACCATAAATGGCTATTTATAACTAGCACAGCTTCTAAACCATAAAGACAAAACTTAAACAGATATTAGAGCTCTATTGGTGTTGTGTCTTTCATGTGTGAATGATAGTTCCATATTTTAATAGCCAAAGGTCATCCATTGTAGAGCTCAGGACACTAAAAACTCTTTATTTATTGAAGGAAGGAAATAAATATTGTGGTATAAATGCTGAGATTCGAACCCCTGTACAGCCGGTAATTAAATTGATCGATTAGCTCTCTGGGTTATAGTAAGTACCAAGTTACATTGAGCTAAATGACTTCATAGGGGGGGGGGGGCTAGCTCGCCTAATAGATTCTTGCTTGCTAAATCATATTAGGTGTAAAAATAATAAGTAACGTTTTTTTTTCTCACTCATAAAAGTTTGAATAACATCGTTTTTAAGCTTATTTGACTTTTTTTGTTTAAATAAAGTAAAATAACAATGAAATAAATTCTTATTTAATAATGTTTACCCACGGATTTCCAACAGTGTATGAGTTGAGTTTAAATGATATTTTAAAAGTTTTTTTTAGTCAAAAACATCCATTATAACGATTATTAATATTTTGAATCTTTATTTCCCATTTATGAAAAGATATATGAAAGGAAGTTATTACTTCAATGCAATAATTTCATACATATTTTTCTAATGACTGTAGGTATTTTAATTAAGAACACAGAGGGATTTAATTAAGTTTTTAATTAAATGACTCCACTGATTTTTAATGATAACACAATGCTCTCTGTATTATACGAATGAAAAGTGTAGTTGCTGGGAAAGAATTAGATTTCAACTTTTAATTTGATTTGTTATGTGCCTTCAACTCTGGCATTTCAGCGCTCAACTATTTGTGAAATCAGTATTTGTGTAATTGATGTAATTTTAAGAACTTGCGTTTCAAATCATATTTTAAATTAAGTTAATATAATAATTTGACAACACGAATTGCGACTTATTTTTAAATGTTTTTAAGAATGATTGCTTAGACATAGTAATCAATTTTTAAATATTTGAAAATATTGCAATTTTTGGATTTTTATTAGAAAAATATATACTTAAGATCATTTATTATACTTCGCTATTTTTAAGAAAAGAAATTTAATATGTGGAAAATAAATAGAAAATTTATATAAGTTATAGTTAAAGACAAAATATGCCACTACAGTTTTATGAGTTATTTTGAAATTCAGAATTGACAATCATATAGTAAAAATTGAAGTAGAAATTTCAAAATTTAGAATCAAATTTATAAAATTTAGTGACATTATTAGTTTCTTTTTTTCATTACATTTTTCATTAAATCTACTTGATTCTCAAAAAGTTATTATTAGATTTAGCATATTAATTATAACAATCAATTATTTTGCCACCTTAAAGAAATTTATTTCTAGAAATTTCAATGATATAAAAAATACTTCACTTACCTTCAATTTATAAAGCGGAGACTATTTGTAGTACATTAATATGGGATTCAAAAATCATTTAAAATAGCACAGAAAGTTTAACTTGAATCGATAATGCACTGGTGTAATTAATATGCCATCCTGTTAACTATATATTTTATTGAGATTTTCTGCCTTATTTTTAAAAAAAATAGGGGGTGGTGGACTGATGAATTATTTAAAATAAGCACACTGAGAGAAATAGTACAGTCGAAACTACCAGAATATGGTTAAATTTACCGTGTTTCTGACTTTGTGAGAATATTCAAAAGCTTGGTATTTTTTAGCGTGGGTGAGGATATCAAATTCCAATTGTTCAGAATCACAAATAGGGGACTGCAGGACACTGAAAAAGGCATGGGGAAAATATTGTGGTACCAACGCTGGGATTCGAACTTCCATTCTATCTATCATAAAATCAGATTTGCCCTCTCGGCTATAATATCTACCCGGCTGCAAGGAACTATCTGGCCTCATTTGGTGGGGTTAGTTGTTGCTATAAAAATCTGGTCGTTTAGCCGTATAAGGTGAACGCAGTTAATAATTTTTTTTTCTTACAGTTAGCAATTTGAGTAGGCCGGAATAGCCTGGTCGGTAGGGCGCTGGGCTCATGTCCGAAAGTATGCGGGTTTGAACTCTGCCGGCCAAAGACTCCCCGTGCATTGAATGATGACTGTTGCACGCTAAATCTGTCGAGTCGCAAAGTCCTCCATGTTCCCATAACAAATGAATACCTCTGGGGTTACTGGATTGGAGATCGATCGTTCTCTGATTCAGGTCAAAATTACGATCTGTGGATCTTCATCCACAGATCCTCAGAATGGATGTATGAATGGGTCCGCCCAGTAAGCGGGTGCGACGAATGGATGTGGCAGAAGTAGAATTCTTGGCCATAGATGGAGCCGCCGGAAAGCAAAAACAATCGCACTCCTCTGCCTAAAACAGGCATACGCAACAGCAATTTGAGTAACATCTTATTTGTGGTTACTTGACTGCTTTGTTTGAATATGTTAAAATAACAATTTAATGCATTTTTGATTAAACATTTTTTCAGCGAATTTTCTAACACCGTACTCTTCTTTTTCTCAAAAAAATGTGGCATCTCTTCAAATTTGCATTTCACGGCATTGCATTTTCATAACTGGCGTCGGAACTGAGCTTAATATTCATTTATAACAATTTCGCAGCAATAATAAAAATCGCATATTACTTGTGAAAAAGAATTATTTTGTATGACAACAGTGGTATTGTTAAATAGTCATAAGACTAGCAAGAATGTATTAATATCCCCTTTCTCCACTAATTTAATGATCCGTGAAGCGAGTGAGAAACATAGAATATGATGGCGACACTAATTTCTAATGAGATTCAGAGTTGAGATGTTATACTACTGAATTTGTAGTTTAATCCACACTCTCAAATACGAGAGGTAATCGGGTAACGCGAGAGAAACGACTTTAAGCATTTTAGAATTGAAGGTATTTATCTATAAAATACTATTATCTAAATTCTCGAGTCTAATTAATTATATACGCTCATTTAAATCTCCATACCACTTCGTCCACCTATACACAAACTAAATACGCATTGCAAGTGAGATTTACTCACTAAATCATTTGCATTACGAAGATAAATATTTGAGAGTGCTTATTGTTTAAAGAATAAATTGTTTTCTCTTTCTCAAAATATCTTAACATATACTCCTTTATAAAAGCTATATATTCTCAAAAAAAAAATCAGTTTAATTCTGAACTACATTATTGATGCCATTAACCATGATATGGTGCTAGTTTTTGCAACCTTGAATAATAAGGTTTTAAAATGAACTAAGCTTCATTAAAAGTTTAACTATAGTATCGTGTAATCAAGTTTAGGGTGTTTTAGTTTTCGCGATAACATCATTCAACTTAGTTTCCTATTGAATGAACAGAGAATTTTCACTACATTGCTATACTGTGGTTTAACATGATATGATAAAAATAAAAATGCAGTGCAAATTATGATTTATTCTATAAACAACATTCTGATACCATATACAACATTGTGAGGTGAAAAGTACGTTTTGATTTAAATTGAAATATGCACGGAAAAAAAATCTAGTGAAATTACCGCAATGTATGTTTATGACATTTCTAGTTGAAAAAATAAATAAAAACAAAATTCTCATTTATTAAACAAAAATGTACGGTATTAAACCATCCATTTAGTAATTAATTTTTCTGCTCATATGGTAACGGCTTACCGCAAGAACTGATTTTGAAAATACCCCACTTTTAATATCGCATATTTAGTAAAAAAACACAAAACTAAAAAGTAAATTTAACCAAATAAATGGTTTTTATGGTATGCACTTAAGTGTCAAGATAAATTATAAAATTTTACCAGTCTTCCGAAATTTTATCACACATTAAAAAACCATATTTTATTGTTATTTTATCAAAACCATTACGAAAGACCATTGGTAAAAATCACTGAACTTTTTGATGCTCCCATAGAGCCAGAAACAAGGTACATTTTACGATATTCTGGTAGTTTTGACAGTGTTTTTTTTTAGGGTGGTGAGTCTTGTAATATATTTTTAGTTTGTGAGGAAACATTATCAACTTAGCACCATAATTAAGCGTATACCGACTTTGCACTTTTTAGCAGTTAAACACGATATAGCCTTAATCAACATGTAATACAATTTTGGTTTTACATTTAGAAAAAACCATCATCTCTAACAGTGCACTAAAGGTAATTACCCTATTAAAAGACTGTCTAAAGTTTCGTTTTCAGCTGAGAAGGCGTTGAAACCTAACTATTTACTACGTGCACATGCTTAACAATCCCCACAGAAAGGGAAAAATCATCGAAAAAGTTTTACGAGAGTATTACATAAATAATATAATTTAAAAATCAGTTAAAAACTAGATAAAAAGTTTTGAGTGCAATTTTAAGTACGTAAAGTGCGTATTATGGAAAAGAGGAAACATTTGATAAAAACGATTACGAACATGCTTTTTAAAAGTGTACTGAAAAAAAATGTATTTCCATATTTTATCTTAGATTTAATTTTCTTCGATTAGGCATTGTAAATGCAGTTTTTGATCAAAATTTAAATTGATCTATAGTATGTCAGTTTAAAAAAAAGTTTTATTTTTTAAAAGGAAAGTTATAGTTTTCAACTGTTGAAATCTCTTCGTAAAATACACTTCCACTGAAAGCAATTTTTAAAATTCGCTGTGCTTTCTGTTTGGCCATTACATTTTATTTCATATCCTTAAAAATATTTTTTTCTTCAATTCAATTGGTGAATGGGATATATCTTCGCAAGTGAAATAATTTTTTGTCAAGGTGTATTAGTACGCAAATAACAAATTCTGATAAGTTTATTTGCATATCAACAATAGACTTTTTGGTTTTCTATTTATACAAATCACAGTACCTTTAATGAAAAAAAAAATATTTTTTTTTAAAATCCCTAAAATATGCAAAGGATATCCCCCCAACTCTTTCCAAGAAAGAAAAAGGAGAATTTTCAAAGGATTATTTAGCTGATACTCTATCTAGCTTCTAAGGCTTTAATGTCTTGCTTTTCTTGCTTTTAACTTTATATTAAATGTATTTACTTAAACATTGTGACTGCCTCAACAAAGTAAGTTATAAGATTTGATCTATGTTTTCGTAACACAAGATGTTTATCTTCCCATAGATGCGCTTGTGAGTGTTAATGTTCTGCATTTCTTGACTCAGCTGCTATTTTTATGCAGTTTTAAAATTTTTAATTGAGCGAACTGTTTATGAAATTTTAATTTAAAAAAATTTTCACAGTGCTCGAATTCGAGAGTCACAACAACATTGGGCCAAATTCATTTCAATAATATCAATATCAAATTATTTTAGACAGGTGTTAAAAAATATATTCGTTGCTACAAAGCCTTAAAATTGAAAAGGTAGTCTTTATATTTTTCTTAAAAAATATTATTCTGCAATTATTGAATATAAAAAGCTATTAAATTAATATAATTTGTTGAAAAGTAACTCAGAAAAAAACTAATTTGAATCTATGACATTAAATTTGTTTTATTATAATTATACAGGAGACATTTTCTTTCAGGAGCAGTTAGTAAGGAAATTAAAAAATTTAAAACTTGAAAGTACCATAATTTTTGTTAACAGTATACCTTCTTCATCTCATAGAAAAAACTTTGGTTGAATGAAAATATCTAAAGTCTGTAAATAGAATTTAAAATTTATGCAGGACTGGCGTAAATCAAATTTATTAATCGAGGAAGCGAAGGCAGATAAAAATTCCAAAATCAAGTCTTTGGAAAGTATTTTCCCGCAATGTATTAAATGAATACTTAAAACTCATAAATTTTTATTCTTTTAACCATTATCATTTCCAGGGAAATGTTTCAAGGGGATAATTCAGCAAATCGAAGAAATTATTATCTTTTCTTGTATCGCGTTACACTATGCGAATTGATAAAAAAAAATTCTGGAAACTCCTAGGCTCTGAAATTACCCGAAATAAATGAAGCAGTTTTTTTCAATTATTGAAGAGCATAACAATAAGTTAAAATAGTAGTCAGAAATCATTAAATACAGCTCAAGGATTTCTGAATCGTTAAAAATTATATTTGGAAGTATGATTGATCACACAGTCTGTATCAATTAAATATTAAATTTCTCAATTAAAATATTAAACATTGGATTCTAAAATATAAACTATTTTAAATATTTCTCAATTTTACAAAACATCTTACTTTTAGTAAAAAAGATTTATGAAGATTTCTTTCATCAAAAGTATTCAGTAATTTGAAGTAAAAGAATTTGACAAACAGTATTTTTTAAAAGAATAATTTATCACATAAATTATAGTTCTCGAAATTTTTCATAAGTTTAAATTTTTGTTTCTTTATATTTAGTAGATCATTCTTAATAGGATTATAGAATATATTAACTTCGAGCTTTTCTTACGTTAAAGTGAATTATTTCAAAATATTGCTTTATGTGCATCAACATTTGTATGAACATTATTTATTAGATTTAAAAGAGATTTTTAATAAAAATCTTTTTTAAGAAAAAATCTGAAAAAATAAGATAGGTAGAGGAGTGTCGGGTACCCCCGCCGACTGTCAATTTCATGTGTATAGAATAATTTTTCAAGTCAATGGCCATCGGACATTAATTGCTATATTGAAGAAAGATTATTTTCAAAGTTTCAAGTATTTATGCAGCTGGAAACATGGTACACAATAGTTTTAAAAATATGTTGAATACAGTAGTCATGAAATTAAGAAAAATTGGTTGAATGTTTCGATTAAACTTCATTTTAATACTAAAAAAATAATTTTTTCTATACATACAGCATTAAAGTATGTAGTCATAAGTTTAATTTGCACAAAGAAAGTAGTTTATTTGTGAAAAATTGTTCGAGTAATTACAAATTTACAAAAAAATTGGATTTCGGGTAGCTCCGCTCACATGAATGTTGGGTATCACCGCACAATTTTATTTCGTCGATAAATGTACGGTTGCAAAGATTATTTTATTGCTTCAAATTTGAATGTTATAGGTATTAATATTATAATATATTGATATACATTAATAATAATAAAAAGTATGACATTTGTTGTTATTAAATGATAGATTTCACTAAAAGTATATAAATATATAATAAATAAAGTAATTTTGTGATTAAATGATAAATGAGGTTTATCTATTGTCAATACATTGCTCATTTTCATTTACACCAAAAAAACTGTCAAAAAACATAATTTTTGTAAATGGGCGGGGCTACCCGACACATTTTCAAACGAGCTGAAAAACATGTTTTTTTTAAATTTCTATTTTTTTAAGTTAAACTATTCTTTTTTTGGTTTATTCTTTTTGCATTATTTAATTAGATGTTAAAACAATGGAAACATGCAAAAGTATTTATTATTACTCAATAGTATACAGAAATATAAGCAATACTCCTTAAGTGAGCGGGGCTATCCGACTCTCCCCAATATGAATTTTTTTTTAATAACATGGGAGAAACTCCCTGAATGAGCCGCGTTTTAATGGGGTTTTTTTCCTTTATAAAACGCCTTACTTTGTGGAATAGTTGTTTTAATGATGAAACATCAAAACTTCACGATTAAATTTTAAATATGATAAATAAAAATTTAAACAGCAAAGACGCTGTTTTATTATTTTGATTAAGTAAATTTATTAAAAACAAGACTGAATGACCTCCCGAATTGCTTAATATTATGCAATTTTATTAAAAAAAATATTGAAATAATTCTAAAATACGACTGATTTAAACTTCTTTTTCTTGAACATTAGTGCTTGAGTACTGACCAAAGTCATCCCAAAAAGTTATATTTGTTGGTTTCATCAGAATCTGGTTTTTTCATCTGTTAATATTAATAACTTTAAGCTATCTTTTACGGAGTCAACCTAAATCCAAATTAGTTTCACCCTTTTTCGAGTAGCAGTAAATTAATCGAGTAACATTTTTGAGCTTCTTATTGACAATATAGAGAGCTTAAAACACTTTTTAAAAATGAAGATTAAAACATGCCTAGCAATTATTAAGATTCTCAAGGGTTTTTTTTGTGTATATAATGCACTTGTGACCGATAATAATCATTAAAGATTATTCAAATTTGCAAAACTCAGAGATATCTCAGTGATATCACTGTCTGAAAAAAAAATTAGAAATGATAGGAGAGTTGGAAAGGCGCCCGGATATGGGATACAGCAAAGATTGAGACAAAATATCTTAAATACGTAAGTTCTAATTTAGTTCTAATTCCTTGTTTTCAGTAAGTGTATCATTACAGTAAGTAATACAGTGTTTTCATTACAGTAAGTTCTAATTCCTTGTTTTTAGGGTAGTCATAGACTTAAAATTGGTAAGTTATAATCGTCGACAGTGATTTCTTACCGATAATTTTAACACAAATAATAATCTATAAACACATCAAAGTGTTTATTCGCATCTGATTAAATATAACTTCAATGACAAATTTAAGAACTCAAATACCACTACAGAGAATCGAGAGCTTTTGTTTTCCCACTGATGTCTTAATACAACTTACTCATGTGTTCCTAATATCTTTTTTTAAATTCAAAATCTCTAGCATCAAAACGTTCGTCGCAAGCCGTAGGTGGCTCAGGTAATAGAACGTTTACCCCAATGAGGTACACCAGGTTCGAATCCTAGCGGTGGCTACTTCATAAGCATTCTGCTCCCGGCTCTCATCATTTATAGTGCTGACGTAAAATATCCTCAGTGGTAAGCAGATAATGGGTTAAAATAACCTTGCCATCAGATGAACCGTGGAAAGTTTTCGTGTTTTTCTTCTCCATATAACGCGAATCCGGATCAGTTCTATCAGAAAGTTATCCCCAAAGACTAGCTTGTCTCAATGCTTGATCCAAGAGTTCCTTGTTTTTAGGGTAGTCATAGACTTAAAATTGGTCTGGCTGTTCAATAGTTGTCATGTGGTGGATCAGGGGATAGAGCACTGACCTTCCATTGAAGTAAGCAAGACAGATTTCCAAAGGCTTTTCACAAGTTTCTGTCACAAACTTGAACCGAAATTTCTGGCAGTTAACTTTCATTTTATAATGATTTTTTTAATGTTAACCAAAGATAAAAAAAGTCGAATATCAAATCATGTATTAAAAGAACTTATTGAATATAATTAATCTCACCTATTTCTCCCTTTTAAATTTCAAAAAAACTTAAACGTATATCTATACTAGTTTCTAGATTACATTATGACTTCGAAGAACCCACATGTTCGTGATAGCAGGAATAAAATCTCCATTTGAGAATAGAATAGAAACGCTTTATTAAGATTCTTGATTCGTTACTACAATGTTCACGCAATGTTCAAGAAAATTTGTGTAGTCACGAGAAAGTCATATTATTGAGTCATTAGAATCAAAAGTTTAGATGAAAATCACTAGAGATTTCTAGTTAAAGTATAGCTCTCGCTGAACGAAAACCATATTGAAAATTATAAATGAAATAATATTTTGTCAATCAATGTACTTTAGTAAGACTAAAAACACGAAAGAATAGTGGAAATCAGAAATAAACATGACATTTCTCATTTATTTACTTTAAATAAACTCTCAATTACAACTGCGCATCCATAATACATTTTGTACTATTTAATGCAATAATAGGTCTTTAGAACAAGAAAATAATAACTAAAATAATAAAATCAAGATAATTAAAATAATATGTTTGAGGAGGAGTAAATAAAGTTAAGGTAATTATAATGAAAAAATAAGGTTTCTTGCTTTATTTTTCGAATTTATAAAATAAAAATTAAAAAAACGAAATAACTGAACTCAAGTAATGCATTTTTAAATAAAGTAATGACCCAGTCTATGTAAGATATTTTAAGTCTTTAATATTTATAATATAAATGGAAGAGGGGGACACTCTCGAAAAATTTTATTATAGTTATTATATTGTTGAGTATAGAGACACATATATTTATCATTTTTAAAATTCATATATTATGAGATAAAAACAGCATTGAAAAAGCTTATAATTTCTTTTACTCATCAATTATTATTCTAAAACTCAAAATTTTCTAAATAAATAATAAAAAGTTTTAAAAAACTTAACAGAATAAAGTGAAAAGTACTTTGGCATCTTAAAATAATGTTTAGAAAGTTCTATAGTTTACCATACTTCAATTATATCTGGTATAAATGAAGCATTGTGTTGAAAATACATTCTTTAACTAGATTTCTTTAACCAGCTTGAATGAAACTGAAAATTTTCTGAAGAAAATAAAATAATAAAGCATTTAAAATAGTTTTTGTTTGAAGATGCTCCATGGCTGGCAACACTAAGCTGTAAAAAGCATATAGTATGATAGAAGCACACAAATTATTTGATAAATTAGTAAATAAATAAAAAATACACATGTTTAAAGTTGTTTACAGTGTAAAATAACTAAATTTATAACAGTTCTTATATATATATATAGTATTAGTTATGCACCCAATTTTTACAATTCAAATTTCCTTATTATCTTTGAAAACAGAATAGGCGTCTCAAGGTTTCACGATTTCTATACTCTTCACAGTTTACCCTCTTCATTACCATGGTTACGTAAAATAGATTTTCTCTGACGCCAGTATTTTACCGTTTAAAAACAGTTTCCCCCCATCCATTGTCATAGTTACGGAAATTTTCTGAAGCCAGTATTTTTCCATTTCACACTGTAACTTATTGCAGTAGAAAAAGCAAATTTGCATTATTATAATATTAGTTATACACTTAATTACAACAATTCAAATGTCTTTTTCTCTTTGTAATTATAATAGACCTCTCAAGATTTCGCTATTTCTATATTATTCACAGTTTTTTCCTCTCCGTTGTCATGATTACAAAAAATTGCTTTTTTTCCGAAAGCCAGTATTTTCTCACTTCTTACTGTAACGTAGTGACGTGCAAAAAAGCAATATTTTATGCATATAATATTAGTATGCACTTAATTATAACAAGTTAAATGTTCTTATTTTTGTGCAACTAGAATATCATCTCTCTGTTTCTTGATTTCTTCCTTCTTTACAGTTTTCCTCTCCCCGTCTCCATGGTTGCAGCATATAGCTTTTCTCTGATACCAGCATTTTTCCATTTCTTACTATATATATATAATAACATGCCTACATCCTTGTTATCATTGTTGTAATCAGATTTAATAATTCAGTCAAAAGCCATAATACGTTATAAAAAGATTTATTTAAAGTTAGGCTGGTGGTTATAACAGTTCACAAACGCACTCGACAAGGGAGGAGGTGTGGACGAAACTCCGGATGGTTTCGACAGATGTTTTATGGAACACGTTATTCAGCAAGAGACATGCGAAAACCATAAGGGCCCGCATTAAATACTGCAGATAATGATGTAATTAGGTTCCAGTCGTACATACCATTGTAACACTACGTATTACGGAAAATCATTTAATGCTTCCTAATATGGAAGTAAAAGAGGGACAAGATTCTAAAAATAACTCCTCCTTTGAAATATAAATCTAATTATTATTCATTGGTATGTTTTCAACCTTGAAGTCCCAAAATAGAATTTCTACACATTTACCAAAGATATTTTATGAAAACAAAAGAGTTTTAATGCTTTTATTAATACAAAAGTATTTATATTTTTTGTATTACATATATATATATATATATATATATATATATATATATATATATATATATATATATATATATATATATATATATATATATATATATATATATATATATATATATATATATATATATATATATATTTATATATATAGAGAGAGAGAGAGGGAAATGGAACTCTTTATATATTGTCGTTTTACATCGTAATTATCACAAAGCAATTGTAGAACAAACTAATAATATTTTTATAAATATATAATTAAATTGAAGTATAAATTCAAAATGGGAAATTCCTTTGCACGGGTGAAAGCACATTTATAATTGGCACGCAATATATTTTAAAAATAATGAGAGAGGTTAAGCAAAGCAGATTGTATTATGCTTACAAACATTTTCAGTCCTTTGAAAAGAAAATGCTTTTATACAGCGAAATGCTTATATGCTTCAAAAATTTTGTTTTAAAAAGATTTTTGACATTGTCGTAAGACAAACGAGAAAACAACAATGCATACTACTTTAACCATGCATCCAGGTAATTTAAATGTTAAGAATTTCAAGAGTGTTCGCCCCCGAGAACATTTTCTCAAAAGTGCGGACGTAATTGCTGAAAAAGGGCTTCAAGACTTTGTCATAGAAGAGAATACAGAATTGGTAAGGGGAAAATGATATTTTTTGTTTCATCAGTTTAAAACATGCAACTGAAAATACATTTAATATAATATAAAATATGATATTAAAACAGAATACTTTTAAGTAAAAAATCTAAAATAAATAAATGGATGGAAAAGGTGTTCGCATTTAATATTTTCTGTACTTTAAAAATCCATCAATGGTATTACTATTTTCAATAGAAAATGACTTTTAGGAACGGTAATAATATAATCATAAAATATTTAATTATTTAACCACCTAAATGAATAAGTTTTGATTTAAATTTATGCATACATGTTTCAACATTAAGAAATTAAGTTATCGAGATGTAAAATAAAGATAATTCTGGTTGATATTCAAGAATTTTATGAGCAACAAATGCGGGGTAATTTTAATACATTTCATCTATAAGAAAGGCATCTTTTATTAGCGTTAATGAGAATTGGATAGTGGGATGTTATCTAGTTGCCAATAAAATCCATAGATAGTAAGTTTAGAAAGCTCTTAAAATGAAACAAAAATTAAATTAAAATATGTGATTTATTTTAATTTAGTTTAAGTACCTTACCTAAGATATCATAGCAAACTATCAGCTATATAAAACTAATGTATTCTGCTTTTGAAAAATACAAAGAGGTCATTAAATTTTTTTTCATAACTTATCGCAGTCGCTCTTTATACTTTGGGTAATAAAAGGTAAATAATACATATTTTTTCTCCATAAAAATATGTATAATGGTATACATTTTTTTTCAATTTTCATAGGGTTTATGCTATCATAATCAAAACTTATTTTATTCATTTAAGATTAATAGCTTGCACTAATAGTAATGCTATAACAACATCTACTAGTTCATTACTATTTCTAGTAAGAAAATAAAGAGGCAGTGTTTTTTAATTCTTTATTTTTCCAGTTGAAAAATACTTTCCCATAAAGCTAAAATTTTATATTAAAATTAAAAAAATGTTATAGTTTCATTTTTTTTTCGAGTCAAAGTCAGTAAAATATCATGTAAAGCACCTTAGAATCTAATGCTGGCAAAGACAGAAAAGAATTTGAAACAAATGTTTTTAAGAACTGCAATTGGTTGATGTTACAATGTCAAAAAACAAACACGTTTTTTATATGTACTTGTCATTTTCCCAGAAGAGTTATTACCCTTTTTAAACTCTGCGATTCTCTATAAGAATGTCCAGATCTTACCCATCTGAGCCCAACATTCTGATTGAAAATCATAGGGAGAAAATAATTTTGGTTTCAAGAAGAAAATTATTTGCGTTAGAAAAAACTTAACAGTTTCAAACAGACGTTATTACTTAAGGCATCCAACTAGTTTCGCAACTTTTTTTTTCTAAATATTAATATGAAATTCTAAAAACCTAGTTTATTTATTTTAATATGTTCAAAACCTTACAAAACTAGCAAATAAATATTAATTATTGCTTTTGTAAATGGCCTATTTTAGGTAAAAATAAGGCATTTTTTGCATATATACTAAACACTGTGAAAACTTTTTATCGTATAAAACAAAACAAAAAATGCCTTTTAGGATTTTATTTGAAATGGTATCAACTATGTTTTAAACTAATATCTTAATATCAAGTGCATATATAACTGAATAAGGGATAGATATAGGTGTAGAAGCAAATTTTTAAAATTTCTACACTTGTTTCTTCAAAAAAACATGCATAAAAATGAAATTAAACTTTCTCTTAGTTTGTAGTTCAAAACATGTGTGTTATAATCATAACACTCATGAAAAATTATCGACAGTTATTTTAAAAAATACATGAGTTTATGTTAGTGCAAAATTTGAAAAAATCTGATTTTGAGATAAATACATTTAAAAATTCAAAATCAATGGTCTATCCACTGTTACTACCTTACTCAAAAATTGCTATTACTGTAATTATTTGAGCTAAAAACAAAAGAAAACTATTTTTAGAAAGCTATAAGTACAGAAATTAAAAATTTTTAACAAACTCAATTTTAAAACTTTTGCCCAAGTTCAGGTTTCTGCACTAGTTAGATACCTTAACGGTATAAAAAAATGATTTAAAATAAAATTATATTTCTCAAATAAAATACTCAAAAGGAAGATGAGAAATTAATGGTATTACAATACTTTAGTTTCAAAGGTATACAATGTAAATTCACTTAAAACAAATGCATAGAATAAAACGTATGTTACATATTTCATATATTTTTAATGGAATGATTTTCTGAAAACCTATCTCGAAATTTATTTTATATAGTCCACTTTCAAAGAAGAAAAAGCATCTTTTATTTTTTTATATCTTGTTTTGAATGATAACAAGTTCTCAATAGTTCTGAGAACTAGATATTTTACAACTTTACATTTTTCGTGCCTCGCGTCCTTGCCTCAGGCTTAGAAAACTTTTAACAAAAGGTTTCGTCAACTTAAGAAACCGTAAATATTGAACTCCATTTATAACAAATTGTAAAAAATGGAAAAATATTTTTTCTAGTAGAAAAGAGATATTCTTAGAGACATGTGAGTAAAGTGATGAAGAATAAATTCAAGTAGAGTCATATGAAAAAATAAAATATTTTAATATTTTATTTTTTTATATGACTCTACTTGAATTGAATACTTTTAAAAATATTTATTGTTATCCATATTTATTTATTTACTGTTATTACAAATATTTTAATTTCTTATATTGTTTATCTATATTATATTGTTTTTATTTTACTACCTGCGTTAAGAATTGAATCAATCAATGTTCGACTCAGTAGCCTTGTAATTTTAAACCCAACCTTGGACGCCAACCTTGGTATTTTTGTATCGAGCATTGGGGTGAACTCGCGCTCAAGCCGGCTTTGTTTTTTATGGAACTAATCCACATTAACATTACATGTAGAGTAAAAGCTGCCAAGATAAACTCAATCACAAGGGGATTTTTACCCATGATTTATTTACCATTAGGGATATTTTAGCTCAATAAAGGTGATGAGAACTGGAAGCACGATGCGAATCAATGAGCCACTAACAGGTTTTGATCCTGGTACACTTAATTGAATCTTTTGAAACAAGTTCGCTGGTATACAACACTCATCACCTAATCAAGGGTAAACCTTTCACCCCATTTCCAGGGCTCTGTCTTTTAGTACTTATTGAATGACAGGCAATTTAAAACGTGGTCTGATGTCATAAACAGAGCTTGAACTGCTCTCTCTTAACTTACATTACACCAACGAGAGAATTTTCAACAACTGCAGATTTATTGTGAGCATGCCGGATATTTATTCTAATGCCAGCATCGAACTCAAAACCAACAGTTCTCCACCAGCGTTCTGGCAGAAAACCAAATTGACTGCATCATTAGAGTAATTCTGCATATAGCATTTAAAATTATATTTTTAATTTTTTTAAACATATATTCTAACTTAATTATATCTAACTTAAACTTATCTTTAATTAGTTTTTAAATCAACTATTAATGATAAACTATTAATTAATTTAAAAATTAATTTGTTTTAAATTAATTTAAAAATTAATTTATCTTAAATTAATTCAAAAATTAATTTATTTGAAATTAATTTTTAATTGATAAACTTATTTTTTTAAATCCATTTCTTGAAGTGAAAAATATATTAATGACGTAAGCTGATCGGAAAATTCAGCTCCTTGCAAACTGCGGAAGTAATTTGTTACATATTTTGATGTGAGCTTTGTAGGTATATTGCAAAGTAAAGTCGGCAGTTTTCAAAAAGTCTACGTCATTTATACAAGTATGATATTTCAATAAATCTTAGCCTCTAGGTGTAGTATCGATCATTTGTAACTAAAGCTTCAATTTCGCTCAATTTAAAATGGATTTAAGATGTTCATCTTGTCAAATTAAGAAAAATACTACAAGAGCAGTACCGACCATTTCGGAGAGTTGTTGCATTTTTGTAAAAGTTTTCGACAACATATCGGAAATATGATTGTCAGTATAAGGACCTAGTTGTTA
Source organism: Parasteatoda tepidariorum (assembly GCF_982258835.1). Taxonomy (NCBI): domain Eukaryota; kingdom Metazoa; phylum Arthropoda; class Arachnida; order Araneae; family Theridiidae; genus Parasteatoda; species Parasteatoda tepidariorum. The sequence goes on along the minus strand of NC_141755.1, from coordinate 61,169,748 downwards.
GAAAACGTGTCCTGTAAATGAAAACAAGCATATCTAAGGATGGAACTTTGTTCAACTGGTGACGTCATCTTATTTAATGAATTTTGTTTCATTTCAAAAAGGTCTAATAAACAAATTAAAATATAATATTGGTATCAGTTACTATCTGTTCGGTGCCATGCAGGCCGAGAGACTCGAGTGTTTAGAATCCTCCCAAGAATATCATAGCAGTAAGTCAATAATCTATAATTAATATTTCAGCTTACAGAGGTCTAAGGAGGCCATTAACAAATTCTCAAAATATAGAGAATAATTGTGTCTCATCACAGTTATTCTTTATATTTTGGATAGTAAAATTTAAATAGATAAAATTGGAAATTTGGATAATAAAATTTAGTAAATAAATTTACTCAATATAATTGTTTTCCGTACTAGTGTATTGCCAACGTTCTTTTACTATGTATAGTGTAGTGTAATTATAATCAAAATTTATTTTATATCAAAACAATGATCACTTGCATTAATTTGTTTACAACTGTTACTAGATATACTGAATATGATCGACACTCAAGTGAATGAAAACTGAAGTAACAGATTGAGGTGCTAAACAACAGATTTTCGTTGAACACCTTTCAAGAAATACAGTACCTAACCGAGAAAGATATACAAAAAGGATTTCCAATAACCACCATTTACAGCAATGATATGATGCACTGTGAAGACGAAATCCACACACCATAAAAGAAATCCTGAAAAGTACGGAAGATCTGTTAACCATTTATATCTAAATACCTCCAATTTGACAAAAAATGGTAATAAATTATTATACATCATTTTGAACACACAGAAATAATTAAAAAATTTGCATCATAAGATTATAAACTTAAAAATAAAATTTTTATATTACGTTTATAAGACATAATTCAAAATGACAACAGATTGATTGTTGAAATTCTTCAACATTGTGAAAATGAGATGAGCCCTGATACTAGTGTAGGGTTTATTTTTATGTCCTCAGCAACCGTATCACAAAACCCCAAAAAATAAACCACGTGCGCTCAAAACAATTTTACCACAGAATGGCTAGTTTACATACAAAACGGTTCACATTAAGCTTGCATAAACAGTCATTCCACATTGTTGATAAATCTCCTTGACGAAATAAAGCTTAGAAAATGTTCTGAAATCAAGGCAAGATGGCAGCTACATCATTTAGGTTAATGAAAAATAAGGTTTTACTGAAACCATGCAATAGCATAGTTAAAAAATAAAGTTTATCTCAGATTTTATGACCATAATTGTATCAAGTTTTATTTATTTATTGTAAATGCTAATATATACTTTTTTAAAAGTCTTATAATTCAAGGTTGGCCTGTTAATTGAACTCTCATCATTTAAAAAATTTTGCCTTTGGGAATCGTTACATACATCGTGGAAAAAATGTTCAAAAACAGGTTTGTAGCAGAAAATAAGATATTATACTTTTTGTAAAGGTTCATGGCGTGTTTTGTTCAATCTTTTAAAAAAATAATAATGTCATAGTAACATTTCTGCTTTTTTCAAATAATTTTTAACCAGTCAACCTCTAAGTGTCAACTAAAAGAAACCACAAATACAGCGTTTGCCTTAAGATTGAATCTGGGAAAGATACAAATGTTCAAAAATTTATATTCCATCAATTAAATTAAATTTATTCATTTCAATTTAAGAATTTCAATTTGAGTAATATTCGTGCAAAAAAAGTTTGCAACTATTGAACTTTAATTCTAAAAGTCACTTCCATATGTTGTTCCCCTGACTTCCTAGTAATTGCCTAATGCCGTCCTTCTGAATTCTCTTATGTCAGTACATAAACTTTTTGTATTTGTATCAGTTGTATTTGTTGCAGATATGCAAACGGTTATATTAAAGCTTAAGAAACTTTGTATGTAATTTCAAGACTAAATGAGAATTAATTCCCTGACTCCATTAGGAGAATGCAACAAACACTGTTTCATTCCATTTTTGTTAATTGAGAACGCCTATTATTTTCGGAATACTTTTTAAAAATAATGATTATAAGCACATTTTAAAATCTTTAAATCAACAAACTTTTGCAAATAAGTACACGGAGAAAAACAGTTCAGGTAAAATTACAGTACTGTATGGTAGGGACATTTATAATGCAGTATTTAAACTTTTCATTTGGTAATTTTTCCATTCATGTGATAACGGGTGATCGGATATTCAGATTTTAATAATTAATAATTAATAATTAATAATTAATAATTAATAATTAATAATTAATAATTAATAATTAATAATTAATAATTAATAATTAATAATTAATAATTAATAATTAATAATTAATAATTAATAATTAATAATTAATAATTAATAATGCCACGTATTTATTTCAAAATATAGACGAATTTAGACGGTAAATTCAGATGAATAAATGGTATTAATGTCATGATCTAAGGCAGGGTTGGGCTTCGATTATAGTTATCGATTACAACTGTAATTGAATACATATAATTACTGTTATATAATCAATTACTTGCAACAGCGATTACAGGTAATCGTGATTTCAATTTATATAATATTTGAATACATCAGAGTTGAGCAAAGATGTAATCGATTAAATTTTTCAATTACAGTTATCAATTAATTGTAATCACCACTGCAAATTTCAATTACAACTGTAATCGTGAATACAGTACTTAATTACAGTAATCAATTACTTGTATTCATGATCACGAGCATACATAATTTAGTTTACAATTGTAATCGTGATAACATAACCAATTACTGTAGTCAATTACTTTTAATTTTGATTACAAGTAATCAAAATATATGATTACTTGTAATATAAAAACACGATTACAAGACTATTATATACTTATATAGGATTATATTTTGCAGTTGATAGTGCAATGTATCGGATAATGATACATTTTGTACGATTGCACGAATGAATATAAATAAAATGTATGTACACATGATATTATCTAACGCATATGTACAGACATTTCGGTTACACACACATATACATACACTTATATTGTGTACATAAAATATATGTAAGTATGTATATAGCAAATAATTACGTATGCATGTGCAAACAGTATAAACATGTGCACAATGAATATATGCAAATACACAATTTATACAAATACTTGTGTATGTAAAATGTATATCCATGTTCATGACGCTTGTATATACAAGTACATGTTTATATAAGTACTATGTTCTTTCATACATATTTTACGCGTGTACATACATGTTATCCTAATATATGCAATATCTGCAATGTATATATGTCCAATGAATGTATCCACGCATGTACAATACGCGTGTGTTCCATGTATTCATATCCGTATATACTGTACATACACGTACTATGTATGAATGCATGTACATACATTGCATGTACGCATGTATACAATATATGTACATTCAATGAATGTTTGTACATACGTACAGTACATTTATGCCTAAATATATATACAATTCAATAATTAAAATTTGCGTAAGTTAATTGATTACGATTCAAGCAAGTTAAATAACAAAATCAAACGATATTTAAATTTAGTTCACAGCTTTAATTGTTTCATCATCATTGTTCAATATCATTTTAAAATTGTTTGAATAAAAAATAATGTTAAGGCATTTTCATAAAATGTTTGACACTACAAATTTATTCTTTATAACATAATTTATAGAAATTTTCAGATAGCAAAAGAACGGTTAATTTTATATGTGGAAATGATCTTTGAGATATAAAAATTAGATAATCGTTTGTTTTCCAAAAAATATGAGATGGAGTTTTATATGTCTTAGAATAAATTTAAAAAAACTTTAATAACTTTACTGATATAAATTTCTTTAGCAGATGCACAATGTATGTGTACATTGTAATTACATATATTTAAATGCACGCATGTATTTCTACATTACATTTAATCATGCACACATATACTTTGTACGTACATACGTACATTGTACATATAACCATTTTTTGTATTTCCATGTGCATATATATTAACAAAGTATATAGTTATATAAGTACATACGTTGCGTGTTCGATCCATATATCTATGTACATGTAAATGTGAATGCATACATGTATTCATTTTATTTACGCAACTATGTACATATAGTGTACTTTTAAGCAACATTTTTACATATTGTACGTAAATACGTACATAGTATATACCTAATACATTGTACAGACATGCAATTATCATTAATTTACTCAATGCATGTACGTACGTACATAAATACATGCATACGTATAAACATTATTTTCACAAACTATCATCACAAATTGTAAGTGCTTGAGTGCGTACATTCTACGCACATAAAAATATATATCCTCAAAAAAATTCTTACATAATGTATTTGCATATAGTATGCAATCGTAATTATTTGTAATCATATAGTTTTATAATAAGTAACCGCATTGACATATAATCACGAATACTGGTGATCATGATTACAGGTAGTTATAAATGTTGATTACGTGTAATCATAATTACCCGTAATCGATTTTCTCGTAATCACATGTATTCGCAATTACTTTGAATTAATTGATTACTGTAATTGACTATTGTAATCATGATTACAGCTGTAATCAAATTTTGTAGAATCAATTACAAGTAATTGATTACTGTATTCTAAAAATGTAATCGATTACATATTTGCCCAACTCTGATCTAAGGTATATCAGGATAAAATTATTATATTTTACCACATTTTATCACATACTACAAAACCTTATTTTATTGATAATTTACCAAAATCATGGCGAAATTATCCTTTAGTAGTCCAAAAGTAATAACCCCCACTGCGCAGCCAAGTGATCCGAAAGTAGTGATTAACTTACCTTAACTCTTAAACTACCACTGCGCTGTTTATGTTCGTTACTTCGGACTACTAAATTTATCCGTTCAGAGGCCTTCTCTTATTTAGGAATTGTTGGGCAGAATAACGGTATACTTTATCATATTCTGATAATTTTGAAAATACTTTTTTTTCAGTCAAAGACGCAGTCGAAATCAAAACGGTATCTTTTCAAAATGATGTTTTTTAACAGTTTTTCTAACTTAGGATGTTAGAAATGAATTTGTTTCAAAAACAAGACCGATATAAGAAATTTTAAATAGAACAATTTTAGTATATATTTTCATTAAACTAAGAATACTTTAATTCTCTTCATGCATTTTTCAAAAGTATATTTTAAATCACATAATAAAAATATATCTTATATTTTTAGGAAAAAGATTTTATTTTGATATTTTTGTTTTTGTTACATGTTTGGCCATGTCTTCGTATTTCTGATTTTCTGTCAAGAATCTTGATACTCGTCAAATATTTGTGTTTTTCAATAAATATCCTCGCTTGAAGCATCGTTGCGAACCAACATATGCGGAATCGAAAAGTTTTCATTGAATTTGTTTTGATTTTAGACATTTTACATCAAAAGCTTATTATTCTAACCTCTCAAGCAAATTCAATTCAATTTCTTATTTGAATAATATTACTTTATAACGTAATATTTATCTTTGGAAACTTACTTCTGTGTCAAAAAATATTAATTCTACGCAATATTTTTTTATTTATTGACTGAAGGAAATTATCCAAATTATGCAGTTTGTAATAAAATATGAGGTTTATAATTTATCATTATGTCAATTAATCTTTAGCAAACATTTCTTGAAAATATCTGACTGTATATGACACTTTTTATCTTTTATGAAACACATGAAGTATTTTTTTTAAAATTATTATTTAGCAAACATTAATTCTCCTTAACTTTTTTAAACAATATAAAGCAGATTTAAGAAATTGCGTATTTGGAAAACTTTATTAAGCGTAGAAAAAAAGTATTTCTTAATATTGATTTCAAACTCGCTATCTACATTTTATGCTCAATTTATAAACAATGAAATAACAATTTTAATATTTCTTTTCTTGTTACTCCCTCTATATTTAATTTAAGTAAAAGTAGACAAGTAATCTGCACCTAATATTTTAATTAGTTCAAAAAACTAAATAAAAAAAAAACGCTGTGAAGTAAAAAAGTCAGGCAAGGATTTTTTTTTTATCTCTAACAGAATTCTTAATTATTGAAGAGCACAACAACTTACTTATTCAAACTGACTGAATTAAAAACAATGGTATGTCTGCAAGTGACGTAAGGGGGGGAGTATCTCAATCCTGACTGGTTGTCGAGACGTAGCATTTGTTTACGTTAGCCACTGTTTTTTCCATTCTGTTTCGAGTAAGCCAAACCCACAAGTATCAATTCTCTTGAGGGACTTCTTCTAAATTCTTTCTCTATATATTTATTTCTTAACACAAAGACAGGCCCGAAGCCATGCAGAACATAAGCAAATTAATTATCTATCGTAGTTACCAGGTACACGGAGCAAAAATATATTACGGTTACAATAAAAGATATAAACAAATAATGAATCTGTAAGTTAAGTAAAAGACGTAGGCGAAAAAGAATTATATTTCAAAAAATTTTGTCTGTAATTAATTAACTTCATTATTAATTAATTAATAATTTAATTTTGGCTCTGCATTTAACTTTATGTTCATTAACATTCTAACTTATGAGGAAAAACTTGCCTCAACTATTACTCGCCATTTTGCTTATGAACGCAATTTAACGAAAAAAAAGTAAAACTCTTTCATTAAAATAGTAAACAGAATACACTTTTGGAGTTAACATTCAATATTTCCAACATATTTAAGAAAAATAAACTTTTCCTCTACCTGTCTACTTTTTATGCATTGACTGTCTAACAAGTTGTCCACAGGTGATTGGAACTTGGAGCTTGTATAAAGATGTTCTGCATTGCTGGTGCACCCATTCCAAATTAGAAGGAAAAAAATGGAAATTATATAAATTTTGTGCATTAAGTTTTTTTATGAATTAATTTTTTCTTTAACATACTTTTTAAAAAAATGTGGTTAATAATTATTGATTGCTTGTAAGTTTTTTTTTCTGACGCTGATAAAAATAAAATATGCCTAAAATTGTCCACAGTTAGAGGAATCAGGAAATTTGTTCTGTTCTTCAAAAATAAATATTTTTATTTCCTTTAGGATTAAGAAGTATAAACCTTGTACTTACAGATACTTTCCCTCTCCCCAACTACTTTTCACACCACCAACTCCTATGCACAGTTTCTCAATTATTATTTTCTTTTGGTTTGTTTTTGACTATGAACAGACGGTAACATCAAAATTAAATACTTATCAGTGGAAATATCTTGGATTTTTTCATAGTATTACCACATATTTGAATCCTAGATTTATTTAATGACTTGATATGGATGTTATTTCAATCTTGCTTTTCTGGAGCTCCATTTAGATTTTTTTTAGTACTTGTAAATAGACAAATATTTATTTAAATGCTTTTGTATTTAATAATTATTTACAAATGATTAATTCACATATTAATCGTCACGATTTACAAATTAATATTAAGATTAATTTACAAAAAAAATCGTTGAATGCAATTCTCTGAAGAATTTCTTTAGCAACGATGCAAAATATAATTTTAAAAAAAATATTTAAAAAATTTTTTTTATAATTATTTACCGTTAAATAATTGCAAATACGCAACCAATGTTTATCTTAAAAGTTATTGTAATGAGATCATTTCACATAATTTCATTATATTTTAATGTAAAAGCATCACTTTTCAAACCTTTAATAAAAATTTCACAAATACGTTTTGCGTAGTACGTGATATATGGTCCTTTAATAATCATCAAAACTGAAGCTCTAGAAAAATATTTTAAAGAAATGATAAATATTACAGGTATATACCATTAAAGGTGATAATGATGTGGTATCTCGAGTGTGGGTATTATTAGCGTGGGTATCTCGATCCTGATTGGTTGTTGAAACATGACCTTTGTTTACTTTAGCAGCTGCTTTTCCGTTCCATTTTGAGTAAGAAAAAACTGTCAAGTATCAAGTCACTTAAAGGACGCATTCTACTATACGAAGATTACTTTTACAAAGATTTTATTTCCTTCAGTATATATTTCTTACTTAACACAAAGACAGACCCGAAGCCATGCAGAAAGTAAATAAACTATTTAGGTATCGAAATTGCCAGGTACACAAAGCAAAAATATATCACGGTTACAGTGAAATGCGTAAACAAATGAAAAATCTATGTTAGATAAAAGATGTAGATGAGAAATATTTATATTTCAACAAATTCGATGTGCAATACGGTGTTCTATTTAATTAACTTCACGTTAATTAACACTCTAACTTATGATCAGTTTAAACATGCCCTTTTGCATATAAACGATCTTCTGTCGCTGACATCATAGGTCATATGTGTGGGTATCCGAGATCTTCTGCTCCTTGAATTGCAAGTACTCAATTTAGTAATTTACAGGTAAAATTCATTATGACGTTTATCCTGATGACATCCAAAGATTTTTGCTCTTTTTTTAGAAATTTTTATGGCATGGAATATACAGTGTAAGATTTCAAAGATTTCCTCTGGTTGCTGCAACATGATCATTTTTCTTTTATCATTTTTTGATTTTCGTAATTTAATACGAAAATTATGCTGTCACGTTATTTAGTTATTACGTTGTGGTAAAAATTTGTTTCATATTTTTACAATCAAGATCTTTCTAGTCTCCTTAAGACATACAGATGATTGTTGGAATAAATATATTATGCATTTAAATTATAAAAATAAATTTTTTAGTAATATGTTATCAATTTTAAGTTTTTATTCAAAATAAAACTATAAACAAATAATTAAAAGCTGAAAATTCGATGTTCTTACAATATTTACAGATGAAACCATGTGTTTTAGTAAAAATAAATTAGCGAAATCTATCCAATTTATTCAAGTTTATAAGTATAAACTTTGACAGGAGTACTCATCTTAGTTGAGAAGAAATTCGCCAAGGCGAGTGAATTCTGGCGCCAAGTAGAGCCGGCATAAGTTATGCGAACAAGAATACTCTCAACTGTGGAGTGAAGTTTGAGATGATCCATCTCCGAAAGAGGTTAAAGATGAAATTTCTTCGGCTACTGTTGCTCCTGTAAGTGAGTTTCTTTGTGAATAATTCTAAATTCTATTTTTTTTTCATTTATCTATTCATATTTTTTAAATGTATATTTATTTACAAATTCTTAAAATATGGATGAAATAAAAAAATAATTTAAAAAGATAAAACTTTTGATAAACTTTGCTGTTTCAACCAAAACGATTCTTCCAACAAACTATAGGTATTTATTTTTATAATTATAAAACTGCTTAAAACAAAATTTTTGATCTTTCATAGAAAACGGTAGAAATATAGGAAGATTTGTATTATTTTAATTAGAAATATAAATTATCTTCAGTATTATATTGAAATTCTTAAGCCTGCATGCTTTAATGCTTTTCAAAACACATGAAATAATTTTAAAAAATGCATGTATTTTGAAATGCATTAATGTACTCTTAGCAAATGAAAATTTTTTAAAAATTACAAAATGCTTTTTAAAGAATTTAAATTTTAACATTTTGGGAAAAGATCAGTAATAAAGTTCCGAAAGATTACATTTTATGCAGCATTAACTAAAAAATTTTTTTTTCTACATTTCAAAACAGATTGCAATAATTTAAATAAATTTATTGCTAATTTTTACCAAAACGTTTAACAAAAAATTTGAGAATGCAAATTCATTGTTTGTTTTTATCAGTACTGTATAAAAACATATTAATTAAAACATTGAAAATGTAGAGATAATGTAAATACAAAGTTTGCCATTATTTTTACCATAACTTAAGCAATTTTTTAAGAACATAGATTTGCTCTTATTTGGATTAAATACAACTTATTGGCTTAAATGAAGTTTTTTTTCTAATTATTCACCCTTTTGTGGTTTGAATTGACGGGAAAGTAAGGCTTCGGTTTATATCAAAAGTTAAAGGGGGTATTAAAATCATTTATTTGGAAGAATTTATTTATTTCTCCTTTCCACGATCATACATTATTATATTAATCACTTAATCACTTCTTTGTTTATTATAACTCTGATAAAATGAGTTACTTAAGTAAAAAATGGAATCAATGAGGTTTTATGTTTTTCATTTAAACGGCGATTCATGGCTCTGTTGAATCCTTGAAGATTGTTCTTCTTTTTTATTGCTTCGTTTTTGAACCTTGCTTAATTTACAATGATTTTTATTAATTCCAGACACGAAATACAACGTCATTTGATTTGAAACAGATAGTTCTTAAAATTATTCCACACGTCTTTTAGATATTACAGATCACTGCAGAGAGTATCTATCTATGAATGTATCTACATATGTACTGTGCACAAAGAAAAAAAGAAACACCATGAATAACGTTTGATCAAATGATCTAAATTCAAAATACTAGGACTCAATCTTAATGGTTCGAAAGTGAAGATTTCAAGTTGCAAATAAGCTAGTTAGTTAGGGCAGACAATATTTTAATCCAAAAATCAGACAAGAAATTGTACTTGCTCTGAATTAACATATAATTTTTTAAATGGATTTTTGTTCCTTATCCTTTAAATTAGAGTCGTTTGCTCAATTCGGGGAATATAGTCCCAAAAATTTAGCCAGGAAAGCTTGCCGAAGTTTGGATCCCTGTATGTTAATTTTACTTATTGAGTATTTCACCATATATCGAGAAATTTTCAATGAAATTGAAAAATTTTTGCACACATTTATAAAATTCGTTTGTCTAATGATATTTTTATGCAAAAGATGATAAAAAAATTGTTTCATACTATTAAATTAGTTTATTCAAGCTAATTTCGTACAAAAAGTATTTTTTAGTTTTTATTATTATTTATTATTTTATTTAATAATTATAAGTTGAAAAAATTTTATTGAATTAATAATTTAATAAAAAATTTAATTGTGAAGTACACACATTAAAAAATAATTTAAGGATTGTAATTTTGTACGGCAAAATGTTAAATTTTAACGAAATCCGAAAAATAATTTCTAAGAGATTAAATTTTACATAGACATTTCTTTTTAATAGAATTTCTTTGAAACTGTTCTATCGATTTTTCTCAAATTTTGTATTTTTCTATATAAAATTGCATTCTTTAAAACAATATAAAAAATGGGTATACCTTACAATTCATAAAACACTAGATAATTATTAAAATTTATTTTTTGCATGGGATTATATTTGGAAAGCAAATTTATAAATGTGGGAAAAATGTTTGATCAGAAAATTCTAGATATGGTGAAATACACACACACAAAAAAAAAAATATCATAAAGAGTTCCAAATTTTTGAACTCTCTCTTGACTAAACCATTTTTATCATATTTTATAGATTGTGACTAACCCTACATCATAAGGGTAGGGAATCAGATTCTATCAAATAAAAGTATGCATATACAGAAATGTCATTTTTGTGACTGATTTCACAGCTTTAAGATTGTCTGGTCAAACTAATTGACATATTTGAGTTCACGCCTCCCGAAACGATGAAGATTGAATTCTAAAAGTTTTTATCTTTCGTAATCTACATGTTTGAGAATATGATGAATACATGCGTAAAAATCCATTAATTAGGTCAAAAGTTAATTACGGTACTTCATCTTTCTTTTTTTATCTGTGCGCGCTTTATACTCTTCTTCTTGCGGTCCTTCTTCCATATTTCAATGATTTGTATAGTTTTATGCATCAGATATCTCAGAGTTTCTAAGATATCTTATAATACAGATTTATAGCTTCGAGAATGTGATATCTCTTTAGTTTAGTAAAAATAGCTGATTCCACTTTCCATGACGTAAAAAATTATATTAACTTCAATCGAATGAATAAAGAAACAGTTATTTTGAAAAATATAATAAATAAATTGTTTTTGGAACGAAAACTAAGACTCTGTGCTCTCCAAGAATGCTGTACAATATCTTCAGAAGAAAAAAATAGGATTTCTACAATCCTGAAATGCAGTTGTTTCCCTATGTTTTGTTTCTTCCTTTCTCTTTCTCTTTATGTTTCAGACACAGTCTGTAAAATCCTTTTATTTTCCTGCATTGATCACGCAAAAACGTGAGTTTAAAATTTCAAAAATCTCTTATAAGAACAGAAAATGTTGTATAAGTATTTTATTCAGAGTTGGTTGATGTAAAAAAACACTTTTCACGACCCCGAACTCATCTGTCTAAGAGGAGATGTCAAAAGAAAGGTCTACATAGGCTTTTTATCTTTTTATTTATTTTTCATCAGCAAATTGTTGCCGAATATTTACTCTATTCTGCATAGTAAACGCGTAAAGTGCAATGTCTTTCAAAAAATGTAAAATGCACAGTTTTTAAGGTTTTTACCTGATGAAAATTGAAAAAAAATTATCTGGTGTTATTCTTATTTCCTAAAATTCATTTATTTTTTGGACAAAATTATGCCAATACCCTTATGCAATAATAAATATTTGTTTGTTTTTAGATACGTTACATTATAATTGTTTTTAAAATCAACGTAGAGATTAATTTTCATCAATTTAACCATTCATAAAAGTAATTAAAAAGATCTAAAATAATCCTTTGCACCATGATAGAGTACATGCGATTAGAAATTTGCAATGCATGCCCCAATAATATAGAAACTTCTTCAAGGGGGACTGACATATCTTACTAAATCATCATACCCAGACTACAACATGTTCATCTTCACCCAAATAGTAATTATAAATTTATAGCGTAATACAAAATGCATAGCAATCTACACGCCAGCACTTGACTACCAGTTAGTCTGACTGCTAGACTACCAGCTAATATCTGCCATCTATGCTTACTTATTATCATTGAAATTTAATAAAAGCAATAAAGCTAACTTTTCTCTCGTAGTTTCGTTGCAACTACTTTACTTCAAAAGTTGCATAATAGAACAATAAAGATAACTCTTGATGAAATCCAACACCAAGGCCAGTTTTGTGAATAAACCCATTGCTTTTACTAACCACTCTCTTTTTGTTGATATGAGCCTGTGTATCAATTTTAAGCATAACTATTTTTACCACTATGTTGACATCTTCTCCATTTTGTCATTTTCACTACGATTCACTTATGCTTGTTTCTAAATATTTCTTTAATTAGGTGAATTATACTATAATTATTGTTTGTGAAACCCTTTTATTCCTAATTTTCTTTAAAGATTAACATTATTTAGCTGGTAATTATTTATATATATAATTTTTCTGATAATTATTTCTTAATTAGGGGTATAAAATACACTGGGGAATATTTTTTTCTTCTGCATGTTATTTTTAACACATATTTGATACTTTCATATTATAGATTTCAAATCTGCACTGTAAAAAGCTCAGAAACTAATTTTGAATCGACATGTCGATTCTCATTGTTGGTAGCCAAGCCCCACAACAGGTTCCTGAAATATTAAGGAAGACTTATAGGAAACGCTTCGTATAAAAGAAACCCGCAAGAAATGATTCAAAACATTTCTGAAGAACTGCGACAAACATATACACACTATTACAAAGTTTAAAGAACTCGCTTTTTTGTTTCAGTGAGTGCAATCAGAATTTCAACAGCTTTTTAAATAAGTTTTCGGACTAATTCCTTCGAATTTCTATAGGAAATTTATATTTGGTGACAAAATACGCTTCAATTATTTTCTAGCAACTCATAGTTTTTCCCCCGTTATCCCCACTGAAAATTTATTGCAAACACAATCTCGTTCCTTTTTCAACTAACTTGAATTCTGAAATCTTCACAGGAGCTCTGTGTGTAATGGCAATTCAGGTTTCAATAGTTTCCTAAAGATTATAACCAGAATTTGTTGCTAGAAATACGCCAAAGTGTTTTTTAAAATCAATTAGTTTTCTCACCACCTAAAGACAAGTTGATGTGCTTCGATATAAAATGAAGATCTTCGTCTGATGACTACATATTTTCAAATATTTTTCTTGACTGCTACAAGCAACAACTATTGCTATATCATTCAATCACGTGAAATGAATTTATCTTTAATAAAAATTTCAAATTATTTTCGACAAACTACATTGCAAAAAATTCTAGATAAAGTTACGATATGAAGTGCTAGCAATTTTGGTTCCTTACCCATAAAATCCATTCAACCGTAAAATTCATATTTACCGTAGAATATTATACCGTTAATTTCACAGTAAGAATAATAGCAATATTTAAAATCTATCAGATTTTTTGTCTTGTAACAAGTTCCGGTATAAGTGGATTTTAAGGTGAAATGTGCTAGCACACTTGGTTCCGGATATTTTACCGTATTTTGATCCAGAGTTTTTACAGTTTGGAATGTTCAAATTTAAAAAGGAGTTCTGTGTCTGAGTCCAAGATTACTTACAATTTTTTTCCTACAATTGTCCAACATTTTATTAAAAAAGGATAAATTCAAAGTATGCTATAAAGAAATTGTTACATGAGAAAATTCTTTTAATTGTAAATTTACCTTCATAAATTCTGTTCTTAATGATACAACTGTGGAGTATGTTAAAATTGTTTTTTTTATTCCGTTTTTTAATTAATTTAATCATAAGTTCAGCATTATTAAATACATTCAAAGCAAGAATTTAAAATTTAAACTGCGTAATAGTATCTGTTTGTCTCATTCCTTATTTATCATTTTTTAAGTGTGTTGTGTCTGTCTTCGTACTTTATTCATAAAATTTTAGAAGAAAAGGTTAATTAATATTAATTAAATTTATTAAGTATGTTTGGCAAACTTGAAAATGAGTAAAAAAGTTTTCAGAGAAATTTATTTCACCCACTCTAAAGCTTTTGTCAGGCTATGTGACTTTGTGACAAAGTAATATTTTAAAAATATGAAAAATATTGCTTATATAAATCCGAATAGCACTAAATAAATATCAAAATTTAAAAAATACTACTAGTTCATAAAATTCAAATATTCTTCCAATATTTACTAATGAATAGAACTCATAGATAAAAGAAAATTTTCATATATGGATGATTACAACAATATTTAATTTTTATAATTTATAAAATGGCAGTAAATCTATCTTTTCTTTTACGTCTTAGATTTAGTGAATTTCAATTCATTAGATTGCATTCATAAGTTATAGATTTTTTTACACAAGACAAAATGAGAGAATAAAACATTTTTATACACTATCTTAATAGATTACCACTTTTAAATAAAAATTCTTATCGGTTGATGCACTCAGTCTTATATAGACAATTAACTAGTCTCGAATAGCTTAAATACATTAGCATTTCAATGCCAAAGTAGAAAAATAATAACTTTATTAATAATTATACAAAATATACCTTTCATTTCCATTTTGTATATTTCATAACTTTTATGAGAAAGAAACATTAATTTGTTTCGCAGAAATATATGAATAAAATATTTATTTTAGAAGAATTTATTAGATTGATATTTATTTAAGGCAGCGCATAGCACAGGTATAAGTTTATTTACATAAAAACATAGACTAAGATACGAGGACATATATATTTGTCAAAACAATTTCAGAAATATAAATTTTCGAAAGTGTTCAAGAATAAAATTCACAATTTAAGTTTAACTGAATATAAGTAAATAATTTGTTTAATTTAATTTAACATTGAAAACATAATGATTTTTAATGAATTTATATTATTAAACTTTAAAAATATATGAAATTCTTGTATAGAATACAATATCACAAAATACATATGAATATAAATAAATGCATGAACTTTACGGTAAGTGCAAGAATAGTAAGCAACGTTAATATGAATAGTTTTTAAAATGCACTTGAATTTTAAGAAAAAGGTTTACGATGAAAAATTATGCTTATTCTACAAATTATACTTTGCAATGCAAGTGACAACATTTAGTTTTACAGTCTTAATGCTTTCAATATTTAAAATTGATACCGTATTAAATAAACCAAGAAATGTAATGTTTTTTTCTCCCTGATCAGTAATAAATTTGGAAAGGCGAATTTATTACGGTATAACATAATTCTTTAAACTTTTGCTTAAAAATCAGTCGCATGATTGCAGCATACAGTCGTATAATATTTAATTGTAAAAGTAATAAAAATTGTTAATTTAAAGAATCATTTGTTATCATATAAGAAAATGGTTCTTTAACAAGATTAAAGCATTGCAACAAGAATAATAAAATTAAAAAAACTGGGGCAATGGAAGCGTAAATAGTCCAACTTTAATTCATTACTATTTTATTTACCAATTTTTCTTAGCATTTCCGCAAGTACCCACCCATTCCTATTTGTTTGATTCCTCTCATAATTGAATAATCTCTAAACTGTGGTAGAATTCCTTTTCAGTTATCTATTTATTTTTTTACTCTCTTAGCAAATAGAATTTTTTTTCTGATTTATCTATACTTGCAGCAAACATAATTTTTAAAGATTGTACGATATTTCTATACCATCACAATAAAATGACTCGCATCTATACTGTTAAGAATAGTATTAAAAGAGAAGGCAATAAAAATGCAAATGATATTATTGATAAGAATAATAGATTTAATAAAAATTCAATAAAAAAAATTTATAATCCTTTAAAATTTTGGTATGAAAAAAATTAAATAAAGAGAAAAATCATCTTGGTGTTCTTGTCAGTATTTATAACTATCAGGTATTTCCATTGTAAATTTTTGTCTTTTTTTACCTCAATCCAAATTTCCAACTTCTTATGTATTAAAAAATTTTGAATTTAAAAAAAAAACTTTTTTGCGTTTACATAATTTCCATTAAAAAATATTTAAGAATATTAAAGTTTATGTATTCAATACGCGAACAGACTATTTTTAATTTTAGTTTGCTTTTGTCATTTAATTTTCATTTCGTTTTCAATAAGCAAATTATGTAAATTTAGATTTATAAGACATAAATGTTGTTTGTCAACTGTTACAATCTAAGTTAAAGCTTGTTTCAGAAAGAACTGTAATCTGGGATTTACATTTTCAAGAATTGAAAATGTTAAAGAATTTTCAAAGATCAAATCTCGATACATTTTTTAAACCGTGTGTGATAAATCAGTAACTAGTTTTTTTTCAGATTTTTCTCGAAATGAGTCCTTCGTTATTTTATTACCTTATTTTAAATTTTATTTCAAGTTAAAAATTAAGTCTTAATTTATTCTCATTACTATTGTAAGATTGAGTGCAGCTTTATTGATCAGTAATTTTCTTAAATGATGAAGTACTCTTAACTCTATCATCATGGTGGAGGAGATAACTCGTCTTCCAGGAATATAGTAACTAGTTTTTTTTTCCTTCAGATTTTTCTCGAAATGAGTCCTTCGGTATTTTATTACCTTATATTAAATTTTATTTCAAGTTAAAAATTAAGTCTTAATTTATTCTCATTACTATTGTAAGATTGAGTGCAGCTTTATTGATCAGTAATTTTTTTAAATGATGTAGTACTCTTAACTCTATCATCACGGTGGAGGAGATAACTCGTCTTCCAGGAATATAGTAACTAGTTTTTTTATCCTTCAGATTTTTCTCGAAATGAGCCCTTCGTTATTTTATTACCTTATTTTTAATTTTATTTCAAGTTAAAAATTAAGTCCTAATATATTCACATTACTATTGTAAGATTGAGTGCAGCTTTATTGATCAGTAATTTTTTTTAAATGATGAAGTACTCTTAACTCTATCATCACGGTGGAGGAGATAACTCGTCTTTCAGGAATATAGTAACTAGTTTTTTTTTCCTTCAGATTTTTCTCGAAATGAGTCCTTCGTTATTTTATTACCTTATTTTAAATTTTATTTCAAGTTAAAAATTAAATCTTAATTTATTCTCATTATTATTGTAAGATTGAGTGCAGCTTTATTGATCAGTAACTTTTTTAAATGATGAAGTACTCTTAACTGTATCATCACGGTGGAGGAGATAACTCGTCTTCTAGGAATATTAGTTTTGGGCAAGGTACGAGATGACTCGCCCTACACACTAAATTTTTCTTCGTTATAGCAGTCTGTATAAAAAACCTATTTATCAATATTATAGCTTATACCAGTTCATAATTCTTATTCTGTACAACATTTCTACAAGATAGAACCAGCAGCACAATTTTAGCACCTTTGCGATTTTATTATTTTTATCTCAGATTAAGTTAGAATAAATCATGCAGAAAATGAGGCATTACAGCGCGTATTAGTTATTTAACGCAACTGCTTATTATTTTTAATAGTAAAAAAACACATTTTAAGAGACTATGCATTTTATATTGATTCTAGCACAGCGGCAGAGTTTTTAATGTAGAGACTGGGACAAAGGTGCACCATTGTCGCGATTACAGTGTAAAATAGTGATTACTATTAATTAAAGAAAGTCTATAAATAATAAGGTTTATTAAATAGAAATACTAAGTGAAAAAGTGTTATAATATTTCTTTGAATTACTTTTATAAAATATTAATTCTTATTTTGTGTAAATACGGAAATATTCACCTTTTAATCCACCACACTAAAACCATCCTATTGCAAAAATATGCATAAAACTTATTTTTTAGCTTCTGCATCACACTTTATATGAATAAATCTTGTTGACCGGCCTCTTTAGGGATCCGGGAACTGGCTTTGCATCAGAAAGTTTCTGGGGTCGAATCCCGGGAGAGGCATGGATGTTCTTTCATTCTTTGTACTATCTGTCCCTTCTGTCGGAGCAACGATGCCCCACCTGATATGGTGCCCCTGAAAGAGTGTGCCAACAAATCTGCCCTTCAAATGCGTCTATTGACTTTTCCCAAGTGGGCATTGGAAAAAAAAATCTTTATTGCATTTATAAAATCATAAAAAATTATTTAGAGATTATTTTGACTTTTGATATCATTAGGAAAAATTTCTTATGAAATGGTTAAAAGGAGATTTACTTAATTTGAGTGCTTAGTTTTGATTTAGTTGCATGGTCATTCTGTTCTTAAGGGATCCCATAGCGCAGGATATAAAATATTGCAAAGAATACACCTAGGAGTTGCATAGTTCTATAATGGATACGCGAATGAAAATAGAAGCAAAGTGCCAACAGCACTGAGCACGAGAATTGATAATTTCAAACAGAAATGAAGAACTGAAGCGTTAATAACGACCATTTAGGATGATCATGTGGCCCTGAATTTCACTTTTTTTAAAACTAGTTTCATTTTTAATTCATTACATATATATATTTTTTTTGTCGTATGCCTGCTTAGGCAGAGGGAGTGCGCTTGTTCTTGTTGTTTTTCAGTGGCGCCATCTATGGCCAAGAATTCGACTTCTGCCACACCATTTACTCAACCACAAACCCGTTCAGAGGGCGGGTCACATTCACAGACACAAAGGAGAAAGGACATGGAACACACAGAGAGAAAGAATCATCCATGCCTTGCCCGGGATTCGAACCCAGAACCTTTCTGATGCAAGGACAGTTCCCTGCCCCCTACCCTGCATTATATCTATTCATAACTCAAATTAGTTAGAATAAAAGAAATGGATATTTGACGAAATGACATACCTTTTATTTAGTGCAAAAATTTTAATAAATGTAAATTGTCCTTAAGAAATGAAGTGTAATTTCAATTTAACGGAAAATAATTTCAAAACTTTTATAATAACTTATAAAAATTAATGGCAAAAGCAAGGTGAGATAAAAAGGCGAATAGTTGAAAATATTTGAATTTGACATTATTTACTTATATAATTTAGAGTTGCTAATTTTTAGTTTTTGTGTTGGAGTTGCGTTTTTTAAAAGTTTACATTTATTACAAATTCGCATCACTCTACTGTTCTCGCACACTACTTTACATATAAGATAAAGTTTAAATGCACTTCAGAGAAAGGGGAGAATTAATGGAAACATTATCTTTTCTACTTTGTCTACTTGGAAGTATCGGTACAATATTTTTGTATAAAAAACACTAATCATTTAGCTTGAATTATTTCACTAGAATAGAGCTAATAAAGCTGTCTTCATGGACTTTTTTTTTGCTTGAAATCAACTGTAGAATTCTTTTAGAAATTATTATAAAATCGAGCATTTCTAAATTCGTGTATCCAATTGGAATTTATTAAG
This sequence comes from Parasteatoda tepidariorum, assembly GCF_982258835.1. Taxonomy (NCBI): domain Eukaryota; kingdom Metazoa; phylum Arthropoda; class Arachnida; order Araneae; family Theridiidae; genus Parasteatoda; species Parasteatoda tepidariorum. The sequence goes on along the minus strand of NC_141755.1, from coordinate 61,149,715 downwards.
ATAAAATTTGTTTTTGTTAATAATAATTTCAAAATTCTCTATTTAAGAATGAAAGCATTTTTATTAATATTTATGACTAATCCAACGACTTTTTAGATATAAAGATGTTTCAAAATGCTCATATTTTAAAAGAAAAGCTCATAATACGAACTAATAAAAATAAATCTCTTAATATTACTTTGCAATTCAAAATATTGAACCCCTTTTAAACATAATTGCTAATGGACCAATATGAAACTTAGTGTTTGTTAAAGTTACAGTCAAAGAAAGAGATGCTGAACTTTGGGGCTCTTTTGTTCGATGCGCATAATTTCATTTCCACATATATTGCACCCTCGGGAATTTGTCTTAAGAGAATAAAATTACATTTGCTCTCGTATTTAAACGATTATTGCAGCACAAGGAGTTGTTGCGTAGGATATATTTTAAAACGGGTCTTCTTCTTCAGGGACATTTTTCAATCAATAAAAATGTTTTTATGTTGATTCAAAATGTCTTATCCTTCCCAAATTTAATAATAATACAGGATGATTCCAAAGTTGTATTTATTTTTTAGTATTTTATTGTAATGTGTTTCAATTCTTAATGATGTTTCTTTTCATTTTTATAAAGAAAATTTTCATTTTTAAAATGATATAGTTTTTCATCTTGAGTCATTCGCATATGTGAGAGTTCATCGTGGATGTTTGCAATAAAAATTTATCTATATTGCAGGGTATGCGTTTTTGTAATTACCTATTTAAACATTTCACTGTATTTTAAAAATAATGATTAAAAAAAGTAAATTTAACAAAGTTAAATTTAAATTTTTTCTTGAATTCGTTATTTAGTTTCTTCCTTTTTGTGTCAAGCATAATAATAGCAATATAAACTTAAGATTAAAATAATTCTCAAACAATTCAACAGATTTCTATATAAACCAATTGATCATATACTGGTATTAATTGTATACTGGTATTAATTGTTCTAAGATGATCTTCATTACTAAATTGTTCGTACATTTACGGTAGAGAATTCAGAAAGCCTGAAATGATAATTATTTCGTATGACGCTGAACATCAATGTACATATTTGCAAACTCCAATTGTATATAATTTAGTCTATAGCTAAATCCCATAACAGCTACTGCAAGTTTACCAGTAATACGTAAAATACTCTAAGCCATTACTTTGAACGAAAAATTAAAATATTTAACTGCATGTATGTCCTGCAGCTCATAAACATTATAAATTATCTAGCATTTTAATATAAATGAAATTTATATTTAATCCTTTAATCCTTTGTCCGATAAATGCATACTTTAATTATTTTTTTCTAAGAAAACAATTTTTACTGTAATACTTACTATTAAAATAGATTCCAACCCCATAATTAAAATCAATTATTGAGATATAAATATTTACTATCACCATTGCAGGCAAAGTTTGCCATACTATGCTGGCGTTAAAAATATACCGATACAATATAAATATACTGAACTATTAGTTCCCTTTAAATTTTTGTTAATTCATTCGAATTTAAACATCCTTTTCCATAACATCTTGACTAATTAAAAACTATTTAATGAAATGTCGATTATTTCACACGCTCATTTTTATTTGAAAAAAGCCTTGTGGTCAATTTCTTTTGTTGCCGGTAATAAAAATATGTTGCCGGTAATATCCTGTAATAAAAAGTATTGAATTTAAATACCTTTATATCTACTATCCATGCTTTAAGAAGCATAAATCTGCTGTGCAATATAAATACTCTTTTGTAATATCTCTCCGAATATGGTATTAAGGGAAAAAAACATTCAGTGGAGATAGATTTTATTTCAATTTAACAACAAGACCAGCGTACATATAAACGATACATAGTGTAGTTAAATTTAACATTTGAGGGAGACCTTATACACTAATCTTATGTGCATTCACACTGTTCATAATACTGAAAGAAAACACAAATAATTAAGATCAAAAGGATAAAACTTCTTTGAAAAAAACGCGCTAAGAAGCAGCAGAAATTTCAGAAAAAAGTATCAATACAAAACAAATGAAATAAAATAAAAATATGACCACCGAAGCCGACGTCTTCAGGGGGTACCGGCCCCGGTAGCCATTAAAAACAAAACCATTTCTATTTGAGGGAGAAGCAAAAGCTTAAAATATCTCCCTCAGTACCCCGATGGTTTTGTATAGAGGTCCAGGAAAAACAAGATACATTCAAAAGAATAAACAAATTACGAAAAGAAAATCAATAAAAATCATCAGAAAATTAAAAACTCACAGTCACAGGTCAAGAATAAACTTCAAAAGCAAGTGGAGGAAAAGAAAACACTAAAAACTGAAAAACAACGCCCCCTATAATAATGCGCAGTAGAAGTTTAAAAATAAAGTGAAAAAGGTCAGGAGAAGGAGATACGTAGATAAATTAATAGAATGCTTAACTGGGGCTGCTCAGTTAAGACTAGAATTGCGCCCTGTTAAAAGAAAAAATATATAAAAACTTAAAAACCATCAATAATTTTTTTAATTAAAAAATTAACATTACAAAAATTAAAAGGAAAATCATTTTTACTCAAATTATTTAAAAAATTATCCACAGCTTCCCGAAAACTTTCAACATTATTACAAATTTTCTTGATCCTAACTAATTGCGAAAAAACAAGATTTTTGAATATTTTACTACACAAATTAGTTTTAAAGTTGCAGAAAAAAATAACATTAAAATTAAAGGCTTTTCTTTTATCAAACACACCAATTTTAATAAAATTGTTAACAATATCAATTTTAAAATCTAAATATTCAATATTAAAGCAATTTTCATTAGTTTTTTTCAGGACCAAATCACCAGGATAAATAGTATAAATAAAATTATAATCGTCACAATTAAACAAAATCAAATCATCAATGTATCGGAAAGCATTAAGTACTTTATGTTCAAGAAATTTAGCCTCGAAAAAGTGCAAAAAAATGTTGGCAAAAGCCCCAGAAAAGGAATTACCTTGTGGAATTCCAATAATTTGTTTATAAAAATCTAAACCATTAAAAAGAACATTCTCAAGAAGATTAAACTTGCATAAATCTAACCAGTTAAACCTATCAATTTTTTCATCAAATAAATACTTGTCATAAATACCTTCACAAATCTCAATAATTTTTTCATGTGGTATGCTGGTATACAAATTTTCAAAATCAAAAGTGTTAATGCTGGAAATATCATTACTTTTAATAAAATCCAGAACTTCAACATTACTTTCAATAATAATATTTTTCTCTTTTTTAATTTTAAGCAAAATAATTTTTAAAAAACAAAAAAATCTTTTACTAATATCAGAATTATAACTATTAGTACCACATGCTATAAACCTAAATTTAATCGGATTTTTATGAAATTTAACTATTGGAAATAAATATGGAAATGTAATCCTATTTAATTTAAATTTTAATTTTTTACTAAATGCAATAATTCTTTTTTCAATAACTTTTTTATCTTCTTTTAACTTTAAATAGGTATTATTTGCATTATATTCCCCAATAATCAATTTTTTAAAAAAATATTTACATATAATACAGAAATTATTTGAAGCTTTATCTACAACAGTAACAATGAATTTATCCTTAAGATTTTTAATTTTTCTAGATAAATCATAATCAATAAAAGTACCTTTAGGAAATGAACTAAAACTGGTATTAAATAAATTAAATTTAACCCTTTCAATAATTTTAGCTTTCCACTCAGAAAAACCTTCAACAGGCCAATGATATTTTCTGGAAATTTTTGCAATAAAAAAATCTAGATCTTTTTTAATGGATAAAATAAAATCTTCTTTTTTCATCTTAACTCTGGTTCTAAATTTTGAACCCTTACTTAAAATGCTAATTAGATCCTGATCACCCACAATTTCCAAATTTCCGGTAATAACATGTCCATAATCATTATCAATAAATTTTGAAAAACCCTCCTCATTACAATAACAATCAGATTTAGAAATACAATTAAGATTTCGACTTAAAAAATTATAATTACACACCTTTTTCCTAAGTGTAGAAGAATATTTAAAAGCAGCAGTAACCCTAATTTGCTCTAAAGGAAAGAAATCAGAAAGACCATGAATAATCTGTGGTAACTTAGCATTTTCAAAATTCTTATCATGAAAATTAATCGTACAAAAAACCCTTTCGACTTTAGAAACATTATTAAAAAGCAAATCAGTTTTATTGACACCAATTTTTGATTTAATTAAATCCAAAACTATAAATTTAACAAGTTCAGTATCAAATTTAATTTTAGAACCAAATTTAATAAGGAAATTTTTTAAAACTTTATTTTTAAAACCAAAAATATATTTCCTAATAGTGAAAATATTATTCAAATTAACAGGTAAGTTACAAAAATTCGAAAACTCATCAAACTCAATAAATTTACCCTTACCTTTTCCACCTCCCCTTTTACTTCTAAATTTTGAATCACAAACACCAGGAAAATCAAAAACTTTTAATTTATTATAAATACAAAAATCTTCAGTATTAACAGTACCTTCCCCATTAAATTTACTATTTAATCCATAAGGAAAAAGAGTTTTAAGACTACCAATGTAAATATTTTCTAAATCAAGTCTTTTATCTAAATTTTCCATAAAATCCAAAATAAAAAGAGTAACATTATTAAAATCATGAAATTGAAAATGTAAAATTTCATAATCCGTGGAACAATTACTATTATTAAAATTTTTTATAGCTGATCTGTGGGAATTAATCCGCTTATGAAATTCAACGCCTGTCTGACCAACATAACACAAATTACAACAATTGCACTGAATTAAATAAATAATATTAATACTTTTACAAAAAAATACATTAGAATGACTGTCAATTCATAAGTTATTTTCATCCGAAAACATAAATTTTATCAATCTGGGTAATTAGGTTGTAAGTAGGTTGGGCTCAGTAGGTTGTTTATTATCGATTATGAGAGGGTGTAGGTTTGTTATTTTTCTGTACATTGTTACACAACTGCAGAGAAAAAAGTTAGCTTTGGCTAAATGCATGCTTTTAATCGACTAATAAGGATGATAATATTTCAATTTTTAAATATCTGTTAATTATTTGAAATATTTTTATAATATTTATTTTCTGTTTGCATCTGTCCTGCTAAGTAAAACTTCTTATATATTCTCTCTTCGACATACGTTTGATTGATTTACAGACTAATTTCACTTTAAAAAATAGTGTATAGATGCACCCTAAGCTAACTGTTTTTATTTAAAATTCTACAGTAAAAATAAGACCGTTGACTCGTATGTTCATCGTAACTAATTTTCATAAATTTTAGCGTGACCTTGAACACCAAAAACTGTCGCGATTATTTACACAAAAGGTAGCCGTCTCTATAGATTTTTGAAGTAAAGTAGTTGACACTGTTTTTGGTGTTATACAAAACCTTTCCACGGAGGGTCTTCGGAAAGGTCTGCCTTGAATTATGTTGTTTATTTCAACAAAAAAACTTTTTGAAGTATGTTAACAAATATAAATGTATCAATTATGCGTCCGCTATAAAATTTCCTTTGTGCGTGAAAAACTCCAAATCCTGAAACCTATTAATTAAATTTTAAAAAACACTAATATATTTTCTATAATTTATTACACAAGAATACTTCTCAGAGTTTATTAGAAAAGAATACTCCTTAACAATCTTCCTTGGTAATATAAAAATTTTATAATTTCCCTTCATAATCGGAATTTCTTTTACATGTAATTGTGTTTTACTACACAAGTAATAAATAAACGTTAACAAAAGGAAAGAAGACTTTACTTTTAGCTTGACTGTTAAATATTTTCTAGTTTGATTATTTCAGTAATTCATCTCAAAGGGATTGAATATCTTGCATCCTGATCTCAACCGAAGACGAAATTTTAATCATAAACATGATTAACTATTATATGATAGCGATTATACATGCAAAAATTATATTTTCCATAATTTATTTCAAAATTATTCTTCACAGAGTTTATTAGAATTTACGAGAATTCATTAGAAAAGAATACTTCTCAACAATCTCTCATGGTATTATAAAAATTATATAATTTTCTTTCGCAATCAAAATTTCTTTTACAAGTAAGCGTGTTTTAAAACGAAAATAATAAATAAGTGTTTCATAAAAAATGAAAACAAACTTTACTTATGGATTAACTCTTGAATATTTTCTAGTTTGATTACTTCAGTAATTAACACAAAGGGATTGAGTATCTTGCTTCCTGATCTCAACCGAAGACAAAATTTTAATCAGATACATGATTAGCTATTATATGATAACGAGTATACAGGCAAACAATTATTGCAAAGTAATACTTCACAAATTTTATTGAAATTTACGAGAATTTATTAGAAAAGAATGCTTCGCGACAATCTCTCATGGGAATATTATAGACTTTTCCTTCATAAAAATTATAGACTTTTCCTTCATAATCGGAATTTCTTTTACAAGTAAGCGTGTTTTACCACAAAAATAATAAATAAAGGTTTCACAAAAAATGAAAGCAAACTTTACTTGCAGCTCAACTGTTGAGTATTTTCTAGTTTGATTATTTAAGTAATTAAACTCAAAGGGATTGAGTATCTTGCATCATGATCTCAGACAAAGACGAAGTTTTAATCAAATACATGATTAAAATATACGCCTAAGTTAGCCACAAAGAGAGTTTTCGCTGATTCAGTTACAGCATACTCTAACTTTGTATTAAATTAATGAAATGAGTTGTTTTCACAGATGCATAGCTCTTAAATGAGATAATTCAATGTTAGTTATTTCCTTAATACATCGGTAAGCATTCATGAATTTTCTGCATATTTATTATTCCGTTGTATTAATTTACACATTTATTACTTCGCTACAAGAATGTGTGCTGTTAGAAAACAGATTTATAAAACAATATGGAATTTCAATAATAATTTCCCCTTGAAATCATATAAATGGCAAATTTGGTATTGGTTGACGTAATAATAAAACGATCCTTCTTCATAAATTCTTATATCGTTTTTCTAAATGGTATTTTTTATCGTTGGAACAGTATACGTTGCAGCTTTTATCTAAATGGTATTTATTGGTAATGGTATTAAATGGTATTTATTACATTTTTATTGTTGTTTTCTTACTTAATAGAACTCCTACAAGTTACGTAGCGTGGCTATATCGATCCTGATTGTTTGTTGAAACGAGGCATTTGTTTATGTTAGCAACTGTTCCTTCCATTCTATTTTTAGTAAGATAACCCCGTGAAGCATCAGTTATCTTAAGTGACACATTCCATATTCTTTCACAAAAATTTCCTTTTTTCACTATGTATTTCTCACTCAACACAAAAACAGACACGAAGGCAAGCAGAACATAAACAAACTAATTATCCATAGAATTTGCCAGGTACTCAAATCGAAATTACGTCATGGTTACAGTAAAATTCATAAACAAATAATAAATCTAAGTTAAGTAAAATGCGTAGAAGAAGAAGAATTATCTTTCAACAAATTCGATATGCGATACGGTGTTGCAATTAATTAACTTCACGTTAATTAATATTCTAACTCATGCGGTAGATACTTAGTTTCACTTTAACATAGCATTTTGCTTTTAAACTATCATCTAGCTCTGGCACGTGTGTGGGGATCCGAGATCTTCTTCTACTTGAAGTGAAAGAACCCAATTTGAAATTTATTAAATTTAATTAAAATTTTATTAAGTTAAAAACGTTTCTAAAAAAACTTTCCAATCTTATGTTTTATTGCTACTTTTATTTCCACGTCTATATTCTCTTTAAAAATAACTAAAAAATAAGTTTAAAGCTTAATGAAAATGTAGAGAAATATTTCTGCTTGCTTTCTTTATTTGAAAACTAAATAAAATTCTAACTGAAAAACTAAACTCTCAGCTTTAACAAATATTTTATAAAAAAAAAAATAATTAAGTTTTAGTACTACTTAATTAAAGAGTCCAGTAAATAAAATTTTTAATGTTTGTAAAAATATTTTTTTAACTCTTTCAGATGAATTTCTTCATTTCCTACAGACGTTTAAAACAGATAGTGGATTCGAAAAAGGCAATTAGTTTCTGTGCATATCTCTTAAAGTCAAAATCTACTAATTATTTACACTTAACCTACTGAGATTAAATGTCAATCAATCAAATAAACAACTGAAATTTATAATAACGATGTTTACTTGCTGAACGATAAAAATGGAAGTTTTGGCGGAGTATAATATGACCAATGAAACAGACGAAGATGGTGGTAATATATTTATACTTCCATGGTGGCAACAGTTAGTTTGGAGCATAGTTTTTGGAGTCATGATTTTTGTGGCAACAGGTGGAAATGCGATTGTGATGTGGATTGTGCTCGCACATAAGCGAATGCGAAGTGTGACAAACTATTTCCTCGTGAACTTAAGCTTAGCTGATATGATGGTTTCAACATTGAATGTTATATTTAACTTCGTTTACATGCTGGATGGTGACTGGCCATTTGGTGAAGCTTACTGTAAGATATCTAACTTCATAGCAATCGTGTCAGTTGCTGCTTCAGTATTTACACTAATGGCGATATCTTTTGACAGGTAAGAATCTAAATTACCTTAATAAATGTGTTTAATTTATTTTTATGTAACGTTTTATCGCATGCATGCTATAGCTGAAAATATGTGACAGCTATTATAAAGCTTATTTTCAATGGAATTTTTATTTCCAATGATAAGAAAAATGATATTCCGGATCAAATTACGGTAAAAAGTATCTGCACTAAAGGTGCCGGAACTTTTAACAGTAAAATCCATTTTTACCGGAACATGTTATGAAACAGAAAATATGATATATTTTATGGTTAAAATGGATTTTACGATGCACCTAAAATTTCCTTACTTCATACCAAAATTTAATTTGAAATCTATTACAGTGCAGTGTAGTGAATATTTTGTGAGATATTTCTGTATCCTCAATTATTTACCATGAAGCTTTCTTTGTTTAAAACAGAGTATTTCGTAAAAGGGAATTTTTGTTTTAGGGATTTGAACAAAATGTGTGAGCAAGCTTGGAGAATGTGATTTATGTAATTGCGCGTAAATAAAATTTTTTGACTTACTCTGCGTTTTTTTTTTTTTTTTTTTTTTTTCCATAACGTCTTATATTAGGTGTTAATTCTATCTTCGTATTTTTAAGAATTTTTTTAAAACCATCCTACTTAGTTTAGTTTTTTCGAGTTTAAAATAGAATCATGACTTTTTAATATTACGAAAGTAACATCTGATATAAATTTTGATCTATGCATTCCCTACGTCTTTAAATCTGTAAAAAAATAGATACAAAGAATAAATAAATAATTTTAGATAATAATATGTTATGTTATTTTATTGGGGTAAGCTTTTTTTATTTTTGAAAAAATTATTTTTATCTTAAACAATGAACTAAATGTAGCATAAAATATTATTGAAGTAGACTTTTCATCCTTTAGGCCATTGTTTCTCAACGGGGGCGATACCGCCCCCCTGGGGACGTTTGGAGTATGCTGAGGGGTGGTGAACTTGCTTCGGCAGGGGGGGCGTTGGATATGTTTTGGATTGTAGGGGGGCGATGAGCATGTTTTGCCAATCAAATTTAATTAACTTACAAAAAAAATTTTAAATTAAATTTATTTAATAAATAAAATTAATCTAAAGTTAATAATTTAAAAAAAAGATTAAGTTAATAAAATAAATTAAGATTATCCGATACACCTTTTGTACCACCAATAAAACGAACTTATACGACACCTATTCTCCGAACCAACACAGCGCATCGCATTAGTCAGTAGTTTTTGCCTCTGATTTATTCAAGCTATTTCGCGAATGGCGGAAATCGAAGTGCATGAGATTTCGGTATGAATGTTTGATTTGACCCGTGTTTCTTATGATGATTTTCGTTGCCTTCTTTACAGTTTTTTTCCCAGTTTCGATCCGATCTCATTATTTATTTGGCCAAGTATGTATTCGCATTAGTACTTTACTATAAATTATTTATTAATTTGGAGAAATAGTTGATTTTCTTTCATCGTTTGTATTTTGCTGCCACCAACAGTGTCAGTAAACAAAAAGAAGTGTCATCAATACCGTGCCACGTACTTGAAGTCGGTATTTGTTCAATCGTTGTTGAACTCTCAACTTCCCATGTGCTTACTTTGTAATAAAGTTTTATCTAATGATACAATGAAAACTTTCCGCTAACAGGAGCATTTGCAAAAAACTCATTCTCACAAACAAAATAAAGATATTTAATTTTTTGCGAACATCCAAGACACGTTTCTGAAGGCACCTTCGGTCTCAGAGTTACTAGCATCATCATCACAAAAATGCGACGATTGTTTGATAGCTTCTTATAATATATCACCATTTATTGCTAATTCTGAGAAAGCTCATACCATCGTCGCAGAGTTGATACTGACGGTTATCAAGGAAGTTTTAGAAACAGTTGTACACCATCCAGCCACATCCAATGTAATCAAACCTATCCCATTGAGCAACGATGCAGTGCTGGGACGAAATGGTGAGATGGCTGAAGACGTTGAAGTTTCTTTATGCAAACTTTTGATATTCAACGAATTTTCCCTTCAAGTTGAAGAATCAACCTTGCCATGCAATGTAGGCTTTACTGTAGGCGTAGGTCCGGTTTGTAAAGGTAGGAAAAAGTAATACAAGAGATGCTTTTTGCAAGAAGCTTGATTGTAGATACCAAAGGTAAATCTATTTTTAATTCGGTCCCAGATTATTTTACAGAGAAAAACATTCCTATTGCGAATATTATATCGATTGCCACTGATGGATCTCCTGCAATGGTGGGTCGAATCGTGGGTTTATCACCCTTTTGAAAAGGGAAATACAAATATTTTAGCTGTTCACTGCGTGAATCACAGGCAGCATTTAGTAGAAAAATTTCAGCGACCGTTTGCATCACTTATTGCAGTATGTCATATTTGCTGTGTACAAAATTCTCAGTAATGCTCTCAACGATTGAAGAATTCAATCACTTGCTACTACACTCCGAGATTCTCTGACTATCCAAAGGAGCCTGTCTCAATAGGTTTTGTTACCTTTTCGATTCTGTGCTTGAGTTCCTCTAAAAAATAGATGTAGCTCTGAGAGATAGATTGCTAGAATTCAAGAAAAACTTTGGCGGATTTATTTGTAAAATTTATTGGGTTTAATTTGCAACTTCCAGCAACGAGCTCAATTTGATCCCTTCATAATCAGTCATTTCTGCTTTCTAAAAAAACTCATTTTGTGGAAGCAGAATTTTGGTTGGAATGAGTACAGCCAAGCAGATTTAACTCGCTCTGATGATGCACAAGAATATTGTCAACACATTGACTCTTTGCACGAAGATTTTTCTGACCGTTTTAAAGATGTTTTGTTCCCTGGAAGTCCTTTAACGGGTTATGAACCCTTTTGTGAATATTAAAACAGCAGAGGTTCAGATTTATGAGGAATCAGTCGAACTTTCAGCTAATGAAACTTTGAAGTGGTGATCGTCTCAGAGAATTTTGGCTTCAAAGAAACATCAGTCGCCTCTACCCTGGACTGCGGACTATCATTAAAATTTTTTTAAATGCCTTCCCTTCCTCCTACCTTGTCGAACGTGGATTCAGTCTTGTTACGGAAAAAAGAGAAATCAACTCGAAATTGTGCAACAAGGGAACTTGCGTCTTCACCTTACTAAAAAAATTTAACCGAACGTTAAAAGACTAATGTTTCGTTGATACTACTTTTTAGTGTAAAAAAATATTTTGAGTGGTTTTTTAATTATCTAATTAAGAATAAATTATTCTTTTTAGGCATAGGTTTCTTTGTTGTATTTTTTTCATTACTGTATTTATTTTAATTATAACAAATAGACTGCGAATACCTGCCGTGAGAAAAGTATCGATAAATGTACACATTATTTTTTTTAAAAACCAAAAAATTTAACTCTTAAAAAATTGCTTAATGTTGTCTCTTATAATTTAGCACACCTCGCTCCATCACCATGCTCTAAATAACTGGATTTTTACAAAGGGGTGCGTTGAAGTGTTTTTTTACTCCTTAAGGGGGCAGCAACATTAAAAAGATTGAGAATCTATGCTTTAAGCACTAGTTTAGGAATTGAGACTAAAAAATTAACTTTTAAGAGCTTAAAAAATAGTAAAAGATAATTTTGAATATGAATTTCTAGCAATATGTGTTTAACTTATATAATAATTACATCATTCATTGCAATATATCATAAAAATTTCATGCATATTTCATATTTGAAGAGCTTAGTGGAAGAAGCAGCTAAGTGAATATTTTTTTTAAAAAGATTTCTGGAGGGAACTTCTTATTTAAATTACATTTAAATACATAACATTCATTTATGTTGCTAAATCCATTCATTCCGAAGAGACTTGGTGGAAGAACGGCAAAGTGACTAGACGACAAATAGTCTATAAACAATCCTAGAAAATCTCTTGCTTGGCAACGAACGCTAAGGTATGGGGGAAAAGTTGGCGAAAATGAAAAATTTGCAGCAGCAACTTCCATACATTAAGGAGAAATTGAGGTATTTTTACGAATCAATAATTAAAAAAGACAAGAAAAATAACCCTTAAACAGCTTCACCATGCAATTTCTTTGTTTCGGGTTCGCTTTAGCTTGTGATTCAGACACATTACCCTGGTAAAAAATTTAATTTTTTTTCAAAGCTGAAAATAAATGCTATTTTGTGCTTAGGCAACATTTTCAGTTTATTATTATTGTTACTTGCTGTATCTTTGTTTTTCCTTTTGAAATAAAATTAAATAATCAACAAATCGGTAATGATCAACATTGTAAAATCATGCACAAAATTAAAAAGAGCTATATGCAGACACAATCATTCGGTACAATTCGACTGCTTGAGATCAAATCCTGATAGTCAAAAATTACCACAATTACATATTTATCCCATTCGGTAACCTGTAAATACCTATTTCCACAGTACTCATAGTAGGTATCTGGATACGTATATAAGTATATATAGTACATATTAAAACAACATCAATTAACTACTATCAGTAATACCGATTACCATCAGATACCGATTATATCGGATTATTTTATTTAAATTGTAAATAGGAAAAATGTCATCAACAATTTTTAAGATGTGCGCGATCGTTTAAAATATTAAGTGTTAAATCCGGAATGATAAGCGTACTTATAAGTTTTGCAAAATAAAATAGTAACTTTTTCATGAAAATTAAGGTGACACATGAATGAAGCACAGATATAGATAATAAAGCTTGTTTTTGCTCCCTGTTAGGAGACATTCTTGAAATGGTAACCTAAATTATGAAAAATAAGAATCGAGTAACTAATCATGACCTCGTAGCTTACCACTATAAAAAAACTAAAAACTGTTTCATAAACATTTTTTTTAAAATTGAAATGTATCTTTTTTGCATGAAACGGCATTATTTTTAATAAAATTGAAAATAATTTTTATTTTAGAAACTGTACCTAGATATTTTTTGTATTAATATGAAGAAAAATACTTGTATTTAATTCAGAAATATCTTTCGATGCAAAGAAATGATATAACATTTCGATCACAATTCTTGCCAATTAAACCGAATTCTTGCCAATTAAAGTGATGCATACCGGTGAAATATCTAATCCGTGAAAGTTGAAATCACGTTGTCTCTGAATCTTTTTTGATCGGTTTTCAGATTAACGAGGCTACATAAAACTTGATACCACTTTCTTCCAAATTAAGATTGCTAAAATTTTATTCTATGAATATTAGCCTAAATATATGTATGCCTATTTCATTTTTCAAACAAAAATATATTCAATGAAAGGCGTTAAAAATCATCCATGATAACAAGCAAATTCTTACCAAAAAATCATTAAAATCTTCTTTTATAAAAGATCTGGAATCAAATAAATAGAACCATAAAAATCTTGTGAGTTATCCCTTCACAAACATATTGAAACATATAGATTGAACGAAAGAACTAAAAAGAGAAACGTAGAAACTTAAGCCCTCATTTATTCAAATTCACTAAAGTGTCGCTTAGCCGGTTCTTCCACTAAACTTTTCATTTATTAGTTATTTTTCTCAAACACGCAAAAGACAATTTCTATCTTCAGGCAAATTACTTTAAATTACATAATTTTGATAAATTATTTCAATACTGTTAAATAATAAATAGTAAATTACTGTTGTTTTAACTGTGCAAATCATTTTCATCAAACATATAACTGCATGCGTATGCAATGCTTTTAAACTATTTATTACATCACATTTTAAAAAAAATTTATTCAGCATAACTCACAATATACTTAGAATTCAGGTATTTATAATTGTGAACTAACGTTTCCTTATTTGTAGAATCCTTAAAAGTTCATTAGATAATTTTTATTTAATTTTTCTTATACATGATATCATTACATAAAATTACAATATTCTCTATAGGAGTTCCATGAACCCAATGCATGGGTATTTATATCTTTTATCTAAAAGTAATTAAACTGTTCTTTTATCGTAAAAAGTGGGTGTGACCACGACGTTTCATATCAGGAATTGTCACCTCCATTACAGAGGATCAAATACTCCACCCAATACGTGTTTAAGACAGAAAAAATGACGAATTTAATCAAAAGTATTGAGACGCCAATGTTAAATGGCATGATTTTTACTTAGATACATTTATTACAAAATGGAGTTTTCTTTCGTATAAACGAAGTATGTATTACAACTGGGTATTTCATTTAATCGGTTGGGATTGTAATATCAGTGTTTTTATGCTCTGATTATTATAAAATCGAGGTAAAGAAAAAAGTTTTCGAATTAAAATGTGCATGCATAGTATGCAAAAATATAATCTGCATAATATCGTTAATTTTTAAGTATTATTAAGTTAATCTTTAAAAAAAGTAAATATTGTCTGAATTTTTCTGCAATTATTTTTATCTATTTAATAAATAGGAATCTCTGGTAAGGAATCTCTGGAATCTTTTAGGTAGGAATCTCTGTTTAAGTTATGAATCTAAAGGTACTATCTGAAGCTTGTAAAGTTTTAATCTGAAATATTTTAAATCACAAGTTAACAATTAATTTAATAAATATTTTCTTACAATTTTCTAATTCCTATAATTTTAAGATATCATTCAAAATTGTATTGTTTCTTTCCTGTTGATTTTTTCCCTACTAAAGTAAAAATAATTTCCTTCTTAAATTATTTCGCCATTTAGACTTTTTATTGAAGCAAAACGAGGTGTGTTCTAAGTTTATAAGCGAAAAGAAGAATTAATGAATGTAGAGCTTTATAAAACCGATTTCTCTATCTTCCAGTTCAATAGCTGCTCTAAAATAAAATAAAAAACCTATTTTTCTACAAAACTAGATTAACGAAATCTGTATCAAGAAAGTTCATATCAAGTATTATGTTGGCAGCATTTTAAACTAAAATCTAGGAAATTTTTATAAAGCTTTAAATTTAGAATTTTTCTTGAAATATTCATTTTTATAAAATATATTTAGTTCCCTTAGCTTGCCTTTTAGATCTTTTTTAATTTTCAATTCAAAACACTGGTAATCACTTTATCGATCTAGAAAAAAACACCATTTTAAAATGCATGCATTAAAATTTTTTTGGGAGCTGTTAGCCTGGCACGAAAAATTTGCAGCTTTTGCTCTCAAATTTTCCATTATCTATGAAAAATATTTTTAACCTTTTTAGACTTTACTTTAGACTTATAATGTTTGGATCCCTGCCTCCAAAATAATAAAATAAAATTTTAATTAAATATTTAAAGAAAAATTGTCAAAAGTAATTGGATACCTCAAAAAATTGATCATAAAAATTATGGGAAAATAAGCAGTGAAAGCTTTTTTAAAAAATGATAAAAGAACCATGTTGATTTGAGTTGCTATGTTTAACAAAATTTTAAAAAAAAACTTTGCGAAAATCCATGGAAATAATTGTCAAAAAATCAACTAGTTATGTGAATTTAGGATGAAATCGCCACAAATTGAGTGATTCGAATGAGTTCTCACTCAAATGAGCGATACGAGTTTCTCGATTCTTAATACTGTAGATTTAAATTTTTAAAAAATATTTATTGCTTGCTTATTTTTAAAAAAAAAACAATTTTAAAATTGCATGTGATTGGTTAGATGATTTTTTTTATATCGTTACGAATCTTGAAAAAATAATTACTCGAATACCTCAATTAAATTTTAGATGCTCTAATACAGTCGGATTAAAATTACCAGGCAAGAATCCGCAGCAGTAATTGCTAAAAAAATGATCGAAGAGACAACGTGACTTTACGCTGAAATCAAGCGCGAGTATTGAAATGTGATCGCTGAAATGAATTATTCGTGTATCTCAATAATAATGAATTAAGAATATTGTGCTTTCAGAAACCACGAAGAAATTCATTGCAAGGAATTTCGAAAGAGTGATTAGCAACGCTATTTGAATTTACCGGAATCGTTGCGAATCAAGTCCATCGAAAAAAAATAAATATAATTGAGATGTGCAATTTGAAATTATCGTATTACAATAAAAGCAAAATTAAAATATCGGATTTTTAAATACCATGAGAAAATTCCCAATTATAATTCCCAAAAAAGCGGGCAACAACATTTTGCATACTGAAAATGGAACAAATAAATTTTATCTATAAAGTAAATGTTACATAGCGCGATTTGTGTATCGTATTATGGTGTGAAAAATATCGGGATCTTGAAAACATGAGGAAATTCACGGGAAAAAATGCCAGAAAAATGATCGAAATCGAACATGGATTTGCGATTGAGTCGGCGAAAAACGAGATGCGTATTTTATACTTTTATATTCAACCTGTAACGAGGTCGCTTCTCATGGCGATTTATATTTGATGTTTATCCATTTTCCTTGTAATGGCCGATCCCGTTGATGACTGGCTACCGGTTTATATTAGAGCTCTAATAGATAGTTAGATAGATAGAAACTACTATGGAAGATGTGTGGCAGAAAAATCACACCAATTCAGTCAAACTCACGATATCTTATGTTAATATTTAAATGATTTGAATAACGATTTATAACTAAAAAGCTCTTTGGAAATTAAAGTAAACCTAATAGCGTCAATATTTAATGGGGTTTAACAAAAAATAGATTTTTGATGCTCATTTGTCATGACATTTTAAGATATAAAGAATGAAGATTTTATAAAGATATAATATTTATATATATATAAGAAAAAGATATAAAGGTCTTTCAAACAAGAAGAAAAAAATTTTTAAAATTATTTTAAAAGATATTTATATATTTAAATGAATTTTTAAAATTTAAAAGAAAAAGAAAATAAGGAAAAGATTTATTATAGGATTATAAGAAATGATGAAAAGCTCTATTTTCACTTCAATTTTACAATGCTCCTCCCACTATTGTATTAATATGTTCGGCTATATTAATACAATATTAGAAAGCACTATTTTTTTAATCGTGCGTGCTGATGACAAGATTGTTTATTTTCCTTATTTTGCTTCATTTCATTTTTCCTAATTGTTTAAAAAGAAAATTCGTAAATATTTTTTTAAAAACATTTTTCAACAATTTTTCATCTCCTTAAAAAAATCTATATCTCTTTTCTTGTTTCCTCTATATTATTTACGTATTTTATGAGTTCTACGTACTTTCAGCTTACACACAATAAATATTATTACTTTTCTTAATTTTCTTCGTCTATCTCTCTTTTCTTTCATCCTCTTCTTGCTTGTATTATGCTATTATATATATATATATATATATATATATATATATATATATATATATATATATATATATATATATATATATATATATATATATATATATATATATATATATATATATATATATATATATATATATATATATATATATATATATATATATATATATATATATATATATATATATATATATATATATATATATATATATATATATATATATATATATATATATATATAATATGTATATATATATGTTATATGTTATATATATATATATTTTATGAAAGCATCAATAGTTCGAGAATAGTATATTTTGACTAGTTAAAATCTGTCTCTGTAATTAGCCACTTGCCATCCATGACACGCACCTTAAAATGAAAGTGGATCAGAGATGGTTAAAATCGCAATTATTACACAGTTCACTTTTATGAATAATAACAGTATACTTAGTTTTTGTCTCTGCTCTGCTATCTTTAACAGTTCATTTGTAATGTGAGGACTGGCTATCATCTACTTTTTCTCAGTTCATCGAAAAAATCTTGGTGACAAAAGTAGGTATGGTGGGAGTTAGGAGGTCGGGTGTTAAGTTGATTCACGTGGGCTGATGACAAGATTGTTTATTTTCCTTATTTTGCTTCATTTCATTTTTCCTAATTGTTTAAAAAGAAAATTCGTAAATATTTTTTTAAAAACATTTTTCAACAATTTTTCATCTCCTTAAAAAAATCTATATCTCTTTTCTTGTTTCCTCTATATTATTTACGTATTTTATGAGTTCTACGTACTTTCAGCTTACACACAATAAATATTATTACTTTTCTTAATTTTCTTCGTCTATCTCTCTTTTCTTTCATCCTCTTCTTGCTTGTATTATGCTATTATATATATATATATATATATATATATATATATATATATATATATATATATATATATATATATATATATATATATATATATATATATATATATATATAATATGTATATATATATATATATATATATATATATATATATATATAATATGTATATATATATGTTATATGTTATATATATATATATTTTATGAAAGCATCAATAGTTCGAGAATAGTATATTTTGACTAGTTAAAATCTGTCTCTGTAATTAGCCACTTGCCATCCATGACACGCACCTTAAAATGAAAGTGGTTTGCACAATAATAGACTAATGAGATAAACTGTTTTTAGACTACTCGTCGCAGATTACAAACTCTCGACTGTATATTCCAAAACTTATTACAGGCACTTCTTCTTTGTAACTTCATGATTTAAATTAAACTTTTAATCTAGTTCAAATTAAGTTGTGGAAAAAGTTTTTCTGGAAGAAAAGAATCAGAGCATGTTGTTTAGGTTGTATTAAAATCCTAAATTCTATCTTTTAAAGTAAAGAGGGAACATTTCATTTTTTAAGAAAATGCAAGTTTAATAGATTAAATGATTAAAGTATTACATCCAAAAGCAATTAATTTTTTTTTCATTTTTTTCGCTAGGTTTTATTTTAATTTTGCATTCCCTTACACAGGGCTGCCATTTTTATACGTTTCAGTGGAAAATGTCTTGTAGTGGTAGCTAGGTTTTTACTTTGATTTATGATTTTTTGTTTTGTAAATTTGGTTTAAAGTTATTTTTCCCACCACTACGAAAGAAAATAATAATTTGAAATGCTCTAATTCGTTCCAGCTCTAAGTGGCTTTTAAAATTTTCGTAAAATTGCTAAAAATTCCGTTAAATTTAATCATTAGCTGGTTGCTGTTATATTTAAGATTATTGTTATTTATTTATTTATTCAGTGTTAAATTTAAAATATTATTTATTATTATAATAATTATACTGTAAAACCAGGTATAACTTAAAAATTGGTATTCAGTATTGACAAAAGTAATTCAGGTATAATTTATAAAAAAAATTTATACTGTTATAGTTAAAGAAGTTAAACTAACCAGGGTTATATTTAAATTATATATTGGTTCGTAAACGTGGTTATAATTTATTTTTAATTTCATGGATCATTTTAACCTATAATGTCCTTTAATAAAATAATAATATAATAGATCGTATAAAATTTGGAATAACTATTTAATAGTTTACTTTTGCGTTGTGAACAATTTAAATCAAAAATCAAATAACGTATCTAAAATATTCTACTAATTACAACGTGATTCTAATGTTAAATTAATTAGTATATTCATACCTTAAAACTAACATTTACATTCAGTATTTACTATTTCTCCAACGTGCTCGTGCAGGCCATCCACGTGACTCGAAAATCTGTTAGCAAATTTAATCTGCTAAGCCAAACAGCAATTTGGACTGTAATTAATTTTAAGCCATGATAATTGGCATTATTTAACGAAATATTTAGTTATTTAAAAAAAAGGAATTATAGATAACCTTAGAGAATCACGGCACTAGACTGCACGTGCACGAAATTTAATCCTATCCATGGAATTAGCACGAGGCATAGTCAGAATTAAAGACAAATATTACTTTTAAAAACAAAAATGTATTAAAACATAATTCTTGGTTACAACATATATAAAACATTCTTCTTAACACACTAATTAGAATGTCTTAGGAATTCAAAATTTTGGTGCAACATCTCCAAAACAAAATTTAAAATGTTACAATAATTTAATATATATTATGGAAAATAATTCACATTTTACAACTTATAAAAATTGGGCTGGGTTTTAAAAAAAAGATTATTCGCACGTGGTTTAAGATTATCGGCGTAATTAGATTTTTACGTATCTATTTTAAGTTAATTTTAACATTATAATACTCTTCGTCATTGTTAATTAAAGACGTTCGACATTGTTAATTGAAATTGATTACTAATTTAATACGCTAATTTTAAATTAAAAATACTTATCGGTCATCCGGTCCCTGGATCCAGGGCCTAGTAGCCTTAAAACGTCTACCTAAAAAACGTGCTACTTTTAAGGAAAAAATTACGAGAGTGGCTAACGCGCTCTGCGTCGAAGATTCGAAAAAGAGGAGGGAGAAAAACAGCGCCCTCTGGCAAGCTCTGATAGGCTCTCCTACCATTACGTCACTCCTCTTCTTCCATTACATCACTCCTCTTCAGCCATTTACTGCCTGTTGGGGAAAAAATCGTTTGCACGCGACCCAGCCACCAGCCAATTTTACAAAACAGATTAAAACATTAAAAATAAAATTAAAATAGTTTTAACAATTCAATTAATGGTTCGTGATGTTTCGATTTTTTTTGTTTATTAAAATTTATGTACCGACGAAAATTAATAAATAACATTCCATCCCGTCAAGGGGAAAAAAAAAGATTTTTTTTTTATTTTTTTTATAAGACTTATTGACAAACCTCCCCATAACTATCTACTGAACACACATATTAATCGAAACATCACAACCTCACAACATACTAGCTTATGACCCATGAGTGAGGACCTGGATCAGAGATGGTTAAAATCGCAATTATTACACAGTTCACTTTTATGAATAATAACAGTCTACTTAGTTTTTGTCTCTGCTCTGCTATCTTTAACAGTTCATTTGTAATGTGAGGACTGGCTATCATCTACTTTTTCTCAGTTCATCGAAAAAATCTTGGTGACAAAAGTAGGTATGGTGGGAGTTAGGAGGTCGGGTGTTAAGTTGATTCACGTGGGCTCCAAGTCTGGGGAAATGCTGTAAGTTAAGGCAAGTGGGCTCCGGATTCTTCCACTTCTCTGCAACTGTGCTTACTATACATTGGAACTACTGGATGGTTGTGGCATACGAGTCTATGAGCTTCTCGACCATGACACATCCTAGGATTGTTACTCCATGTGATTGGAAAGTCCAGAAGATGCTGAAGATCTGATTTATTTGCAGCGGATGTTATTGAAATTTTGGGTCATCCGTCCAGCGGTCAGCCTTACGTTCCAGGTGGCTGCATTTACTCAGGCAACAACCGTGGCCATCGGTCGGTGTCTTAGGTCTCTGAAAGATCAACTTCTCTCTTCTTCCATGGGAACTCAGCTCAGGATTGTTCTTGACTTCAGAAAGATCAACTTCTCTCTTCTTCCATGGGAACTCAGCATCGGAATAACCTCCAACCCCTCTCTACCAATCACCAAGCAGCTGCTTGAATTAGTTGGTGCACTTAACATCCTCTTACTTGTTAAAGTATTCTTATCCACAGAAGTTAACAATTTCTTTTATCTCTGATCGCATCCTCCCTCATGAGTTCATACACATAAAATTAAAACAGTTTTTCATTTTTTACCTTCCCTTTACACTACCAAAACTTTTAATTGTTTTGCATTACTATTATGTCCATCGACACTAAACGTATTTCATCCTACATCGTTATTTTTTTTAATTTTTTTAACTAATTTAATTATCTCAATAAATCTTCAATTTTCATAAATATCAATTTCGATACCTCCTCTCAGCCTCATATGTAATACTTTATTAATTATAGTATCAACTCAAAATCAATTTCGTCAATCTCAATTAACTCATCATTAATTCAAAATTAGCTTAATTATTTAATCAATCATAATTCCAGTATTAATTCATCACTAAATTTTAAATCAATTTTTGCAATTACAAATCACTTTACCTTTTCCTTCGAGTGCGTAGGTTATAGTCATGAATTTTTTTCTTCACCTCAACAGCTGGAGAATTAACTTCCTCATTGTTTACATAACCCCTATCTACACGAGTGTCTGACAAATGTTCACAATAAAATAATGCAATAAAATTTGAAGTTACTCTGACACTCGGAATAACAACGGGAGTATTGCTCGCAGCTAAAATTTCCGTGTTTTCACTTGATTCATCCATAATAATAAATTATTTAACTAATAATCGAAATCAACCTATTCAGTATGACAATAACCTAGCTCACCTACTACTATAATAATACACAGTTTTGCAATAAAACATTTTAAAAACATATATTACAAACCTTCATTGATATACACAAAATCATAGTAATTACCATAACAGAAATAAATAAAAATAATTCCGAAAAATAACATGATAAAATTTTACACTTCAAAGCATAAGTTCATATTGCGTACATATATAATTTTTTTTCCGTATTACACATTATATAACCACTTATTTTAGTAGTAGTATTTACTTTAATTTAAGCTTATCGCGACTGGTCATGGCACCAGTGTTAAATTTAAGATTTATGTTATTTATTTATTTATTCAGTGTTAAATTTAAAATATTATTTATTATTATAATAATTATACTGTAAAAGCAGGTATAACTTAAAAATTGGTATTCAGTATTGACAAAAGTAATTCAGGTATAATTTATGAAAAAATTTATACTGTTATAGTTAAAGAAGTTAAACTAACCAGGGTTATATTTAAATTATATATTGGTTCGTAAACGTGGTTATAATTTATTTTTAATTTCATGGATCATTTTAACCTATAATGTCCTTTAATAAAATAATAATATAATAGATCGTATAGAATTTGGAATAACTATTTAATAGTTTACTTTTGCGTTGTGAACAATTTAAATCAAAAATCAAATAACGTATCTAAAATATTCTAATAATTACAACGTGATTCTAATGTTAAATTAATTAGTATATTCATACCTTAAAACTAACATTTACATTCAGTATTTACTATTTCTCCAACGTGCTCGTGCAGGCCATCCACGTGACTCGAAAATCTGTTAGCAAATTTAATCTGCTAAGCCAAACAGCAATTTGGACTGTAATTAATTTCAAGCCATGATAATTGGCATTATTTAACGAAATATTTAGTTATTTAAAAAAAAGGAATTATAGATAACCTTAGAGAATCACGGTACTAGACTGCACGTGCACGAAATTTAATCCTATCCATGGAATTAGCACGAGGCATAGTCAGAATTAAAGACAAATATTACTTTTAAAAACAAAAATGTATTAAAACATAATTCTTGGTTACAACATATATAAAACATTCTTCTTAACACACTAATTAGAATGTCTTAGGAATTCAAAATTTTGGTGCAACATCTCCAAAACAAAATTTAAAATGTTACAATAATTTAATATATATTATGGAAAATCATTCACATTTTACAACTTATAAAAATTGGGCTGGGTTTTAAAAAAAAGATTATTCGCACGTGGTTTAAGATTATGGGCGTAATTAGATTTTTACGTATCTATTTTAAGTTAATTTTAACATTATAATACTCTTCGTCATTGTTAATTAAAGACGTTCGACATTGTTAATTGAAATTGATTACTAATTTAATACGCTAATTTTAAATTAAAAATACTTATCGGTCATCCGGTCCCTGGATCCAGGGCCTAGTAGCCTTAAAACGTCTACTTAAAAAAACGTGCTACTTTTAAGGAAAAAATTACGAGAGTGGCTAACGCGCTCTGCGTCGAAGATTCGAAAAAGAGGAGGGAGAAAAACAGCGCCCTCTGGCAAGCTCTGATAGGCTCTCCTACCATTACGTCACTCCTCTTCTTCCATTACATAACTCCTCTTCAGCCATTTACTGCCTGTTGGGGAAAAAATCGTTTGCACGCGACCCAGCCACCAGCCAATTTTACAAAACAGATTAAAACATTAAAAATAAAATTAAAATAGTTTTAACAATTCAATTAATGGTTCGTGATGTTTCGATTTTTTTTGTTTATTAAAATTTATGCACCGACGAAAATTAATATATAACATTGCCACTCTTCAAAATATTTTTCACAAAGCGTAGTAGTTGGCAGCCAAACTTAAATTTGAATCATAAGTGTAAATTTGAATAGCAGAGTAAATTTGAATCATAAATTCTAGAATTTTGATAAATTTTGTCTTGTGGACAGATACATAAAATCTCTAAACTGCCTCTTGCATGTTTCCTACAGTTATGGTTTTAAAATATCGTGCTCTTTACCTAAGTTTTAAATTTTTGATGAATCTGTAGCTTTTTCTGTTTCTAATATCCTAGAAATTCTAAAATAAAAATAATGAAGAGAAAATATTTTCATTGTTATTTCTCCCGTTTGAAAGTAAGACGTCTAAAGTTTATATATAAGCTGCCTATGATCTAAGTTTTGAGTCTAAGAATCTATTACAGAATCTAAGTTTTACTTTACCTAAGATTTGACAATTCAAATTTAAAGTAACCTAAAATAAGAGCAAGTTAAAATATATGCTTGATTCCAAATGTTCGAATTTACAAGAAAAAATGCATTTAATTTGTTAAGCTTTATTTTAAATAGAAGAAAAAAAATTCACATTTTCAAATTAAAACGCTATTTGTTATAACGTCTTCAAAAGTTTACATATATCAGTTATGATTATTAAGTTAAATAAATTGATCCATTCAAAATAACGATGAAATTGTTTTGATGATTTGATATATATATATTAGGTTTTTTATTAGGAACAATAATGCAACTAGAAAAAGAATAAGTATTGTATATAGAACACATTTTTCAAAACCTAGATGGCTAAGAGATCTACAAATTTTTGGCATGCAGTTGACTCACAGTAAGCCATAATTGCCTGGCGAACCACCTTCACCGAATTGGCATTTTCACGAGTCCTAATTGCCCACTTTCATAAAAACTGTAATTTATTTAAATGGGTAAAGATGTACATGGAATCAACCGATACAGACATTCCCGCAAGTTGAGTGAACGTATCTTCTTTAGCATAATAATGACTATCCCATACTGCTGGCACATGTACGGAGCAATCTAAGGATAGGGTTTAGTCTGAAGGAACACCGTAAAAATTCCTGATCAAATTACGGTATTAGGTGCCGGCAATATGGGTGCATCATCCGTAATATTCATTGAACCGTAAAATCATTATCTATAAAATTCACTTTTACTGTAAAATATTCTACCGTTATTATTACAGTAATTTTTATTTAATTAAGGTGATCTAGTGATTTTGCGATAATTATTCAAGTTTTAGATTAATTAAAATTTAATGATTAGATTAAACTTAAGCTATGTTCAAAGTTAAGGTTGGATGTAAAAAGGTTTCAAGCCGGATTAGGTACAGGTTAAGATCAGACCCCTTACATGTTTCGGTAAAAATGGATTTTACGGTAAAAATTACCAGCACCCGGAGAGCCCATTTCAATTCCCAGGTTTTGCATCAAGGGACTATATTTTATGAAATTCAAACAAATCTTATCAGGGAAGACGTTTCATTCAAAAAGTCATGTAAAAAAGTCAGAGGAATGATTAGAGACATGACATTAGCTACATTCTATGTTCCTCTAAATGCTTGAATACATTTGGCGATAAATCATTTGGTAAGTATACCTTTTAGTTCATTCGGAAATTTCTATTTACTATAAATACAAAAATGTTAAATAAACGCGGCTCTAGAACACATGATTTCCATTGAGAGTACAGAGAATATCTGGATTTTTACGGATAGTAAGAGCTCAGTTCAATAGCTGAGTAATTGGCAAAACATGAGTGACAGAATTGGCCTAAATATCATCGACAATTTGATGACTTACTCTTATCACAATGATATACATCTTCAGTGGATCCCCTCCCACGTGAACCTTCACTTTAATGATCTGGCCGATGAACTGGCCAAGGAGGGCTCCAATGATCCCATAGATAGTAGTGGCCTTCTAACATACAATGAAATCTATGCAAAAGTAAAGGCCGACAATAATAGGACTTGGAGGATTCCACCTAGTCGTGAATGGTATCAACAGAATTGTCCTGGGGCTACCCTGGAGCTAAAAGGTGATAGAAAACTACAGACAGCTATCACAAGACTAATCACTGGTCATACCCGCAGACTAACATTTGTTCAGGGCCAAAAGACGTTCCCTGCATGCCGAAAATGTAATGCTCACCAGGCTTCACCTGATCATTTGCTGTCCTGTATGGGACTGGAGAAAAATTTTATTTTGGAGGATCCGGAGATGGTGTTTGATTTTCTATCGGTGAACGGTCTCCTGGTCTTGGTCTAACCTTGTTCTGGGCCAAGAGAAATAAGTACCACCACCACAAAAATGTTATTATCCATGTTAGAGTTTTTTTAACATAAAAACCAGAACATGTATAAAAGCATGTATCGTAAAACGCAGAGCATATCGTGAAATTTATTGTGAAAAGCAGAGAATGTTATAAAAATTATTTTAAGGAATGTGTCCTGTGATGCAATTAACTTTATTGAAATTATCGGCTTCTTAAACAATATTTAAAACAAGCTAGTGGTTTAATTCCAAATATCAGAAAAAGAAAAGTAAAAGCATTGCTCACATCTTTTTAAAATTATAAGAAAACATAAAATTTATAAAAAATTAATTTCATTTTCACTAATAATTTATTAAAAGAAGTGTAAAAATTTCTATTTCCTTCTAAAAGATTTCTTTCTTACAATAAAATTATTTTTCAAAAATTTTTCTCTTCTTGAACCTATGACTTTAGGTTTTAAAAGGGTGATTTTTAGAGTGGATTTCTATACTATTTCAATACTCGAATCTGCGTCATTTGATGTATAAAGACCAGTTCTCTTGGTCTTTATACATCAAATATATATATATATATATATATATATATATATATATATATATATATATATATATATATATATATATATATATATATATATATATATATATATATATATATATATATATATATATATAAGTTCATAACGAAGAATAAAACAAAGAAAAATAATAGACATATGAAAAAGGGGGGGAAATAATAAGTAAAAAATAACAAACAACAGTTTATTAAGAATAATAATAATAAATAAATAAAAAAAATTAAAAAAAAAAAAAATCATGAAATGTTAATTAAAAAACCGGAAAAAAACCGGAAAAAAAAGGATATAATCTTTTCTTCAGCCCACACGATTATATCCGCAAAACAGAGTGCTTTCTGATATTGTATCAATAAAGCCAAAGCTAAATAAATTAATACAATAGTGTGAGGAGCACTCAAAATATTTTTTTTAAAAATAACAACAAATGAAATAGATCACAAAAAGTACAAATTAGTAAAAATAACATGTAAAAACAGATAATAAAATAAAATAAAAAGACAAAACATTAAAAAGGGGGGACTATAAAGCGAGCAGCAAAATCAGTTCAACTTACATGGACGGATATTTTTCAAGAATGATTTAAAAATGTTTTCGCAGAAAGATTGCCAGATTACAAAATATGAAAACAAAAGATGAAAACAAAAGCGCAAATTGAGTGTAACAAGAGGGTTTTAAAGTGTCGTTCTTACTGCACTGTTGAAGTGATTTGTTATTCTGAGTTTTGATTTGTTAGTTACCAAGGATGGGTCCGAAATGGATGTGCGCAAGGTAATATTATGCTGGATAATTTTAAAATTGATCATAAATAGTTTTAGAAGATAGATGTTTATTTAAGAAAAAGTATAAAATAGAAAAGAGAAACATAAATTGCCTGTTTTGCAGATAATTTTAGCCGCGGATTTGCACGATATGGATTAGCACATAGAAAAATTATTTAAATTATCAAAGAAAAAATTCTTTCAATAGATAATTTTGACACGGATTTGCCGCGTATATATATATATATATATATAATAAATAAATAAATACAAGAAAACACGAAGAAAGTTAAGAAAAACAATAAGTTTCATTTAATGCGCTTAAGCTGCAAGTAAACAGAACTCATTAGATATGTTCAAAATGAAGAATAAAACAAAGAAAAAAAGAAAGGGGGGAAATAATAAGTAGGAAAATAACAGACAACAGTTTAAAAAAAAACGGATTAAATTTTATTTAAAAAACTAGAAAAAATACCGGAAAATGAGATATAACCTTTTCTTCAGCCCACACGATTATATCCGCAAAACAGAGTGCTTTCTGATATTGTATCAATAAAGCCGAAGCAAAATATATTAATACAATAGTGTGAGGAGCACTCAAAAAAATTTTTATAAAAATAACAACAAATAAAATAGATCACAAAAAATAAAAATAAGTAACATGTAAAAACAGAAAATAAAATTAAATAAAAAGAAAAAACATTAAAAAGGGAACTATAAAGCGAGTAGCAAAATCAGATCAACTTACACGAACAGAAAATTTTTCAAGAATCATTTTAAAATGTTTTAGCAGAAAGATTGCCAAATTACAAAATATGAAAACAAAAGATGAAAACAAAAGCGCAAATTGAGTGCAACAAGAGGGTTTTAAAGTGTCCTTCTTACTGCACTGCTGAAGTGATTTGTTATTCTGAGCTTTGATTTGTTAGTTACCAAGGATGGGCCTGAAATGGATGTGCGCAAGGTAATATTATACTGGATAATTTTAGAAATTGATCACAAATAGTTTCAGAAGATAGATATTTACTTAAGAAAACATATAAAATAGAAAAGAGAAACATAAATTGCCTGTTTTTGCAAATAATTTTACCCGCGGATTTGCACGATATGGATTAGCACATAGAAAAATTATTTAAATTATCAAAGAAAAAAATTTTCAATAGATAATTTTAACACGGATTTGCCCGAAATGGATTTGCACATGGAAAAATTAACAAAGAAAAAAAAATTTTAGTAGATAATTTTAGCCACAGATTTGCCCGAAATGGATTTGCACAAATAAATGGATTCCATGTGCAAATCCATGTACAAAAATTTTTTGAGTGCTCCTCACACTATTGTATTAATATATTTTGCTTCGGCTTTATTGATACAATATCAGAAAGCACTCTGTTTTGCGGATATAATCGTGTGGGCTGAAGAAAAGGTTATATCTTTTTTTCCGGTTTTTTAAATGAAATTTAATCCTTTTTTTTAAACTGTTGTCTGTTATTTTTTTACTTATTAATCCCCCCCCCCTTTTTTTTCATTTGTCTATTATTTTTCTTTGTTTTATTCTTCATTTTGAACATATATATATATATATATATATATATATATATATATATATATATATATATATAAATCACTTTTATGCTGTTGTTTTTTTTTTCATTTTCAATTTTCCTGTGAATAATCATGTTATTCTTTTCTAGTCTATATGTAATTCGTCATTGTGTTCTTAAGAGCAGTTTATCAGACTCCTTTCACAGATGTTTACAAAAGATCCATTAACTGCAAGATAAGTTATTATTTGCAGCGAAATGTCATCGGTCACCTAACAAACCGCGAAGCAGTTCTATTTTAGTTATACAATATGAGACAAATGCTGAACATTGGTTTGAGAATAAGGAAAAATAATTTGAGTTGATTTATCACGTATTCATCTAAATTTGCTTTCAGAATATTTAGAACTTATATTTACGTAGTATTTTCTTCTAATATTGGTTTCATTTTATGTACATTGACTCCATATTTAATAACCATATGGAGCGCAAATAGACGTCTCTGAAAAGTGGATACGACATTGCCATTAATTTAATGCATTCAAAATTATTCGTCTTTAAGAAATATCTTTCAATAGCCGAACTTAACGATTAATTTATGTAAGCATTGATTATTGTAAGCATTGATATTAGAGAAGAATAATAGAAGGTTCTTTAAAAAATTTAGTAATTGTAGGTACTCACTGCTATTAACCTGGGAACTAACTGCTATTAACGTCATCAACTTAGAAAGAATCGGAATTTGCAGTTATCTAAACACACACATAAAAATACTTAGTTAATAATTAGTTTACGAAATATGGGAAAATAAATGTTTAGGCTAGCATTAAAATAAATCCTCAAGTTAAGAATACAATATTGCATTTACAAGGAACATAAATATACAATACAAATGTGTTTATAGTAAAAGTTTGGTATAAGAAATTGTTATATTACGAAATGAAATAATGGCATTCATATGATTCTTTGGAAACAAGACAATACGGTAATATTTCTTCAAATTCAAAGTCTTCAAAGCAATCTAATTTTTTTATATATATTTATTTAGTTGCGTTTATTAATATCTTACAGACAGTAGTGTAGTTTATTGACATTTGCACAAGAAAAAAAAATAAAATGGAAATTAACAAAATTTCGAATGGCAGGAAAATGACTAGAAGGCCTAGAAAATTACATATTCGCTTAGAAGTTAAAAAAAACAGTCAATTTAAGCTAATAGTAACTCAGCTTAAGAAACTCAAAAAGACAAAGTTGAAAAGTTAATTTTAACTTTTTATGTAAATAAATTCAAAAAATAATTATTGTGAACAATTTGAACATACAGTTTCTACTTCTACTGGTTTCTCGTTTTTTTTTTCTCAGTTCATTTTTTCCTTCATTCTTTTTAGGCCCCATGTTTTAAAGTAACCTAGTAAAATTAATTTTATAATAATTTTCATCGGGATTTTTTTTTTATTATATCATTTCAGTTTTAAATATTTCAAGTTATTTTCTTAAAACTTTATTACATTCTTTAATTTATACACCCAAGTAGTGTTTGAAGACTATGACAGAATTAAATTGTACAGTGATGTTCTTAGCTTATCCTTTCTATCTTAACTATCTGTGTTTTGAAAACAAAATAACCTAAAGTCTTTGCGTTATATGCATCATGAAATGTTTATATTAATTATTTAATCCACTGTAGAAAGAATCAAGAATGTTTATGTTGTTGGCATGTACAGAATAAAATATTGTATAATAATCAATCATTAAACAAATAAATAATTTTGATTACATACAACCATATTACAATCTTACATAAACTGGCTATTAGGTTAATACTTGCTTTCCCTCGTTACATTATAATTATAATGATTTCATCACTTTACAGTAAATATGACTGAATTAAAAGTAAGGTGAATCAAATTTTTTGTCCTGCAAATTTTCAAGGTAAATGTAAATTATGAGCGTCGGTGATGTTTTCTGTTATCTAATCCAGAATTTTGTACACGGTGAACGTTTCTTAGTTTTAATAATCTTTTAATGATATTCTAGTATTTGCATGTTTCTTCTAATATCAATTATTTAAAATCAATTATACATTAATTTTATAGCAAGAATCAGAAACTTCAAAATATTGCTGAATAAATCTAAAATTAAAATTTTTTTGATGGTTTGATTGTTTTATATTAATTAATAATAATAAGCATTTTGACAATGTAAAACTACATCTTATTTTTAAAAAAATATCTCAAATGTAAGTCCATAATATTATTGCACCATTAAACTGAGTAAATTTCACTTAAAACAAAGACTGCAAAATAACTAAATTTATTCATTTACGTAAAGGTAAAACATTGTTAAAGCAGTCTCTCTGTGATGTCACACAATTTTACTTTTTTCTATAAAAAGTAAGTAGTTTCTAAATGGCTCTTTGAATAATACTATTAATATAATCAAATTTTGTATTTAAAGAAGAATAATTCAAAGCTAACCAGAAATTAGAACTGCTATCAGTGTTTCTTATCTTTCCAATTTCCGCATAAATGAGACATTCATTCTTTTGGAATAGTATCCGAAGAGAAGATTCAGGCTGCTGTTATTTTTCTTTTACAGTTTCAATTGCAGTTAACTTATCTTACAAAAGAAAAAAAGAACTCAATCTAGTACTAGGAAATTGCATGATTGCGGCTCTCTCTATTCCATTCATTATTTTCCCATCAGTCGTTGTAAGTGCCTAAATTGAATCAAGTTGCTCAAAAGATCATTTATTTATTTTTTTCATTTCGATAAGTGAAAATCTCCGTCCTGGATAAAAAGGCGTTAGTGAAATAGGCGAATGTATTTTTCAAAGTTTTTCCTATTATACTTACTTAAGAATAAAAGGTAAGAAATTAAGAAGCAAAAATTCTGAGCAACAAGCATGGTTTTTTAATTTTAACTATACATGAAATAATCATAAATATTCCTCTAATCAGTTAATAACTATATATCAAAAATTGATTGCGTTATTTCTTCTCCATACTTTAACGTAATAAATGATATACTATATGAATAGGCAGGGTTTCTTATAATTACCACTCTTACTGTAAAATTTTAGAATCTTAGTCAAAAATTGAAAAAAAATGATCTAATAAGTTTTTGAAATAAAATGACTTTAGTAACTTTCTCAAATATAAATTTTTTATTTCAATTTTAGCATATTTTTGCTGAGAGTAATTTAATAAAAAAAATGCTTTTTTTGCAAAAATTTTACAATAAACTTAATTGAAACATAACGTCAAATAAAATAAATGCTGAAGATAGATTAAACATTTTTAAGTCAGTAATTGTAAACACAAAATAATAAAAGTGAAAAAGATGTTCTTTTGACAACTTTTTTTTTCTAAAAACACAAAAAAATTATTTTTTAAGCACTTAAAAGATTCTCAAATTCTTTATCAATTTAGAACTACTTCTCCACAGGAACAAAAACGGTAAAAACGCGAAAATAAAATATTATATATATATATATATATATATATATATATATATATATATATATATATATATATATATATATATATATATATATATATATACAATCAGTCATATTTTCGTCTTACATTTTTTCTTTGCTCCTCAATCTATTGAATTGATATATTTTACTTTGGCTTTATTAATACAGCATTAGAAAGAACTCTTTTTTTTTCGGACATAATCGTGTTTGATAATGACGAAATAATATCTTTTCCTTATTTTATTTTCCAAATTTAAAGAATTTAACTTTTTTGAAATTCAGTTTCTCAGGAATTACTCGACCGATTTTGCTCAAATTTTGTAATTTGATGTGCAAAGTTATATTCTTCAAAATGGTGTAAGAAGTTGTATAGAAGCATTCACAATTATTAAATAAGATAATAAAAATTCTTAAATACTTACTAAAATTTATTTTTCGAGTGAAAGTTATCTGAGGAAAAACGAATTCAATAATTGTGTGCAAAAATTTTTCAATTCGCTTAAAAGTTCTCGAAATATAGCGAAATACGCAAAAAAAGAAAAAAGAAACTTACATTAAGACGTCCAAACTTCGGCTAGCTCTCCAGCCCCAACTATTGGATGCATATTTCACAGATTGCGCCTTCTTCCTTTTTGAGGTCAAAAATCTGAATCAGTGTTTTAGTTTTACATTGAAAATTTAATAAATATCTAATTTAACTTCATAGTGTTAATAAATATAATTTGACAAATTATGTGATTTTAAGTATAATTTATTTATGTTAAATGTAATTTACCTACACGTTATCCTTCATTTTTTTTTCAAAAATTAAAAAAGAAAATCATTTTAGTTTACTATTTGCATCTTGTTTAATTCTTGAACGAAAGATTTTTTGGCATTTCCTTAATCGAGAATTTTGCTTTCTGTATTGTTTTTCGTTTGTATGCAAAATTACTAGTTTTTGTGAAAAATCTAAAAGACTGAAAAATTCCAAATACATAAGTTCTTATTATCATTATTTTATTTTTGAGGGAAAAAATTGAATCTCTTTGATTTTGTGTAAAATAAATTTATCAAAATAACTCCAAGGGAACCCAAATTTTTTTAACCTACTTTTTATTTGTACTGATCTAAAAATACATGTCATATTAATAAAAATGATAATATGAACTAAAAGTTTAAAAAAAACACTACTTAGTGCCCTTAAAAACTGTGTTTTTATGTGAGTTATAAAGGAGAAACAAGTATATATTTGTTACGACGTCACTGTGAAAATTAAAATTCAAATTACGGTAAAAAATACCAGCCCTCTAGGTACCGGAATTTTTAGATTTTGATAAGTCATGTGATTATAATGGATTTTTCCAATTATGAACCCAAAGTGAATCTTGTACTTTATACCATAATTTGATCATGAATTACTTTGCTATGTAGAAGAAAAATCATGCAATCCTTCACAAAGACATTGGGGAGTGTCTGGTACCCCCGCCCACTGTCAATTTCTCACGTATAGAATATTTTTTAAAGTCAATGGGCCATCGGACATTAATTGTTATATTAAAAAAAAGATTATTTTCGAAGTTTCAAGTATTTATGCAGCTGGTAACATGGTAAACAATTATTTGGAAAATATGTTGAATACAGTAGTCATGAAATTAAGAAAAATTGCTTGAATGTTTCATTAAACTTCATTTTAATACGAAAAAATATTTTTTTCTATACACACAGCATTAAAGTATGGAGTCTTAAGTTTAATTTGCACAAAGAAAGAAGTTTATATGTGAAAAATTGTTATAGTAATTACAAATTTGCAAAAAATTTGGATTTTGGGTAGATCCGCTCAAATGAATGTCGGGTATCACCGTCCAATTTTATTTCAGAATTTTCTTGCTTAAAAAGAATGTTTATTTCAAAACATTTGAGTTTAAACAAAAGGAAACCATATATATCTTTGAACATTGAAGTGGGTGAAATTTCAAAAATAATAATTATTACATATACATTAGCATTTATAATATTGATAAATTTGAGCATAACATGCTTGAATGAACATGACAGAACTTGCTCTTCAGTTTCTGTCAAAATCGCCTGATGTCCTATAAAATATATTTTTATGTGTTAAATCATTTGATTAATTCATTAGAAAAATCTTTGTAGAAGAAGAAGAATAGTTTACCAGCATGTTTCACGTGTTTCTTGTGAATTTTATTAGAGATAGTATTTCTGTGGATTTTGTACTTCCAAGAAGCTTATGCAATCAACATTCCACCAGCAACTGCTTGCAAACATTGTTGCAGCTTTTCTAAAGTGTAATCACGGTAGTTTCTCGTTCTAGGTATATTTTTATAACGTCTGACAATTTTTCTGTCGAAGAAAAAACGAATGAAACTTTGCACAAAGTAGCCCCACAGTGTATTTTTTTTCATTTTCCATTTATTTGTTATTAATTTTCAAATTTTTATCGCTAACATGATATAATTCTTTATTAATATATAAATAAAAAATTTTGCACTTGCGACAATTGTTTTATCAACGTCTTTGCATTTCACAGCTAAAGTTTCCTCGTGCACTTTTCGACGTCTGACGTTCTCCGAAAGTTGTTGACATTAGATATACAAAACACTCTCTGAGATTGTTTTAAAATTCGAAAAAATGTTTGTAGTAATAGAGGAGACTTCTATCTTCAAATTCCGCACATTAACTTGAAAAAAAAACATAATACTGAATAGCAGCACTAGAAAAGTGCCAAATTCGAATTTGCACAAAGTAGCTCCACATGACGGTATGACATTAGTTGTTATTGAATGATAGAATTCACTAAAAGTATATGAACATGTAATAAATAAAATAATTTTGTGATAGAAATGATAAATGAGGTTTATCTATTGTCAATACATGGGTCATTTTCGTTTACACATGAAAAAACAGTCAAAAAACATAATTTTTCTAACTGGGCAAGGCTACCCGACACATTTTGAAAAGAGCTGAAAAACGTGTTTTTTTAAATTTCTATTTTTTTTAAGTTAAACTATTCTTTTTTTGGTTCATTCTTTTTGCATTATTTAATTAGATAATAAAACAATAGAAACATGCAAAAATATTGATTATTACTCCATATTCTACAGAAATATAAGCAAAGCTCCTTAAGTGGGCGGGGCAACCCGACTCTCCCCTAAGGGTAATTTTCGGTTGTTGTAGAAGTTTATGACAATGGTAAGGAACCAGAAGCCTTTATTTTTTTCGTTTTTGATATTTATGACCGTACAATTATGATTGCGCCCTGTCATAATCAATATTTGATTGCTGATTATGACAGGGCAATTCTGATTAGTGACAAAAAAGACATGTGCATTGCTTGCAGCATTTGGGAAAGAATTTTAAATTCCGTTTTCATCAGTTATAGAGTTCCAGATGAGATTTGAGTACTCAAGGTAATTAAAATTGATCGAAAGTTTGATTGATATTTGTAACGTGCAGCACTCGGGAAGAGATTTAAAGCTGCTTTATCATACATCGCAGAATTCCGATTAAAATTTAAATGCTCCAGCTACTTGGAAAGTTGTCGATATTTTTATTACGATAATCTTGCAAAGAATTCTGCTAAAATACTAAGAAATGTGCATTTAAAATGTGCAGTGTTATCAGGCAAAGACACTTAGCGAATGTAGACATGTGAGTGATCTAGTTAGTTAAAACACTTTCGAAATTTGATTCATAATAAATATCCTATGGCGAAAATATCGTATCACAAAATGGTTTCAAAATATATTGCTACAAAAAGTAAAGCTTCAATACTTAAAAAAAATTTTTACGCTTTACGGAAAATCATCGAAATTTTATTGAAAGTTCCTACTGCTGATAATATCTCGATACCTTTTTCTTTTAGTAGTCTGAAAATAATTAAAATATGCATTGTAAAAAATAAAAATCTGTTAAATTTACTGTAGAACAACTCTTAGCTTGTGTGCTTGTATAAAAAAGCTTATTTTACCCAAAAGTGTGTTTATTCAAAAACAGGCACCTATTTATTAAACAGTTAAGTACTGTTATCTTAACAATAAACTCAGTTACTTTAACAAAAATTTCTATAAAATTAGCATTTGTATCACGATCATTTAAGTACATCAATGCTGACTAATCCATCAGAATAATTTTAATAAGCTGCACCAATACGTACTCGCATCCAATTATATAAGCGAGATATTTTTAAAGAATGCAATTTAAATTAAAGGCTTTCGATTAATAATAAATAATATATTTTTCAAATAAATTCCCTTCTTCACTTTTATTTCGCACAAAATCAAAAGACTGGAGGAAAACTTCTAACCTGTTAATTCAATAAAAGAATTCTCCAAAGATTTATCATTGGTTCTACCAATGTTTTCCCCTCTAGTTTTTCATTTTACCAGCGCACGTGTTTTCAAACTCGATTTCTTTCGTTTGAGTCGTCTTGATTAAATCCTCCAAAAATCTTATTAGGCTTGTTTTTCTTTCCAAAACACTGAAATCTGAAAATAAATTTTTTTTACCAATACTGTTTGGTTTGTCTAAAATTAAATGAATTTTAAAGGAAAAAAACCACTAACCATAGTTTGTAGGAACAAACTTAGATTTAGTTTTTCGGAGAAAAATATGAATTTTTGATTGAAGCACGTTGTTGCTTTTACACACTGAGAATAATGTAAGATAAATTTTAAAAAAGTTAATAAAATATTTTTTTTTTAAAAATTAGAAGCAATTAATAAACTTTTAAACATGAATATTTTCTTCCAAAAAGGATTAACAGTAATTGAAGAAAAATAAAAACTATAGTAATTCTAAAGGAATTTCATCTTTTCTTATTTTTATTTTTGAAAAGCAGTTATTAGAGTTTTTTAGCTTAGTATATAAAAATTATAACTGTAGTGCGCGCATTTTAATGTCAAATATAATTAAGGGAACTCTGTAAAAAGTACCTGAGTTATGAGAGAAAACTTTTAACATAACCATCAGATTTTGTATGTCATGTAAAAACTTAAGAAAAATATTTATAATCAGTTGTCGCATGTAATAACGAGTATTTTCTTATGTTGCAAGAATATAACATAACCAACCATTAAAAACTCCAATTAGTTTAAAAAATGAGATAAGAAAGACATTTAAATTAAGAATATTGTGACACAAAAACTTTAATTTACACAAAGGGACATCTGAAATCTCTCTTAAATT
Source organism: Parasteatoda tepidariorum (assembly GCF_982258835.1). NCBI lineage: Eukaryota > Metazoa > Arthropoda > Arachnida > Araneae > Theridiidae > Parasteatoda > Parasteatoda tepidariorum. The sequence goes on along the minus strand of NC_141755.1, from coordinate 61,111,440 downwards.
TTCTAGCGTTTGCACATACATAAATAAGAATTAGGTTAAGCCCTTGAAGGCCTATGGTTTTCAGCTATAATCACAAAGTAAAAAAAAAAATAATGTAAAAATTTAGTTAAATAAGCTGTTATACTTGAAACAAATCAAAATAATCTTACCACATCCGGTGCTTTATTAAAAAAAAACAAAATTTCTAAGATTTAAGGCAACACAGGTAAGAGAACTCAGACGCCGAGTGTTGCATAAGTCGTACGCATAAGGACCGGATCACGCATTAATATGGGCATATGAGCACCACAATTTGAGTCAATGAGCTGAGAAGTCCTGTGAGCAACGAGTGCTCGATTCAAAACCCACGGGAGAGGTTTTGGATCGAGCACTAAGGTTTAAAAGGGGCTCTGCTTATCCGACTGCAGGCAAAGGTCAAAACCAGGCCGACAGCAGAAAGGCAACCTCCGCCACCCGATCAATCAAGCAGCCCTTCACCCAGAAGGTTCAAACAGGTCGTACTTTAAGGATTCAAATGCAAGCAAATAATTATATTACAATAAAAAACTAAATTGGGGCGTCCTTTAACGGCTCACAAACCCACGGAGCAATTACAATATCGAAAATTAATTGGCCGTATGAGGCCAATATTAAGTACTGTACAAATTTAACAATTAATCAATTTATGTACTGTACCAATTGTGAGCAACAAGAGCTGGATCCAAACCACCCGGGAGGGGGGCTCTGCCAATCCGGCTGCAGACGAGGATCAAAACTAGGCCGACAGCAGAGAGGCAACCATCGCCACACGCTCAATCAAGCAGCCCTATACCCAGAAGGTTCAAATGGGTCTTACTTTAATGATTCAAGTATTAGCAAACAATTATATTACAATAAAAAACTAAATTGGGGTGTCCTTTAACGGCTCACAAACACACGGAGCAATTTCAAGATCGAAAATTAATTAGCCATATGAGGCCAATAATATGTACTGTACCAATTTAAATAACTCAGTACGTAGTTGAAACAAATTTCAAGTTAGATTTTATTTCAAGTTAAAATTTATTCTACGTTTAATCTGCAAAATTGAAAGAAGTAAAAATTTGTTTTCAGACCAATTTTAGGAAAAAGTATCGAACTATGTTTTAGATTTTACTCTGTCAGCGATCAGTTGATTGATAGAACCAAACTTTAATCAGGTGTTTCAGCGAAACGTTAAAAAAAATTCAAGTTCTATCTAACCAATTTTGAGGTTAAAAATATAACTTAAATGAAAGTTTATATTTAACCAACTTTTTAGTGTGATGCTAAAACTAAATTTTAAATTTGAAAATAAGGATAGAAATAAAGCATTCCCACAGCATTTCGTTTGGAGACAAGTCAGTCATGGAGGATAAAGTGCTATAATTTCATGATCAACTTGATCAACATAGCAGCTGCGTCCAATCCCAAGTCAAGCTGATGCTCATTGATTAGAACCTGAATGCACGGGCGTCAAGCAACCATTGAGGATCAAATCCCAATCTTCGGCAATTACAGCTCGATACATTTTAACCACTAAGCCATCGTGGCACGATTCATGTTTTAAGCCTTTCTAAATTCTATATTAATTATGAAATTTTAAAAATGTTTTAGTGTCATTACGAGATTGATTTAAAACATAAGGTAAAACTAAATGCATGTTTTTTTTTCATTGACAACTAAATTGTGGCCTTTATAATCTTGTGTTAATTACGGAATAGATGTTATTAATAAAGCTTTTGTAGTTTAGTTAGTTTTCCAAGTTTCTGTTTTTCTTGCTATAAATAATTGTTTAATTTAACCATATTTTCAGAAAAAAAATATTAATACTATTATTTGGAGATATTAGCTTTACTCCTCTTTTATCTCCTCCATTTTTTTAAACTTCACTTGTCTTTTCTCTTTTTTCTTCCCTTTACTTTATCTTAAAATTTTTTTCTGAGGGTGTGGGCGTATATATGGGCGTATATAACAGTATGTAAGTCAACATGCGTTCACACAATACATTGACGTACATAGTAAATGTTTTTTTCCAATGGCAGGCACTGAATTTGAATTTTTGCCTATATGCCAGAATTGTTGCTCATTTCCCGTTAACCAGTGGGCACCTGTGAACCGAAGTCACGGAGGCGAGCAACATTGCCCACGTCACACTGCCACAAACCCGTTTATAGGGTGGGCCACATTCACACATCATACACACAGCAGAGGACAGCATAAAGAGAGAGAGAGACATCCATACCCAGAGCGGGATTCGAACCCGCAGCTTATGGCTTCGCAGTCAGGCACGCTAACCGCTCGGCTACCTGGCCGGCACATAGTAAATGTATTATTAAATTATTAAAACATATCTGCTTTGCTTAAAGTGAAAAAGTGAATTTTTTGAGTCACATTTTTATAGTCGAATGAGCTTCCTATAAAAATGATCGTAAAAAGTGATAATTAACAAGGCGTTCATTTTTCACATTAAGGGCTATTTAAATATCTCAAATAAGTTATTGCGCTGACAGATTGTGCTCGTTTGTTGGGATGTAAGTTTTTTTTTTAAGCAAAAAGTTTTAATGTTTAATGACGCTTTTAATGCATAGGGGAAATAAAGCAAAATAAATTTTTATTTTCAGGATAGTGTTTGTCTGCTTTCACGACTTCGGATATAATATATGAAAATTTTAAAAAGTAAAAGCTGCTTCATTTTTAAAACGCAACCGAGTTTGATGACAAAGGAAATAACTGAGTTGTTTGTTGACACTGAGTCAACAGCTTCGGGTATTCAAAGCTGAGGAAAAGTGAAAAATATCTCATGCAAAATATTTATTTAAAATTATGAAATGAATTAGAATTTAGCATTTTGTGAGAAAAAGAATAAAATAAAATGTATAAATAAATTTGAATTTTTGAGAGAAAACACGATTTTCGAATACTTGAAAACATATTTTTATTGACTATGTATTTTTATTGACTATTACATTTAAAATTATTAAATTTTTTCAAATGCCTTATTTTCAGTACTACAATATTCATTCAAAATATTTCTCAATATTTAAATTACTATTTCATTATTTATATAAAACATTTCACCATGAAATCATGGAAGTTTTAACAAAACGCGATTTAATATTTGCGGTAACGTTTAATTTTTACATTATTATTAATTTGGATTAATTGAACGTTAATTAACATTTATTTTAATATACAAAAAAAATTAATATTAATTCTATCAATTATCTATCAATATATCTGTATCTATCAATAGGCATAAACTACGGAAGTTATAATTTCATCCACCAAGACGTCACCACTGGTTCCTCAATTTGTTTGCATGTTTTTTTTCTTTTGAAAATACGTTTTTTTTCCTTCCTTTTTTTTAGAAAAAAACCCTTTTGCACTGCAACTGCAACATGGGACGATGTAAATGTTACCGCACTTGCTTTTGAAATAAGTTTAAGGACCTCTGTTCCATTTGATGACTATGTACTTAATCTATAATATTCAATTCATTCTATTATATTTCATAGTTAATTGTATTAATCGGTTAAAGCTATAACTGCTTTTGATGAAATTTCCTACTACTATCTTCGCATGTTCTAAAAGAAGGGAAGACAGTACTGTCATCAAAAATGAAGATAGTTTGACAAATTCTTTGCTAAAAGCATTTACAGTAGAGTGATGGAGTATAATTTTATTTCCTGATTTTGGGCACATGTTTCGTGTTCTTTAGGATCAAATCCTAGTTCTAGTTGGTTGATATGTATTCTGCTCCCGACTGGTACAGACCACAGTGCCAACGTCACACATCCTCAGTGGTAGGCGGATCATGGGTTGGAATCCCCTTGCCGTCGGGCTAACCGGGAGACGATTTCATGATCCCCCCTCTCTATGTTATGGAAATGTGGGTCAGTTGCATCAAAACTTGAACATAGATAGTCATAAACTCCGGCTCAGCAATTCACCGCCTGTTATAAGCAAAACATAAAGCAAGCGCAAGATGACACTCACAGGAAATTTGATAGATACCCTAGCTTTTAATATCAGTTAAGGGGTTTTTATACGGTTAGTGAAGCTTAGTCTGTTCCCAGGAAATGCGTGAAACACCCTGTTTTTTAATTCTTTAGAGCTTTGTGAAAAACTCTTATATGATATCAACACCATTGATAATACCTAGTTTGCACGCTCAGCATCTGTAAGAAATTTAAATGAAACCTGAATAGACTCTGTATTTACATCAAGGTTTTTTTTATTGTTGTATTTGTCATAGTCATTTTTTTTTAGTTTATAATTTTATCCTCCAAATTCTGAACTTTTATAAGTATCGAAATCACTTAATTCTCAATACTTTTTTTAAATTTTATTTCCAATTCCCACCCTGTGTTAACATTTCGTCAATTCAGACATGTTACAGAGCCGATTTGTTGGCCACTCTTTCAGGGACATCATATAAGGTGGGCCAACGTTGCTTCCACTGTAAGGACGGATAGTAAAGAGAATGGAAGAACATTAATGCCTTGCCCGGGATTCGAACTCAGAACCTTTCCGATGCAAGGCCAGTTCCCTGTCCCCTACACAGTCCGGTCGGACAAAGCATATTTGTTGGTCACTTTTTCAGGGATTATATTAGATAGACCATCATATTAGATAGACCATCGTTGCTCCCGAAAAAATTAAGTTTTAGCATGTGGGGATCAAACTTACGACCCCTCGGACATGGACCCAACGCTCTACCATCAAGGCTATCCCAGCCCCATTTTCCAATACTAGTCCAGGACATTTTGATCTTGTGTGAAAATGGATTAAAATGAATAAATAATACTATCAAACGTATTATAAAATTAACACAAACGGAATCAAAGTTTATAAATAAAAATCATATATGTATTACTTAATTAAAAAATAATTATAAATTTTTCTTAAGATAATATTGTATTTCTTAAAAACCAGTTAAAAGCGACGTAGAAAAAAATTTATATAGACTATAATTGTGGGTAACCATGAAAGGAAAGAATAGCTTTATAAATTTTTATCTCTTAAATTAAAAATAAATAAATAAAATATATAAATATATGTTGTTTGTTCTTGAAAACTATCGCTATGTACGTTTTAAAACAGTTCTAAAACAGTTTTGAGTTCTAAAACAGAAGATGATGCATAATAATATTCGATTCACATTATTGAATTTTAATAAGGAGGAAGCTACTCACAAAAAATTGTTTGTGTGCTGTTTTTTTTTAATTTTTTTTTTAAAATTACGTTTTCATAATCCTTTCCAACCTTGTTCCGTTTTAAATAAGTTGTAAGCAAAAGAGAAAAATGGAATTATACATGCGAAAGAGGTAAATTTATCTTTCAGAAACATTCGAAGCCCACAATGATCATTCGTCATTCATTTTTTCTAGTTTTTTTTTAAAAAAACTTGTTTTCCTTTCAAATATGAAAATATTTCATTTATTGCAATATTTCTGTAAATCAAATGGTTTTTTCTCAAATAAATGCTTATTATCCCAACACAAGAAACAAAGTGAATCATTCTTTTGTTAAAGAAATATGGCTTCAAACTTGTAAAATTCATTTTTCTTTTTTTTGTTCCTTTAGAGAAGTCAACATTTTTCTTTAATTTCAAAATTAGTTCTTTCACATATTTGCTTACGCTAAATGAAGTCTGATAAAATTTAGATTTAAATATGCGACTTACATTTACATATTAAAATAACCTTACTACCTTAAAATCATTAGTTTTAAAGTCATGCGTCTCCATTAAATACAGTGCAAAATTTTTTCATCATTAAATTATCTTAACAATATCTGATCTTAATTTAAAAACAGAAAAAAAAATTCATGATGTGATTACAATAATGACGATTGCTTTACACCAAAGTTGTGCTTCACGAATTACTCTTAGCTTAGAATGTTATTTTATTTTACTTGGTGTAAAGTGGCCACCAACATTTTTTTCGCATTCAGTAACATTAAAATTTATAGTTACAGTAAGATATGATACACAAAAGAGTCAATAAAGTTATTTTTACCATACAGTATTAAGTAAGAATCATTAGTTTAGAATGCCTGAGTATATGAATTCTTTAAATAAAATGAGTTTGCTTATCAAACATGCACGTAACAGAGAGAATATTAAGATAAATTCGAACTAGGCTTAACTGAGTAGGAACGGAAATAAATTATACACGATAAAATCACTTAGTACAGTTCACAGAGATTTAAAAATTAAACTATAATTATCCTTCTTACACAACTAAAGAAATACATACATATTTTAACGGTGTTCTTTAGTTTTTGTTTCTGAATAGCATAGGTTAAGACTTTCTGTAACTCACGCCAAATCATTCTCTATTGCAAACAATGATCTGCAATATTCAAAGCTCGCCAGCATCGGTGTTTTGAAAGTGAAAATCATTTTCGTTTGTTGTGAATGAGTGAGTTTTTGGCGTAAGTTTATTTGATTAATATTACACACTTAACAATTTATATAAAAACTCACTACCCTAACCACCGAAAATGAAAAAATATATCATTACACCAAGATCACTCTCCTTTATATCATCTATATTATATAAAATGCTAATACGTATGTATCAATAAAACCGATGATATTTTTTTTCTCGCGTTGGCAGCAGTTTTCATTTTTAATTGATAGGCTTCGGCGTGCAAGAGCACGTAGTGAGCATCATATGTCTAATCGGGTGAATTCTCACCGAATTATCAAAAAAATTCTCACAAAATTATCTTCATCGAAGCCGATGCTTTACATCCGGCGTTCAGTACTATTTCATATTGTTTTACAACGCATGGTTTTAGCCCTCTGATGGGAAAGACTTTAAAACAAAACATACAAAAGTTACTTTTCTCAACAACTGAAATTTAGAATAGTGTGATTAAGAAATATATGTGAACTGTTTGCAATTTCAAATTAATATTGAAATGCACAGGTTTAGAATTTTCTACAGTTAAAGCTTTCGGAATTTCAGTGTTTAAAAAAGTATACAAAAGCTAGACGTAAAGAACGTATCCAATGAGCGAGCAAAGCGAGCATTGGATTGCGAAGCAATCCGAAATGAACTGCGACCGCAGTTCCGGGGGTTGGTGAGCGCCAGCGAGCAGGGGGCGAAGCCTCCTAGTTCTTTAAATATTTCCCCATCCAAAATATTTATCTTAGCACGTCTTGAATTCATATGTAATTGTTTGTAAACAATAACGAGTTGGCGACTGTTTGCGGCTTATTGCTTTTTATCAGAAGAACATAAAGTTTTTTCTTAAAAACATGTTCAGTATGTTGGAAGGATTAAATTTTCCAGTCTCTATAAATTGTATTGAACCTAACTGTTTTTACGTTAACTAGATACCTATGATAACCTCACTTCCAAAAAGCAAGGTATTTATTTTGCAAGCTGCCGGTTATAATATCATCCAAAATGAATTAGTTTTGTGTGCATACTTCATAAAAGCTTTATATCTAACTAGTGGGCTGTGCCCCCTGCTCGCTAACACTCGCCAACCCCCAAAAATTGCTACGCAATCTTATAAGGTTTGCTTCGCAAACCAAGCTCGCTTCGCTCGCTACTAACGTAGGTGAATTGCAAATGCACAAAATTCTAAGAATTCAAAACAATCATTCAAATCCATATAACAACTTTTTTTTAAAGAAAAATTACATCTTTTTAGTAAATACTAAGTCATTAAAATAAATTTGAATTCAAATAAATGACATGTAATTCGTTAAACCTATTAGAAATGTGCTATAGTATTAAATCTTAAGATAAAATTTCGAAAACTGATATCTCTTTAAAAAAGTTAAAATTTTGGCTATAATTAAGTCTATTAAAAATTGAAATAAGTGAATCGCAATGGAAAAACCTGCAGAAACAAAATATTGAATTTCGGAAGAAATCTCATTTGGTGAGAATGTCAAAAAATTGTCAAAAAATACAAATTACTCTTGTCAAAAAATACAAAATAAACTTACCTCAAATAAAACTCCAAGGACTTCGAATCAAATAATTAAGGAAACTACTATCACGTAGTATTAACTAAACAATAAAATTACAGCATCGCAGTTCCAAAAAACAAATCTCATACTCACTCAAAAAAAAAATTTACATTCTAATTAGTCACCATAGCAACCAAAAAACTCTTCTCGCTACCATCTATAAACTGATATACAATAAATAAATTATTTAACAAAAAATACGATGCGCATAAGCACATACTATTTTACACTCTGGTTATTTCAGTTTCCGTTTTTAGATAGAAGCGCTATAAGTTGAGCCACCTAAACTAAATTTGGCATGTGAAATTTTTAGCTGCATTCATTGGCTGATTTTCTAGCGTTGCCATTCGGGGAGTTGTAATGAGGCTTTTTTTTATCGCCGTGTAAGAGAAATATATATATAGATATTTTATTTAAATTTTGCCATGTCACCTGTCAGTTAAAAAAAAATGTATAACTACTTAAAAGAAATTGCTCCAGGATTTTCTACGTATATTTAAAATTGCTCTTTTAATGCATAAAAGAATTCCTAGCCAATTCTTAAATAACTGAATACGGAAATGATTAGAGAAAAATTTGAATTAGTTCGATTATAAGTAGTTTAGACTCAATCTAAATCTGGTACCTGAAGTTGGCAATTTTCTCCGGTAAAAAATATCTGGTAACATGAAATTACTGAGGAATTCAAAACAAGAGGAAATAAAACATCGTTGATCAGCCGACTATATTTTTTTAATATTTTTTTTAAGTTTACGAGTGGTTTTCATGTTTTCCAGTGGCATCATCTATGGCCAAAAATTCAACTTCTGCCTCACATGCGTCACAAACCGTTTATAGGACGGACCCATTCTTTCATATATCCATTCATTCCTCCACAGATCATAATTTTGATCTGAACTAGAGAACCATCAATCACCAATTCAACACCACAGAGGTATTATTTGTTATGGGATCATGGAGAACTTTTTGACAAGACATATAGTGTTCCGTCATCAATAAACAGTTAGTTTTAATAATTGTTTTAAATCGTCTGCCGATATAATAACTGCAACTCCAGCTAGTTGCTAGGCAACCAAACGACTTTTTCTTATTATTAATGTTTTGTTTATCGTTCGTCTCTGTATGTCTGTGGAAATAAAAGAATGTAAAAGCTAACATAATGGTGCCGAAATACTCAACCTTACTACGAACCAGGATTTGAAAGAAAAAAAATTACGTTCCTGCGTTTAAAGAGGTGAGAATTTATTTACGTAACTTCATTTTATTTCCTTTCCACTTAATCAGAATGATTTCAACGCAAAATGATTCGGCTGACAAAATGGCGCTATTGAAGCGCAAACGTAGAACAATTCGAGCCAATATTACTCGCTTCATTAGCCAACTAAAGGACACTTTAAATTCTATTTCGAATGCCGATATTGAATTCTCTTGTAGTCGTCTTGCCGAAGTACTTAATGACATGGAAATAGTGGATAATGATATACACATATTACTTTCGGATGCAGAATACGAAATTGATGTAGTGCAATGCCAAGAGTATACGGATAACGCCAAGCGTGCGATTTTTGATGCAAATCGTGCAATAAAAGAAAATCAAAACAAGAATGAGACTGTAGATTCACCAAATGTTACTAACTTTCCGATTCAAAATGTGAATTCTGTGTCACCACAACAAAATGTAAAACTACCGACAATAAAATTAGAGCCCTTTCGTGGCGACGTTGAACAATGGCAATGTTTTTGGGAACAATTTAAAACGTCTGTAGACGATAATCCAAATTTATCATCAATTAATAAACATGTTTTTCTCAGAGGATATTTAGAAGATGAACCAAAACGATTGGTTGATGGTATAAGTATTATTGCAGATACATATGAAACCACTAAGAAGCTACTTATTGACAAATATGGTGACAAAAATAGAATCATTCAATCTCATTTGGATTTTTTGGAGAATTTAACGCCAATCCGAAATCCATCGCCAACATCACTGAATGAAGTCTATATTGAATGCAACAGAAGGTTACAGGCTCTACGTGCTTTGGGCGAAGACATTGACGCATACGGTAGAGTTTTATCTCCTAAAATTTTACGTGCATTCCCTGACGATATTTGTTGCCGATGGATTATTCATGCGAAACGCCAAAAAATTTCAGAAGGTGATATCACACAACTAATACATTTTCTCGCCGAAGAAGTGGAAGGGGCCCTTACAACAAGCAAGATTAAAGGTCTTATGTCTTCCGATTACTCCTTAAAATCCACATTAGAAAACTTCAATGTAAATTCCAAGCCAATTACTAAAAATACGAAACCTTCACCATTCTGTCCCTTTTGCGAAACTGCCGGACATTGGCCTCAACAGTGCAACTCTGTGACAGATATAGACACACGAATACAGAAATTAAAAACTACGAATAGATGTTTTTTGTGCACTGGACGAGGGCACACAAAACAGAGCTGCCCTCGTAAGGAAAAGGCTTGTTGTGTGAAATGCAAGAAAAAGCATCATGTTTCAATTTGTAAGAACAGTGTTGATCACCCAGGTACAACGTCTACTCACAAGATCGATATTGCAACACCGAACACTGTGCATTTGCAAACTGCAAGAGTTTTTATAACAGGCCCGACTGGTGCTACAAGATTGACTCGTTGTCTTCTGGATGGAGGTAGCCAGTCTAGTTTCATTCATAATGATCTTGTTGATAGTTTGAAATTGGAAGTTATTTCTACAAAACCACTGGAAGTGCATGGATTTGAATCTACAGCAAATGTTTCCTATATGAGACGAAAAGTAAAGTTTAAACTATCGAGCATTTGGAATCATTCTTCAGTCAATATTGACGCATTTGAAAGGTCCAATGAATACACGTCCCACCCATCTGCTCCACCTGCTGTTTCACGCCTGGCATTCCAGAAAAGAATGAAACTGGCTGACCCGTACGATAATTTACAAAATCTGCCTATACAAGTTTTGATTGGTGCTGATTTCTACTGGCAAGTATTGAATCCTAAAGCTCCAGTTATGCTGTCAGAATCACTTGCATTGGTTCCGTCACATTTCGGGTGGATTCTAAGTGGACCTCGATCATGCACAACTATATCCAATGTAGCTACTGTAAACTACCTCAACACATTCACTCAACAAGAACCTATCAATGAAAGTGTACGTTGCTTCTGGGACTTGGAAACAATTGGGATTACCATTTCCCAGGATAGAGAAATGTCTAAACATGATTCGACTGTTTTGAAGAGCTTTCGTGACTCATTTAAATTAGTTGATAATCGTAGGGTCGTATCATTACCTTGGAAAGCGATGGTCTCAACATTACCAACAAACAAAACTACTGCCGAGAACAGATTTCAATCACTAAAAAAAAGACTGACATCAAATGAATCTTTGAAGACACAATACGAAAAATGCATGTTGAATTACATTGATCAAGGACATGTTGAAGTTTGCCCATCTGCAGATGAAACTGAAAACACCGTGTACTATCTGCCACATCATGCAGTGAAAAAGAAACAGCAAGATGATATAAAGTGGAGAATCGTCTTTGACGCCTCATCACATGCTCCAGGCATGCCATCATTAAACGACTCTTTAGAAGTTGGTCCTAATCTTCTACCTGAGACTGTTGGTTGTCTTCTACGATTTCGACTGCATAAATTTGCCCTAACCTGTGATGGTAAACAAGCTTTCCTACAATTGGTTTTGCATCCAAAGGACAGAGATGCAACGAGATTCTTCTGGTATAAAAAAAAGAAAGGCTCTTTTAAAACAGCTACATTTACAGATGAAGTAACTACATACAGATTCACTCGCTTACCATTCGGATTGTCCTGCAGCCCTTTTCTGTTGTGTGCTACTACGCGAGAACTAGCCTCTAACCATATAAATGACTTCCCTACTTCTGCAGCACTCTTAGATAAACACCTATATATGGATGATTTTGTGGTTAGTCTAGAAACGGAATCACAAATAATGGTATTACAAAAGGAAATCAAAGATTTGATGTTACTCATAAAACTAGCGATGGAAAAATGGGCTACTAACTCTTTGAAGCTTCAACACTTACTGGAAACTAACAAAGATAATTTTAAGACCAAAACTACAGTTTTAGGCCTTGGATGGAACACGAAAACTGATACTTTGAGTAACACTTTCAAGACTTCACTCTGTGCTTCTCCAGATAAGCCACTTACTAAGAGGTGGTTACTCCGCTGTGTTGCAAGTTTATACGATCCCTTAGGACTGTTTACACCATTCACGATAATTGGAAAGATACTCTTTCAAGATACTTGGATTCTTGGAATCGATTGGGATGAAATTTTGCCGACAAACTTGGCTACTGTGTGGCATACAGTTACAACCCAGCTCGATGCCATTTGCTCAAAAGAAATTCCTCGTTACATAGGAATTTCATCGCTTGATTCCTTTAATATTCATATGTTCTGTGATGCATCTGAGCGAGCATATGGTGCAGTTTTGTACATAGTTACCTCTCATAATAATCAATCAAGTATCCATTTAGTATGCAGCCGCAATAGACTTGCACCTATAAAGAAAGTTAGTCTTCCACGATTAGAGCTTTTAGCAGCTGTGATTGGTACCAGACTGCTGAAATATTTTTGCAATGAAACTGGATTGTCGCCATCTACAGCCACATTATGGAGCGACTCTGAAGTCACCCTTGGTTGGATTCGGGGTAATCCCAACAGGTGGAAAACCTTTGTGTGCAACAGGGTAACAGAAATAATTTCATACACTGACCCTTCACAGTGGCGGCATTGCCCGGGACAAGACAACCCAGCGGACAAACTATCAAGAGGCGTTCCTCCATCTACGCTGAAAGACCTCAACATCTGGTGGAACGGGCCCACTTGGCTGACTGAACCCACAGAAAGCTGGCCAGATTCGAAAACAGATTACTCTCATAATTTGGAGGTAAAGAAAAATAAAGAAATTCAAACATTTCATGTTACTGCTTTTCAACCCATCATCGACGCAAAAGACTACAGCTCCTACTTCAGACTGCTACGTATTACTGCATGGATTCTACGTTTTAACTCGAACTGTAGATCTCAAGGCAAGAAAGTCGGAGAACTTGACACTGCAGAAATATATGATGCTAGAAATTACTGGATACAAGTGGTTCAGAAGGAGTCATTTCCGTTAGAATACGAAGCTTTATCAACATCCAAGTCACTACCAAAAAATTCAAAGATTACAAAATTCAACCCATTATTTGAAAACAAATTAATACGTATTGGTGGTAGATTACAGTTTTCGAGTTTATCAGAGTCCCAAAAACATCCAATTCTGCTGGACGGATCTCATCATTTCACAAGTCTGCTGATACGTCAAACACATATCAAAATGCATCACCTAGGTGTCAGAATAGTGCTTTCAGAACTACGCTCAAACTTTTGGATTCTACGAGGCCGCCAAGCCATCAAACAAGTGATTTACAAATGCCTACCATGCAAGATGTCACGAGCAATTCGCTGCTCTCAAATTGAAGCTCCTCTACCAGCTGATAGAATAAATCCAGTTACACCATTTTTCACCACAGGAATAGATTTTGCTGGCCCCGTACATGTTCGCACTTTGAATCCTTCAGACACAGTTTACATTGTACTGTTTACCTGTGCAACGACCAGAGCCATACATCTCGAACTTGTGTCAGATCTTTCGACAGACAAGTTTCTGTTAGCATTGCAGCGATTTGTGGGTCGTAGAGGACTACCACATACCATCTATAGCGATAATGCTGCTACGTTCCACGCTGCAAATAAGGAGCTAATACTTCTATGGAACACTCTTACATCTACTAAAGTGCAACAGTTTTACGCTCATAATAGCATAATTTGGAAGTTCATCGTACCCAGAGCGGCTTGGTGGGGAGGTTGGTGGGAGCGTCTAATCGGATTAGTCAAAAATTGTCTTCGTAAATCTCTTGGTCGGGCACTATTGGATAAAGAAAATTTATCAACTGTACTAGTAGGGATAGAAGCCGCCCTTAACAGCAGACCCATTGTATATGAAGAGGGAGATGAAGACGATACGGAAGCCTTGACACCGGCACATTTCCTAACGGGTAGAAAATTAACATCCATACCCATAAATCCGAATAACAATCCAAGACTTACGAAACTCTTCAAACAACAACAAGACGTGTTGGATATATTTTGGAAAAGATGGTCCAAAGAATATCTGCTGCAACTTCGCTCTTATCACCAAGTTCGCAATATTCATAAATCCTTCAACATCCGTGCAGGAGATCTTGTGCTACTACAAGAAGACATCAGACCCAGACACATGTGGAAGAAAGCCCGAATTACCAATCTAATTAAGGGACGTGATGGGGAAATCCGAACATGTGTGTTAAGAGTGAATAGAAATACTATAACTCGACCCATACAGCTGGTCATCCCTCTTGAGGTTGACCAGGGTGGGGAGGATGTTCCGTCATCAATAAACAGTTAGTTTTAATAATTGTTTTAAATCGTCTGCCGATATAATAACTGCAACTCCAGCTGGTTGCTAGGCAACCAAACGACTTTTTCTTATTATTAATGTTTTGTTTATCGTTCGTCTCTGTATGTCTGTGGAAATAAAAGAATGTAAAAGCTAACATATAGTACGTGCACCGGTAACAATTTTTATTTTATAACTGTCGTTGAACAGCCGACCCAATTTTCGGGTATACGACTAAGGTTCAATTACGTAGCTTTCTAATTTTGAAATCAATCCAGAAGACAAGGGAACACTTGGATCAAGTATTGGGAGGAATCTTCCTTCATGGAGGACTTTTTGATGTGACTAACCCGCATTTGCGTTACATGAAGAGGAAAACCATGCAAATTTTCCACGGTTAGCCTGACGGCAAGGAGACACTAATCCATGATACATCTACCACTGAGGATATTTTACATCAGCATTGTGTTCGGTGTGGATTTGAATCGACCCCAGTTCACCTCAATCGGAGGTGAACGCTCTATCCCCTGAGCCACCACGACTCAGATATCCATTTTGAACCTTATCTGAAACCTTTCAAAATGCGTTCAGCTTCTGTCAATAGAAACAATAGCTATTTCGTCAATTAAACGATAATTTTCACTGTCCTCTTCCATTTTAAATTTAGTCTGATATTAAACACTCGAAGAATGCTTAATATAAAGGTTAATACGATAACCATGATCACTAAGCGATGGTCTAGGGCAACCAACTGATTGAATAATAGTTTCCGTGTTAAGTTTTTTTATTGACATGGGAAGTGCCTTTTTGTATCAGTTTGGTCGAAGCTGATGTAAATGTGTATAACTCTATTTACAGTGTATAACTCTATTAACTCTATACATGTTTTATTATAAAGATTTTTACTTAGTATTCGATGGCGATTTATTTTAGTGGTAGAGCTTTGTTTCATAAGGACCTTATACAACTCTTTTAATTTTGCAAGTAAGCAACCGCATTAATTTTGCAAGTAAAAAACACTTAGACAAATAATATCATTGTAATCACAGATGCTGGATGGTAGTACGCTTAAAACAAAAATTTGTTCCATCTTGTAAACTTTTTTTTCGTTTGTTTTGTTTCAAGGTACATGGCCATCATGCATCCTTTGAAGCCGAGAATGTCTCGAAGCACAACCCTCAATATCTGTCTCTGGATTTGGGTATTCAGTGTTCTTCTCTCTCTTCCCAATCTGCTCTATTCCATGACGATCGTTGAGGAATTCACGAACGGTGAATTCAGAATTATTTGTTTCATGTTTTGGCCAGACGGACCCTCGACCGAGAGTGACCAAGAATACGTGTAAGTAAAAACAATGGAATTCCTTGAGTCTAAAACTCATTGTTTTTCCTTTTTTTTCCCTTCAGTGTTATATTATTTGTTTTCTCGTTTTGTATAAGGTAAGGAGTTTATATGGTTGTACAAGACAAAAACTAAATATCTTTACGCTTCTATAGATAAAATAAACATGAGAACTTACCGAATTGTATATTAGTAATGATTTTAAGTGTAAAAGTTTTTATTTCATGTTAATCTACACAATTCTTGTTGAATAAAAACAACAAGGAAACAAAAAAAAAGAAATCAAAAAGAGAATCATATCATTCTGGTGCAGTGTTACTCTATCTAGAAAGATGGCTACTTGGTGATAAAGTAATACCAAGTTTGGATTCCATCTTAGTTAATTTTGGTGTTTCAGACAACGTCAACATTTTATGTAGTGTATCGACATGAAGAGAAAAGAGAAGAAAAAAAACGGGAATGACGGTAGAAAGTACCACCACCCTGAGTCCCGGTACTTTTTACCGCAATCTACTCCGAAACTTTTTACAGTGTAGTTACAAGGTTCCGAATTAAATTAAATAAAAATTAGCTGGTGACCAAAAGGCTATAAATGGAGTTGTTGCTTCATGGGCAATATAAGAGTAGCATTAAAATATAGATTTGGCAGTTGCACCTGGCATACCGCACTTTCACATGGCATACAGCAAGTATGTTCTGCGAAAGAACTGTAGTGAGCGGGGATTTTCCTATAGTAAGAGCGTACAGAATATACGAACGTCAACATTGCTAATGTAATGTAAGGATTATCTCTATCTCTTGTAAAAACTTTCCCAAAATATATATATGAAAAAGACCTTATGGACTCTATTAAAATGTATTTAAGTCTCCTAAATACTGATATTTTCATATAAAAATGATAAAATAATTTATTTCTAGAAAAAATAATTCAGCAAAAAAAGAAGACCTGAAAATATAACTCATAATATGTATGCCAACGGGAACGTGTTTTTATTATTATCCCAAAATTATGGGTACTAACAAGAAAAGTTTCTTGAGAGAAATATTCTATAAAAAATATTTTTATTAAAAACAAAGTTCAGTAAATTTTAGGATTAATATTCTCGAAATTAAAGTTCAAAAATCATGGTAAGAGGAGCAATTTTTTGTAATTTTGAAGTTTTGGAAAAAATATTTAATGTCTAAAACAAACAAATTTTAGTTCTTTTCACATTATATTAAATATTTTTATAAGAAAAAGGAAGAGAAGAGTAGAGGAAGAAAAAATTTAATAAAAATGTCAGGGGAGCGTAAAAGCAAATTCTCTGGCAGTTTTTTCCTACCATTTAGGTATGGTTTTCAGAGTTTATTCACTATTCGTTTTGGATTACACTAGAAAACATATATATTTTTTTTAATTTTCTAGTATCGTAATAGATTAAGAATTAAAAATCAATGGATAAGAAAATAACAGTCGTCTCCATGGCATTCTTAGGATAAATCTAAATTTATAAACACTAGAACTTAATGATAAAACAGAAATATAATCTACATTTAATTTCGTTAAAAAGCAAATCGAGCATTTTTATACAGTTTAGAAGTTGGAAAACAAATATCTAGCATAAGATGTGAAAGATTTGAAGTGCCTACTTTGATATTCTTCTCAAAAACAGTGAGTCTACAATGATAAAAAAATTTAGACGCTTTAAACAAAAACGCCGCTAATATTTTCTTCAAATTGTCGGTTCAAAAGCATTATAAAGAATAATTCATTTTGAATTTAAAAATCCGGTACTATGTTTTAACTTGAATGAAAACATTTAATAAGTTCAATTTAGAAACAAATGGTGGTTATTGTGGTTGCAGCTAATTAGAAGATTATTATAGTTTTTGGCATTATATAGTTGTGATATTCTGAAGCTATGATTCATAAAAGCTATACTATAGGATATGATGTAATATAATGGCAATATTATAGAGCTATGATACTATTATGTAGCACGATATTACAATTCAGAGAAAAATTGTCTTTTTTTTTCTTTTTCTGATAAGTAATTAACAAAAGTTAATTAGTAAAATTAATTAGTAAAATTAATAAAAAGTAATTAGTAAAATTGTAGTTAAACAAAATAAACCCCGTGTAATTTTCATCAAAAACGATATAAAACAGTGTAAAGAATCACACTATTCTGAAGAAACAGTTTTTTTTCTTTTTTAATAAAAAAATACAATTATTTGGCACAATAACCACGCCTCATCAAAGCAAAAATAAATTGAAATTCTTATGTACGGGTTAGTATAAACCTTAAATATAAAAAAAAGAAGAAAAAAAGAAAGAAAACTATTTTTAACAAAAACCAAATTCATTTTCCAACGTTCCAAAAATTGTTTCATTCTTTTTATTTATTTTTTCATCTCGTAGTACTGTTTTTTTAATTCATGCTTGTGTTAACTAGATATTTTTAGAACTCTATAAAATTTTGTGTAGCATTAAGGTTTTAGGAAATAAAAGATTGAAAATTCTATAACGATTTTTTTTTCATTCTAAAAATGAATTTATTTTCTTTTTCATCGTTACGTTAATTGTAACAATTTTTTACAGCAATTTGCTTTCTGAAAAGTTTTAAAGAATGTGTTTTTTTCCTCACTCTTTATATTATATATATATATATATCACGTCCATAAAAGAAAGCTAAAAGAATGTCGTTTATAAATATTTACACACGTTATTTCAAAGAAAATGTAATTTTATTAAATAATGTTTTCCCAGAAAAGATACTAAAATATTAAATGGAATATAAAACAACATTTCCCTTCGTATTTCCTTTATACTATTAGCATACCACTAAAATATTCGGAAATTCCAAAATTAAGAAATTCGTTAATCTTGAGTGTGTGAAAGCGGCCGCATTTGGTTCTGATATTTATGAATATTCATAAGGGGAAAGAGTAATGATTCATTTCACAGCAATTTGCGGAAACAGGTTAATTTCTAAAAAATAGTTTCGTGAGTTAGGAGTTAATGTAAAAGCATTTGTTGACATTTATTAAATCATCTAATTACTAGTATTAGCATCTCACAAAATGAAAATTGTTGCATTGAATACCTTTTTGAGATTCTTTAAAGGCACCTTCTTTTCTTTTATAAATTAAACCATTTCCTCTTTTCTTTTAATGATTAGTTGCAATTCACATTATATTTTTCATCTAATCCTACATTACCTTTATTTAAAGTTTAAAGGTTAGAATCCTAAAATTATAAACTAAAGAAGAAAATTTGGAAATATTCTGATGATATGTAATTAAATTTATTATTAAATTTCCCGTTTCATCATAAATGTGTGCATTCTTAATTATAGGGTAAAAAATTTGAAATTAATATTTAAATACTGTAAAATTCTTTTGCTTTTTGCGTATGACTTAATAAAATATATTAAAAATTATAGGCGTAGAGAAATTTTTGGTAGAA
Source organism: Parasteatoda tepidariorum (assembly GCF_982258835.1). Taxonomy (NCBI): domain Eukaryota; kingdom Metazoa; phylum Arthropoda; class Arachnida; order Araneae; family Theridiidae; genus Parasteatoda; species Parasteatoda tepidariorum. Next base: position 61,092,174 of record NC_141755.1, on the reverse strand, counting down.
TTACCGTACTGTTTAATAATAACACTTCTGGTTTAAAAAATATATAATTATAGTAACAAAAGGAAAATATATAGTATTTAAACCATTAATTTGCAATTTTTCCATTCGTAAATGGTATTGGTTTATCGTAAATGTTTTGTTTTCAAAATAATAGTTCATACACATTTAGTAAAAAACGATAAACTGAAAAGTAAATTTGACGAAATAAATGGTTTTTTAAGACAAGCTCAAATGTGTTTTTATAAAATTACCAAATTTTTCTACAATTACCAAATTTTAACACAGATTATAAGACAACACTTTACCGTTAGTTTCATTAAAATCATTTCAAAAGTTCTTCAGTAAAAGTTACAGAACATTTTGGTGTTTCCATAGAGCCAAAAACTCTATAAATTTAATCTATTCCAGTAGCTTTGATCATACTTTTGCTCTCAGTGTATTTAAAAATAGCAATAGACTACAGATATAGTTTTAAACAATCGTGCTATTTATTTTTATAAAGTAATGTTATTCGTATTCCTGGTTCTTAGGGAAAAAAAGAATCCAAAATCGGGAGAGACTTAACACAATCGTAGTATTTTGTTCTTAAAAAGTAGTGTAATTCGCATTTAAAGTTTTCGCTAATAAAAGAACATTAAATGGGGGAAAGTTTACTAGATAAATCTTAAATAAAGTGGCTATTTGAAAGCTTAGAAAATCTTATCACTTAAATCAAAAATAAATAAATTAAATATATAAATATATTCTGTTTGCTCTTGAAAATTGCAATAGCTATGTGCTTCTAGTTTTGTGTTCTAAAACAGAAGATGATGCATAATAATATTCGATTTACATTATTGAATTTTAATAAGGAGGAAGCTACTTATAAAAATAAAACTGTTATTGTGCTTCTTTTTTTTAAAAAAAGGAAGATAAATTTGAAAACTTATTCTAATGAAAATAATATTTGATATATAATGTAAAAACTGCTTGAAGTGTTGAATACCACATATTTAAAGTAACTGTTTTAATAAGATAAAACACCTATATTCTTACTTTAACGTAAAAGCTTAGGTCTTCATCCATTGATTTCTTTTTGTAAAATTTAAATGTTCCAACCTTACAATCAACTGGTAAGAAAAAATTTTTGGATTATTCCAGTGAATGCACTTTAAAAAATTAAGTCGAGAACTGACACCCTGGGTAAGCATCCGTAAAATCCATTTTATCGTAAAAGTGAAATTTATTTTTAAAGTAAAATTTAATACAGTAATTGTTACCGTAATATTTATTTAATAATATTTAATAAAATTTAATATTTTTTTCACTGTAAAATATTACTATAAAAATATATGGTATATTAGTTTTTTGTTCCGTAAAATTTTCTGGTAAAAATGGATTTTTAGAAGAACTTACCTTACCTGAATTTTAATTCCAAAATTGCGGTAAAATAACCAGTAACAGTCTGTCCAACCTGCTAACGTTAAGTTTACGGCAGGGAATTTTTTTTTTTTTACCGTTTCGAAACCCTTTACAGCAATCAGGAAAGTACTACTATTTTTCAGATACTATTCGACCGATTTCGCTTACATTTTGTATTTTGCCATGCAAAGTTACGTTCTTTTAAATTATGTAAAAAAATTATATACCTTAGAATTCAAAATTTTTCCGACTATTTTTAAATAAAATAATAACAAATAATAAATATTTACTAAACGTTTTTTTCTTCATATTTTTGAATATTTTGTGATAATCAGCTTCATGATGCTGATAACTGCATGACAATGAAAAACTCTTCATTTAATGAAGAAAATGGAGGAAATATCGTTGCGTCAATGCTGGGACTCGATTCCCGATCTGTTGATCATGAGACTGCCAGATTAACCCTCTCAGCCATAATATGTACCCAGCTGTAGGGTACTAAGTGGCTTTCTTAGGTTAGCCTAGTTGGTGTGATAAAACCCTGGTTGTTTAATTGTATTATGTGAAATTAATTAATAAGCGGTTTTTTTCACAGTTAACTGTTTGTCTGTTTTGTTTGAGTATCTTAAAATCACAACTAAATAAATTGTTATTCAACCATTCTTTCCAAGAAATTTCTAACGGATTTCAAAGAGTGCCTAAGCCGAAATTTTCATGAATGCTTCTATCTCTTCAATAAAGTCATTTTTATGTAAACCAAAAGCTGTTTTTACATTTACGAAATGCAAAAAAACTCTGTGAATAAGAAAGTCAATCCAGACTATTGTAAAAACTAACGATACCTGAGTGTTATGATATGTGTGAGCACCACTTTTAAATGATAACAACAAATCAATTTTTTAAGTGTATAGATCATTAAACAATTTAAAGGGTGAAAAGTAAAAGCACAATCAGCAAAGAAAGAAAATGAGTTATACAAAATTTTGTGTAATATGTCACTTATTGGTAAAAACTTCCAAAATAAATTAGAACATTAATGATTGAATGGTTTCCTCTTCAATATTCTAACTAAATAATGCAGTCAATTACCTAATTTATAAAATATTTGAAATTCGAAATAAGACAAAAATAAAACAAGCAATCTGGAAAATACAGTTTTAGTAATTCATATATTTGAGTGGAGGTTAGTTTGATCTCAATGACGCTGGTATTTTTTTTTTTAATTTTAGCTTTTTTTCATCATATATTTAAAAATAATTGTACTAAACAAGAACATTTTACACGTAAAAAATCTCTCTTGCCCATAAAAATGATTTTCAATAACAGCTGTTTGTTAATTTTATTATTTAATTTTTGATTGAAAAACTTTTACTTTAAATTATACAACTTTAGCAATTTTATTTCACATTTTGAAAAGCCAAATTCGGTTAAATAGTTTCTAAAACGTAAATTTTAAATCCTTTGACGCAGGTGGGACTCCCGTGTCCCTTTTTTTTCTGACTCTCTAATTAGACTCAAATATATATTTTGGTATTTTTTAAATATAAAAACAAATGTCTAATAGTTACTTAAAAAATGTATTAGATAGGAATTGCATTTGTACTAAAATATGACATCCAAACAAAGTAGTTTAAAAGTTTTTTTTCCATTCATATTCAAAAATTTATCAATAATTGATATTGAAAATTACAGAATTTCAATAATGAATAACTATCTGTTATTTATCTAAAATAACCGAAAATAAGTTCAAAAGTTGAAAAATTATTGTGTGTGGAAGTGAGATGTGTTTGAAAGATTATACCTTCAATGCAGAAAAGGACACCTGTATTTCATACTTTATCTCATAACCATAAATTATTCATATGCTTTACATATTATTTTTCATTTATTTTTGACCTAATTTAATACAAAATAATGAAAACAGTAGGAAAAATATGTTTGACAAAAATTCTGCGTTAAAGGGTCAACAGGACTATTTTGCGTATTGCTAGAAACTTGTCATTAGTTGAAAAGCATCTCCTCTTAAAACATTCTTTGTTCCCCATCATTGTAGAAATCTTAAAATTTGTTGTTTCAAAAATTGATGTAAACAATTCTTTTACAATCCATCCGCGATCCTTATTTCTATGCTTATTTATTTACACTAGTCTTCTCCTTCATATTATTCCAAAGCAAGTAGCTTGGAGAAAAATACATTGAAAACAATATTTTGCATGCGAAATTTGAGTTGTAGTTTAATAATCTAAGATACGTGTAAGAGAAGTTGCAACGCCTGGGGAAGCACAGACTATTTTAAAATTTCATCTGGCAAAAGTTTTGATCTGCTCTTACAATGTGCAAAATAATCGCCACACAAAACAGTGTTACTTTTGTGGAAAATGTATCACAGTTTTCTTATGAGTAAAATAGCATTGGAACACTAGATCAAAATCAATTTTTATTCCTTTGTTTACTTAAAATCTTAAAGTAAAATGTAGCTTTACACATTCTTGTTTTAATATGTTGGTTATATTTCAGAGATTATTTGATTTATGTATTTTAAAGCGGTGTATATTTAAATCAAAAGAAAAGGTTTTGGACAAATCAGATACTGAAAAGAAAATATGATTTTCTTCAGTATTACCATAATAGGATCTTGAGATTAATTTGTAAACACCCATTCATTTCTCTCAAAAAAAACTTTACCATGTTGATTTTTCTGTACTTAATGTATCTGTTTATTTTATGAAACAGAAATTATTAATTATTATTATAACAGTTAATAGTTATTTTTATACCAATACGCGATTAGAATTTGTTAGAGCAAACCGTGTTGCAAATCCAAAGCAGTAGCATTGAGTCTTAAAAAGAAACACGGGAAAAGTATGTTAAGCCGAATATTATAAAGTAAATTGGTAACATTGCCTTGTATTGAATTTATATTGAAGAGACATGATAAAAATCTAAAATCACTTTTCTTTAGGTAATTAGTAGATAATTACAAACAAAGGCAAACAACATGAAAGAGCACAAAAATATTTATAAAATACAAACAGCTGTTTCGGATCATGCACCTTTCATCATGCACCTTTATTTGCAACCTTCATTTGCCCTGATGAAGGTTACCCTTTGAGCATCCGAAACAGCTGTCTGTATTTTACCTTTACTGCACCTTTATTTGCAACCTTCATTTGCACTGATGAAGGTTACCCTTTGAGCATCCGAAATAGCTGTCTGTATTTTATAAATATTTCTGTGCTCTATAACGTTGTTTGCCTTAGTTTGTATTTCAGCACAAAGGTCGCCCACTTGTGTATTTAGTAGATACTTTCATCGTTAGACAGTTTGAATATATGGCTACACATCGAAACTCAAAACCACTATCACCTACTTGAAGATCATCAGGCATTATTGAATCAAAGTATTAAACAGAAATTCTTTTCAAAATGAAAAATAATTATTTTTTAAAATTTTTAAAAATTTTCAGCTTATATTAGGCCGGATATTATAGTGTATTTTAATAACATAACCTTGTGTTTAATTTGAAATTATTGAAGAGACAAGAAGAAATTAGGAAATCAGTTTCCTTGTAATCAATTTGTTGCTGTCATTAATAAAGCAGCCGACCTTCCTGTGTAGGGGCAGGAAACTGTCCTTGTATCAGAAAGGTCCTGGGTTCGAATCCCGGGCAACACATGGATGTTTCTTTCTCTCTCTGTGTGTGTGTTCTATGTCCTTTCTCTTTTGTGTGTGAATGTGTGTGAATGTGACCCGCCCTATAAGCGGGTAGTGGTTGTGTGAATGGCGTGGCAGAAGTCGAATTCCTGGTCATAGATGGCGCCACTGAAAAAGAGGAACAATCGCACCCCCACTGCCTAAACAGGCATACGACAAAAAAAAGATTAATAAAGCAATAGAAATTCCACATATATGGCCATACATTCAAACATAAAACTGCCATGAACCACTAAAAAGTCTTTAGGCATTATTTTTTCTAAGTATTAAGAAGAAATGGTTTTAAAAATGATTTTTTTTTTCAATTTTCAATGGATGGACTCAGGTGCCACGGTACGTCTAAACCCCCAAGTCTTGCAAGATGAGAGGGTACCTTGGGAGCCCTAGTATGTCAATCAAATTGTAATCTCAGACTCTTAGGAGCATAGAAAGAAAATATTTATTTTTGGTGATTTACTGAGAAATAACACTGTCAGAACACTGTTAGAAATAAAGCCAACCTCGCTTTATTATTATTAAATTTAAATAATTCAGCACTCAAATTAAACGCCAAAAAGACCATTAGAATTTAATACAAACCTGTAACCAACATATTTTCTTTATGCTAAATTGGAAGCAGTTTAAAGAAAGTAAGTTTAAAATTAAATTTTAATGAGTAGTTAAATAAACTCAAATTTAAAAACAGAAACTTCCTACACAGTTTAATGGAATAAATAAGTTAGAAGTTTCTTTCATTGAGAAAAGAAAAAAGTATAAATAATTTTCTTTACTTAATATGTAATTGAAGTAAATTTATTAAATAATTTATTTATTTAAAAAGGGATTAGGATTGATTAAACATGAAAATGTATTTTGTGAAATAAAATAAATTCCAAAGCTAGATAGCATGTTATGCTTATAATGGCTTACAATGGCAGCTGCTCTTAAAAATATCAGAGTAAGGAATAGTGAGCAAATCTATTCCAGGAACTAGCATTTAATATTTAAAAAAATTCTCAGTGTAAGGAATATTCAACAAATAAAAACCGGACAAACTTACTCATAGTCCTATCTACCACAATTATTCCAATGAAAATTAATATTAAACTGTTATTGCAAATAATAATGTGTCATCCAATAATCCGTATTCAATGCACAATTTTTTTTCCTAAACTGTCTTTAATCTATTGCGAGAAAGAAGGAACAAAATTGAAATGAAACTCATCCGGAGAAGTAAAAGAGGAAACAAATTAGAAAAATAATGGAATATTTTAATATTATTGTTATATGCCGTAGTAAATTTGGTGAAAAAAAATTTTTTTGAAACAAAGCTAGTTTTGATCATTAAATATTGGATTTTTCGGAAAGCATTTTTTTTTTTCAGCAGAGGACTTAAGTGTATTTTTTCACAGCTAATGTCATACATACAGCTAATGTCATACACAGCTAATGATAATACAGCCCTATTATCATTATATATTTTGACAATTTATATAGTAAGTGTTGCAGTAGTTTCTTGTTGGCTCGTAGGTGCAATTTTAAAACAATAGAAAATAAAAAGCTGCATGTTTTACTTTTTTATTATCGAAAAAATAGAGATGCTAATCAAGCATCCAATGTAAACGGAGAATATATTCTGAGTGCCAAAACTTTTTTGCAAAATTTCAATCCGGTAATTTTGATTTTGAAAATGCACCACGTTCTGGAAGACTAGCAAAAGTTGTTGAAGACACAATAATGGCGTAAATTGATGCAAACCGACAATTCGTGATATTGATGAGAATTTTTTTTAAAATTCGGACATTCATTATCATTTGAAGTGGCTAGGTTTAAACTCGAAACCCACCATATGTGTTTCTCATGTTCTTACAGAAAGAAATTTGCGGTACCACGTTGACACCTGGGATTTGCCTCTCAAAATTGAAACAAATCATCACTGGGAACCAGAAAATAGGTGTCTATAAAATGCTTCAGTCTCTGCAAACTATTTTAGATGGTCGGACCTTTATTTCAAAGTAGGAGGTCAGAAATCATCTGGATCAGTGTTTTGCCACAAGAAACCTGGATCAGTTTTTTGGTATAAATATTATCAGCGAGGAACCATGCCTCATGACAAATGACAAAAAGTATTAGACTAGAAAGGACAATACATAAATAAATAAGCTATTTATTCACTATTATAAAATCATTTTTCATTTTCATAAAAAAAATGACTTTACTTTCCGAACTACCCTAAAAAAATACCACCTAAAAGCGAGTGCTTTTGTCTTAAGGAAACAACTGAAAAATAACAATTTCAATTTACTGTTTCAACCGTTCTTCACATTTTCACTAACAGACAGATTTCCTCTATTTGCAGTTATGTATTAAAAAAATTCCATGTTTATTTTTGATACAAAAAAAATTCTTTTTATTTTCTTTCAGGTACAACATTGTGATTTTCATCGTAACCTATGTTTTACCCATAACATCGATGACATTCACCTACTTTAGAGTGGGAAGAGAATTGTGGGGAAGCCAAAGCATTGGAGAATGTACTCAAAAACAAGTTGAAAGCATCAACTCAAAAAGAAAGGTACTCATTCATTTTTATATATTTCTTCAGTTGTTTGTAAAACGCAGATTTAAAGTAAAAAAATTATAAAATTTTCATGTTCATAAAATTTAAAAATTTAAATCTCTCGCATTCAAGATTTTAAACTGAATATTTCAGCGCAAGAACGTCGTAAAGTTACATTTGATATAAACTTTAAGTTACAAAGATACTCTTTCTAGTGGAAGATACTATGGATACTCTTTCCAATTTAAGGAACAAGTGATGGTATTTTGTAACTACAAAAGTCCGTTTAATTTTCCAATATAAAAGAGTCTTTTTACAATGATACTGAGATAGGCAATATCTTCGTAATACTTTAATTAATAGATATTTTGTCCATGAAAAACTTACAGTCATGTTAAAAAAATAAATATTATGATTGCATGATTGTTTGTCGAAAAATAACAGGCGTGATTTTGTGCGCTTTCTTTTTCTTTCAATTCCCATGTTTTTTATATTCAACAATAAAAAAAAATATTTTTATGATGCATATATTTTTAATAATATATACTTCTAAAAGATATATTTCTTATTATATATAATTTTATAACATATATTTTTTATAAAATATATTTCTTATTATACATAATTTTATAATATATATTTTTTATAAAATATATTTCTTATTATACATAATTTTATAATATATGTATTTTTTTAAACTTTTTTATTCAAACAGTATAAATTACAAAACAATAATTACTTCTATTTCCAATTTCCAAATTCAATTTTCCATCATTTTTTAAAGTAGAACAATTGTTATTAAAAAAAGTAAACTCAGAAGAAAAATTTAAGTGCAAACAAAACGAAATATACAATCACAAATACAAATATATGCATGAAAGTGCGGTCAGCTAAACAACGATCTGTTTTGTTTTCATCTTATATGTAGGGGAGAGTCGGGTAGCCCAGCCCACTTAAGGAGTATTGCTTATACTTCTGTATAATACTGAGTAATAATCAATATTTTTGTATGTTTCTATTGTTTTGTCATCTAATTAAATAATGCAAAAAGAATAAGCAAAAGAAAGAACAGTTTAACTTTTAAAAAAAATAGAAATTTAAAAAAAAAACATATTTTTCAGCTCTTTTTAAAATGTGACGGGTAGCCCCGCCCAGTTACAAAAATTATGTTTTTTGACTGTTTTTTCAGGTGTAAATAAAAATGACCATTTTAATGACAATAGATAAACCGAATCGAAACATTCAACCAATTTTTCTTAATTTCATGACTACTGTATTCTACATATTTTCAAAACTATTGTTTACTATGTTACCAGCTGCATAAATACTTGAAACTTTGAAAATAATCTTTTTTTAATATAAAAATTATTGTCCGATGGCCCATTGACTTGAAAAAATATTCTGCACATATGAAATTGACAGTGGGCGGGGGTACCCGACACTCCCCTATTGCTTACGAATTTATTTTGAAACTTTCTGCAGAAATCTTTGAATAAAACTATGATAACTAAGAATATTTTGAAGAATATATTTAAGTTTCAGACGTTTTAAAAAATAGTTGAGCTCTACATTTTACAATCCAGATAGGCGTTTTGTTAAGTGCAAATATAAAAATCTAAAAAAAAAAGAAAAGAAAAAAAAATATTATGGTATCTCTAAAATTTTATAAGTGCTTCTGATACGCTTTTTTTCTTGTCTCCTGAGATTCAGTTCTTCTTACATTAAGATGTGCAGTTGTATTCACTTTGTGAGGATCGCACCTTGCTTGTCGTTGAAAGAAAAAATATGTATGAAAAACTAAGTAAGAAAGTGTATTTTTTTCCAAAAAGAAAGTAAGTTTCACTTCAGCCACTGAGCTTCAGTGGAAGTATTTACGATAAAAGTTTAAAAAGTCCTAACACTACCTAAAAGAGACGAAAAATGTAAATAAATAAAAAATATGTTAAAGCTACATTTAACATTTAAATGTTTCTAAAATGTGTAAGTATTCAATGAATAACGAGAAGCATAATTTAACGCATTGAGAATCATTATTTTTTTTTAAATTAGTCAAAACAATGTGTTTTAAAAATATTTAAGAACAAAAGATGTTCTCACATACAATCGTTTTAAATGATATTTACTATTAAAAATATACACCGAAGAGCCATTACATTATGTATGACCGCCCTGCTAATAGCCTGTAAGACAACCCTTAGCCCTCAAAACTGCTAGCACCCGCCGTGGCATTGATTCCTCAAGGTGCTGATAGGTAGTCTGAGGTATCTGGTACCAGCGCTCACCAACTGGTCCTGCAATTCCCTCACATTGCAAGGGGGTAGCGTGGCAGCACGAATTTGGTTTCCAAAGTAGGACCACAAATGCTCTATTGGATTAAGGTCAGGTGAATTTAGGGGCCAAGACAGGACTTGAAAGTCACTTCAATGTTCCTCGACGATTCGGCCCTTATGTCATGGTTCATTATCCTGCTGGTAAACACCGTCCCCAGCAGGAAAAGCTGTTGCCATGAATGGGTGACCCTGGTCAGCAACTATGTTCAAGTAGCTTACAGGTGTCAGGGATTGTTCTATGAGGATTATGGGTCCTAATGAGCTCCATGAAAACATTGTTCCTGGTCGAGAAACCATGAAAACCTGGGCGAGCCCATTGTTACAGATGGAGGGTGGTCATAATGTGATGGTTCTTCGGTGTATGCATCGTCACTATATTTTCATTGATTAATTTTTGCGACTGTGAGAGTAAATTTTAACCTCTCTCCGAATTGTTAGATCACTGAAGCCTCAGATCTAATAGTTCGAATTACTTCCTGAGTGTTACGGGTTTAGTTTATAGTTATTTTACTGCCAAAGTGGGTTTATAGTCGATCAAAACTTCTGTCAATAAACTAAATGAAGTATAGAAATCTCATCTGCTGTTCTGAGCTAAATAAAAATAGAAGAATCAATTAAGTTTTTCAACAAGCAGAATTTTTGTTTGCAAGCTGAATTGGGTTTAAGGCTTATCTAAACTTCCATCACTTTTCAAACTAACTAGGATACTCAAAATAAAACTGTAGCTCTCTGATACCAATGCAAAAGTTGCAATCGTTTTCAAAATAATGCAGGCAAGCGTTACCAAGAAAGGAATTTTTCTGCGGTGATATGGTGAATTTCGGTGGGGATTGAGGTTTATTATGCACTGATAGAAATTTATCTGAAAAAAACTGTAAATAACCATTTATTTAATTATTATTTTACCATATTCAAACAAAACAGTAAAATGACTTTAAATAAAATGGTAATCAAGCTGTTATTTGTTAGAAAAACCGTTTATTTACTGCTTTCATCTAATACGATTAAACAACGAGTAAACGGTTTCAAAATCAAGAAGGTAAAAATGTCCTTTGGCATAAACTTTACGGTTAATCGTATGGAGATGAAAAAAGTATACATTTATTTTTTTTTATTATACCTTAGCTATTTGAAAAAAAAGTGTAAAAAATAAGCTATTTTTTTCTAAAACAGTGTATACTATCGGCATAAATAATGGAATGGAACGAAGATCTGAAAATGAAAAACACTTACTATACCTATTTGTTTAATAAAACATAGAAATTTAAATAAATTATCAAAAAATAAGAATAATGGTATAAGCTCTTGTCTATACTTTGAGTGTATTAAGATTTTTTTCTTTTACATATACGTTGATTTGTATACCATTATAGTGCTTAGACTACCTAGACAAACTAATTCTAAAATTTTCCTGCTATACACTTCTTTTTAATGAATAAATTGCGGAAGGTAGGCTTATGGTGTAGGAAACACACCAGCTAAAAATTCGGACAAAACTTGAACTGACACTCAGTTGATCTGTTATCTAAAGATTAATATTAAGCTTTAAGTTGGTTTTTGATTTCATTCAAATTTTTAAATTAAATATATTGCAGCTTATAAGATTTGACATGCAATCTATACGGAGAAAAAAATTCTGAAAAATTACCATAGTCGTATGATAAGGAAGTTTCTGGCAAAAGTAACCATGATTCTGGCAATCAAAACAAAATATACGGTTTTTAAAACATTCATGACATAATTTTACCGCTCGCTGCTGTAACGGTTTACCGGAAACTCTGATTTTCAAACTTATAGTTCTTATTATAATACATTTCGTAACAAATACAAAACTTAAAAATAAATGTAACAAAATCAATTGATTTTTATGCCATTATATAATGTTTCACGATAAAAAGTTCTTCAGTAAAATCAAACATGTTACCATTTATTTGGTAATTTCACCATTTCTTTCCCTCTTATCAAATAGAATGATTTTACTCTGTTTGCATTTTCGTGTCTTATAAAAAATGGCAATTTACATAAAGGGTTGAGAGGACTAAAATGACTGTTAATTATTTCTTATTCCGATGTAGTTTCTTTATTATAACAAGGGATAAAAGGACATGAAAAATGGCTTCAAATATTTAAGTAAGGTGCTTTAAAGATATTAAACACAGATATATTATACCATGGATACTATTTTATCCTTCTTTTCTCGAGGTAGTGGAACATAATTATTTATTTACATACATATATGGATAGCTTTGTAAATAGGAAGAAAGTCTTAAAAACTCTTTTCAGTTTGAAAAACAGAGCAGTTTTGCGAAAAACACCAAGAAAATTCTTCCAGTGTAATAGCAGAATTTGAACCCACTATATCTACGCTATAGAGGGGTTAGCGAAACAGCAATTCTGCACGGTGAGAAGTGAGTAAGGCAAATATATACTATTGAAACCTCTATTACCGTGGAAAGTATAGATTATATAGAGTACAGTCGGCAAAAAAAAAAGATATCACCCTGAATAACTTTTGTTCTAATGATCGGATTTTCACGATTTAAGTGTCAATCTTAATGGTTCCTTGGGGTGACCTCAAATATGCTAATTAATTAGTGCTAACTATTAATTAAGTTACGAAATCAGACACAAAAACGCACTTTCTCTGAATAAACATGCATTTTTTTTTACATATTTGGAATCCTGACCCTTAAAATAGGGGGGGTAGACAAAATTTCGAAAAAAATGGGTTGTAAATTAGGTCGCAATAAGGATTTATATATCTGGCGATGGTTTAAAAATATGCCAAATTACCTCGCCATAGAAGGGGAAATAATTTATAACAACCATAAAGAAACTGAATGAATGACAAGATGGGAAAAGATAGTGCTTCTCGTTGCTAAGCAACCAAAAGAATTTTTCGCGTTGCTTTCTGGGCTTTTTTTTTTTTTTAAATCTCCTTTAAAAAGGAAATTTAAATAAATTAATAAATTTTTTTTGATTCTCCAAGATTATAGAATCTTTGACTTTTTATCTGACATTATTTATTTTTTTAAAGCTGTTTTGATGTAATTTGTAGGACAGTTTTGAATTAAAACCAATTTTCATAAGTTATCATAAATTTATGAAGAGTTGTAGGGTTAAATGCTTTTGCCCCTCACTTCGAGTTTCTTAGGAAAGGAAAAAAAAGTGATCAAGCAAAGGTGGACCTGAAAAAAGATAGCTATTCTGATGCATAATCGCAAAATTTTATAGAAATCACGGTATTTATTTTCGATAAAATTGTAAAACTTAATAAAGTTTATATGGCATTTTAAAAGCATTTTGAGTTATATATATATATATATATATATATATATATATATATATATATATATATATATATATATATATATATATATATATATATATATATATATATATATATATATATATATATATATATATATCAATATTATAATAAATAAAAACAAAAAAAAAACACGAAGAAAATTACGAGTTGATGTTATTTACACACTCCTTTCGTTAGTTCTTTAAAAAACATGATTAAAAGAAAATTAGGTTTATAATACCCTTAATTAAACAAGAGTAACAATTGTTACAGTTTTTACAATACTTTTTCAACTCTGACACTCTTTTCATGAGATAACTTCTTTTGCCAACGATTTTGTCCCTTTTTTTTTGTTAATTGAAACCAGCTTACGCATTCTTGTAATTTTTACATTTTATCTTTGAAATTTCAATCTCGAAAGACATGCATGAAGTGACGCCTAGTCCAAAGAATCTAAGTTAAATAGTTGTAAGGCCGATTATTACGAAAACAATTAACTACTCTGGTTCAATGAAACAATTACAGTAAAACTTGTGTAAGTTGATCACTTCATGTGCATTGTTTTAGTGGCCAACGTAGACAAGTGGTCAACTTATAGAAGGGGTGGGACATTGTTTACTTTTTCATTTCCTACATGTTGCTATACATTTAAATTTTTTTTTTTACTTGACTTAAAAATTTGATTTAGCAAATGGCCAAATGAATATCTCAAGAAATGTGTTTAAACCTAAACGAACTTCAATTTGTTACACAGAAATAATTTTAATATTTAACTAACTTTTTTAAAAAAATTATTTTGTTAGTTATGCATGTGAAGTGTTTAATAAAAATAATTTCTTAAAATATCAGAACACGAAAACATTGAAAACTTTAACAAAACAAAATTATTTTAACACTTCAAAATTTATTCTGTTATTACTACACATATAAGCCTATTTGCTCACTATTGCAACTGGAAGAGCAACTTTTCAACTAACACACCTGTTTTCAATGAATGGTCAAAAGCTGAATCCCTACAGTTTCCCCAGATGGTCAACTCACAAAAGGGTTTAGATTAGCTTTTTACACTATTTCACCAAACAAGTGAAATATTAACATACATTGCAAAATGACAGAAACTTTTCTGAATTTTTTTTTCTGGTCAACTTATGAGGGTTTTAGAATAGAATTTCATAATACTCCTAGACAAAATTAACTTATTTCAGTGGTCAACATACAAGATAGACAGGTGGTCAAGTTACAAAGGTTTTGCTTCTTTATTATGTAGGAAAATTTCCGTTCTTGATAATTGAGGTCAACTTATTCAGATGTAAAACTTACAAGTGTGGTCAACTTGGCAGGTTTCACTGTATAAATAAATCATTAATATTCTTGTTTTTTTATTACGAAATATTAGGAATTTGTTTACATAATTTCTTCAAAACATGTGTTAAAACTATGATTATAAGTTATTTAAGAAGAAGAAAGTCAAATGGAGTAAAAGAACAATTTTTGAGATGATGATTCTAAAAATAGCACGTTTTTCTAATCTTTTTACAATTTTTTATTTTAGTAGTTGTTTAACAAAACAAGGCATATCAAACATTTTCCTGATATAGCAATATTTTTTTAAACTGTGCAAAAGTTGAGAAATCATACAAACAACTTTTAAAGCAAATATTTTCAACTTTTTAAGACAAAAGGGTTAGCGCACAAGATTTTCTTTGAATGTTGAATTAAAATTGCATGCCCATAGTTTTTTTGTTCATTTAAAAAACAAAACAAAATCTGTTAAATTTTTCCCCTGTGCGCACATACGCATTTACTTTTCATTACTCGAATAAATAAGAAGCAATAAAAAAAATAAAATTAATAATTTATCTTCATTTTTCGTAAACAATAGTATTTTTAGTAAATAGTCAGCTGTTCTGCTTCGAATGATATTGTGTGTGATCAGTAGAATATTTTTAATTTCTTAACAAGATTTAATTCTCAGATAGCTGGCAATAATTTCTTTCAATAAGAACTTAGCAATAATTTAAAAAGTAATTTTATTTTAAAGGAAAACATAAATTAAAGTACTTAAACGATTGATTAATATATTATTGGACAAAAATATACATAATAGAATTTAACAAAAATTGCATTAAAATTCAATAAAAAAGTTAGAAAAATAATTCTGCGAAACACACACAGACAGGTAATTTACAAATTTATTTTAAGATTAAAGCGATATATAAGATTTAAAGAAGTTTTAAAAAACTCTACTCTACACTCAGCTGCACGACAGCCCATGGAGGGCCAAGGCCTACTGTGCCCATCTCAGTTTTCTGGACCTAGGGCTCTGGGGTGCAGGAGCAGATGTTCCGTTCAGGTGGTCAGCCGAACGCGGAACCCCCAGTGTTTAGTTCCCAATCATGCTTGGTACTTATTTATCGACCCACTGAAGGGATGAAAGGCTGAGTCAGCCTTGCCCGGCCCGAGGAACGACAGCGCGAAGCGCTACCGCTCAGCCACCGGGCGAAGTTTTAAGATGATTAAATATGTTGACTACGCATTCGTATTAATAATTATAAAATATATATTCAAGAAATTGATAAATATATTATTCCAAATCTATGCATACGTATGTATATTATTGAAATTGTATCAGTTATTGAAAAAGAAAATCAAAAATTAAAAAATAATCACATTAAGTAAGCACAATCTGGTGCATAATCATATTCTATCAGAAGCACGCCTTTATAAAACTAGACATTCGTTGAATAAAGTGTTTTTTATTCAAAATGCTTTATTTATAATTTCTTTACTAAATTACAAATAAATTATTAAATGACTAAAAAGAAACATCGTATTTTATAGTTTGAAAGAAATAAAAATAAAAGGATTAGCAAACGATTATTAGCGAAAAAAATATGAATGAAATTTTACACTACGCGCGAGAAGTCAAGTTCATCGCAAGTTTATCACATTTTAATATTAATCGCCCCATTTAATCATTTTTTTATTGTCGCCAAATTATTTTTTCAAAAAAAATTAATTTTAATTTTTTTCAGCTTCTAATAAATAAAAACAGTTGAAACTTTAGATTTTTGTATTGAAAAATATGTAGATTATTATGGTATAAAAAAATTCATACCTTATAATTCAAAATTTTTTCATCCTCAATTTAATTAAATAATAAAAAATAATTAATAATTACTAAAAATTATTTTTTTCATGAAATTATCTTTGGGTAAATGAGTTTTATGAGTGGGCGCAATTTTCTTCAAATTGCTTCATTAGTTTTGAAAATATGACTAAAAACGTAAAAAGTGAAATTAACATTAACGGGTACGAACTTTGGATCGCTCTCCTGACCAAACTATGGGGACCATATTTCCCAGATTGCGGCTACCCCCTATATTTTGAAGCTTAGAAATCCAAATATGTAAAAAAAAATACATGTTTATTCAGAGAAAGTACGTTTTTGTGTCTGATTTCGTAACTTAATTAATAGTTAGCACTAATTAATTAGCATATTTGAGGTCACCCCCGGGAACCATTAAGATCGACGCTTAGATCGTGAAAATCCGATCATTAGAACAAAAGTTATTCAGGGTGATATCTTTTTTTTTTGCGGACTGTACATAGATGACAGATTGACAAAAGTGCTGTCGTTTTCTAAATTATAAAAAGTTTGAGCTTGCACAACATCAAACGAAATGCATTCAAATTTAAAAAGCATAGAAGATAGTTAGAGGTCTCTTTCCATAACAATTTCAACGAGCGAAGCAGATTTAATATTCACTTATATAAGTTCATAACGAAGTAAATTTATACTAACGTTAACAGTCTTTGAACTTCTCTATGATAAGCCACGTTTTTGTTCATCTTTGAAATATTTGTTCATATAAGACGCTTACACTTTCTGTTGATAAGTAATACATGAATTTTTTTTAAATAAATGAAATGCACATTTAATTTCTAATCAACAAAGTTTCTCAAAAGAAATCTTGTTCGTCTTTCATTAAATATTTGTTGTTTTGAAAAACTGCAGATTTTTACACACAAAAATTTTTTTCTTACTAGATCGTAAAAATGATGATAGTTGTCGTTGTAATCTTTGCTGTTTGCTGGCTACCATATCATATTTACTTCTTGGTTGCTCATCATGTACCCCAGATTACCAGTGCAACATATGTTCAGCCAATATACTTATCAATTTATTGGTTAGCGATGTCCAATGCATGCTATAACCCATTCATCTACTGCTGGATGAATAGCAGGTAAGAAAACGTTAGCATGACTGTTTTGACTTTTTTATGTTTTTAACTCTGTTGATTCCACTGTTTCGAATTATGCACTACAAATAAAAGAACTGATATAACTTTTTATTTTGCAATTTTAGATAAGTAGTTTAAAAATATAATTTATTATTAAACACTTTACTACTTGTAGTTTTTTTTTATTGGAAACCTTATGAAAGGTCTGCTATACACTGTAAAATATTCCGGTTCAAATATAGTAAAAATACCGGCACTCGGAATTTTTCCGTAAAATCCATTTTTGCCTTTAAATTTTACAAATAAAAACAATCTGATATTCCTTAATTTTTACAGTAATATTTTTTTGCAAAATCACTGAATCATTATAGTTAAATAATTATTAATGTAAAATTTATAGTACAATATTTTACGGTAAAATTGGATTTTACCGATGAAGCACCAAAATTGTCGATACCAGAATTTGATCTGGAATTTCTTACAATGTGGTAAAACACAATACACGCCACTTAAAATCTAACGTAGATTTGTCATTGCTTTCTTTCTATTTTATTTTCGTATTAAATTTATTAGTTTTTATATTTTAGTATATTAATGTAATTTGCTCCAAAAAATAATAATTGTAAAACTTTTAATAAGATCAGACACCAATCTGAATCATTTTATCTTCAAATGTAACGCAGTATTACGTTATTATAATATTAGTAATAATTAAAGCAATCCTCCTGAATTCTTAATTTAAAATACAAAATTAAAAACTTAATAAGAACAGTACAGTTAAATACATTTAGATGTGAGATACAAAAATATTTTCAGGAAAACAATAACCTTACATGAATACACAAGTGGGCGACCTTTGTGCTAAAATACAAACTAAGATAAACAACGTTTAAGAGCGCAAAAATATTTATAAATGCAGACAGCTGTTTCGAATGCTGAAAGGGCAATCTTCATCAGTGCAACAGAAAGAAATGAGAGAAAACAGGGTAAATATATAGAGATCATTTCTTTCAGTTGCACTGATGAAGGTTGCCCTTTGAGCATCCGAAACAGCTGTCTGCATTTATAAATATTTTTGTGCTCTTAAACGTTGTTTATCTTAATTTGAATACCTTTACATGCTACTCGCTTCCGTGACTTTGGTTCACAGGTGCCCACTGTGTAACACGAAATGAGTAACAACTCTGGCATCTTCTAAGGCGAAACGAATAAATTTCAGTGCCTGCCATTCGAAAACAAAAGAAAAAAAAGAACCTTTATTACTTAGATGAATTTTATGCTGATGACAACCAAACCAATAAAAAATTAATGTGGGAAAACTGGATCCTACTATGTGATTTTCCAGCCACTAATAATGCTCCGACAACAATAGAAAATTGCGTTAGACCATTTTTTATGTTATATATTATGTTATGTTATATATATATATATATATATATATATATATATATATATATATATATATATATATATATATATATATATATATATATATATATATATATATATATATATATATATATATATACTGCAAATCTATATTCACTAAAGTAGTGTCCGATACGCTGTTTTAGAAACATTAAGTTTGGTAAGAAATCTTACCTTTTTTTAACTCATATTGAGAACAAAAATAACCAACACAATCAACTCATTTTCTGCTTTACAGATTTCGCCAAGGATTTAAGAGTGTTTTCCGGTGTTGCAAATGGAAGGAAGAAAAAATTAATCCTTTAGAGCAAAGGAAATTTACAGCTGTTCGTCAAAACACAACTAATGGTGTTATAGCTTTGCAAACAGTCACAGAATCCCTCAGTGGAAGTAACCCCCACCTCTATAACAAAAGTGTTCGAGTGGAACGTCTTTCTATTCTTTAAAAAAATCTCACTTTGGCACAAGAAAACACTTGAGTTTTCCCCTGACGTTCCCTGAATGGCTGAAGTCATGCTTGCTTAAGATATGTTTCAGGAACATTTGTTGTGTACATTAATAACTCATTTTGCAATTAATACTACGTGTAACATCGACTTTTATTTTATTTATTTGTTTTAATTTTAAGTCAGAAGTGAGGTCTTTCGAGTCTGTATAAAAGAATTTACGCTGTTTATCTCAGATTCCGTGAAACAATATACGTTTATTTAATTTTATTTATTTTTTTTGATGAAAGCTTAATTTTCGTTTGCAAATAATAGAAATAAGCGAAAAAAAGCATTTAAATTGTTGATATAACTAGCTGTTGTTATGAAAAGAGAAAAAAAAGTAAAAGTAAGCATGTATATATGTATGTAAAAGAAAATTAAGAATGAAAGAAAATATTAAATTTGCAAAGAAAAATTAAGAATTTAAGATTTCTTCATTTTTTTTAAGTTTTATTAACAGTGCAGAGGCTGCAAATCTAAAGAATCCATACTGTAAGATAAAATTGTAAAGAAAAATAAGCAACAAACAAAAAGAAGGAAAAAAATTTTTTAAAACAAAAGAAGAAAGACCATTACAAAAAAATTATTAAAAGGTTTTAAATTTAAAAAAAAAATCAAAATTTTAAAATGTCTTTAAATTTAAAAAAATGCCTTTGGCCTTAAATTTAAAAAAATGCCTAAAAAAATTAATACCATATTGAAAAGCAATATTTTAATCATGTGAGCTGACGTCAATAATTTGTTTTGTTGTTGGGTGAGGATTTTTTAAATTTTAAAAATTTGAATTATTTTTTCATTATATTTTCTTTTCTCTAAAAATGGCTTTTTTCATTTTTTTTCACTTCTTCTCTTGCTTTCTTTGTATGCCATACATACAATCATCACATGTGATATTTTAAAAAGGAAAAGAGGAAAAAAAACATTTTTTATTTTGTTTTTGATTTATAAATGTGAGTGCTTATTGTTATAAAGCATTACCCCTAAAACCCTCATATGGAGGTAGATGATATGTAATTATTTTACTTGTGGTGCAATAATTTTGTGCTTCTGAGTCATTTGTAGATACTCTTTTACGATGCGTAATTATGTTTTTTAATTGATTAAATTCTATCATATCTAATTTTCAAGTAATTAATCTCTTCACATACATGTATCAATAAATTTTATGCTTTTCATATTCCCCTCGTTCTTAATTAATTTATATACTCGTAAGTGCTCTACTATAACTATAATATTTTAACTAATATATCGTGCTCTAACTAGACACTACATTTAACATCAAACCTCCACATTGTTAGTAACGAAATTAAAATTACATGGATTACATATTGTTGCTTCATATCTTTACAATAGCGTTTAAATTACTTAACTAATTAAAAATCAAGAAATAAGAATATACAGTTTATAAGTCTTAGATGAGAAATTAAATGAATAACAGAACTGTCGATACCGTTTGATGATTTTTTTTCCCTTTGAAGCATATTTTTGGAAAAGCAATAAGTTTAATTAAATCACTTATTTGCAAAAAAAGTAAGTTGTTTTTAGACAATACACACATTTCATAATATTAAAAAACAAAACATTTATTGACAAAATGTTTGAGTTTTATAATCAGCAAATATTAATTAAATATTATTGTTGTCGTCAAAACTGAGATCAGGAAAATTAAATATTACAAATGATGATTCACAAGTAGAAAATTGTACCGACGTTTCAGCTTTTGCAAAATTAAAATATTTTTCAAAAATGTCTAGTAAAAAAAAGAGCAAATTTTACGTATATTATTTAATTAATTATTTTTTGGTTATAATCTAGTTCTGTTCATAATTTGACTAGTATAAAACACTCTTTATTTTTATTGAATTGTCAAAAGATAATTAAATGTACAGTCCGCAAAAAAAAAAGCGAATCACCCTGAATAACTTTCGTTCTAATGATCGGATTTTCACGAACTAAGTGTCAATCTTAATGGTTCCTGGGGGTGACCTCAAATATGTTAATTAATTAGTGCTAACTATTAATTAAGTTACGAAATCAGACACAAAAACGTACTTTCTCTGAATAAACATATAATTTTTTTTACATATTTGGAATCTAGACCCTTGAATTAGTGGGGGTAGACAAAATTTTAAAAAAATTGGGTGGTAAATTGGGCCGCAATAAATGTTTATATATTTGGCGATAGTCCAGAAAACCGCCAAAAAAAGTCGCCTGCGCAAATAAATATTTTAAGATAACCCATTGACTAATTCAAAAGAGGAGTGCTTAATTTTACTAGGTTGCTACGCAACCAAACTCTGATAGTAAAAAAATTGAAATAATGCTCAGTGATTGCTCGGAGGGGCTTAATTTATTGTTAATAGAAAATATCTCGAAGTTTCCAGGCCATAAACAATTTTTTTAGGGGATTTCTGTCCAAAAAGAAAAAAAAATTTTATTTTAATCTCCTTTGAAAAGTAAATTTGAATCGATTTATAAATTATTTATGATAGTTTTTAGAATTTAAATACATGAACTTTTTATCTGATATTGTTTAGATTACACTGTTTTTACTATATTTATTCGAGGATTTTATACTAAAATAAAATGAGCATAACTTATTATAGCTATATACAAAATTTTAGGGATAATCATTTTTACAGTTTTAATCGAGTCTTCTAGGCAAGAAAATTTGAAGAAAAAAAAAGTGCTTGAAAAATAAAATGTAGATTCTAATGCACATTCACAAGGCTTTCTATAATTTACGATATTTCTTTTTTCTATAACTCAAGGAATTGCTGAATGTTTAGTGGCATTTTAAAAAGATTGAAATATGTTATGTTTAAGAATAAGATATTGAAATAATATGTTGCAAATTGTAGGATTCATTGCTTAAAAAATCGCTTCATTCTACTAGATATTTAGGTTACATCGTTTCCTTTGGATAAATATGATCAGCAAATAGCATCCTCATGTTTCGATACATTCTGAAACTTATACGTTCGCAAATTCACCATAAAATGTCGCACAGCATATTCTTCAATTACGATAAGCTACATTTACCACCTAATACTGCTACTATGGTTATTTTTGCTTTCTTAGATATATCTGATGATCTCTTTTTAAACAGAGCTCGTAAGATCCTTAAGATACTGAAATGGGGGCACAAAAACTTAAGAGATAAAATATTTAATTTCATTAACTCAAAATAGCTGGTGTCAAAATGTTAATTTTTAAGTTAAATATAACTTTTACAATATTGATGTTCTTACATTTTTAAAGACCATATGAATCCTGATAAAATATTTAAATGAATATGTTTACTTTAACTAGTGTAAAATCCTTATCAAAATAATGATCAAGACCCAAATGTAAAACAGTATAATTGACGATAAAAACTCAACTGGCTTCAAAACATATGAAGAGGGAAGTAAAAGTCGACATGTTTCGAGTTTTCAAATATAATCGCCCATTCTCAAGACTTGTCAGGCTTGGATAACTTGTGACTTTTATTATTGGACGCTCAAAACATGTCTATTTTTATTATCATCTATTATTTTTTTAAATCAATGAAGTTTTTATATTTTCGATTCAGTTTCTTGGGATTATCCATTTAGTTACACAACATATTAAATTATTTCACTCGATATTAAAATAAGTTTTACATATGTTATAGGCACAGGTTCTTAGATTGAAAAAATAATAATTCACTACTTTGTAAAAAAATTAATGCAGTAAAAAAAATTTTTTTTTTTTTTTTTTTTTTTTTTTGCTGCAAGCCTTAACATTTTAGTTTAAGGTCATAAAAAAATTCCGTTTACAATTGAAATTTCAAAAGTCGAATGTGAAAATGGAATGTCCCCTAGTACCAGGAATCGAAATTAAATAGTAACAAGGACAACTTTTTTAAACAAGTTAGCGTTTCCGTCCTACTCGAAGTTGTTTGAAAAGGTATTTTTTATATATCGATTCCAAAGTTTATTCTACATATATTTCAGGGTATACTTTCGGAGTATTTCGATCGAGTTTATTTTTACACCCTTATTTGCTTAAAATTATTAAATAATTTACTTAAAATAAATTATTCAAGCTACATGATTTAATGCATTTATAGTATAATAATAAACGGAGCTTCCGATGCATATCCTTAACCTTAATACCGCTATCATTAAATAAATGGAGTAAGCTTAGATAAATAATAAAAGTTAATTTTTCCCTCGTGTAATTTTCAAGGAATAATATGTTTCGATCAAACAGATTTCATTCTGGAAATAGCGAAATTATTGAGTAGGTCCCTTGTAGCAATATCATTCTTATCCTCTTTTGACGAAATATAGGAAAAATTAGTTTTCACAGTTTCTGTAAAAAGTATGTTAGCCTACTTGCCACGTTTTTTTTTTAAAATTTTTTTTATTAAAATAAAGTCGGAAATTGTGTATTGTGTGCGCAGCTTCGGAATCCTTACAAATTTCAATTTTTAGTATTTCCTGATTAACAAAATAAGGCATTTTCCTGATAACAAATTATACTACAATAATATCTTGGAAATCATGCTAAAGTAAAAAATTAAACAAAATAGTTTAGTATATTATCAGAAAAAAAAATCTACTTGGTATCATAAAGAGTAAAAGATATAATGAAATAATTAGTGAATCACACGTGGTCAGATAATTAAAAATTTAATTTCACAACTAAGATAGTAGGACGACATTTAAGATACTGAGATATTTTAAGACACTAAAAAAATTGGTTACGTATTCCACAGCTTTTTATGTTCGGTATCTTTATCCACTTTGTAGTGACTTATAAAACATCAACACTATTTTAGATAATCTAAGTTGAAGTCACAAGAAACAAAAAAAAGAAGACAATCAATAATTTATATTCTTTTTTTCAAAAAAATAGTATGCTAAGTAAATAATCAGCTGTTTTGCATTAAATAATTTTAAACAGCTGAATGTTTTTAATTTCTTAACAAGGTTTTATTCTTAGCTAGCAGACAATAATTCTTTAAAAAAAAACTTGACTATAATTTGAAAAGGAAACCTAAATTAAAGAAAATCTAAATTAAAGTTCTAAAAAAATTATTAGTATATTAATGAAGAAATAATAAACGTAAAATGGAAAAGAATAAGAATTTTAAAATGTTAAAATTTTATTAAATAGTTGGTAAAATAGTTCTGCGATACACTTCCGGAAATTTCTTTTAAAATTAGGATGATATAGGGTAAACCAACAAATGAAGGAGCATTTCATAGATATTTCTTAGAAATAAGATTTTAAACATTTTAATTTAGATTGATTGGTAAGAGTAGCTTACTACCTAACAATAGGAAGTCCTTTAACAATGCATTTAGTTATCTGGTCTTTGAGTCTTCTCTGGAAAAAGTTTTGAATTTGTTAGTATCTGTTCAACGCCTTGTTTCTTTGACAAAATTATAAGGTCAGTGTTTGTTGTTATCCGTTTAAACTACAATTAATTGCATATAATAATGCTTTTTCTTTTCATTGTGAAAAAAAGAATTCAAAATATGGTCATTGAAGTTACGTTTTATTTATTTTAAGCATCATAACATAAGCAAGTACTGAGATTAGGGGGTGTTTATTAACTGGATTACAGAACGATGAAAAACCAATGTATAAACAAGTGTTCCTTTACTGGGATTTTTTCAAGTTAATGAAAATAAAAGAAAAATTTTAATTTTCTTGTAACTTTTGTCATATTATAAATAAAAATTATGTTAAAAATAAAAAAACAACAACTTCTAACCAGTGAAGGAACAGGCATGTTCCTTCACTGAGAATAGATTTCCCAGTGAATGAATAGTATGTGTGAAATATGATTTTACTGGGATAATTAGTAGTTCAGCGACATAGAGGACTCCTAAAATTCAGTTAAATGTTGTATGAATAGTTCCTATAACTATTTCATTTAAATATGCAAATTTAATTGCTAAATTTATTTAAAGAATTATAATAATAATTAATTTATTATTTATCTTTATAAATGTAGTGATTAGTTATTACATCATACCTTAGACTCCTTAATAAACTATGTTTATTAACTAAATATAACAACTAAATATAATAATAAAAGCTTGAATGTAATCTTTGCAGGATTTTGTGCCAATAATTAGCTAAATTATTATCCTATTGCCGTCTTTAATGTCCTAACGGGAACTGGTAGGAAAAATCCATTTAAAGACAATTATCTAGGTGAAAAATGGGTGAAGTTTTTTTAAGGTGACATCCACCGATAACTCAGTGCAATGCGAAGATAATTTCAAAAGGCAAAACTTCCCTTAGAGAATAATATTCGAAATACTGGTTTTAAGAACTTCAGAGAATCTTTAGGAGGGAAGTAGCCCTGGCATCCTTTTATAAAGTGATTGTGAAACAAGAGTTGAATACTGCCCTTAAACGGGAAAAATCTGCGGCCTTAAAAATTATAAGGATTTATATTCTAAAGTACCTAGGAAAGAAAAAGTACCTCCATTGGTAGTTTTTCCTTACAGAAGAATTCGTAGAGATACTACAGAATCAGTCCCTGCTACATATTTCATTGGAAAAAGCTATTCATGAAATGAAACGATGACCGCAGCAACATTTTACAAATATATTGCAAATGTTTCTACCCATGGCTAATTAAAAATGCAATCAAATTCCTAATTTTGCTTCTTCTGGATAGGTATAAATCTCATATCAATTTGAAACTGAGCAAGTTTTGTTCCTCAAAACAAATTTTCTGGTTTAGTTTTCTACGTAATTCTTGGAAATCCCGTTAGATCTTGAAAACAAAAGAATTGTAAAACAATATGTCTAGAAAATTTTACATCCATTTTTAAATAAGATTTGAGGCATCAACTGATGAAGTTAAAATGCTTTTATGAAATGCGATATTTTTTCATTCGATGTAGAAAACGTTGACTGTAACAAATGCATGCAAAACAGACACCAAGAGTTTATGAGCAAGACAACTTATCAACAAAACACATGCTTCGAGAGTAACGATGCGCTATTTCTTCAGAAGCTTGAGAAGGAAATCTCACAAGTTATGTTGCAAATTTTTAAAGGAACATTGACAGAAAAGTTTAATCTCCCAAATATCCAATAGCCTGCGCTTTTCTCAATATTGAAGAATTTATTTCAAAAAGAACAATTGTATAATCAAATTTTGGCTCTGAAGCTGAGATAACTAACATTAATAATGAAAGTATCTTGAAAACCGATTTTGAGATAAGTCCTCTTGAGGCATTGTTAGTTGCAAAAACGATTGGTTTCATAAGTAACTACTAGATATAAGTCAATGAGAGATGGGTTTTACTCAAACTTCGAAACTTCCTTTTTCTCATTTATTATCCAGTGAGGAATTCTGGAAATGGAACTGGAAAATCAAAAGAAATTTCGAAGATACATTTACATTGGCCAAAAATTTGGAAAAAAGAGGAAGGTTAAATCAAAAGAAAAAGAAATAAATTACTCATGACGAAGAGGAAAAAAAATACTTAAAAAGATTTAAAAAAAAGCTTAAAAAATATGAGGAAAAGATTAATCAAAAAAATGATCGAATTATAATAATAATAAAAACGTCATCAGATTACACAATGATAAACATTCATAATTTAGAACGGACTATTAAACTGTGAGAAAAAAATGAAAAACATTTTTTTAAAATTATGTATTCAAACATATTTTACTTTCCATTCCATGACTGAAAAAAAAGTAAAATTTTCCACATTAACTATGGTTATATATCGTAATTCCAAGAAAAATCTTGTTTTTAGACATTTGTGTGGCCTATGGATTCCTAACGAGCATCAAACATTATCAAAATTAAGTGTTCATTCTCTGAAAAATTTAGTGTTTATTCACTGGTAAGAACTGTTCCTTCACTTGGTCATCTTACTACTTATTATTTAAACCACCAAAAGCTTAAAACAATATTATGTAAGTTATCTAACTTTTTTTACATAATTTGCATTTAATTACAAATATGTCGAAACCATCATTTAGCTAAAATTAAAAATTTTGAAATTTTTATGAATTTTTTTTAAAGGCAAGCTAAGCTTAAGTGTTCCTTCATTGTTTAGTTTACCCTATAAGATGTTGAGAAATTTGCGATGTTGTGAGAGATGTTTAAAAATGTTGACTACGTATTTTTATTAATATTTATAAAATATATATTCAAGAAATTGATAAATATATTATTTCAAATCTATGCATACGTATGTATATTATTGAAATTGTATCAGTTATTGAAAAACAAAATAAAAAAAATAAAAAATAATCATATTAAATAAGCACAATCTATCAGAAGCACGCTTTTTTAAAACTAGACATTTGTTGAATAAAGTGTTTTTTATTCAAAATTCTTTACTAAATTGCAAATAAATTATTAAATGACTAAAAAAGAAACATCGTATTTTATAGTGTGAAAGAAATAAAAATAAAAAGATTAGCAAACGATTATTAGCGAAAAAAATATGAATGAAATTTTATGCTAAGCGCGCGAAGTCAAGTTCCTCGCAAGTTTATCACATTTGAATATTAATCGCCCCAATTAGTTATTTCTTTATTGTCGCCAAATTATTTTTGTAAAAATAATTAATTTTAATTTTTCTCAGCTTCTAATAAATAAAAACAGTTGAAACTTCAGATTTTTCAATTGAAAAATATGTAGATTAATATGGTATAAAAAAATTCATACCTTATAATTCAATATTTTTTCATACTCACTTTAATTAAATAATAAAAAATAATAAATAATTATTAAAAATTATTTTTTGCATGAAATTATCTTTGGGTAAATGAGATTTATGAGTGGGTGCAATTTTTTTCTGAATTGCTTCATTAGTTTTGAAAATATGACTGAAAACGCAAAAAGCGAAATTAACATTAAGGGGTACGAACTTTGAATCGCTCTCCTGACCAAACTATGGGGACCACATTTCCCAGATTGCGGCTACCCCCTATATTTTGAAGATAAGAAATCCAAATATGTAAAAAAAAATGCATGTTTATTCAGAGAAAGTACGTTTTTGTGTCTGATTTCGTAACTTAATTAATAGTTAGCACTAATTAATTAGCATATTTGAGGTCACCCCCAGGAACCATTAAGATTGACACTTAGTTCGTGAAAATCCGATCATTAGAACGAAAGTTATTCAGGGTGATTCGTTTTTTTTTTTGCGGACTGTACGCCATAACTTTTTTAAATTGCAACAAAGATTACATAAATCACTCCTATTTCAAACTCAGAAATCATTTCTTGAAGCGACTGAAGTTGAAACGTTTTATAATGCTCTTAATAAAAAAGTATGATATTAAAAAGTAAAGGAAATAATTACCATATAAAATAAAAAATAATTAATTTTTATCTTTATTAATTTTCTTAACTCTTTGAAAAACTTGTTTTAACACTTTTTACTCTATTTCATTTAGGACAGGAATTAATAAACGCGAGTCTACTATATTTCATTAAGGTGTAGCTTCGTTCTGAACATGTTTGTAAATGGTGCCTATGCTTTAAAAAAAAGAAGCGACTTCTAAAATTGAAATTCGATTGATTTGAAAAATATTGCGTTGGATATAACAATTGCGAACAGCGAGAAAAAAGCATAAAATCTTTAAGCAACTTTAAATACTTAACAAGCCACTTTTTTAGATATCCTCTTTAAAAAATATGAATCAAATTATGATACAAATTGCAGGCACTTGGGGAACATCAACCGTAAAATCAATTTTTACCGTAAAATATTATACTGTTATTTTTACTGTAATATTTATTTAGTTTGCTTCAGTGATTTTACGGCAATTATTGCTGCAAAAAGTACAGCATATCAGATGTTTGTCCTATAACTTGTACCGATAAAAATTGATTTTACGGTAAAAAGTACCGGTACCTTAAATGCCATTACTTTTTACAGTAATTTGATTCGCAATTTCCTGCAGTGTACTTGTTTCATATTTATTAAATAATTTTCAATTAAACATACTTTTTTTCCATATTGCAGTGTTAGGTAATTAATTAGGCATTGAGAAAGGTCCTCCTCCAAAAAAACTTTACTAAGTCATTTATTTATTTTTAATGTGCAGTTTATCGATGTGTCATATACTTGCAAAAGTTAAACAATAACTGTTATTAGTTATGTGTTGTATGAGTAAATAGATCGTTATGTGTGTATTTATTGATGTTTTACAATGGCGTACAACGCACAAATTTATTTTATTTAACGACTGCTATATTTAGTCGTACCCGACCAGAAACATTCATTTACTTTTTATTTATTCAATTTTTAATGATTTGTATACAATGTTGGTTTCTATTCACGTATTTTGTGAAATTGTATTCTAATTTTTAAATATTTGATTATAAATGTATATGAAGTGAAATAAATTGTTTTGTGTTATTCATTTTCTACTCATTATTTTCAGCTTCACTATTTATTGCGTCATACAATAAAAATTACCGCCGGTTGAAAATTTTTAGAATTACTTCTACATACTGTAAGGCATATATACGCAAATTTCATGAAACAGTTTTTACGTCTATTGTTGAAACTGTTACCCGGTATACAATCCATACGAACATTCGTCAAAATGACAAAATAGCTAATGTCACTTTTTCGAGGAAATGAATTTCGTCAATAGTAAATATTTCATCATTCTATTTTTTTCCAAAAAAAGAAAAGCACGTGTTACTTAAGTATCTAAGTTTTTATATAATCAATTTGTCGTGGGCACTATATACCTGGATCAATGTCACTTTGATACTATAAGAAATACAGATAGAGTAGAGAAACGAATTACACCCATGTCTGAAGCTGGATTCGAACCCGGGATCATTCTGGTACGTGTCAAACTCATTGACCTTCATACCCGGTCATTTTTTGTTGTCACCTTATTTTCCATCGTCTAGTCTTCATCATGGTTAAAAATTTACCACGATGCACTGTAATGACGTTTCAAGTTGAGAAAACATTTTCGTCATACATTTGAGAGTTCCCGATGCGTCACAAATCACATGATTTTATGACGAAATAATTCTCGAAATGAATAAAATATAGTTCAAAGATTGCTGAATCATCAAAGTGAGAGTTTCATTTCCACGAGTGCAATAAACAAATATTTTTCAGTCATTGTTTTAAAAGCAATGTGCAATTTTAACAATTAGAGATTTTCCGTCCCCTAATGTCCATAACTACTCAACCCCAAAACAGCTTTCTCAGTTCTTTTTACATCACTTTAAAACCCAAGTTCCCTTAGTTCACCCACCAGAAACTGAAATGTTATAGTCTAGTATTCTAGTTTAAGTTATCCGATTAATATCGGAACAGTATTTTTTTTAAAAAAAAAGTTCAAAATATCACTAACATTAAATCTAACATCTACAAATATTCAAAGAATTCTATAATTATTTTTTGTAATGTGTGTTAACGTAAAAACATTTTCTCAATTTTTTCTGACGAAAAAAAACTAATAATTCGAAAAAATAATTTTAGAAAATGAATTTTAGATGATATGTGATAAAGTATAATTTATTTAAGTGAAAAAATTAAATATTAAAAGCATAACAAAATAATTCAAGTTACATTTTTGTTAGTTTAGTTTCGTTTGCGTCTGTTAACATACAAAAAAAAAGAACTGTAACTTTATTTCTTAAAATCTGAGTTCACAGTTTAAAGGGTTTTGGAAAACTAATGAACAATAGTTCAAAGATAGTCATTAAAAAAATCTAAATTTTCACGAAATTGCCTATTTTTACGCAGTCGGATATCTTAAGTAATTTGTTGGTTAAGAAACCAAAACTCTTTTAAAGTACTCAGACAAATATGTATCCCAGAATACTCAGTGTCATAGTTACACTTTGTGAAACGTTTCAATTACTTCTTTATTTAAATATTTTCCTTTTATTTTTTTTAAAAAATATTTTTCCTTTATTTTATAACAGTTTGAGTTTACTCTTTGAGAAGTTTTCAGATGATTTTTCTTAAATGAAGGGATTTTTTCTCAATTTAAACGTAAATATATTAAATAAATTTTCCTCTAGCAAACATTTTACTTCTCTTTTGGAAAGAATCTTAACCTTCCATTTGTTCTTCTTTACTTTCAACAGTCATTAAACTTTCTGCCTGATATTAATTCCTGTGGGCAAATGAAAGTCCCTCTTCCCTCCCCTTTGGTGTCTTTCCGTGCTCTGGAAGAAGAATGTCATTGAAATTATTTTATGACTTTGTTTTTCACAGTATCACCGATTATAAGCTTTAATTTCCTTTCCTTCATTTATTTCTGGGGGCTTACTTAGTCAATTTTAATCTTAGCTTCTTGATTTTTAATTAGTTATCTCTTGCCTGGTTTCTTTTCAGTCAAAGATTTTTTTTTTCTAAATTTTGAGGCACTCACTCACTGACTAGCTTTCCCTACACCAAAAACCCTACCTCCTCATTTTTTCCAAGATGAGCACTTAGGTCCGTATTGAGGTAATTAATTGCTTTTTCTATATTCTTTGCTTTATTTTCAATACACATTTTCAAAGCCTTTATGCTCTTCAGTAATTTAAATGTACTTTATATCTACCTCTTTTAACCCTTGAATATTCCTTTAACAGTTAATATACCTTCAATTTAAGTATTCATTTTGTATTTATCTTCTTATCAACAATAAAATTTTTATTTATCTTGTATCTCT
Source organism: Parasteatoda tepidariorum (assembly GCF_982258835.1). Classification (NCBI taxonomy): domain Eukaryota; kingdom Metazoa; phylum Arthropoda; class Arachnida; order Araneae; family Theridiidae; genus Parasteatoda; species Parasteatoda tepidariorum. Next base: position 61,060,054 of record NC_141755.1, on the reverse strand, counting down.
TATTATGTACTGAGCTTTATGTGAAAATCCTTATTCTTGTCATAGATTTCTAAACTTTGGCATGTCTTTTGTTGAAATTTATTATAAAAAAATGTTGTTGAATCAAAATAATATATATTTCAGTGTATTACTTTTCTTCAATATCTCCTATATGTGGTAAGTATATTATCTTGTTTTGTGGGCATATGTGTTTTTTTTCTTAATTGGAAACATTCCGTAGCTATCTCACTTACCTGGTTCCTTAACTAAGTTATTCAATTAGTACACCTAAAACAATTACAATTTTTTTTGTTTAATATTAATTGTTTCCCTTTTTGGTGGTTTTACGTTATTGAAGTGAACAAAACCCGTCTTTTGCAGTTCATCCCATTAGAATACAGATAAAATGAACTCATACCTCATTTCACCTTAACTAGGCACTACAGGGAAAGGTAGGAAATGCAATGCTACGTCTTTGAAAAGTAGTTATTCGCTATTTTGGAATTAATTACAGTTTAAATGTGCGTACAAATATAAATAAATGTCGTATAATAAGAAATGTAAATCTTGAAACATATTTTAGTAGTTTTATCATGTTTAAATGTATTTAACTTATAAATACTTTCTCAGGAAAGCGAATGTACAAAGAAGAAGGAGGTCTTTTTTGTTTGGCGAGGGAATTAGTTTCCGAGGACGAGGAATTAGTGCGTTGGCTATGTTTTTGAAATGGCCAGCCAGCTCTTCCAAATCCCCTTGCCTTTGCGCTTTATATCAATTTCTTCCACTCGCTTCGCTTAATAGTACTTTTGTTTTTTATTATTTATTAACTGTTAACTTGTTTTTTTTTGCTAATTATTCATTGTTAGCTTGTTTTTATGGTTATAAGATTTTATTTTTCGCATTAATTTTTTTTTTTGCTAATTACTATATGTTAGCTTTTTTATGTTAGTTTGTTTTTGTAGCTATTAATTAAGCTTCATATCGGATTTTTAAAGACTTGGGATCCTATAGAGAGGTTTCCTTTAGAGAACGTTTTTTGGTGAGTTCTTTTGTTTCATAGAAGCAAATATACTTTTTTGAAGGAAAAATTACTTTTACGATAAAAAATTTACTGAAAAAAATGCGAAAATTATATTAAGAAAATAACAGTAATTATTATGAAACATACGTATGATCTTTTTCATGATCAGTGATTTCATGCCTATGTTGACTTTTTCTACCCCCACAAAACACCTACGTGGGATAAATTAAAATATATAATTCTATAAAAAAAAGGTTGAGTGCAAAAATAAGTATCTAAAGTAAAGTACTTATGACCATCCGTGTATTTTTTTTTTACTTTAATTTGATGAAAAAAAATTTCTTTTTGAATAAAATTTTCTTTCTTTTTGTTTAAGATTTTAAGTCATTAACGTATATATATTTGACAGTAGCGCCACCTTTAATTTTCTTTAGATTTATTTGTTTTAATATTTCACTTTAGGTTGCGTGGCAACCTGAGATAGTTTTTGTTGTTGTTCTTTTTTGTTGTAATTATTATTATAAATTTTTAGAATCCGTTTTTGCTGCTAAATTATTAGTTATTAAAAGATTAAAGTTTTATAATTGTTGTCATTCATCTGTAGAACTTGTAGTTCATTTGATTGATTTTATTTAAAAGGCGTCCGCATTATTTATTTTAACTTATTAGCGACATTTGTGGCGTCCGCGACAGGACGGTTGATACGCTACTTCTGATTTGAAAAATGTTTTTAGCATCAAAAGGATTTAAAAAGGAAGATCTTATTATTGTTGCCCAAGAAATTGGCGAAGTATTACCTCAAAAAGCTACTGTAGCGGATCTGAAAACGATCATTTTGAAAAGTAAAGAATATTTAGCTGATCCAGATTTTGTAACAAGTGTATTGGTAGCTACTGTCAATGATCGACGACAAAAGGAGGAATATGAAGAAAAAGAGAGACGAAGAGAATATGAAGAAAAAGAGAGACAAAGAGAATATGAAGAAAAAGAGAGACAAAGAGAATATGAAGAAAAGGAGAGACAAAAAGAATATGAAGAGAGAGAAAATATAAGAAAACATGAACTGGAGTTGGCGAGACTTCAAGCTACATCGCAAAGAACCGGTGAGTCTCCGCCAAATATTATTATTATAATATTAGTGCCAGTGCCAGTGCCAGAAAGCAGTTTAATTTGCCAAAATTAGAACTTAGGCAATTTAGTGGAGATTTAAAAGATTGGCTACCATTTTGGGGACAATTTGAGCAAATTAATAACGATACAGATATTGCCCCTGAAAACAAATTTCAGTACCTGATTCAGGCTACAACTGTTGGATCTAGAGCTAGAGAAGTTGTAGAAAGCTTTTCTCCAACAGCTGCAAACTATACCAAAGCAGTAGATAGCCTCAAAGCCCGATTTGGAAAGGATGACCTTTTGGTCGAATTTTATGTTAGGGAATTGTTGAAGCTCATAGTTTCCGTTCAAAAGCATGAAAAGATATCTATGACGTCCCTTTATGACAAACTAGAGTCATATCTTAGAGCCTTAGAAACGTTAGGTGTTACGACCGAGAAATGCGCTTCAATACTATTCCCTATGGTAGAATCTTGTTTCCAAGAAGAGTTTCTAAAAGCCTGGAACCGAAGTTCTTCGCGCGTTGCTTCAGTTGACGCCAAAGAGCGATTAACAAACATCATGGCTTTTCTGAAGGCAGAAACGGAAGGTGAAGAAAGAATTAATTTGGCCATGTCAGGTTTTGGCTTGGGATCTGATGAAAAACGCCAGCCCTTTAAAAAGAAAGCAAGAGATTTGCCAACAAAAAGATTTCCAACAGCGGCAAATCTATTGACTACATATGTAAAAGATTTGAAGAAAGTGTGTGTGTTTTGTTCAGGGAAACATAAAAGTTCAGATTGCTTTTCCGCTCGAAATATGACTTTAGCTGAAAGAGAGAACATAGTAAGAGAAAGTCAATGTTGTTTTGCCTGTTTAATGCAAGGACATCCAGTTCGTAAGTGCAAAGATTTCATAAAATGTGTCATATGCGGTAAAAGACATGTGGTACTAATGTCTGAATCTTTAGCGGCAAAAAATCGTGAACCTGATAAATCTGGACAGAAAAGTGAAAGTTCTGAAATAAACATGTCCAACATCACGTACGGTCCGAAAGTGTTCCTTCAAACTATGAAACTAAAGCTGATATCTGATAGAAAAGAAATTGTGGTGAGAGCAGTTTTAGATTCTGGATCACAAAGAACATATATTTTAAAAAATTTGGCTGAAAAGATGGAATATGTTCCCTTGAGAAAAGAAACTCTCATACACTCTTTGTTTGGTGGTCATAAATCAGATAAATTTGAACACACGTGTTATAGAATTAGATTAAGGAATCCAGAGAATAACTTGACTTGTAACATGGAAGCTTTAGATCAAGCATCTATTTGTGATACTATAACACCTGTTAGCTTTGGACCCTGGTTAAAAGAGCTTGAAGAAATGAATATAAAGTTGTCAGACGTCGGAAATGAGCCACAACCAGTTCAAATTCTGCTTGGAGCTGACGTAATAGGAAAACTTATGACTGGAAAAAGAAGAGTTTTGGCCAGTGGATTAGTAGCAATAGAGACACTAATGGGATGGACTTTAACAGGGAAAGCACCTGAATATGATTTACCGTCAAGCAGCGCAATGTTGGTTACTTCCCTTTTAGTGAAAGAAATGGATATTTCTGAGCTGTGGAGATTAGATTCTTTAGGAATAAAAGGTCCTTCAGAGCAAAAATCTAGAGAGGAACTGCAAGAAGCCTCAATGGAACATTTCTTAAATACAGTGAAAGTTGAAGGAGATGGCCGTTTTATAGTTAGTCTGCCATGGCTTGATGGGCATTTGCCTTTGCCAGATAATTATGATTTGGCGTTAAAGAGACTGCAAATGACAACACGCAAGTTGAAAACCGACAAATTGTATGATGCCTATGAAGAAGTGTTCAAGGACTGGGAGAAGGAGGAAATAATTGAAGAGGTTCCAAAAGAAGACATGGGAATACCTTGTCACTACTTACCTCATCGACCTGTGATAAAGGAGAGCAGCACAACTAAAATCAGGCCCGTGTTCAATGCTTCTTCTAAGAGAAAAGGAGTTCCTAGTTTAAATGATTGTGTAGAAAAGGGATTAAATTTGACAGAAGTAATTCTCTCAATGATAAATAAATTTCGAAGATATCAATTTGGTGTAACAGCTGATATACGTAAGGCTTTTTTGCAAATAAGTCTTTATGAAAATGATAGAAATTTCTTGCGATTCTTATGGTATGGAGAAGATGGACAGCTGAAACATTTTCGTCATCGAAGAGTTGTGTTTGGCGTTTCTTGTAGTCCGTTTTTGCTAGGAGCCACTATTCAATACCATTTGAATAATAAACTAGAAGAAGCAATGGGAGGGAATGAAAAATACCCTGAAGAGATTATACAGGAACTAATAGGCAGTTTTTATGTAGATAATTGCCTCACAAGCGTGAAAACTGAATCAGAGCTGAAACAATTTATAGAAGTTGCTACTGATATTATGGCTGAAAGACAATTTGATTTACGAGGGTGGGAGTCTACTAACCCATCAGAACCTAATTCTAGTGAGACCAATATTCTGGGAATGAAGTGGAATAGATAAAGTGATACTCTGTTTATTAATATTCCTGATATGAAAGACACAAAACATGAAAAAATCACCAAAAGAAGCATTTTAGCTGCCTCACACAGAGTTTTTGATCCTATGGGGATAACTAGCCCGGTATCGCTACGACCAAAATTATGGTTACAAAATTTGTGGAAAGCTAAAATTGGTTGGGACGATGAAGTTGACACAAAAACACGAGAAGATTTTACAAAGTGGCTAAGTCAGCTTGAATATCTGAAGCACATAGAAATCCCAAGGTGGTTACATTGTGACAAAGGTTACGAACGCATTTCATTACATTTCTTTTGTGATGCCAGTAAATTTGCGTATTCCACAGTAGTTTTCCTGAGAATAGAATATGAAAGCAATGTTCAAGTTCACCTGATACAGAGTAAAGCAAGAATCGCACCTAGCGGGAAAAAGGAAACAACGATTGCTCGACTTGAACTTCTTGGTGCCACAATTGCAGCTCGTCTATCTATTGAAATAGTAAAACAGTTTCAGACGGACAAAGTTCAATTCTGGACAGACTCAACAACTGTATTAGCTTGGCTTAAAAGAGAAGACACATGGGGTGTATTTGTAGAAAATCGAGTTTAAGAAATCAGGAAATTGACTCCAGTAAAAGCATGGAGGCATTTGCCCGGATCTATGAATCCCGCAGACTTACCAAGTAGAGCTCAACTGCTCAACAACTTGGCAATTCGAAGTGGTGGGAGGGCCCCAGCTGGCTATATCTTTCCCACACGCAATGGCCTGCAGCAGCTGACGAAATTTCCGTTAATGAAGAGGAAGTAAATTTGGAAAAAAGAAAACAAGTAGTTATTTCCATGGTAAATATTGAAGTAACGGAAATATGGTGTAACTACTTTTCAACATGTAGCAGAAATGCAAGAGTAGTCGCTTGGATCCTACGTTTTGTCCACAACGTTTCACATCAGGATAAGTTGAAGGGAAATTTAATCTGTGAGGAGTTAATAAAGGCAGAAAGTGTGATTTTTAAGTCAATGCAAACAACGCATTTCCAAGATGATAAATTTCTCGCCAAAATACAAGCTTTTCGAGATAAAAGTGATATCCTGAGAGTAAAGACCAAACTGGTACATAGTGATGAGAATGAGAATTTCAGATGTCCAATCCTTTTACCTGCTAACACTGTTGTGTTAGAATTAATCCGTGAAGAGCATGTAAAAGCGATGCATGCAGGTCGTTCCATCTTACTCTCAAGACTCAGAGAGCGATACTGGATTCTTAAAGCTAAAAAGTTAGTAAATAAAGTCATTTCCAAGTGTGTGACATGTAAGCGTCATCAAGCTAAACCAGTAGAAGTTCCTTTTGCGCCCCTTCCAAGAGAAAGAGTTACTCAAACAAAAGTTTTCCAAGTGTCTGGTGTGGACTATGCCGGTCCTCTGTATCTAAAATCGAATGAAAAAGCTTGGATCGTTTTGTTTACCTGTGCTGTGTACCGAGCAGTTCACTTTGAATTAGTACGGTCTCTCACTACAGATGCTTTTATTCAAGCATTCAGACGATTTATCGCAAGAAGAGGTAGAATATCGGTCATTTACTCGGATAATGGAAAGAATTTTGTAGGAGCAAACAATTATTTAAAGAATTTAGATTGGGACAAAATTGCTGTATACTCAACCGCTCAGAAAATAGTTTGGAAATTTATTCCACCCACAGCAGCAAGGTGGGGTGGATGGTGGGAGCGGATAGTTGGAATGCTTAAGACTCTTCTGCGTCGTGTGTTAGATAAATCTGTTGTGGATTATGAAGAACTAACTACAATTTTATGTGACTGTGAATCGGTTATAAACAGCAGACCATTGACCTACATTCACGATAATCCATCTGAATTAGTACCTTTAACTCCGGCAACATTTATATACGTGGAAGGTAGCAACAGCAACGAAACTCCCGATCTAGATCTTGTGAATCGAACCTCTATGTTGAAACGCGTAAAATTTTTGCAAAATTTACGTGAAGATCTCAAACAAAGATTTAGAAATGAATATCTTGCTCAGCTAGTGCACAAGGGAATAAGAAGGAATGATGTAATAAACATCGGTGATATTGTTTTAATAGGACAAGATAATGCTCGACGCATAGATTGGCCTCTTGTAATTGTCTTGGAGCTTTATCCTGGAAAGGACAGTATTCCTAGAGTAGCCAGATTAAGAACCTCTCAAGGAGAAAGGATCCGACCTTTCCAAAGACTTTATCCTTTAGAGCTATCAGCAAAGAACGATATGGATGTTCTGGAAAAGTCTTCAAAGAAAATTAATTTGGAAGTTGATAATATTCCCAAGTCCGTTGATGTGCCTGATAATTTGGAAGTGAATTCTCTTATCAAAGGCAGATTGGGAAGAATCATAAAAATTCCACAACGTTTAGATTTATGAACTTTTTGTTATTTATATAATGACTGAATATTTTTTAATTAGTTTCATATAAAGGAGACCAATATACATGAGTTAGTTTGTATTTTAAAGAAATGCTAACTGTTTGTTCCAAAGGGCTATTTATAATATCACTTTGCAAGGTGGGAGTATGTTTAAGATTTTAAGTCATTAACGTATGTATATTTGACAGTAGCGCCACCTTTAATTTTCTTTAGATTTATTTGTTTTAATATTTCACTTTAGGTTGCGTGGCAACCTCAGATAGTTTTTGTTGTTGTTCTTTTTTGTTGTAATTATTATTATAAATTTTTAGAATCCGTTTTTGCTGCTAAATTATTAGTTATTAAAAGATTAAAGTTTTATAATTGTTGTCATTCATCTGTAGAACTTGTAGTTCATTTGATTGATTTTATTTAAAAGGCGTCCGCATTATTTATTTTAACTTATTAGCGACACTTTTAAAATTAGTTTCGCTTAGTTAAAAAATAAAAGTAAGAAAAAATCTGTTTTTTAAAAATCATAAGAAAAATCTCTTTTTTAAAATTTATAATAAGAAATCTTACAATTAATAGCGAGTAATTGAGTTTTTTCCGCATTTTGCTCAAAATTTTAGTAAGTTTCTTGGTTAAGGAGAAGAAAAATGGAGCTTTGTTTCATTTAACGCCAATAATGGCCACTTTCGCTCCCTTTTTTTGCTACCTCATACCCGCAACAATCGTACAGCAACCCAATTTCCATGACAATGGCTGCAATTCGGTCTACCTGCCTTTCTTTCCAGTGCCAACCTGAAGTGAAACGGTGTATAGCATCACTTAGCATGATGCAATTGCACTATCAAGTAAGTTTCTCCGATAAATATCCCTTTCGAAGAGCCATAAAACATTTATTTCAAACGTATCAGTTTCAAAACTGCTTAGTATTGGTGCAATCTTAATAGTCACCAAATATATCTATATGGTATTTTAGACCTATATTAGTATATTTAGTATTTATTGCATAGCTCTTCAACATTTAAGTTTTGTAAAGAATACATTTGTCAGTAACAGCCAACTAAAGTAGATTTTAAAAAAAAAAAAATAGAATTCTTATTAGTAGGGGAGAGTGGGGTCAATTGTAACAGGGTACGACTGTAACAGAGCAAAAATTTCGAGTGTCGGGTTCTAGATTTGGTTCCTAGGTGGCGCACAAGGTGTATTTAATAAATGTAGATTTACACCCCTGATGGCAATCATTTTTATGTACTTTTGAAAGAGTTAGATCACAAAAGATATTTTCACGCCACGCAAGTACTTTTTTTGGTATTAGAATATTATATTGTAACAAAGTAATTTTGTTTAAACAAATAAACATTAGTAACCGAATATGTAAGTGGACACCCTAATTAACATTTCAATAAAAAAAAGATTAGTTTTGCTAATTAACTAGCATTGTTTTTAACAAATGAAGCTGAAATGGCGTCTTGGGGACAATTGTAACACCTGAAAATAAATAATCTTATGTTTACAAACCATTACTTAAGTCTTTAAGAACCACCAATAGTTTCCTATATCATTTATATTATGTTGCATGTGCATTATTTTATTTGTCACCTTTCACAGCATAAATTAAAATTTTTAACCCCTTAAAGTTAAAAGCTTAACCTTTTAGGTCTCTGCTCATTATTATTTTTACTCCTAAAATATCACTACTATTTTGATCAATAAAGAAATATATCACAACTATGATACTATGTATAATTAACTATGTTTTAGTTGAATTTATGAACTGTTACAATTGACCCCGTAAGTGGGGACAATAGTAACAAGTGCTCGACTGTCAAAAATTGTTAATAACTAATATAATAACATTTAAAATTAGGTATTTTTTTTCTAGTAGAGGATAGTCTACTTTACTCGTCTGTCAATTAATACTAATAATATATTGGATTTTTTGTTAGTTAAAAATAGTTAAGTAAAAAATGTTACAATTGACCCCACTCTCCCCTACTTTATAAGGTTTTCGGATCATGGCCATTTCTTATCTGACCTTTAAATTACTGTTCGAATATTTATAAGTAAAGGAAATACAAATTTCTTTTCCAATTAAATATTAGAAAAAGTTAATATTGTACACTATATATTAATACACTATTTTTGCTACCACTGAAAAAAATATTTTTTGAAACTATCTTTTAAAATCTTTAAAAATAATCTTATAATCTTTTAAAAATCAATAATCCACTTCTGAACTCCTACTTTGATAATCTGAACTTTAATGCCTAATTTGCTTTTTACTTGTTATGAAATTTTTATCAGTCTTTCTTATAAGTAGATAAATTTTCGCTTCCTTAAACACCTTAAACAGTATTTTAAATAATTAAAAATATTAGTAATATTATATATATATAAGAATATATCAAATACATAAGAATGTATTATCTATTTATATTTATTCAATTTAAAATTAATAAAAAGCAATAAATATTTAAAGCTGTATGGATTTTATTCGAATAAATGCTGTAATTTTTCAGAGATAAAAGAAAATTCTTTTAAGAGAAAATTTAATATCTCATAACCAGCATAGATGATCTTCATTATAAAATTGGTATATAAAAATGTCATTTAAAATTGTGGTCTCTATCAATGGTTATAATAAGATAGGTAAAAATTTTAATGAGAGCACATAAATTTGGCTTGTATTTATAAGTTTTGGGTGCATCAAAGGAGTCTTAATAAGCGAAAGAAATTCCACGTGTTTCTTGTATAACATATAGATATCATCAAAATTTAAATTAAGGTAAAATTAAGAATAAAATATGATTTAATATCATGCTCTTTGGTAGTTAATGTAATAAAATTAGTTACTTTTACCTTAAGATTCGGTACTTTTGACAGTTATAATTTGATGTAACGCATAAGTGCTCTATAAATAATCCCTATTTTATTTACTAAACGTTTGTTAAATTTATTTTTATGGGTTATTTTATTATTATGGGTTATTTTATTATTTTTCTTTGCAAGTTCTAAATGAACGTCCACCAACATATAATAATTAAAAAAATGTTTATTTTTAATTACTCCAATAACTTAATGAGGCAAATTTAAGGCTTCTATACTACATACTCCAATTCAGGGACTCTAATATAAATCTGTAACTTAACTCTTACCCTTCAAACTGTTTAAACATCCTTAAGGCATGGTGGTTGTTGGTTCGAATTATCGATTCAACCCTGGATCTATGCCACTGGCCTGTGTAGGGGTTAGGGAGCTGCCCTTGCATCAGAAAGGTTCTGGGTACGAATCCCGGGCAAGGCATGGATGTTCTTTCCTTCTCTGTACTATCTGTCCTTACTATGGGAGCAACGTTGACCCACCTGATATGGTGCCCCTGAAGGAGTAGTCAACAAATATGCCCTTCAGATGCCTTAATGACCTAGGTCATTCTCCGGTGGGTATTGGAGAAAAAAAACCTGGATATATCTATTTATATTTATTGTCTCGCATACATAAGCAGTTTTACGTACTCATAACAAAGTTTGGCTTTTAAGCCTCTGTCATTGAAGAACAGATAAAACAAAATGCATCCAGCTATAGGAAGGTATTTAAGTCCATTCCATCCACTCTACAGTAGATGAATCTCTGAAAAGCTTTTTTCTAACTGCTCTTCAACTTGATTAGAGGTTGTAGGCCATACTTTGTGATGAGCATCCAAGTATGAGTAACTATAAATAAATCCAAAGATAAATTCAAAGATAAATTCAAATTCTTAAGTCAAAATTATTAAACAGGAGGTAGGAAAAATAAATAACCATTACTACACTTATTCAAATTGGAACAGCGCACAAGGCAGCTAAAACCAAATTCAAATTATATAAACTAGTAACAATGCAAAATTACTTAATTAATTTTTAAGTAATTTTATATTGTTACTAGTTTAACTATAAATAAATTAATAAATACTTAGAATCTATTATTTGTTTTACAATTATTCATTTTACAGGGACTTCCGTGACCCAGCAAATTTGTTTTTTCCCCTATCGCTATGTAAAATAGAGGAAGTGTCCCGCAGTGGACTGATCGTTAAGACACGGTTCCCAGCAGATCACCGAAGTCAAGCATCACTGGCTACGGTCAGTGTGCGGGTGGGTGACCACTTGGATCAGTCTGCGTAGGGACCGAGGGTGTGCGGTAATGGTCCTCGTTAAACTGTGCTACCGTAAAGTGCTCGACTTCGCGCGCAGGTCGTCGGGCTACCGAAGCGGGGGTGCCATCCCTTCCGCAGAGGATCAAAATTGTGATGGCATGTCTTCGGATCATCCTCCGGGATGTTTCCCAGACCGTCGCCAATAGCCCATTGTGCAGCTCTAGTGCGACGTAAAGTAACAACAACAACAACAAAATAGAGGAAGTGAGTACAAATTCCATTGAAACCCTAAAATACATATATAAATAGATAAATTTGGCTTGGAAACATAGGCAGGATCATGTGCTTACTACACAGAGCAAATTAAAGAGAAATGAGAAAGACAATACAATTACATTGAACCCGCTACCTCTACGCTTCAGAGCATTTGAAGGAAGGGCATTAACTTTCGGCAGCAGAGGCCCAAGTGAAGAATATTTGTTAACTAGGAATGAATTCTAGAGGCCTTCCTCGCAGGTTGCTGTTGTTTCTCTAACCACTCTGAAGTGTGGATGTAGTGGAATCGAATGCCACTGTAACGCATCATATTCTTGCTGAACGTGAGCTGATTTTTTATTCTCAAACTGAAAAAGAGTTTTAAAGCAATAAAACCTACAGATGTAACTGAATAAATAAATTTCACGAACCTGAGAAAAAATGCATAAAATAGATACTATAGCTGGAAAATTTCAATTCGACCTTTTTTTGTTGTTGTTATATTTGAGAAAATTTGAAAATAAATAATTAATTGTCACTGAAATTCTATCAACTGTTTAAATAAATCGCTGTATTAAATAAACCATGCACAGGTTATTATAATTCTATTTGGTATAAGATATAGACATAAGAAAAGATTAAAATTACAAATACATGGTTAAATGAGTGATGGTTCTGAAGAACATTTCAGTAATTATATAGTGATGCTCTAGAACAGGGGTTTCCAACTTACATAAGGCCGGGGGCCACAATTAAAAACACAAATCAAATGGTGGGCCACAACTTTATCAAAATTTTACGTAGGACTCTTTTATGTCTGAAAGAACATTAAATATTACTGTCAGATTTTTACCAAGTTGTACAAAACAAAAGTATTGAATTACAAATTAAAATAAGAAGTAGATTTTTAAAAATATTTACTTGCATATTAAAAAATTCGGACTACAACAAATTTAATGCACACCCATGTATTAAACAATTAATGTGCAACTGATATCTAATTGTTAAAATATAAAACTTTAAAAAGGTTGGTATCAAAATTTTCAGAGTAGCACACAAAATGTTCAATGGCAAAATTGAGGTTTGTCTGCTGCAACCACCAGAGAATTGATATTTACATTTAAAATTTACAAATGTGTGTGTAAATATTTTCGTCCAAAATAAGTGGTTTCCAAAAGTTAAATCGGAGAATTTCCCCAAGAAAATTTCTTATACACACATGCTAACTGAAATTCACAAAATACAAAAAAATGAAATAAAAAAGAGCAACATACACGATTATTTTTGTATTTGAATAAATATTTTCTTGCATGCAACACCTGAGAAATAATTTTTTTTGCACCGTTGGTATGATAAATTTCACAGAAACGAAGAAATTAGGTTTCTATTAAAGAGGAAAGAATTTTAAACCCATATTGATTTTTTACGAAAATTGTCCGCAAAAAATGACAACTAATATATTTTAGTTCGCGGGCCACAAAAAAGGCCTCGCGGGCCGGATGCTGCCCCCGGGCCGCCAGTTGGAAACCACTGCTCTAGAACATAACCAGAAACCTTTTATTTTGTTAAACTAACGTTTCTGTTCTGTAATTTTAGTAAATGAGAGGTAATAAAAACTGTAATTTTGAAAATCAGAATTTCTGGTAAACCGTTACCACAATGAAGAGGAAAATTGATGAATGAATGGCTTAATATACTGTAAAATTTAAGTTTTTGGTTTGGAATACCAAAAATCTAGGATTAATAACCAGAATTTTCTGATTTCTCTTTAATCAGAAATGTCTTTACCATACAAGCATTGTAATTTTACATTAATGGTTTTCTATATGTGTATAAGAACGTCTGATTTGAAGTTAATTTGAAATAATGCATTTCTTTACATTTCTATATTTTATTTATTTATTTTTTAATGTTGCTATTACTCAACAGTAATACAACAAATGTAAAAATCCAACAATAATCCAATAATTCTCGCAAAATTAAGAACTAAATACATATTTAAATAACAACAGATCTAAAAATAGTTATCTTTTCACCATGAAATTATTCGTTTAAATTTTACATCTTCAATGCCTAATAAATCAAAATTTGTATTATTCGAAGAACGCAACTGTTACTTTCAGAAAAATTAGGTATATATGTTACCGCAAAGTATGAAACGCCGGTATTATATAGAATGCCTAAGCATTGTATATAATGCCGGATGTTTTTAGGAAAAGTATGAAATGTGAGAAGTATTACATATTTTCCTTAGGCATTGTATAAAATACCTAGGCATTTTATAGAATGACAAATGCTATTTAGGCAAAGTATGAAAAAAACATACTGATGATGGTATTATGTAAATGATGTGCATGTTACTGTGAATCACCGAAATCGGTGTTTGTTGACTTTCACCGGTGAATGCTGACAATCACATAGTCGCTTTGGTGAATGTCCAAAATATTTATTACATCCGATTTGATATTAATTAATTTGTGGATATAATTACATTTATTCGATATTTTAATACTTACTGACGATAGATTAGAAGAAACATCAGTGTTTGGAGTATCGGGCAAATATATACTGGGTAATGGCACTTGACCTTAAAAAAATATCAGTGTAGGGTATACCGTGCAAATGTATACCGGGCAGTGGCACTGAACCTTAAAAAAACATCAGTGTGGGATATACCGGGCAAATGCATACCGGGCAGTGGCACTTAACTAGGCCTAGTATGACTAGACTTTTGATAAATATCCGAAATAAATACGAGGTCTAGTTAAGTGCCTTTACCCGGTATGCATTTGCTCGGTATATCCTACACTGATGTTTTTTTAGGTTCAGTGCCACCTGCGCGGTATATATTAGTCTGGAATAACCTACACTGATGTTTTTTTAAGGTCAAGTGCCATTGCCCGGTATATATTTGCCCGATACTCCAATCACTGATGTTTCTTCTAATCTATCATCAATAAATACTAAAATATCGAATAAATGTGATCAATCGTCAGTAAATATTAAATATCGAATAAATGTAATCTATCGTCAGTAAGTATGAAAATATCGAATAAATGTGATTATATCCACGAATAAATTAATATCAAATCGGGTGTAATAAATATTTCGGACATTCACCCAAGCGACTATGTGATTGTTGACATTCACCAGTGAAAGTCGATATTCTCCAGATTTCGACCATTCACAGTAACATACATTTCTCAAAATTGAAATGTTATTCTGAAAAAATACTGAGAGTGATTTGGAAATCGGAGATGTATTTTATACTTCGCCGGTATCTCATTTGGCATTCTATAGAATGCCTAGGAAATGTGTGAAATATAAATCGTTTCATATATTTCCGACTGGTTTTAGGCATTATATACAACACCTAGGCATTCTATAGAATGCCGGATTCCAAACTTTGCCGGTAGCATATACATTTTATTGTTTATTAAAACGTTTTCTCGTAAAACTTAAACAAGTATTAAATTTCAAAATTTTTAGCATCTTTATTAATAAATAATATAAATTTCCATTTTCTAAAGGTTTCATATATTATTTCTACAAATTTATAACATCTCATTTCAAATTTTGAAGTTTTTTACAAAATTTTCAGATTTTACAACGTGTTAAAATGTACTTAATTTAATTATTTTTATATTTTAAATAAATGAATTATTTATATTTAATCAACTTATTATTTTTTCTATTTTGAAAATTGTTTAGTAAATTAGTTATGCAATTTCACATTTTTAAGGCTTAAGATTTTCTTTGTTAAAATGAACCAGTTAGTTATCGAGTTAAAAAGAATTTCTCTTTTTGATTACGTCTATAAAAGTTCTTGAAAAAGAAATAGATAATCACATAACTATGTTTGCAGTAAAAAGAATAATTTTGGAAAAGTTTTCTTTAGAAGCAAAGTACGAGAGATCCAAGAGTTACTTTCCTAGTTTTTTAACTATTTAATTACTTTAGTTTAGTAATCCTCTTTATTGATTTAACTTCTTAACTTCAATTGCAGAAACAATATTTGTTGTAATAATTTTTTAGTGTGCTTTAAACTATTATTTATAGCCAAAGAATCAAGTATCTGTGTGAAATGTACTAAACGTGAATTCATTGTACATTTTTGTCTTAAAATTTTTAAACACGCATTTAAGTTTTAATATTTTTCGAGGCAAAAACATCTCTTTTTTTCTAAGAATCATCTCTTTTTTTTTCAGAAATATTTATTTAAAACATGTTTTAAGACATGATTGTTTTTTAAGACATGATTATAAATTGTAAAATATCATTAACGCAATTGATTTTGAAATACAGATAAAAAAAAATTAAAATAAAAGAAGAAAAAAAGAAGCATAAGGGAATAAGTACTTAGTTTTCCTCGATCTTAGTCCTTAAAACCTACTTAATGAGCTAGAATATTACTTCTTTCATCATTCAATTCTTTAGAGCAAAAATTCCATGATTACATGGGAAAAAAATATTAATGATCCAGTATTAGTATAAAAATTACATTTTGCAGTAATATCTACCTAAAAAAGTTCTAGAATGTTTTGCAAAAAATTAAATAAATATTTGCTTATTTTTATGAACATTGGAATAAAATTAAAATTTATACCATAAACAAAGCAGGGTTATTGTTGTAAGTAAAACATGTTTAAAACACATGTTTTATTAACAACATTTCATTAACAGGTTTTCATACACAACTTTTAAACCCCCTCGTTGTTTATAAAACTTGTTTCAAACATAATAGTCAAAATTCTTGTTTTTCAAGGCTTAGATAAAAACTATGCTATTTTATTTATTTGAACAGAAACATATATTTAAGATATTTTGACTTAAACTATGATAACATTTCAATATATAATTATATCATGTGTTAATTCTCAAACTGAGCATTAATGTCTAAGGACAAAACAAGACATTAGACATAAAATTAATCATTTCAAATTCACAATTTTAATGAATATTTAAAAATAACATTCAAAATATTATTAAATAATTTTTTCTAATTTAAGAATATTTAGGAGCTAGAAAATTTATTTTATTTCCTTTAAGTTAAGAATATATAAAAAATATTACCCTTTACGATTTTAATTTATTTGTAAATAACTAAATGTAAATGTAATTCATCTCATAGAATGACAAAAAAAGAACAAACAAATCATTACATTCATGCTACAATAGTTGCGTAATTCATAATATCGATCAAAAAATAAACTTTTCAATACGAAGAAATTTTTTTCGGATTTTTTTTCCCACATGAGTTGAGAATTGTTTACATTTTCTTGCGCTTCAATTGCATTTATAGAATTCTTTCAGCATTTGTTATTAGTAACACACCAGTAATCTGTTGCTTTGTATAAGTTTAATTAGCAAACAAACTGTTCGAGTGACTGAAACAATAGTTTCTGATAAATAAATTATAAAATTCCTCATATAAATGCATAAACTCATTAAAATGACATGCCTAATTTCGTTATCGTAAGCTTAAAACACTACTTTCTTGCTGTTTGTTGTTGTGCATTACGAAATCACGTTTTGTACTAATGCGTTCAATCTTAATAAATGGAGAGAAAAAAGTTGCATTTGATGAATACAAAATCATATAATAATACTTTTTGATCATCTCTAATGCATTAATTAGTAATACTCAATACATTATTAGCATTTCCGGATGAAGTAACGATAAAATGGAAGGGTGCTGGTAGTTTTTTTCCCCTTAAAATCCATTTTTACAGAAACATGTTAGAGAAAAAAAAGCCAATAAATCTTATTCTCTACTGTAATAATTACAGCAAAATCAGTAAATCACTCTAATTAAATAAATATTACTGTAAAAATTGCGCTATAATATTTTGCGGTAAAAGGGATTTTAGTGTAAAATGGATTATACGGTAAAATTGATTTTACGGTATAATGAATTGACGGATGGTTCAGCCAAAGTCCCGGTAAGATATACCAGTGATCCCACATTTTTTTATCGCCAGTCAACGTTTGATAATCTTACCACTGCATCTCTGAGAGTAGGGACAGACGTTTATTGCTTAAATTTTAGATTGTTTTAATTTAATAATTTTAATTTAATTGTGGAGGAGTTCCTGATTTAATTATTCTGCATTTGCAATATATGGAGATGAAAACAGCGAAAACATCCCTGGGTAAGCCTAATGGCAAGGAGATTCCAATCTATTATACATTGTCACATTTTATTTTATTTAATTTTGTAACCTTCGTTTTACAGCCCCATCTAATTTTAAGTTTACTATTACCAATTTTCAACTCCATAGAATTGCAATTTTGAGCCGTACCCGGAAGACAACAGAACTATTCCATCAAGAAATGGTACAAAATAACTTTCGTGGGAGACTTTTCAATGGAACAAACCCGACTTTGCATTACATGTAGAATAAAACAATGAAAACCTCTCTTAATTAGCTCCATTACAAGGGATTTCTAGTCCATTGTTTCGCCCACCATGATTACCACCATACTCAACGCCGTAGCCTTGTGATTTTGAACCCAATCCAGAAGACAAGGGAACTTCAGGATCAAATATTGGGAGGAATTTTGCCTTCGTGGAGGACATTTTGAAGGAACTTACCCGCATTTGAGTTTCACGGAGAGGAAAACCATGAAAACATCTCGTAGTTAGCTAGACGGCAAGGGGACTGTAAGCCATGATCCGTCTACCACTAATAATATTTTGCGTCAGCACTGTGGTTGGTGCGAGCCGAGTGTGTATATTCGAGTCAACCAGCCATTGCCGGGATTCGAACCCGGATCACCTCACTGGGAGACAAGTGATCTATCCCCAGCGGCAATACATTACCAAGAGTAAAACAGTCAATACTGAAAATAATATAATCAACGAACTATGTATTTGTCATACCACATTATTGCCTGATACTATCTATGAACTTTCAATCTAGAATCTATTTTATATTCGAATTTTTTTCCTTAAATATGCTCCAAAAGAATAACAAATGCATAAAAAAATAGTCTGAGTAAATCTTTTAAGCAAATGTATCTTGTACTAGTCAAATAACTCTATTGCGTCAAATTAAAAATTAAGAATTTCTTCAAGATAATATATTCGAAGCTCTTCCGTAAAAATTAAGCCATGATAAATGAATTACATTTTCTATGGTCTTTTGCTCACACTTCTGTTAACACTAGAAAACGATAATTGTTCAACCATCTATGAAATTAGTTTCTCCGATATTGCCAAAACAGAAGTCGAAGAAGATATTTTTTCTTCTTTGAAACACATTTGAAGATATCTTTCGTTTTTATACTTTACCTCACAAGTATGAACATTGTTTAGGAACTTAAAAGTGCCCATTTGCTCCGGGTTATAGTTGGGAAAGAAGTATCTTTCCCTTCAGGAAATCTAATCTTTCGCTAGTTTTAATAGTTAATCTTTTCGCTTGTCTGATAAGTTTTTACCCATAATAAAACATAAAAACTATTTTTTTTAATTTTCATATTATTATTTTTAAAAAAGAGTTGTCGAAACTAGTAGGATACCTTATTTATGATTTATTCCTTCTGCCAGGTTATTTGAATGATCAATCTGGTAGTGATAGCATTGGCAGACTACGTCAACAAATTCATATTCTTAATGTTATTTAAAACCACTTGTTTATTTTGTTTATAGTTATACTTTTGAAATGCGTTACTATGAAAATAAATTTAAAATCAACGGTAATGAAAATTTTAAAACAAGTTTTGAACTGAAAAGCAAAAGTAGGAGAAAAATGGAACTATGTCAAACATGTAAGTAAAACATGTTTAAAACACATGTTATATTATCTATGTCAAACATGCTTAGTTGGATACTTGCACTTCAAAAAGAAAACCTCACATACCCCACATATGCGATCTATGATACCAGCCCCAATGTGATTGTTTATTGGTAAACTGGTGTGTTAAAGTTGAACTAAATTTCTCTACATAAGTTAAAATGTTTATTAACGAGAATTAATTGAAATATAATTCTTTCTCATATCCGTCTTTTATTTAACTTAGATTTATTATTTGTTTGTGCATTTTATTGTAACAGTGATATATTTTTGTTTTGTGTACCTGACAACTTCGATGCATGATTAACTTTTTTATGTTCGTGCTTTCCTTTGTGTTTAGTAAGAAATGTGTAGTGAAAGAATTGAAATCTTAATGAAAGAATAAAGAGTGTGTCACTTTAGAGAATTGGTATTTGTCAGGCTTTGCTTATTCGAAATGAATTGAAATAACAGTTGCTAGCGTAAACAAATAAGACTTTTCAACAGACAATCACTATCGAGATAATCACAATACGTCACTTGCATATATCCCATTAATTTTGGTAATAGAAACTAATTGAAATAAAAATATATAAGCTGTGAACTAAAAAGCAAAATGAAAGGAGAAAATGTACTTATTTTTTACGGGATACCATATAATGTCGCCATATTAATATTGACACCAATGATGCTCAGTTTTGGTAATAGACACTACAGGTAGCATGGCAATTGGTGCTGTTCTAATAAGTACCATATATATACTCTTATGAGGGTGCAATGTGGTTTAGAGTAAATTTGGGGCCATTTTAGCAACTGCATTATGCCAAATGGTACTCAATACAGTCTTTATTTTGATGGGATGAACTACTAAAAATGTCTTTTGCTTACTCTAATAACGTAAAGCCACGAGAAAGGCAATAAGTAATCTATATATATAATAAAATAAAGAATTTGCGTGTGTGTCTGTCCCCATGTGTATATTATATCTGTCTGTCCGCCGTATATCAAATTGCGAATTAAAATACGAGATTCTAAATGAGTAAAATTGAAAATACATTAAGAAGCCCTATTTTGAATTTTTTTAATTAAACTTTAAAATAGGAGACATTTAAAAAAATGAATTTCCTCATTGGCTTTTCCAGAAACCATTGTTCAAGAAAATAGCTATAGACCATTCAGTTATTTCAAAAAATTTTAAAATAACATCTCTCTTTATCTTAAATTGCTCTCTGATATGTCAAATTAAAAACAATTACTTATAGCGCATTGTAATATACTTAATTATATTTCATTTCTAATGTCAGGTTATCTGAGGGATCAACTTGATTCTCGTAGCATAAGCAAACTACTTAACCAAATTATTAGTTCTAAGATAATCTGAAACCACGTGTTTAGTTTGTTTATAGTTTTGCTTTCATAATGTATTTTATAAAATTAAATAATTTAAATTCAACGCTAATAGAAATAAAATAAAAATTTGGAAATGAAGAGCATAAATAATGGAGAAATTTAATTTTTTTTTCAGAATAGACATAGAAAAACACCAATATTATTATTGACGCTAATAATAATTAATTTTATTGATAGTTAAGACGAAGTAATATAATAAGTTATGTGTTAAAAAGCAAAATTAACGGGTAAATATTACTAATTTGCTTAAGAGAGGGCAAAAAGGGCTAACTATTATTGCCACCAATAATGCTTAATTAATTTTGGTATTAGGTATTAATTGACATAAAATAAACTAACAGAAAATCCAATATATTATTAGTATTTATTGACAGACGTGTAAAGTAGACTATCCTCTACTAGAAGAAAAATAAATACCTGATTTTAAATATTATTATATTAGTTATTAACAATTTTTGACAGTCGTGCACTTGTTACAATTGTCCCCACTTACGGGGTTAATTGTAACAGTTCATAAATTCAACTAAAACATAGTTAATTATACATATTATCATAGTTGTGATATATTTTTTTATTGATCAAAATAGTAGTGATATTTTAGGAGTAAAAATAATAATGAGCAGAGACCTAAAGGGTTAAACTTTTAACTTCAAGGGGCTAAAAATTTTAATTTATGATGTGAAAGGTGACAAATAAAATAATGCACATCCAACATAATATAAATGCTATAGGAAACTATTGGTGGTTCTTAAAGAGTTAAGTAATGGTTTGTAAGCATAAGATTATTTATTTTCAACTGTTACAATCGTCCCTTTACTTTTTGTTACAATTGTCCCCAAGACGCCATTTCAGCTTCATTTGTTAAAAACAATGCTAATTAATTAGCAAAACTAATCTTTTTTTATTGAAATGTTAATTAAGGTGTCCACTTACATATTCGGTTACTAATTTTTATTTGTTTAAACAAAATTACTTTGTTACAATATAGTATTCTAATACCAAAAAGAGTACTTGCGTGGAGGGAAAATATCTTTTGCAATGTAACTCTTTCAAAAGTACATAAAAATGGTTGCCATCAGGGGTGTACATGTAGATTTGTTAAATGCTGCTTGTGCGCCACCTAGGAACCAAATCTAGAACCCGACACTCGAAATTTTTGATCTGTTACAATCGTACCCTGTTACAATTAACCCCACTCTCCCCTACTTATTCATTACGGGGAGCCGTAAAACGTCGTTAGACTATAATTGATAACAATGATGATAAAATTTGGTTATAGACACACCGGCATCATAGTAATTGAGACAGTTTTAGTACATTTGTAATTGGGTCAAATAGGTAGCATAGTAATTGGAGCAGTTTAGTTTTGACAAATTATTTTATGAGTAAATTTAATGCCAATTGCAGCTGAACCAATTATGCACATTTTTTGAAAGATTTTTTGCTGCCCTTCGGAGATCTAAGTGTAGGAAAAAGTTGCTTGATGGTGGTTAATTTTAAATATCATGAGAAGCAGTCATGAATATCATGCGTCCTCGAGTAACAGAATTCTGTCAGATGATACTGAATATACTTAGTCTTTATGTTGATGGGATGAACAACATATAATACGTGTTTTGCTTAATCTAATAACGTAAATTCACCGAGAAGGCAAGAAATAATTATAAATAAATAAATAAAAATCGGAAATAATTTAGCTTTAATATTTCAGGCGATATTTGTTTTAAAATTGTGTGCACAATTATGTAGTTGTTCAGTATTAATTAATTGATAGTTATTTTTCCATTCCGTATGCAGAACGGGTTCTGAAACCGTAAAGGCAAAAAATATTCTAAACCATAAATTTTATGGTAAATCGGATGTATATACTGCTGCCGGTTACTTTATCATTATTTTAGAAGGAAAATTATAACAGCGTATGATTTAAAATTATAGACCTTTTAATTTGTGAACGTCTGCGAAAATTTTAATAAATTTGAGAACAAATGAGTGTGAAAAATTTGTAAAGCAAAAGTTAATTTTTGTTTTGATACTCTTTACAATTAATTAAATTTATGTTTGATGAAAAAATCTATCTATTGATCCAGATAATTAAATATACAGGAAACAAAAACTACTGCAATAAGTAAACATAAAAGTTGTTTCTAGCAAAAGAATTCCTTGAAGTACGCCTGTCAGAACAATTAATTCTGTTTCACAGAAAGTTTACTTACGTTTTCTTTTTTTGTTATTTTTTCAAAACAAAATTGTTCCTGAAAGAAAAGGAGAATGTCATGTCAAACAATGATTGCTAATCGATTAAAAATAATTTTCTTAGTTCAAAAAGCTAGTTACTCATACGCTTTCTGATTAGATTTTTATTTTATTTTCATATGTTCACTATGTTATGCTTGTTCGTTTGCACAACACGTTTCGGTTGCACGTTGTCGTTGTTCTTTTCTCTTCAAAACAGATATTTAATTTTAAACAAAAATATGAGTTCTGAAAGTAAGGAGAGAGAGTTTTATAAACAACATAACTTATTGCATGGAATTTTTTAACAATAAAAAATAGGCTGAGAGAAAATAATTCCATGATACGAAGTACTAGCTTTAAAAAGTTTGTACATTTATTTTGTATGAAACTGACAAGCTGAAATACAACAAAAATAGCTTAAGCAAATTATTGGAGTATTTAAAAGGTAAAATTATATAATGCATACACTGAAAAGGATTAACAAATATTCAGACAATTGCAGTACTATAGTAGTACAATACTGCATGTTTAGTAATATATTAAATTAATACCTTAAAGGGCAACAAAAATAGCTTAACTAAATTCTAAAAATTGGAAATACGTGCTATAAAACAATAATGGAAGAAATTGAGACTAGAAATAGAAAAACAACATTTTGAAAACTACACGTTTAATAATATATTAAAAAAAAGTTAGTTAAACTGATGTTTTTGTAAAAAAATAAGAAATAAATACACAAAAACAGTTTATACAAATAAGTGCTTGAAATACACACAAGTGGTTAAATTTGAATGTTTAATAATACATTAAACTGATTTTTTATTTGATCGCAATGCAAGTTTTATTGGCTTGTAAGTTTAATATTATGAATTAAGAGTGAAAGAAGAAAATTCAAACTGTGGTTTGACATAATTGAGACAATTCAGTTTATCGAAATATTGAAATAATTCTGAAAATGAATTCAGGCACTCAAAGAACCAATTTTAGCATTTTCTATATTTTTTTCTATATTTTCTATATTATTATTATTATCTGCATTCATAATTCATTGAGTTGGTTAATTATAAACCAGAGCCCATTCCATTCTGACAAAAAAAGCAACAAAAAAAAAGGCATTAGGAGTAAAAAATAAGACTAAACCGTTTACTACACTGGACAATTAGAATTAAGTAATCAAAGATATTTAATAAAGTCTATAACTTATTTAGAAGTTTATTTATTAAATTAATGAATCGATTATAAGAAATCATATATCTAAGCTACTCCGTCCAGTGGCTTTAGGAATAGTTTATCATAATTGGTTCCTACCTTAAAAATGAATCAGAGCTAAATCTAAATAAAGAAAAAGGATATTTAATAAAAAAATGTTCGAAGTGGTTTAAAATATTTTTTTAATGAAATTTAAGAAATGAACTAGGAAAATGACTATTAATTAAATCTGCTTTAAATGTATCAGTTTCTTTTAAAAACTCTTAATAGTTTGAATTATTTCGGTAGAAGCTAAGAATCTGATTGTTAATAGCATTGGAAAAAATCTTAATGGTTAAGTTATAGTTTAAGTTATAGTTTAAATCAATGCTCTTTTTATTTGAAAAGTTAAAATCATTTCTTTTGTCAAAAAGTTTAAATTAAGTTAAGTTCAAAAGTTAAGTTCAAAGAATTTCCATTACTAGTTTTAATAAAAATTAATTCACTTGGTTAAATTTGTTCAGCTAAAATATAAAAATCGTTAAAATTAATAACCAAATGATCATCAATAAATCTGAGAAAAAAGGAAAATGTAGGTTAGTTTAACATATAATTTCAATTAAGTTTAACATATGATTTCACACACACAAACAGAAAAAACAGTACGGTAAAGATGGTAAAACGTATCTTGTTACTAGATCTATGGGAATACTAAAAGGTCTGTTAAATTTCACTGAATTGCTCTGTTAATAATTTTTGCAAAATTGATAATAAAATATAGTTTTACAACATGTAATTAAATATTAGTAAATGCGGTAATGTGTGTTAATAAGAACTAAACCTTTTGAAACCAGAATTTACATTTAAACTGTTACCATATGATTGATAAAATTGATAAAATTACCAAATGAATGGTTTAAATACCATATACTTTGGTGTGGTGTTGTGTTTAATATCAGTATATATGTGACCGTCAAAGTTTGAAATCCAGTATTCTATAGAAGGTCTAGGCATTGTATGTAATGCCTAAAACTAGCAGGCAATGTATGAAATGGTTTATATTTCACACAATTCCAAGGCATTCTATAGAATGTCAAATGAGAAATCGGCAAAATGCATCTACGATTCGTTTCGTAATGTAATGAAATGTAATTCAAGATGTCATTCAATCCTACCATGTTGCAACAAGTAGATTAATTTCTTATTTTTTTATATGAACATTTTGTTTCCCTTAATAAGAAAAGCATAAATTATGTTTTGTATAACTTTCATTTTTCTTTACGGGTTTTGAAAAAAAAATTTTTAATCGCACTCTCATTATTTTTTCAGAATAACATTTTTGTTTTTGAGAAATGCACACCATTTACATGAAAACCCTATCAGGAAGTTTTTTTCATACTTTGCCTAAATAGCATTTGTCATTCTATAGAATGCCTAGGTATTATATACAATGTCTAGGGAAAGTATGTAATACTTCTCATATTTCATACCTTGCCTAAAAACATCGGACAATATATACAATGCTTCATACTTTGCATATTTATATATATATACATATATATATATATATATATATATATATATATATATATATATATATATATATATATATATATATATATATATATATATATATATATATATATATATATATATATATATATATATATATATATATATATATATATATATATATATATATATATATATATATATAATGTAAAACTATACAGTTAGGTAATTTTACTAGAATTTTTTTTTCCGTGAATATACAGATTCCTTATTAGTAACAAATATGTTGAAACTTAAATAAATTTCAAACTACTAGTCATATCGATTCGAATTTGATTTATTTCGATATAGCATAAGAAAGTGCATCGGCATCATTTGCATTTGTAATGCGGAAATTCAATCCCTTTTGACTCCCCACTAATTAAATTTTAGGAGTTGCTGGCCTTGGGAGAGGGGACAAAACCAGGAGAATGAAGCAAACATTAGAGATTACAAGAGATAACTACTACTTTTTTTTTTTAACAAAAAGGTTACCTGTTTCATAGTTTTACTTAGTTTCATCCATGCAAATTTTGGAAAAATTTATGATACCACTCATTCCACATGAAAAACAAAAATTGCTTGATTTAAAGGTTAATGAGTAAAATTTAGAAATGCAGCTTAGAATCCAAGTAATTTATTTTCTCAAAAATATATAAATATTGCTGAAATAACCAAAGAATTGTGGCTTAAAATAGTTAATTTGCTAGTAAAAAGGATCGAAATTTAAAACTTTGAAAATGGTTGTTTTCTTTATTTTATAGTTAGTTAAATGAGACATTAGAGTTTGAAAGATGAAGAGAATTGAAGATTGAAGAGAACATGAAGAGAAATGAGAATTTAAAACAACCAATTTATTACCGAAAGAAAAATTGCTTGAAGTAAATTGGTGGACTAATCCGAATCACAGGGAAAGTACAAAATAATTTACTGTCTAAAATAGCACTGCACTTATTTTTTAGTAAGAAAAATGATAATCAGCAATCTTCTTCAAAGGGAACAGAATATCCTTAATATTCTTTAAGTGTAGTCAAATACAAATATTTTATTTTGAAAGTACATCGTTTTATACACTACCCTACACTAATGGAAGTGACACTATCAATTTTTGATTTTTTTTTTAATTTTTCAAAAAATACTACGATGACTATTTTGTAATTTTTAAGGTTTTTAAATGACGAAATTTTTGAACACCCTCCACTAGAAAACCAAGCAGAAATTTTGCAACTTTATTATTTTGGGCGATTACTTTGGTTGTTGTTTTAAATAACTGAATAAAATTTCATGAAGCTAGTTTGAATATATATGGCGATATTAACAATTTTTTAATTGACTAATTTTCTTGTCTTAATTTTTATTATAACTTTAAAAACATTCAAAAAAATGAAGGAAAAATTGGAGAAATTTAAAATAATTTCAAAATTATTGCTCCAAAATTTGAGAAAAAAGTCGTTAAAGACTGCGCAAGATATGAGTATTTAAAATAGTTCTTTTATACTGATATGCGGTAAAAGAAAGGTATTTTTTTCGCAATTTTTGCAGTGAATTGCATTTGGTGACTAATGAAAAAAAGTCTGATTTGACTATCTTCAAAATTTAAAAACATTCAAGTAATTTTCTAATTAGTTTTTGTACTTTTTAAAGGAAAGTTTAACAAAAGACGAGGTTTTCAGCAAATGTCATTTTGTAGCACAAAGCAACATTTAATATCATATGATAATACCTCACAATGAGGTCCAGAACACAATGCAATACGAATCGCCGCCTTTAAAAATCCTTCTGGATTTCGGGCCAGAGGAAGAACTCCAACTAGATGGCTGGATGACACTACTAAAGATCTCAAAGTAATAAAGATTAACAACTGGAAAAAAGTCGCCATGTATAGGAGGCGTTGGAGGCTACGTGTGGTTGAGGCAGGCAAGGCCTGTAAGGGGCTGTCGTGCTGAAGAAGAATACCTTACAATAACCTGCCAGACATCAAATTATGATGGTATAAGGAATGAAAATATGAGTAAAATTGAGTTTTATAGGGATGATACCCCACAGTGCGGTATCGTTTTTAAGAAATGTTGTTTAATTGAATAAAAAAAATTGTGGAAAACTCTTTATAGTTTTGAGCATTCTTTTAAAAAGCACAAAAGTATCAATAAAATTGCGTGTCAGACTATTTTAAAATATGCAAATCAGATTTTTTCATTAATTGCCAAATATGATTCACTACAAAATTTTGGAAAAAAAATTTATTCTGCATATTCGCAGTATAAAAAACTAATTTAAATACTTTCTCAGTTTTTTAACATTTTTTTTTCAAATTTTAAAATACTATTTTTTTTAATTAATTTTAAATTTTTTCAGTTTTTCATTTTTTCGAATATTTTAAGGTTATTAAAAGTAATAAGTATAAACTAAACTAAACTCAGTGGAACGACATCCCATCGAGGGCCAAGGCCTACTGTGCCCATCTAAGTTTTCTTGACCTTGGGCTCTGGAGCGCAGGAGCAGATGTTCCGGTTAGGTGGTCAACCGAACGCGAAACCCCCAGTGTTTAGTTTCCAAGCATGCTTGGTGCTCATTTATCGACCCACTGAAGGGATGAAAGGCTGAGTCAACCTTGTCCGGCGTGAGGATCGAACCCAGGACCTGCGTAATAAGTATATAGGTGATAACTATGTAAAGTTATAAGTTGAAATAAAGTTAAAGTAATAAGTATATAAAGTTATAAGTGTATCTTCCATTATTGTAGGGTAGTATAGCAGGAAGCGGTTAAAAAATGTTAAATGTCACTTGTGGTACATTATACACAGCAAAAAATTATAATTATACAAAACAATAATTATAATATTTAACAAACTCTTAATCGTTTCTCTCTTTCATTATAACTAAAAAAATATTTTAAATTTACAGCAGTTTCTATGTAATTTTTTTATTAAGATTTAGATAAAAATGATACAAGTAAAGAGCTCATCAAATCCCGTTGATGAGCTCTTCAAATAATCTTTATTAAATTTCTTCACTTTCATGAACAGCATCAACCGTCAGATCCGAAATTTAATAAAAGTTTCTGATAAGTTTAATAACTTAACTGGAGTCAATATTAAGCCCAAATCCATCTCGCTTATTGATTTCGTGCTCGTCTAATATATTTCAAAGATCTGAAATTAAGTTTGGATCATAAAGTTAAAGTAAAACAAATGTCAAGTTGCTCTGTTTATTTTATTGTCGCTAAATTATTATTTATTACTGTTAATCCAATAGTTTTACTAAGAAATACAGGGAATAAGTTTACTTTTGTGCTGTATTTTTGCAATGTAAATTAAAGTAATTCGAAAAGCTAAAATGCTTGAAATATTTTGATGTTTTAGATACATTGCATTGCTATAGTTTGTATATCTAAAAAACAAAATTAAATCAAATTTTTGAAACCTCCAAATTATTTTTCCTTAAAAGATTATATAATATAGATGAATTGATCTTTAATTTTGCAAATAATACGACGTTTTCCACTCTTTATTAAGAATCTGAATTAATTTCTCCAAAAACATGGAATTATATTATAAACAATATTAAAAATTCCATTTTAGAAGTTGATTAGCAAAAATTGGCATTTATTTTATTCTTTAACCTTCATTTAATGGTATATCTTAAAATATTTAGATTTTAAATCCAAAATAAAATATTTCGAAAGGAAAAATCACGTTATTTTTGAGTCAGTTATTCTATAATTTTCTGATAATAATGAGACATTTCTATATCATTAGGGAGAGTTTAAATTTTTTAAGTTCTACTGAGTGAAATAAAGATTTTTTCTAGTCTTAAACTTCTAATTTAAGTAATGTAGAAATTCTTTTGTTTTTAAAGTAACCTTTTTCAACAAATGATGAAAACATTTTATGAGTTAGAGTATTCATCACATTTTTGTCGATATACTAAATTAGATACTTGAAAAAAATAAGTTCCTTTCAAATATAACAACATCATCAATTGGTTGAAAATTAGATATTAAAATCATTCGAAAAAACAGAAAATTTATTTTTATAGAAGCATATTTTTACACTCTGAAATATTATATGTCAAATAACGATAAAAAGTACCGATTCTCAATATGGGGGGGTAAATTTTACCATAAAATTATTTTTTTTACCGGAACATATTACATTTCAAAAAATCTGATATACTATGATTTATCTGACATACAGTAATAATTACCAGTAAAATCACTGAATCACTCTCATTAAATAAATTTTGCTGTAAAAAGTACGGTACAATATTTTATTGTAAAAATGGATTTTACTGTAAAATAGATTTTACGGTGAAATAGATTTTACGATAAAATAGAGATGATGCAACCTCAGTACATGTACTACAAATCGTAATTTGATCAGGAATGTTTTACAGTATGATGAGAGATTAACTTTCTTACAGCGCAAAAATGGCCACCTTAACGAAAATTTCCAAAAAAATCAGAAAATAACCACACAAAAATTGAAAATAACCGAAAAAATCAGAAAATAACCAGAAAAAAAAAACTGAAAATAGCCAAAAAAATCAGCAACGCATCTTGTCGTCATCACATTACAAGAAAATAATGGCCACCTTTTTACCCTGACTTAATCAACTGTTTTTATTTTTTCATTTTTTATAAAAAAAAGTTTGATAAAAGAGCTTGAGTTAAAACTCGGAAAACTGCGGAAATCCTAA
The DNA here is from genome assembly GCF_982258835.1 of Parasteatoda tepidariorum. Lineage (NCBI taxonomy): Eukaryota > Metazoa > Arthropoda > Arachnida > Araneae > Theridiidae > Parasteatoda > Parasteatoda tepidariorum. The sequence continues at coordinate 61,029,764 of NC_141755.1, read as the reverse complement.
AAACTCCTTATGCAAGGAATAAGGCTATATTTCAAGTAAGTGAGTGGCGGCCATAGCAAAAAATATTTTGACACACGCTTAGCTCTGTAATAATTTCAAATGTAGTGACTTTGAATATTTTTGAAATATTTTACAGGTAATAATATTGTCATGTTTGCTTAAGTTTTTGGTTGTGATATTTAAAAAAGTTTTAATATTAAATTACATATGCTTCAAATTGTTTCTTGTCAGCCGAATGTATAAAAGTCACATATTCAAGAATAAAAATAAATAAAAATGTCTCTTTAAAATTAAATTTTTTAAATGAAACTTGAAAGAAAATGTCTTATATTTCTTTTTCTTATTTAATGGAAATCTAGAATGAAAGAGGCAATTTAGAAAGCTTTTGTTGTCGATCAAAGATCGGACATTTTCTTTTTAGCTCATGGAAGACCTTTCGCGCGAGCGTATTCAAACAGACAACGAGAAATCAGAAACAATAACAAAAGTGAAGTTCTTATTTAGAAAAAGGGACGCTTAAACAAAAGTTCAAAGTATTTTTAATGTCTTTTGAAACCTTTTCTCATCAAATTATTTTTTCATAAAGTTGAAAGAAGTTTACTTCACGTTGCTTATTTTTACAAATATATTTATTTTGAATAACGAGTATTAGAATACGCAGTAGTCTTACGTATACATTTTAATAAATAAGCGTCTATGGAGAGACTTTAGAGCAAACAAAGAAACCAACCAATATTTTGAAAATTTGTTCCATCATTCAAAAATTTTTTATTTTTAATTATTTAGATGGAGAAAAGAATTCAGTTAAAGAGACGATACTGTAAAGTAATGGCATTTCTGGTAGTAAAAAAAATAATTCTTGATGATAAAACCAAAATATATCGTATTTAAACCATTTATGTTTTCCTTTTTCTCTTCACGTAGTAACCAGAATACTTTTTTTAAATTATCGTTCGTATTAAAACACACATTTGATTAAAAAATACAAAACTGAAAAGTAAATTTAACCAAAGAATTATTTTAATATTATATTCTAAGGTATCATGATAAAATTACGAAACTTTGCTACACTTTCTAAATTTTATCACATATTATAAAGCCGTTTTGTATTGTTAATTTTTTCGAAAATCATCACCAGAATACTTCGGTAAAAATTACCGAGTTTTTGGTGCTTTTATATAGCCAGAAATGCAGCACATTTTACTATTTTCTGGTAGTTCTAATCATGCTTTATTTGTCAGTGCAGAAGTTTGATATTTTATATTAAAATAAAATTTTGAATTTATTAAATGCGTGCAATGTATAACAATTAAAAGCATTCTGTATTTTAAGAATATTTTTGCAGCTTGGCAATTTTAATAATTATCAAATAGTGTATAATGGTCCATTCTTGCTGCTTGCGAGAATTTGAATGAGAACGTGATTGGTGAAATATATTTATTCACGATAAATTCGCCAATTAAAGCCTCATCAGCATAAAGCAAGATAAGTCTCCATCAAAGTTATTTTTAGCTGAACAAAAAAGTAGGGAACAGATTTTTCTGTAAGAAAAACAACAAAGGATTTTAAATTTGTGACTATTTTATGCTCAAAACTTTTCTTTTTCGTTAGCTTCCGTTATTGATTGTACATCAAGCAAAGCAATGAACTGCTATTGCGAAGAACTGAGTTTTTATCCCCAACGGTTGTTTGAATTCCTTGAGATAGCTAGTATCAGCTTGTCTAATAAAAAATAATAAAAATAAAGCGATATATAGCGCAATGCTGAAACAATGCCATGAAGATGGTTACTAAATTGGCCATGACCCCCAGGCTATTTAATGTCCATTAACTTGTCAGATTTCTTTTTCATTTCAAATTTATTATATACGAAAAAAATAAACGGAACAAGAAAATGTTGCGAGCTTACTTACCGTAATCCATAATCATTAATACGGCGTAGTTAGTGAAATAAGAAACAAAACACTAATGGATTACTATGATTCTGTAAAAGGCAATGATAACAATTGTTTTTTTTCTGTTTTACTGAGTATATATTCTATGTTATTCTTATAAGTCATATTATCTCCAAGCAATAGTAAATATTTAATATATTTCTAAATTCATTGATAAATGATGGATGAAAAGGTCATCTTGTGATCCCCTAATTTTGTATGCAAGATCATTTGCTCATACCATTCATTTTATTTCAAGCACAATTCTGAAACTAAATAAATAAATATTAGTTTTTTGAATTAAAAGAAAAAGAATAAAAATATAAATTCTACCTTAAATTTTTATTGGAATAGTGAGCAAATTTTAGATAAAAAATATTTTTGATTTAATCTTAAAAATAACTTTCTATAGTAAAAAAACAACAGTTTGTGTCTATGTGATAATGTGCATAAATAACAAAGGAGATTTTCAGTACATAATTTAAAAAAAGTAATTTAAAAAGTTCCATTAATACGTCCAGGGTGAGAGATTGAAAATTACTCTTTCGTTTTAGTCTAACATAAGTCTCTAAAATAAATTAATCTGTTGAAGATTCTGGTTTTTTTAGATATTTAAACTATTACATCAATGATGTTTGCTGGTTTATAGATCCGTAATATTAAAACTGAGTTTCACAGAGTTTATTTCTCGTTCTTTAAGTAATATTTACCTTATATAAGATATTTTAGGTAAGCATAAGAAAAATAATCGAAATCAAAGTTTGATGACGGATGAAATGGTAGTTTTAAGAGATTTCTGAATCGGCTATAATAGTTTTTTCCCGAAAGATGTATTGTTGTATTCCGAAAAATGTGTTGCCAGACGTTTGTCCGACATTTCATTGGCCGTTGTCAGGTACATTTGCTCGACAGGTACGTTTTCCCGATAGCTCATTTTTCCGACAGATATGTTTGCTAACCTTTTAAAGCTATCATGAGTTAACTAAAATTTTGAAAGGTCCCAAGTTCTTTATTTAGCAAAATGAAATGTTTACAACATAAACAGTAACTACCTAAACAGTCATTATATATCACTTACACTTTCTTGCCATAAATTGCTCAGACTTACTTAAAACGTTAAATTGTTGCAACAAAGAATCTAATAGTCATCTCCCATACATTCCAGCCCTATCGGGAAAAACGTATACGTCTAGAAAATAAATTGTCGGGAAAATGTACATGTCGGGAAAATATATTTTGTCGCACAGTTTGTACATGTCGTGAAAATTAAATCAGGGCATTACTTTTTCATAGTTACGCTTCTTACATCTTTTTTATAATTCTGAATAATGAAAAATTAACATAAACTTTAATTTGATGAGTTGAGCTTATGGAAATGTATTTTGATATAACTAATAACCGCACTGTAAAAAATTCCGAATCAAACTACGATGAAAAGCACTTACATTCGTAAAATCCATTTTAACGTAAAATTAATTTTAACCATACAATTTTATTCCATAATTTTTAGAGTAATATTTATTTAATTACAGTGTTTCAGTTAGTTTACAGTGAATATTGGTGTAAAAATTACGGTACATCAGAGATTTTTGTGTTGCATGAAATTTTACAGTAATTTGATCCAGAATTTTGCACAGTGTGGTCAGTTTATAAAATTAAATTTATTACGTTAAATATTTCTTCGATACTTTTCAAAACTATATAATTTTGATACATTTCTGCAATGATCGGAGTAAATTTAGCTAGAATTAATTTTAAGGACCTGGTGGGTTTGGTTATCAAATCGAAACGTATTAGATTTAGAAAATGTTTTTAGTTATTTAAACTGGAGAGAATATATAAAGGCAGAGATGAGGCATGGCATACTGCCAGGCATAAGTAAAGTTTTGAAATTTAAATGAATTTTGAAATATAATTTCATGATTTGCCTTGCAATTAAGCAAGTATACATTTATAAAGAGCGCAAAGATCCTCCTTTTGAATAAAATATTTTATTTTTGATTAAATACTGACTGAGGTAAAATCATTGTTACATTTCCCCATCGTTTTCTGAAATAATTAATTCTAAGGCATTTAATTACAGAAACGATACCAAAATTAGTATTTCTGACATGGAATGTTGGAGATTTCCAATTCGGTATAATCCATGGAATGTTGCGTATGCGATTTCTAAGGAAATGCTTTTCCGGTTAATGTTACTCCCCTCTTATAAATATAAATGCGTGGGTTTAACTTGTTATACATAAAAACTAATCTAAAGCTTTCTTTATCCGCCTCAATTCTCATACAGAAATTTTAAAAAAATTATGAACAAAAACTTAAATAAAAAAACTGTTTTAAATAAAAATAATGTTTCATTTCAAATAATAATTTATTTCCTCCCCCATTTCTTAATCTATCACCGGAGTAGTAGTGTATTGAGAAGATTACTAAATGCAATTATTTTTTAATCCATACTAACTATCTTTTGAATAACAATCCTTTTATTTAGAAAGACAAAAACAAAAACTCAAGCGTTGTTTAGGAAGAGCCACCCAAAATTATAATGTCAACATTAGTGGGAGTTTTAAAAATATTCCGGATATCCCTTCAAAACAAAATACCATCAAAGTAAAATAATTTCCCTTCAGAATAAATTATGGAAAAAAATTATTTATTATAAAAGTTTCATTTTATTAATGTTTTCAAATATATACTGAAACACCGCTAAAAAATTTCAAAACAAATAATATGTAAACATCAGTTCTTGTTAATTGAATTTTTAACATACACTGGGAAATAATATATAGTCAAAACTACCAGAATATAGAAAAATTCTCAGTGCTTCTGGCTCTTCAGGAACACCAGAAAGTTGAGTAATTTTTACCGAAGCGCTTTGATAATGATTTTGCACAAAATAACAATAGAATCCGATTTTATAATGTATCATAAAAATCTGTAAATGCTGTAAAGTTTGGTAAATTTAACATAATACCTTAGAGCGTGGCCTAAGAACCATTTATTCAGTTGAATTTGCTTTTCATATTTTTAACAGAATGAATGGTAATAAGAACTATGATTTGAAAATCATTAATTTAGGTAAACTGTTTCCATATGAACAGAAAATTACCAAACGAATAGCTTAAAAACCGTATATTTTGGTTTTATTAACCGGAATTATGTTTTTATTTCTTTTTTTACGAGAAAATTTTTTACCATACACTGCAGTTCATCTGCTAGAATTTTTTTCACCGTGCACACCGTCAAAACTGAGGGTTACCTCTCAAAATGTGATGTTGAATAACACAAACAATTATGTGAAGGAATACTTTATTTTATGCCTATATTGAATTCAGAACTCATATATAATTTAAAGGGTGTAGTTAAAGTTAAAAATCAATTAAGGGTAATTCTTAAAACATACTCACACACATTCCCACCTTTCTTAAATTACTTACGCTTCTAAAAAATGAATGTTTGTTTTCTTTTGATATGGTCAGTAGAATGTTTCTGTTCGAATACGAATTACTTGGAAATTATTGTTAATTTTCATGCCGTTATAAAATACTTGTATTTTTTTAATTGCATGATATCTAATTTCTATTCGTTTCTCTTCTGTCGATTATTAATTCAAATTTGACTTATTATTCTCTTTGTTATGCGCATATTTGATTTGCAAACTATTTTTATTTTAAAAATTGGAATGCGAGTGCATCCTCAACTACTGTTTTTACTATAAATTGTATCCTGAAAATATTTTTACTTAATCGTATGTGTATTATATCATATTGCTGTTATAAATTGTAGTGTTATTGAACACTACAATTATTATGGCAATTATTTAGCCAAAGAGTTGTGTTATGGAACCATCGTGTCTCACGATTCCAGAAATTGGTCTGTATGTTTTATTACGCCAAGAATCATCTCCGGTATACACCGCATAGGAAAAAAAGTACTATTACTACTATTTTTGATTTTAGGATTCCTAAAATTGTATAAAATGTAATTAAATAGGCATAAGTTTAAAAATAAACAAAAATAATTAAGATTAAACAGAAGTGTAATAATATTTTTAAGTCACTTCTTTTATTGTGTTCTCTGCCGTTCAAATACAGATACTTTAATTTTTAATTTTCAATTTCGTGCAAAGTTTTAAAATGATTAAAATGAAATCAAGAGAGTTTAGTTTAAAAACTGATCATGCAATACGTATTAAAACAAATTGAAGGAATAGAAAATTAGATTATTTTTTCAGTTCACTTGCAGAGAATTTAAACTATAGTTTAAGCTTATTATTCGAAAGAAAGAGTATTGACTTCAGATTTCAGTATCCACGTTCGTGATCTATCGACACACATTAATTTACTCGAAAAGGATAGGGTAAACATTCTACTATATAGAGTAACGCCATAAAAAAGTGAATAAAACGCAAATAAGATAAGGAGAGTACAGAAATGGATATACAATAGTTTCGGTTCAATAAAAATGAAACTACTTCAGTGTCTAAACACCAAATGATGATGGAAGGGAAGAGACAAACACATGAAAAGTAGTTTATCCAATAAGGTCATAGGAACAGGTTTGGACAAAATTATAATAAAAGGAAAGATAAAATCAGGTGGGGAAAATTTGCAGGAGCCCCAGGGTGCAATAGGTTAAATTATAGTAGATTTCCAAATGCTGGGAAATTGTGCGATACTAGAAATATCATTAACTAACCTTTTAGAATTTTTCAGAATAAGGAATGTTTCTTAAAAATTAAGTTCGGTGGATGGAGAGCAGAGATTAAGGATTTTAGCAAAAGAAAACTGAAATCTATTAATAGAATTCCAACTATGCAGAAAGATGGACGATCATTTAACGTACTGCTGATCGGTTAATGCCTGAGGTACATTCAAATATACTCTTCAGTTATTAATCGGAATTTTCAATTATACTCTAAGTTTATGGTTAACTCTAAACACCTTCAGCGTCATTTTACACATGTGTTCCTCATTCTTAAAATTAATAAACACCAATTATTTGTACTCTTATTTTTGTCACTAAATCATGCAATTTTTGGCTAAAAACAAACTTAAATATTTAATAAAAAGCCTACTTCACTTATGGTAGATCTCTGTGCTCACTAAGATTACTCAAGCAATGTTTATCTTATTAGCAACAGATTGTGTGAAAGATGATTCAGAGACTAGAACGCTATCTGAAACCAGGCTTCAGTTCCTGGTTGTTATTGAGAACTTTCTCACTTCTATTTCTTTTATTTTATGCAGTAATTCTTAATTAATTCTGAAATGATATATAGAGCTGAGCCCGGAGCATCTCAAAAATTGCATATCTTCAAACACTTAAAACCAATATTATATTCATAATTATAAGATAATTTTTTAAGATACAGTTCAATCTAAAATGACGAAAATTTTATAATTTTACAAACCCATTTGTCAGAAAGTTCATTTATGCAACAATACGAAACTACCTTAAATTTCTTTTCTTTATTTAAGGTTTTCGTTAATTAGCAGATATTTCTGAAAACTATTAATCAAGATCAGGCTATTCCAAAAAAAGATAAGAAACTGTTGGCGTTTTTTAAGAATAAAATGACAGCCGTACTGAAGGAGAAAAAAATTCCAATAAATATCAAAATGATGCGTTGTGTAAAAGAAAATATCTTGCTGATCCACGGAATTTATACTCAGGATCTGTTACAGACGATCGTAGTAACTCTATAGGAAAAATATGCGAAATTTATTTTTCGAGCAAATTATTCTAAAAGATAAATTGCAGTTAGTCGCTAAGATTGTTTTCACGCAACAACTTGATAAATGCTAAAAGTTAAGTATTTTCGCTGATTAATTTGGTTGCCTAGATATGGAACGCGTTCTTTTGCCAATTCTCTTCAGAAAACGGATTTTATCTACGTTCAAAATGAAACTCTGGTGTTACTAATACCGATATTAAGTGCATAAAGAGATTTTTCTGCAAATTTAATATACAAAATTTAGTCACAAAAAATATAATAATAATAATAGTATGGCAACTATGTAACTATGCACTTCAGTGATTTTGCAAATTAAGATAGAATATTTTCTCAAATACCTATTACAAAAATACAAATGTTCTTATATTTTAGGACATTCATATAAGTTTTCTATAACACAAGCATAAAAAATAGTTAGATAATATGAAGAAATTTTTTTTTTTAAAATATGAATACAAGTAAGTACTTTTAAATTTAAAAAAAATAAAAAAACTTTAACTTACACGGTCAATTTTTTTCACTATTAGCCCATTCCTCAGCACAATTTTCTGAAGTGATGTGGAAAAAAAACCATCATGAGAATGTGGTAGTGCATTTGAGCGTTAACTAGGCTGATATTTTCGAACATTAGCTAATACTTCAGTTTCAAAAAGATCGCAGTCTTGAAATCTTGATACTGTTGTTGTTGTTCATTTACGTCGCACTAGAGCTGCACAAAGGGCTATTGACGACGGTCTGGGAAACATCCCCGAGGATGATCCGAAGACATGCCATCACAATTTTGATCCTCTCTTCAGAAGGGATGGCACCCCCGCTTCGGTAGCCCGACGACCTGCACGCGAAGTCGAGCACTTTACGGTAGAACAGTTTAATGAGGACCAATACCGCACACCCTCGGTCTCTACGCAGGCTGATTCAAGTGGTCACTCACCCTCACACTGACTGTAGCCAGTGATGCCTGACTTTGGTGATCTGCTGGGAACCGTGTCTTAACGATCAGTCCACTGTGGGACTGCAATCTTGATACAGTGAAACCCTGTGTGAGTTGATCAATAGCGGAGTATTGATTAAGTAGGCAGTTTAGTTGTTGAAAATGAATATAGTGATTAAATCAACAAACTAGGAGCGGTTAGTTAGCTAGTTTTCGTTTTCTAGCGCAAGAGCCAAAAAAAGCTATTCTGTGCTGAGCACTTGGTCAACATCATGAAGTTAAAGAAGATTGGGATGTTGATCTTAGTGATAACAAATGGCAACATTGAAATAGCTGATGATGACGTGGATGATGACAATAATGAATAGGAAGAAAAAGTTAAACCAAATCATATGAGAGAGTTAGAAGCTTTAGACACTTTTTGCAGTTCAGCTACTGACTCTCTTTTCCTATTTGTAGGAATTTGAAAAAAATTGTTTTGCTTATTCATCCAGGGGAACTGAACTTTACTATGGGTTGTTTTGAAAGAAAATAAATTGTTATTAGGTATGTTAAAATATTTTTTTCTGTTATAGTAAATACCTTCCATTCAATCGTTAGAAACGTGAATATTCATTCTCTCATTGCAATCCATAATGCGTCTTAAAATTTTGAATAGGCATTTCACTTATGCGTCTCTTTCACTTTTGACTCTTTTTCTTCCTGGCGATCTCTTAGGCACGGTGCAGTGCATAAATGAGAGCTTTCTGAATATATATGTACTCTATATGTATGCATATACACCGATGAGCCATTACATTATGACCATCCTGTTAATAACATGTAGGACCACCATCAGCCCTCAAAACTGCTAGCACCAGCCGTGGCAGTGATCCCATAAGGTGCTGATAGGTAGTCTGAGGTATCTGGTACCAAGCGCTCACCAACTGGTCCTGCAATTCCCTCACATTGCGAGGAGGTAGCTCGGCAGAACGAATTTGGTTTTCCAAGTAGGACCACAAATGCGCTATTGGATTAAGGTCAGGTGAATTTGGGGGGCAAGACATGACTTGAAAGTCACTGGAATGTTCCTCGACCCAATCCATGACGATTCGACCCTTATGTCATGGTGCATTATCCTGTTGGTAAACATCATCCCCCGCGGGAAAAACTGTTGCCATGAATGGGTGAACCTGGTCTGCAACTATATTCAAGTAGCTTACAGAAGCCAGGGATTGTTCTATGGGGATTATGGGTCCTAATGAGCTCCATGAAAACATTGTTATAGATGGAGGGTGATGATAATGTAATGGCTCTTCGGTGTATATGCTATATATATGTAACAAATTAATACATTTTATATTCAAAGCTACAATTACTAAAATAAAAGTAGGATGCAAAACACAAATATGTACTACATACAATAGCCGCATCAAAGTATTTAAAGTGAGTGACATTGTTCATTCTAAATTAAATGTTTTTACTTTCGTTTCTAGTTAGTATCCTTTCTCAAATCTATAAATGCGCCTTCCCATACAAGCTATAAGCCAATCCTCTCATCTTGATTTCTTCCGGTTTTATGTTTTAAAGCCCTCAAGATTTTTCTTGATTTAAGCGAACTGTAATATCCGTCAGATAATCTTCTAGTAAATTATTTTCTAGAAACTTCCTTAGCTTGTCTATAAGTAGTAGAGGGATTTGTTTTTATAGGAAAATTATCAGGACATAGGTGTACTGATAAATATTTAAAGGATATACTTGCCTCATTTTGGAGGAAATTTAAAGATAGCTCATAGGATTTTAAACATGGTTTCTATTTCTTTGAAAATTTTATATAACAGCATAACACTGTCAATTTTATTTCCTCCGTGTTATTTTGGGTGAAGAAAATTAAAAGAAGATCAGATGAAATGATTTTTAATTCATTGTCATTAAACTTTCACATTTATGTTTTTCTTATGACTACAGGATAGCAAAGTGAACTGTATATTTTTATTAAAGAGCTTTACTATATAAATAAATTCATCTGTAATTTATCATTTTACTTTTAACTAATAAGATAGTAAATATAATACAAATCAATAAAAATTTTCTGCTCCAACATATTTAGCACAGTTTAATTTAATTAGAAGCTTATCAGATTTAGAATGTATAGACACATTAAGAAACTTTTTGCAAACAATATTTTTTCACGCATTTAAATAAATGTAAATTTATTGGTTTTTCTTAACAAACATCTCAACAAACTCTGCAACTTAAAACTGTTAGTACATTTTAAGTGTAACATAAAATTTTAATATACAAACTAAACAATCCTTTAAGCTTTCATTTAAAAAACACATATTAATAATCATAAAAAACTTGATAAAATACATTTTTTTTATCCTAAATAGGCATAATTCTAATTGTAAATTCAAGTTTTCTCTTCTTAAAATAATTCACAATTGCTGTTTAGTCACTGACTCTAATTTCTCAGAAAATCCTTTAAGCACTCATCTAAAAAACACGTATTAATAATCATAAAAAAAAATAACAAAAGACATTTTTTTACCCTAAATAGGCATAATTCTAATTGTAAATTCAAGTTTTCTCCTTTTAAAATAATTCACAATTGCTGTTTAGTCACTGACTCTAATTTCTCTGAACCATTTCCCGTTTTGAAAAATTCCAATAATTTAGTTAATGACCTTTATAATATTCGAGTCTTTTCTAAGGCTTGGAAATTTATTTAATATTAATTTGTACTTCACACTTAGGGCTCTCACCTAGCCCCAATCCTACTTCCTTTGTTTGATTTGTTTGTTCAAACTTGTTCCTAATCATATAGTAGTTTGCAACTTGTTTCTAATTTTTTTTTTTATTATTTCTCGATGTTTTATTTTTCCATTCAGTATTTTTGTACCGTGATTGCTTATAATTTATGGCATGGAAAGTAATGTTTTTATTGGTGCATTTTTGTGTTGCTTAGCCTTATTCACATTTAATGTGTTTTGCTACAAAGATTTTATTATGAAAGCACCCAAAAAGAAATGATCTATGTGGCTTATAATCATTAATATTTTTGTTTAAACTTCTAGTTTCTTTTTAGCTCTCTGCATGTTATTGCAATGATTTTTGTTTTCTAAAGTGTTAAAATTATTTACTTAAATGTTATAGCAATATTCTAATGTTTTATTATTCTCAAATGACCTCCTCCTCTCCCTCAATGATTCATTTCTGAACTCTGTTCTGAATTCAGAGAAATTTTCTTGATTCTAAATTACATTTTACGAAGGTTCTTATGGCAAATGTTTGAAAAGATGATGGTTAAAATAATAATAGTAATAGCAATAATAATAATATTAATAACAAATGGAAATAAGTAAATATACATGAATAATTGTATTTAAGATCAATACTGCTGATTCATTTCTGAACTCTGTTCTGAATTCAGAGAAATTTTCTGGATTCTAAATTACATTTTACGACGGTTCTTATGGCAAATGTTTGAAAAGATTATGGTTAAAATAATAATAGTAATAGCAATAATAATAATATTAATAACAAATGCAAATAAATAAATATACATGAATAATTGTATTTAAAATCAATACTGCTGATTCATTTCTGAACACTGTTCTGAATTCAGAGAAATTTTCTGGATTCTAAATTACATTTTACGAAGGTTCTTATAGCAAATGTTTGAAAAGATTATGGTTAAAATAATAATAGTTATAGCAATAATAATAATATTAATAAGAAATGGAAATAAATAAATATACATAATAATTGTATTTAAAATCATTACTGCTGTTCAATCGCTTATCCGATGACTACATCTGTGAGCTGCCAAACGTTAAACATGCGGAGAAATACCATATTTATAAATTAATGTTACAGTAGAATCATGAAATAAAATATTAAAAAACAACAATAAATCTTTTTGAGTGTAAGATTTTAATTTTAACTACTAAACAAATATTTAAAATCTGCAAAAGGTAATAAGTTTTCAGAAGAAAGTAAATATTTTTACGAATTTGTAAGAGTAACAGATAGTTATAACTATAATATTTTTTATTAGGTTATCTCTGTAGAGGACATATACACAAACATATACACTCTAACAAATTCTGGATCAAATTACGGTAAAAAGTACCAGGCACTAGGGGGTTGGTATTTTATTCCGTCTTTTTAACAGGAAATTTTAACAGTGTAGCTGATTTGTTTCTTGAATGAAACTTAGATTATTTTCTGTTCAACTAAGACAGTGATCATTAGATTTTTCTTCCATGATAATAAACGGAAGAGTTTTAGCGTGGGTGTATGTTCTTCTTATAGCTTCAGAACTGCTTGTGTTGCGGTCCTGAAATTTGGACATCAGTTGGTCTCATGCAATAAGATTATGCTAAATAATACCAAATATAATAAATCTTTATTTTGGATGGATGAACTTCTATGGAAGAACATGCCTTCAAAAAGCGTTATAAGCTAACGCATGGATAACAAATACTAGGAAATAAAAAAAAAGATATTTTAACTTTTATGCATATTGGTGGTGTTTCAATTTTGTGAATAATTTAATAGCGTTAATACATTTTTAACCTCATACAAAGAGCAGATATTTATTAAGAATTTATATAAAGATGCTTTTAGATTTTTAGAAAAAAATACTGTTTAAAAAATGACCATAAATTAAATATTTAAGTATAATGTGATGTGTAGGGCAGTACACAGTAAAAAATTCCGGATCATAACATGGAATAAAGTACCGGCACTTTGCATCGGCATCATCCGTAAAATCTTTTACTTTCGTAAAATATTATACCACACTTTCATACAGTAGTATTTATTTATTTAGAGTGATTATAACAGTCTAGTACTGTTTGAAAATATAATCGAGAATTAAATAGTCATTAGACACAATGAATTTTTTCTACAAACTAAGCTCAAACAAATTGAGATTGATAATAAGAATTTGAGGAATGTTTAATTTGTCTCATATTGACTAAATACATTTTTATCAGTCTCACAATATTCGTGACATTCCCATTTTTTTTCTTTTCCTGATGTTTCTTTTGGATAATATATTTTAGTGTGTCCATCTTTTAGAAGAAATATTTATTGTCAAAAAACATAAGGCGCAAAGAAACTATTTTTGTTAACAAACATTGCCTTTATTATAAAACTATTCAGATAAAAATAAAGGAATGATTCATGGCGAGTATGCCTTTTCAAATATTTACAGATAGTATAAAGCTTAACTTTATTGACCTCTCCAAATTAAAAGATTAAAAACAAAATCTTATTAGCAAAATGAATGATCGAACAAACAATCAAACCCTTAATGTTCAAACACCAACACCTTATTTAAAAAAGGAATTAGTTTCGAGGGTAGTAAAAATACTTTTCTAATTTTAATTATTCCTTGGAAAGATAAGTCAGCAAACTTAAGAAAGAAATAAGAGCAATGAAGCTATGAAAGTTTCCAATATTGTGCAATCAATAAACTAACAATTACTTAAAAGTAAATTTTCTTACAGGGAAGATTTATTTCGAGATGTTTGATAATCTAGCCTTATATTCTTTTGTTTCAAAATTTAAATCATACCAAGCATTTTTTTAATTTGCTTATGTAACGAAGATATAAATTATTGAAATTATAAATTCAAGCATAAAAATTGTAAAGAATAACAGATCTTTTTAAACAAGAAATAACAAATACAATAGGAAGAATATTTTCTTAAATAAGTAAAATTTTAAGAAAAGACGGTTTATTAGAATTTTAATTTAGCAATTATTTTTTATTTAGGAAAATACATGAAAATAAATTTTTAGAATTAACATTTAACATCTTCATATTGATCTTTTAGAAGATAATTTCAAAAGGGAAGAATATTTTATTCCTATATTACTATGCATGTTTACAAACGTAAAATATGTTAACGATAATAATTTACATGAAAAAATTTACATAGGTTTTAATATTATAATGTATAGTTAATATTAAAGATCACACATTTTCAAATAAAAAAAATATTAACAAAACGAACAATTTAGCTCAATCATTTTTATTATTATACATGTAATAATAAAAATAATTGAAAAAATATCTTAATTTGTTATAATTTTTTGTGTTTTAAATTTTTTTATTTTTATGCATTTTATTTTTCTTTCTTTTTCTTTAGTAACCATTTCAGTAAAATAAAATTTTTCATTAATTTTAAAGAAAGTTTTTACAAAAAGAAAATAACAGTAGAGTTTGTTGAATGGATATAGTGAAAAATAAAGCATTTAATTATTTCATTAATTTAACTCATCTTTTGTATTTTGACACTTAATATTATGTAGTTTATGAATCTGTAAATATGTCCAAATAACTGAGAAATTAATCACTATTGTTCAATTATGGCAGATAAATTATAATTTATAAATGTTTGCATATTTTTCTGTATATTTTACAAAAAGTTCTAGATATGTGGTGAAACAATCAGAGTAAAATTAATATTAGGTGCTAAAATAAATCGAAAATTACTATTGAAACCAAATAAAACAATAGTGAAGTAGACGCGATGGAAAACATCAAATGCACATTGATTGGCTGATATGAAACAGAGATGAATTGAAAGTTGATTAATTGAAGTTTAAATAAGTACTCAAACTGGTTTTCGAACCAACCTTACTTACTAGTGATTTTTCACGAGTCAAATCATTTTATTGAATCAATACGAGTTTGATACATCAATAAGTTAGATGGTTTTTGCTTTTATTTTTTCAAGGATTCTTAAAATATGCATTGAGGTTGGTCATAACTAAGCACCTTAATTTTTTCATCCTTTATATCCTTTTATTCCGCCAGCTTTCACTCTAACCAAAACTTTTTGCTTTTGTTCTATCCAAAACAGAACAAGAAAATACAGTTACATTTTCAAATTTTATTTTTCCTCTATTTATTTGTACTTAAGTATTTTTTTATAAATTTTCGAAAAGAAAAAATCATTATATTGCGCTAAATATGACATGTTATTATTCAGTAAATTTAATAGCATTTGAAGAGGAGTAAATTGCCTGTACGGTTAAAAGTAAATGAGATAAATTGCTTTAAATCTAAAAAAAAATCCAAACTACTTACACTTTGATTTTCAAACGGAAGCTATGCGGGTCACGGAACTTAGTGTCAATTTTGATATAAATGTTCTCAAATAACTTTCCCCTTAGGTGTCAAATAAAGTTGGGTTGTGGCAACAAACTTGTTTGCCGATCGATAAATGTCATTAAAATTATATTTGGATGAAGTAAACTTCCATTAAATTTGGATATAAATCATGTGAAATAAGTATCATATTAAAAGTAATTTCTTTAGGCTAAACTATAACTCCCCATCAATTTTCATTAGCTAACTAAAATTTTAAAGTGAAATTCCAAAACTAATCATCAAGATTGTTCTGATCAATTTGATAAACTTTGTAATATGACATATGTATCAATACAGCATTATATTGCAGAAAAAGTTCATAAAAAGATTTTTTACTGCATTACATTTTTCGGAAAAACTGCGATGGATCTGATTGAATATACATTCGCTTTTTTATTTATTTATTTTTTAATTTCTACAAGATATAATCAAATTTCTGAATCGTAAGATATAATATGTCAAAACACATACACTCTCAGGGCTCAATTCGACAGTCAATTAATCCATACTTATTTTGTTGAAAGTTACTCTGTTATGATATCTATAATGATTTTAAACAAAACGCTAACTGTCTAGAATTTGACAAATTTGCGTCCTCAATCCCATGTCATTTCAATACATTCTTGGAGTTTTCCAAACATTTTCATAAGGATTTTAAAACTGCATGCTTGTATGATAGAGGGGTTAATATTCTTCTAGATTCTCTCTCATTTCTAGCTTTTCGCTTCCCAGGTTCAAACCCTTGCAGTGAAACGTGAACTCTCTAATATTTGGCAAAATTGTTTCCACACTCAATGTACTGTTGACATTTTTGCACAATTTGAAAAGTGGTTGCAACTTATGAAGCATAATATAAGGAATGGAACAATTATGGGCTAGCATGTTACCCGAATTCAATTTCTTGCAATATCCAAGTACTCATGTACTCCTTCTGCATTTTATTTTACGTCACATTTCCTAATTAATTGTATTAATGATTATATAGCATTAAGTTTTTAGCTTTTGATGAAATTTAGATTCTTAAATACGTGTAGTTAGTAATTTCTTTAAAATGGCGGAATGCTCGCTCGGAACATTTCCCAAGAGATACTTATAATATGCATTTTAACAATATTTTTTTCAATGTTGATCCCTAATATTTGAAAAACCAGCTGCCATAAAATTGCAAAAATAAGATTTTAAAATGATTAAGGAGAAACAGATGCTAATAGCACCTGTGAAAAAAGTGATTATGTACTTGTAATCTAGAGATTTTATTTGCTGCAAAGAAAACTAATAAACAAAAAAATCTATCAATTTTCAAATTTCTACATATCGATCAATTGAGTCCATTACAAATTATCCAACATTTTTCACCAGAATAATTGATAAGCAATAGTGTTTTACTTTAAAACACTACATTAAAGTAATAAATTGTTCACTTAAAAATTTAAAATTTTTTGACTATTATTAAATGAAATAATAAAAATAATCAATATTTATTTAACAGACGTTGAGAGTTTCTATGAAAAAGTGGATCATGTACTTGTTATGTAAAGATTTTATTTGCTGTGATTCGGAATAAAAACTTTCAACTTTCAAATTTCTACATAGATATCAGTTTAGTCTACTACAAATTATCCAACATCTTTCCACCAAAATAATTGCTTTTTCTTCAATAGTATTTAACTTTAAATTACTATGACAGAATAATAAATTTTTCACCACACAATTCAATTGTTTTCGGGAATTGTTAAATATATTAAATATATAAAAATAACAAATAATTATTTAAAATTAAATCTCTTTATCTCTAAATTAACTGGTTTCATAACTGTGTGAAAAAATTGTTTGATTAGCTTAATTTCTTGAGTTTTAGTGAATTTTGTCAAACTAAAATTTAACATTAAGGAATCCAAACTTTACAGCGTTTTCTAACATAAACTATTGAGGCCATTTTTTCTACGTTGTGATTATCCCCTCTTGCATATTTTACGGATGAAGAATCCAAATGTGTGGGAAGAAAAGAATGTTTGTTTTAAGAATATGCATTTTTTGTCTGATTTCGTAGATTCAAGTAACGCACGCTTTAATTAATTAGCATATATGAAAGTTAGCACCTCAAACCAATAAGATTGAGTATTGTCACGTGATAATCCTAAAATGAAATCAAAGTTTATTCAGGGTGTTTATTTATCTATTTTGCACACCTTACAATAATAACTCAATAAGATACTAAAATAAACTTTTTGAACAAATGATGTAGACTTTGTTTATTGGTTTAAATATTCATTTAATTCTAAATCGTTGGTTTAATAATTCTAATTTTCATTTTATTTCTGTTTTGGAGACTCTGCTTACTTTCAAAATACATATTTTAAAAAAAAGGTTTATTAGTTCCCTTTTGCGCACAAAAACATACATTTTTAATTCATTTTTTGGGACTATTTTATTGAAAATTTTCTTTTTAATATAAAGAATAAAAATCTCTCCCGAATACATCGTTTTTTTAGGTAAAACTAAAGATAGTTTTACCAAAAATAAAAACTGAATATTAAAAGCAGCGTTATTCTGAGATTTCAAGAAACTCTAAAACAATGATTTTTATAAATAAAACATGAACATCAAATCATAACAGGCAAATTTTAATTGAAAGAAACATATTTTCAGCAGTTCTCTTTTTCTTCTAAACATTACGTTATGAGTGAGAAAAAAAACGTAACAAAATTTAAAATGAATATGTATTTCTAGAAAAATACAACCAATGTGAGTGACACTTTAAAAACGAATCTGAGTCATTTTAGTGAAGTAGAAAAAGAAAAGTTTATGATCTTGACATTTACTAGCCGTGAATGATGGTTCTAAAATGTCAATGTTCGATTAAATTATTTTACTTTTCAGAATTTTTATGGAAAAACTAAATTGCTGCCCTAGGCATGTTATTTAAAAACGAATGGTAATACTTTTTTTTTTCTGTTGAAACTTTTTTTTCTTTTATCTAACCAAAAATGCATTTATTGTAAATTTGTTTTGTTTTTTCATGCTTCATTCGTATTATTTCAAACTATCTATCTGTTTTAGAAGTTTGCTTTTTTTATAATTATGAGTCTCCTGGTTAATGTATGTAACGAAAAATTATAATTGGTGGTGTTTTTTTTTTAATTAAAATTCTGCAGTTACATTTAAGTGTATAGTTTAAAAATTGTGGAGCAATGTCAATCCAAACATGATTTTTAAACTAAACTCAGTGGCGTGACAAACCACAGAGGGCCAAGGCCTACTGTGCCTATCTCAGTTTTCTTGACCTTGGGCTCTGGGGCTCAGGAGCAGATGTTCCGGTCAGGTGGTCAGCCGAACGCGGAACCCCCAGTGCTTAGTTCCCAAGCATGCTTGGTACTCATTTATCGACCCACTGAAGGGATGAAAGGCTGAATCAACCTTGCCCGGAGTGAGGATCGAACCCAGGACCTGTGGCACGGGAGCGTGAAGCGTTAAAACATGATATTTAACAACACAAAAAGATTGTGTGAAGAATTTTTTATTTCAACTTAACAACAAATCAAACTCTCATGCATATTATAAAGGGGGCAATTTGACTTTTAATGGAACATAAATTACACCAACCTCAGATGCACACTATTCACACCAATCGAGAATTATTTTCTCTTTCGAAAATATCAATTTCGTTGTATTTTGGATACCGTCATTAGATTCTTAGTTTTTTGTTATCTTCTATGCTACTACACCTCTAAAGAAACAAGAGTTAGTCATTAAAAAATATGTGTGTATGTTTTTAGTTTTGAGATACGGATTATTATATTTTTATTTTTAAATCTTCACGAACTGCATTAAATATTTTATAATACACAACTTCTATCTGGTTTTTTTTAATGTTAAGACTAGTTTTAAATTCATTTTAATATCCTCTTTGTGCTGCATGTTTTGATTAGCAAACTAATTTAATTTGAAGAATTAGAAAATATATGCATACTAAACTAATAAGTCTACGTTTATATTGCTATCGTAAAAATAGCTCTTTTTTTACTGTATTTATAAATTTCAGTAGTATTGAATGTTAAAAATGGAGAGAGCTACTTTACACCAAGTAATGTATAAGAACATTTAAGATTATTGGAGGACTAAGAGCCAATATTTATCTTTGTTACTCTACACAACTTGGATACATTACGTAGGTAGTTGCCACTAATTTTTCTGTCGAGATATTTCTGTTCAGTAACATTTTACAAGTTTTAAACCAGTATAAAAATTTATTTTGAGTATAAAAAAGAATTTTTGTATTCGTATGCATTTTAATTTTATGTTTATTATGAATGTAGAAAGATTTCCTATACAAACATTTGTCTGACAATTACATTTGTTGTCTGACTCCAGATCAGAAGGTTGCGTGTTCAAATCACGTCCGGGTCACCAATGTGGGGGCGGAATTATCGATCATGCCAACCTTCAATTATCAAAAGGTACCTTGTGATTGAATCAAGTTAGCAACTCTTATATACCAGTGAATTGATGTTTAATTTTCGTAGTGGTAGTTACGCCACAAGGCCAATACATTAAAATTTAAAATATTAACTTAAATTTCTGTCATAATTTTGTAACTTTGAAATATTTCATGAGAATGTTAGTTATTTCTTTGTAGACATAGAGTTGCTTTATTTATTGGGCTGAATATCTATTTAATAAAACAAAATTCATTTTAAGTAATATTCAACTCATTTTTTAATTTCAGAAGTAACTCAAAAATGATTTTAAAAAAGTTGACGAAAATAATGAAGCATTTTATTAATTCTTATAATAATGAAGCATTTTATTCAGTTATGAAAAATTAAATGAATTAACTAATGCTCTTTGGAAAATTACAAGAATGGCAAAAACAGAAATCTGAACAAAACACAAATCAGGAACTATTGCAGGTTGATAAATAGATTAAAAAATAACTTTAGTGTATTAGGCTGCTCTCTAAGAGTGTTTTTTTTATATAAAATTATAATACAATTATTTGGAATACCTTTAAAAATATTTCATGCTTATGAGCATCGTTGATAATATTTATATTTTTTAAACTATTTAAGAAGTTTAAAAATGAAATCTAATATATTTAATTGAACTGTAAATAAATTTGGATAAAACTACTTTTCCCAAGACCTTGAGTGCACATCATTCGTTAAATACATTTTAAATAAAACTCCTTTTTACAAAAAAATTTTATACCCTAATTTTTATAGAAATATTTGTTTAATAACAATGATTCAGAGATTTTGCAATAAATATAGCCTCAAAAAACAATTAATTTTTTTGGCTTCGCAAACTCTGCAAAAATGAATTTCTCAGTAAGCGCATGGAGGGTGCCAATATTTTTTTCCGGAATTTTACAGTGTACTTGCTATGTATTTGTTGTGTATTTGTTATGTATCTTACAGTGTATTTACTAAATCAACATTTTATGCCATACAGTAAAAAATACTCAGCAGCAATTAATACGAGCTGATAACTTTGGCCTAATTTGAAATAAAAGTAACGAAGTTTTATATAATTTATATTCATATTAAAACACTAGTTCCGCCTCAAACATATTATTGTGATAGTTCCGATATTACTGAAATTGTGCTTTTTAATTGCAACGATTTCTTTCTACCATGCGTGCATCATTTTAGTATAAGTTTGATCATTGATTTTGATGCAACCATGCTGCTTTGAAAATCTTTCTACTGTAAAATGGGAAGAAAAAAAACAACCATTTTCACTTTGTTGAGGTTATGAATTCATATCATCAGGAGCACTCCTTTAATAATGTTTAGCAAAATTATTTTAAAAAATACTCAAAAACAAAAAAAATAACACATAAGTAAATGTTCACACAGCCATATCACCAGAAATTGAACTTGGACAATCATATTAAAATAAGTGCACATTTCCCCATGTACCGCACTATCAAAACATTGTGATCAAATTCCGGTAAAAAGGTAACTGCACTCGGCAGGCCGTACTTTACTATTTTTACAAAGACATGCTTCGGAACAAAAAATTTTATATACTACATTTGTTACAGTAATTATGAATGCAAAATCACTCCAATTAAATAAATATTACTGTAAAACTAATGGCTTAATATTTAACGGTAAAAATGACTTTAACGGTAAAATAAATTTAAAAAAATGATGATTTTGGGTGACTTATTCCCCCCTGGATTTTTTTACAGTACATATCACATGTTCGAAATAACCTTAATGAAAATTGCTAGATAACTCTCAAATGCAATTTCATCAACTGAAACGCTAAATATGTTAAATATAAGTGATATGTTAAAAATAAGTGTCGAAGTAATGATATGTGACGAAGTAAGTGATATGTTAAAAATAAGTGTCGATGGAAATTCGACAGAAAATCAGTGTTTGATGCCCGAAACCAAGTCTCATGCTTGAATCAATTTTTAACATCTTGAACCAAGAAAAAGAAATAGATATTTTTATTAGACGCATCACAACTCACTGAGTTAGAAATGCATCTGTTGCAACAAAAAACTTCTTTGATTTTTTTTCTGTAACAGATTTAAAAGCAATCCCACACCAACCCATTGTAGGCCGGAGTGGTCATAGAAGTTATGGCTCTGCAATTTAGAGACCAATGGCAATGGTCGTGGCAATGTGACTAGCTCTGCGCACTGCACGTCTTTACTTCCTAGACAAGCTGGCACCCATTGATCTGAAGCTGGGTTGACTTCAAGTCGCCACTGGATATCGAACCTCAGTTTTTTCACAATGAAAGTTCAGTGCTTTAACCACTGAGCTATAGCGGCTTACTGCAACAGATTCAACTGTTTTAATAAACTATAGTTTATAGTGAACAATAGAAAACTCATAAAACTCTTGTCCCGCAATGGACTGATCGTTAAGACGCGGTTCCCAGCAGATCACCGAAGCCAAGCATCACTGGCTGCGGTCAGTGTGCGGGTGGGTGACCACTTGTATCAGTCTGCGTAAGGACCGAGGGTGTGCGGTATTGGTCCTCGTTAAACTGTGCATTAAGTGCTTGACTTCGCGTTCAGGTCGTTGGGCAACCGAAGCGGGGGTGCCATCCCCTCTGCAGAGGATCAAAATTGTGATGGCATGTCTTCGGATCATCCTCAGGGATGTTTTCCAGACCGTCGCCAATAGCCCATTGTGCAGCTCTAGTGCGACGTAAATGAGCTACAACTACAACATAAAACTCTTAAATCATATTTTAACTAAAAATAATATTTTAAATCTTTCAACAAATACATGAAAATATTGAACACTATGCATATTAGTAACCTTGAAAATAACATGATCAAGAATTATTTTATTTAGATTATTTTATTATAAGTCAGAGAATTTTTTTTTCTGAAAGTACATTTTTAATAAGTGTAAGAGAATTTCTGTGAACTAATAATGAAAAATATTTAGAGCTTTATCCGAATAAAAAGACTTCCCAAAACAGATAAAAATCAAAGAATGTCTCAGAAAGCAAAAACAAAAAATATTTCTTAATTTTTTATATTTTCCAGATAGTTTATTGAATTATCGTATTAAAAGTGAAAGGGTCAAAAGAAATAAAAGTTCATATGACTCATAAGATTGCACAAAAAAATTTTACGACGAACGCTTACGAGCAGGAAGAATTCTGAATTATAATGAAGATGAAGTATGTTTTTTTATGATTGCTAAAATCATGTACATTATGAATAAAGCAGTAGCAAATATTTTTCTCAAAAAGTAAATTATTTAATTTTTTACACAAAAATTGTTTAATTAAGTTTTGAATCTTTCATAATGCAGTCATTATTTAATTAATGATTTATCTAAAGAAAATTAAATACATTTTTATGAAATTTTGTTTCAAGGAAACTGTCTTTTAACTATGATTTAAAATTTAAGTACTTTTTTAAATATAAACTATGCACATAAGAATGTTTAGAATTTTTCATATTGAGAAAGATTTTTATGTAAATTAAAATAGGACAGACAAGAGGTTTAAGCACAAAGTAGTTACGTTACACTACACTGAAAACCTGGAATCTTTCCTCAGACAGTGCAATTCTGATGAGAGAAAAAAAGAAAATTCTCCTCGTGTAAAGTAAAAATAAATCGTTTAAATTCGTTTTTTCTAACATTCTTTTAATTCCATTAAGAATACATAGATGTTAAACTTCGGATTTAAAGTATGAAAATTATTTCTTGCAACTTTCATTTTAGAAATGACTGCGTTTTTGAAGACTGATAAATGTAATTTTAATCCGGAACTTCATTACCCACTTATTCAGAAAACATTAAATGAAATATAAAAGTAGGAGAGGGTAAAAAAATTTTGCTACATTATTTTCTGCTTTGCTGTTTCATAACAGGTTTAGGAAAAGTAGTATGTAACAATGCATCTTGTAATAAAAAAATCTGAAGACTGCTTTTGAAAATTATCCCGTTTAAATGACTTGAAATTAAAATCAACAGCTATGAAATAATAACATTTTTATCAGACAATGTTATGTGCAAATTTCAATCCTACCTTTTTGAAATATGAATCTTTACAAAAGTACGTAAAATCTTGGGAGGGAAAATTTATTTTTAAATACAATTTTTAAACTACTTTCCGATTAAAAAAAAACATTGCATTTGCAGAAAACTTCCATTCCTAATAATGAGCTGTTTCATATTTTAAAAGATATTATGTACAATCATAAAAAAGATAACAATAATCAGAATTAACTAACTTTGTCACCTAAAGTTACTTGGCAAATTAGATATGACGTCAAAATATCTAATGAAATATCACCAAACTTGACATTTTTCGAACTTCGATATATAAAAATACTTGATAACTTAGATAGAAAATTATTTGTGTTAAATTATTCATTAAATAATAATTTTATTGTCTTGTTCACTTAACAGCGAGCTAATTATGTTAGTGAGTGCATGAAAGTGCGTAACAATCAAAATAACGAATGTTTCATCTATTTCTGCAATACTTTTTACATTTGCTATAACTGTAAAGTTTGTTATAGGAAAAAGTAGGTAATAAAAGTTGCACGAAACTTTGTCCAAATCTATATACATTTTTTTAAAATTATTGATTAAAAGCTGACAATTAAAAGCAATCGATTAAAAGATTGATTTGCTGATTGATTTAAAGCAATTGATTAAAAGCTGACAATTTTATCTCCACGTTATTTAAAAAGGGGATTTTTCAAATTAGCAGTTGGTGGTGAAGCTTTCTTAAAATTATTTCACCCTTGACAACTCTCGTATACCTTAGTTTCTTTAGTTACTTTAACTGGGTCGGCTTTCTTTTGTTGTCATCAAGGACTAAGATAGGGGATATGGATTTCTCACTTTTACATGGGGGGTTATAAAAAGCAACTTGTCACTGCCAGCCCGGTACAAAAGACGCCGCTTGCATCTTTATTGGTATTATTTTCTGACACCTCCGGTTTCCGTTTTGTTTAGTTTCTGTTTTTAGAAGCAACTGAGGAAAGCATATTTGCTTTTTCGATTATAGTTGCTAGTTTGAAGCATCCGTTTTTATTATAATTTAACTATAAATGTATATTTTAGTTTTTTTATACTTAAGTATGTGATGAGTATAAATGATGTATAAAATGAAATTATGTAGATCGTGATTTTATGTTTATGATGAGTACATCTGATGTATAGCATGATATGATATATACTTAAGTATATGATGTATAACGGAACAAATTCAAACTAAAACACTTGAAAAAATATTATTAAATTACTATTATTGTTTTAAAAGGGTTGTAATTAAAAATGCTATATGTTAAGCATTTTTTTTAAAAAAAATAAGCAACACAGCCATATATTCATTTAATTATATTATGAGAATTAAAAATATAAATCCTTTTTATCAGAACAATTATTTGCAACATTTATTATAAATTTGATTGCATGGAGCTTCTACCAATTACCGCGCTTTATAAATGTCTTTAAACTCATTTTAGAGTTGAAGTCATGATGAATTAATTTGCAAGGTGCAAGCGTACGAATGATTATTTGAATTATCAAATACTCTTCTTTTGTAGCTATAAAAAAGAAGAAAGAAAAAGTCACATAATTTAAGTAAATATTGAAGCATTGTTGCCGATATGAATGTTTTTAAGAAAATAATCATATTTTGCGTTACACGTAAGGGGAAACCACGAATATATATTTTAGATTGCTTGACGGTTGAAGCATTCCAGCTAAATGCTTATTAATCACACTGTTTTTTCTTTTTAATAAAGAGTCATTTTTCTTAGCATACTTGACAGACAGCCAAACATCTTTGTGAATATGAAAAAAACGCTCTTCGCATTTTTGTAATTTTAATCTTAACCAACCCATACAGCGAAATAAGTCGCAATTTAAGTATCGCAGTAAAATCATAATTACAGAAGCAACTTACTTCATTTAAGATTAAATTGAAATAATCAGATATTGCTTTGCTGGTAAAGGAAAACCACGAAAAAGTCTTTTAGATCGCTGACTGGCAACGGCATCTAAATGTTCATTATAGCAATGAAATTATTTTTTAATAATCAATCATTTTTTTATCATCCTCAATATTTAGCCTATCATCTTAATGAATGTTGTGAAACGCTCTTCTTATTTTTGTATTTATTTATTTTTTGCATTTTCGCACACAACCCATATATCAAAATAACTTGTAATTCGAATTTATTAGTAAAATCATATTATGAAAGATTTTTTGAGGGAAAATAATTCGAATTTACATTGCGCACAAACGAAAACCCCGAAAACGTTTTAACAACAGTCTAATTGAAAACCAACAAACTCTATTGAGATTCCATCTCAATGATTCCTAACATGTCCCAATTTATTCTGCTTCGTACAAAATTTAATGTTTTGGGCAGCTTAGATTGCTTGCAAAAATGTTTTTCATTTTATTTTGCTTTTTTTTATATACTTAAAGCGCGCAGTTTTTATTTCAAACATTTAAATTTCAGAATGACATAAAAAAATTTAATTATAAATCTTTAAAACAATTTCCAAAAAAACTTTTGTTTTTATTTCTAATGCCACCAGTGTTAACATTTCGTCAATTCAGGAATTTTACAGAGGAGATTTGTTGGTCACTCTTTCAGAGGCCCCATATTAGGTTTGCCAACGTTGCTCCTAAAGTAAGGACAGATAGTATAAAGAATGAAGGATAGAGCAAAGAACATCCATGCCTTGCCTGGAATTCGAACCCAGAACCTTTCCGATACATGATCAGTCCCGTGATCCCTACATGATCCTGTCGGCAAAAATGTGCTCAACATCTGTAAAAATTGAGAATTTTTAATTTTTCTTTTAAATGAAATTATATACAGCTGCTATAAAGAAACGATAATCAGCTATGAAGTTTTGTTTAGACAAACCCATCACTAGAGGGCGTTGATATAGGGTACATACTAGCGACTAGACCAGTGATGTCAAAGTTAACCGTGACGTCCATTTGGTGGAGAAGTTGATCCTTCTGCCTTTATATCTATGATTGTCATCTAGTTTTTTGTAGCAATTCATGGGATATAGGCAAAATGTGGCTATTAGTTTACTTTATTTAACTCGCCCCTTTAACAATACATTAATCGACGATCACACAAAATTCTGATTCAAAATTAATTGCATTTTATACCCTTCTTCTAATTTTTCAATGTAAAAAAATATAGAAAATATAGTTAACAATTTGGTGCTAATATTATTTTATTATATAAATGAAGAAAATGTGCTACTTATGAATAAAGCAAAACATTATAAGTAAAGCTCACAAATAAACACATAAAAATGTAACTTATAGTTTTAGTTCTACAACAGTGACAGCAGTTTTAGTTCTATAACGTTCTACAGTTAATGTCGAGACACTAAATGACTTTGAAAGAGGTTCTTGTTTAAGCTAAGTATGTCATTTCGTGTGCCTTTGTCTGTGCTCTATTCACGTTGTTTTGCTTCATTAAGAATTGAATTAGTTACTAATAACATTAAAACTTGCATTAAACCAACATTTTCTCTCCCTATTAACAATAGTTGTTTACTTTGATATAATGATAATTACTTTGATTTGATGATAAGTTACAAAAGTCACTTTTTTCTTAAAAGTACATAATAATACGCGATATAACATGATTCCTAAAAACGATTTTCTTGCCTATTTGAGTTAAATTTAATTAGTATAAAAGAAATTCTCAAACGATGATTCAAAACCTACTTTATATTAAATGCTATGGCAATTATAAAGTAAATACTCAGAGAAATACTATGTGGTTGTTTACGCTAAAAGTAAGATTTTTTTTAATTTCCTTTTAAAAAGATTTATTTAAAAGATTAGAATCTCAATTGAAGTTCAAAGGGATCCCAATTAATGTATTTTTTTAAAATTTTGTTCCACAATGGTGAATGAAGATTTAGTTTGTCAAACAAAAATTTCAGTAACTTCTAAATACAGAGTAATTAGCATATAACTTCAAAAATTTAAAATAAATTTTCAGAATGTACGTAACACATTAATCACATGTCTAAGCGCTCCTTTAAAAGGGAAAACTGTAATTTCTTGTCTCTTTTTATTTTCTTTTGAACCAAGCAGACAGAGGCATAAAATATCTTATTTTAGCGAGAAGCAATGGAAATTGAAATAAAAAAGTTCTTTCTGCCATTTGGTTGGGAAAAAAACATATTTTTTTTAAACGAATCACGTGATTCAGTCTAGAAAGAAAACAATTTTTATTAACCTGAAAGTGTGTGGAAACCACGAAACAGACAAGCAATTCTTTAGGATGTGGGAAGGAGGCAGCCTGACCATTGTTTTTCTGCTTAGTTTAATGCTATTTATTCTCTCGGTGTGGTGTTTAAGTATTATTTATAGCGCAGCGTTTGTCCTTGTTATTTGCTTCAGATTAATAGAAACAAGCTTCAGAATAAAAAAATGAAAACGCAAATCCCAAAAAGAAAAGGAAAACAAAAAAAAAAAATAAAGATTCCTTTAATAAGAGAAATCTATCAAAATGATTTTGGAACTTGATTTTGTAGTTTTGAAATAAAATATTATTGTTCAACTCAAACAATTTATTTAATGTAATATAATTTATTGGATACTTCTTCCATTAAAAACTTTATTTATTTTTACGTCACTTGTCCGAACGGCAGAACATTTTTATAAATATTGCACTAAAATCATGATGATACAAAAAGAATAACAATATGCTGAAATATATGATCCACTATTCAGTTATGTAGATATTTTTTTAACTGTAGAAGAACAAAAAGAGTAAAAAACTAAGACTTTCTTATTTTATTCTAATTTATAACCGTCTTCGAACAGCCGACCCAATTTTTTGGGTTTACGACAACTAATCTTCAACTTCGTGGCCTTGTAATTTTGAACCCCATCCAAAAGACAAGGGAACTCCTGGATCGAGCATTAGGGGAAATTTGCCTTCGAGGAGGACTTTTTGATAGAGCTGACCCGCTTTTGCGTTACATAGAGAGGAAGACCACGAAAACCTCCCACGGTTAGCCTGGCGGCAAGGGGACTCTAACCCATGATCCGCCTACCACTGTGGATATTTCACGTCAGCACTGTGGTTGGTGCAAGATGGATGCGGAATTCGTCTCGACTGGGATTCGAACCCTATTCGCTTCATTGGAAAACGAACGCTCTATCCCGTGAGCCATCGCGGCTCAAGACTTTCTTATTGTGAACTTCTGCAGTTTTGACGAAGTTTTATTTTACCTACCAGAAACACTTCTATCGAATAAATAGTGTGTAAAGAAGTACACTGAAAACGTAGTGTTCACAACGTAAATTAACTTTCTTGAAAAAAAAAGAGGAAAAAAATCGTTTCAAGATTTTTTGCAATGCATGTGAGTAGTTTGCATTTTATTCGATGCTGTAAATTAGTTTTTGAAATAGATTCAAATTGCTTCTTAAATCGCTTTTTTTCTTATTTCCATAAGCTGAAGACGTGACAAAAATTGATTTTTCAATTGTCCTTTAGAACATTGGTGCAAGTCTCGTGACTAATAAATTGATTTTTTAAAGATGGTGTCCCTTAATACGAGTTTCATACGTCGGATGAAAAATTCTAGAGCAATTGGCATCTTTGAATTGATCAGGAAACGGGTTACGAAGAGAATATGCCAATTACCGTACTAAAGTTTTCAATAAGATGTGATATCAGCTCGTTGCTTTCTGGTATGTTTTCATCCTGTACCAATAAATCACTCAAGTAACGGCCTACGTTCAAGCATTTTGTCAAACAGGTGGTTAATGGTCTTTTAAAGTAAGCTTTATCGTTAATTTTACCACAGTTCGCAAAAAATGCTTTGTAACACCAGTGAACAGTTTAGTAAAAGACGATCACTAAAGACCATCTTTATCGCAAAAAATCTTGTCCGAAAAATAAACTAGAACTATTTCAGTCCATTCGTAGTCCATCGGCGTTACATGGCGGTTTCCACAGTGAACAAAATTAACTTGGCCAAAATGTATGTCATTATGTCCCGAAGATAGTTTAAGACGACTAAGCAACCATGACCACTTTCTTTACAGACCACAGTCGATCTTCGTGAACTGTAAAACATAATATAATCATCGACGTTACTTTCCAGACGCACCATGTATTATTTCAGACACATCACAATTTATTTTATAGACACATCGCTAAGTTTAGTTTTTTTATTGTAATATTTTCCCCAATAGAATCAATGACTTACTTTCTAGATACACCGTCTATTAATTCAAGCACACCATGAGTTACTTTCTAGACACATCACTGATAAGTTTAATTTTTTTAATGTTACAGATGAATAGTGCATTTCTTTTAAATGTTTTATTTGATTTGTGTGCTCATTTCAGTAATTTAACTGTTTCCTTTATAGCTTTTGTTTTCTTCTTCTTCTTCTTCTTCTTGCTTGAGCTTGTCAGATATGTGGCACCTCTGCACATGTTGCATTTTGTACCATACTCCAAGCCCAATTTTTTCTAGTTCCATTGTCTCGGGTCGCCTACTTTATTAATATAGTCTGACAGTCCCTTAATGGAATTAAGGTGAAGCTCTTTAGGATAGGGATTGCCTAAGGTAGTGAGGCGCGTAATGGCGAGGGCATCACATTCGTATAGGATGTGATGTGCTGATTCTACCGCTTCACGGCATTTCCGACATATTGGTTCTTGTTCGAAAAGTCCCAATCTATGTAGATGTTTCCTGAAATGATAATGCCCAGTGATGAAGCCTACAATTGTTTGAATCTTCAATCTTGGGAGCCTAAGAATTTCAGAAGCAATTTTTGCAGAAGGGCTGCTGATCATGCTTTTAGCATGTTTTTGTCCAGGAGAATTGCGCCAAACTTTGTTCATCTCCTGTTTTTCCCATTTTAGGACGGCCTTCTTTGTAGTCTTCATATTGATTCCACAGAAGGGTTCCGTTCCTATTGGATTGAAAGAGGATCCCTGTTTTGCGAGTTCATCAGCTCTTTCATTACCATCAATTCCCATATGCCCTGGTACCCAAATAAGAATGATTTTATTCCTTTTTGCCAGTTCTATTAGGAGATTCTTGCATTCCAGAACAATTTTTGATTTTACTTGAAATGAGTAAAGAGCCATCAAGGCTGCTTGACTGTCGCTGAAAATAAGAATCCGCTTACCATGGTAGCCTTTCTTAATATTTATCTGCAGACAGTTTACAATAGCAAGTACCTTCGCCTGAAAGACAGTAGCATACTCCCCAAGACCTTCAAAAAGGTTGAATCTTGGTGACAAGCCACAGACACCCAGTCCTGAGAGGTTACCTTTCTTTGATCCATCGGTATACCAGATTAGATCATCATTTTTTGTATCGATCGTGTTGTTATCCCATTCTTCTCTGGTAGGAAAAACTACTTCAAATGGTCTTTCAAACACGTACTTTCTCTCCATGCAGTCAGAAGGCATAAGGAGAGTTGGGTGGTAAATTTTCTTAGTAATACTGGTATGACCTCCAGAAGAGGGCTTGTCATACCATTGATATTGTAATTTCATTCTATATGCAGTCATTCTGGCAGAGCTGCACATGAAGATATCTAAAGGAGTCAGGTCCAGAATTGCCTCAAGTGCTCTGGTAGGGGCTGTGGACATTGCACCTGTGATACACAAGCAGGCCAGTCTTTGCAGACCTCCCAGCTTGTCCTTCACAGTTTTCTGTTCCACTTTACACCACCATATCACTGAAGCATATGTGAAAGCAGGCCTGACAATTGCTATGTACATCCAAAACATCATTTTTGGTTGTAATCCCCAGTTTTTACCAAGCATGCGTCTGCACATCATTATGCATTTTTTTGCTTGATTGATTTTGTAATCAACATGTTTATTCCAGGTGAGTTTTTGGTCAAGAATTAAGCCTAAAAATTTCACCTCAGAGGCAATATTGATTTCAACGTTAAAAAGTTTTGGGATAAAAAAGCCTTCCCTTTTTATTTTACGAGTGAATGGTACTAGATTGGTCTTCTGTGGATTTATGTCCAGATTCCTCTCCCTGCACCATTTGCTTACATAACTTAGAGCGTTTTGCATAAGTTGGCAAGTTATGTGAAAATCTTTGCCAAGGATGAGTATGACAATGTCATCCGCATATCCCTGGGTATAGTAGCCTGTATTATTTAGATGTTTGATTAGGCTATTTACAACCAGATTCCAAAGTAATGGTGATAGTACACCTCCTTGTGGACAGCCTCTGGTTGTTTTCTTTTCTAATGTCTCGTTGAAGATATTCATTTGAATGGCTCTATCCATAAGTAGGGACTTAATCCATAAACATAAAGTTTGGTCTATCCCTGTTTCCCTTAAGGCATTAAGGATGGATGGGTGAGAGGTATTATCAAAAGCACCCTGAATATCTAGGAAGGTGGCCAATGCAATTTCCTTTCTCTCCAGGGTGTCTTCAATCTTAGATACTAGCTTGTGTAAGGCTGTCTCTGTAGATTTACCAGGTTGGTAGGCAAACTGTAGATTATGCAAGGGGTTATTGCTACCCAGGTAA
This sequence comes from Parasteatoda tepidariorum, assembly GCF_982258835.1. Lineage (NCBI taxonomy): Eukaryota > Metazoa > Arthropoda > Arachnida > Araneae > Theridiidae > Parasteatoda > Parasteatoda tepidariorum. The sequence goes on along the minus strand of NC_141755.1, from coordinate 60,996,989 downwards.
TCCCTAATATGCCTATCAATGATTTTCTCCATAATTTTGAGAAAGAATGAAGATAAGCTAATTGGTCTGAAAGACTTAGCCTGGTCATAGTTACTTTTGCCAGGTTTAGGAATGTAAACAATCCTGGTCTTTTGCCATAGCTTTGGAATATGTCCCAGTGCCAGACTGGCTCTGTATATTCTGGTTAACACAGGGATGATAAGATCTCCTGCCTTTTGGATCATTACAGGAATGATTCCATCAGGTCCAGGGCTTTTAAGTGGTTTGAAGTTGGAGATAGCCCACCTGACATTGTTTTGATTGATAACGTTCTTAGCATAGGTCCATTGATTTCTTTGTATTCTTTTTACAGATCCAATGAAATGCTGTCCTTCATTGCTATCCATATCAATGGCTCCTGGAAAGTGAGTTTTGGCCATAACTTCCATTATCTCTTTTCCAGTGGTAGCAAAGTTGCCATCCTCATCCTTTAAGGTGCCAACCATTATGGGTTCATCCCTTCTAAGGATTCTCTGGAGTCTAGCTCCTTCAGAGATAGAATTTACCTCTTCACAGAACTTTCTCCAGGATTCTTGTTTGCTTTTCCTGACATTTTTGTTATAGTTGGTGAGGGCTCTTTTATAGTTGTCCCACTCACCATGTTTTTTTGCTTTATTAAAGAGTTTTCTAACATTTGCCCTTTCAGTTTCCAAGTTGTTCCACCAAGGACATTGGGGCTTTGCTCTTTTGGTACGTATTGGACAATTTTTATTGTATGAACCTAGAATTTCGTTCTGCAGAGTTTCTGCTGCAATTTCTAGATCATAATTATCTCTAATATAATTTTCTCCCAGTTGAGTCAGTCCCATGATATCGTCTTGGAATTTCTTCCAATTTGTTCTCATGGAGTCTCTGAAGCAGCGGTCAATATTTATATTGGAGTTTATTTCAAAATGGATGTTTTGATGGTCGGAACCTGATGGTCTCCCATCTACTCTCCATTTCGTGATATATTTACTAATAGCCGGTGTTGCTATAGTAATGTCAATTACTTCAGAACGATTAGAAGTTATAAAGGTAGGGTCATTGCCTTTGTTCAAAATATCTAAATTGTAATTAAGAATAAATTCTAAAAGACACTCACCTCTTTTATTTGTGTCTGTGCTGCCCCATACAGTATGGTGAGCATTGCAGTCCAGCCCTAAGACTACCTGCAAGCTGTTTTCTGCACAAAACTGCAGGAGTTTGTGCAGTGTTTGATCAGGTGGAGCCTTCTCTTCATAGGGTAGGTAGACTGAGCAAAAAACAATTTCTCGGTCTCTTCCCTCTATGTTGAGTCTGACTTTCACTGCTGTTAAATCCCTGTGAATAAAATCTGTTAGAGGTAGAACCTTAATATCTTTATCTATTAGGATACATGTTCTAGCTTCACCATTAAGATTATAAATGAGCTTACCTTTTGTTCCTTTGAGGCCACTGATTTTTCCCCTGACAAGCCAAGGTTCTTGGATCAGGGCCAGGTGAAAATCCTCATCAAGAAATTTCTTGGTGAGGTTTGTGGTGCCACTTCTACTGTGGTGGATGTTGGCTTGAAGAACCTTCACCCCCATCGTTTTTGGAAGGTTTGTCTAGGACTTTGGCTTGAACTTGGTGAAGTCCGATATAAAATTTATATCCCCTTTTGCCAAGTGTAGCCGCGTCCAGTTCAGGCACGCTAAGGACGATGGTCTGTCCTGATGGTTCATTCTTCCGATGAAGTATGTTCCATTCGGTTGGAGTAAGCCCACCATTTTGTGCCTCAATCTTTCTCAGAACCTCTTTGGACTCCAGTTTACTACAGACTTTCGGCAGTTTAGCAATGATCTTAGTAGTTCTGACAAGTTTCCTTGCCTCTCCTACCAAGAGAGTTTGCTCCTGCCATGGGTTTAACTCAACTACAATCTGTTCCAGCCACTTAGAGCTCCCCAGATCTGCACAATTGATGAGAAGTGCCCCATTTTCTAGTCTGCAAGAAAGAAAAGTGGGGACAAAACCCTCTTCATTTCTAGAAATTTTTTCAGTTATCAAGAACTCAAGGTCTAGGGCCTGTTCTTCGGATACGCGCTCAAGAGGATGTCCTTCAAGAATCACAGCCATTTTAACTGCGGTTAGAGCTTCCTTAAAGGTTATACCTTCAGGTCCTTCTTTCCTGGCAGCCTTTGGCGCTACATCTTGTTCCATCCTTTGGCTTTGTCTTTTCTCGCCTCTCTGCTTTGGTTTGGGTTTTTCTACCAAGGTACCTTCAGCCATCTTCTTTTCTCGGGCAAGTTTCTTTTTCTGTGCACCAGATAGTCTTTTTTTAAGTTTGATCCCATCCATGGAGGCAGTCATGCTATTAATAGCTTCCTGCCCCACTTGAGATGTTGATTGGGTGGAGGTCATTTCTACCTCTTTTGATGAAGGGTTCATTTTATCTCCTTCAGTTGGTTTTTCCCTAGTTTCCTTTTCTTTTGCAGAAAGGTCTACTTTGGGATTTTCACCTGCAAATGCAGTAATTTGAGTTGTATTTTTGTCATTTTCAGCCATAAATTACCTCAAATAAAAAGCTCAGGTAAAGAAAGTCAGCCCAGCATTGCCTGAGTTACTGGGTAAGGCAATTACTCTAGATGTTCGCCAGTCAAACTAGAGGCTCCGTTAAGACACTATAACCGCAGTGCCATTCACCCAAGGCACGGGTCGCGTAACACCTGGGTTACGGGAGTTGGTTCGCGACCTCCTATTTGTTATTCAGAGGCTATCCTGTCAGTGCTACAGGACGTTCGGCTATCCACCACCTGCCGTCGCGCCTGGTAGCCGCTCAAGCCCCAGGTAGCTTTTGTTTTACAAGTGAAAACATTTTCATTACTGTATGTAAAATTAAATTTCTCCCCTCTAAAATATATTCTGGATAAAATTACACTTTACTTGCATCATCCGCAAAATCCATTTCTCTGAAAAATCCATTTTTTCCCCTTAAAATATTATACCGTAATTTTTGCAGTAACAATTTAAATTAGAGTTACTCAGCAATTTTACTATAATTATTGCTGTGAAAATACGGTGTATCCAATTTTTTTTTTTGCTCCATAACATGTTACGGTGAAAATGGATATTACAGTAAAAAGTATCGGCACCTTGAGAGCCGGTACATTTTACCAGAATTTGATTCGGAATTTCTTACAGCGCAGTCTAAAATCGCTCCATTACTATAATTGCACATTCCATTCGCAAAATAGCCTACGCATACGTAATACGTGTCAGTTAATTAAAATTTGTATTTTTCAAGCGGTAAATAACATTCAAGGAGAAAATTGCAGTTAAAAACGCTATGAAAAAATTTATTTCATAAGAATATCCCATTTTTCATATTATCGATTTAAATATTTGCATAAAAATTGTTCCCCTGTCAAGATTTACTGTTACCAGAATGGGTAAGTAGCAAAAAATAGTTTTTTTACTCCCTTTTTTTTATTAAAACATTAATTTTTTGCCTTTCTTTTTCGATTTTCTTTCAGCGGATTAAAATATTTTAAACCAAATCACGATTTTTTAGTATTTCGTAAAGCTATTTACTATAAATTTTATTTGTTCTTTGCAATATATATATTTTTCTATAAAATTTACAAAATAAAGAATTTTAACGAATTTATACAATAATCACCTTTGCGCTACGGCTTAGTAATAATACCATTGCCAGCATTTGAATACTTTAAGCAATTCATTTACACTTTAATCACCAATCAAATGCTCATTTGATGAATTTAAAATAAATTTGTCAAAATTCACTTTGATGGAATGTTTTTAATAATTTTATCTTTAAGAGTATGTGCCTCTTGGTGTCTTGTTTTAATTTGTAATATTCTCGTAAATAGGTTACATTTATCTCAAATACTGCTCTGTCATGATATAAATTTTATATCTTTTTCATTATTGTTTAAAATTATCAAAATATTATGAAGTAAATATTGTCGAAAATATACGGTATATATTATCAAAATGAAAGTAAACAATCAATACGTATTTTCTTCCTAATGCGCATAAAGATAAATTAAACTACGAAAAGGGGCTATGAAAATAATAGGTTGTCGAAATTAGGAAAACAATGCATTTTACAAAGTATTAAGAAAACTATGGCTGTCTAAACAATAAAACAAATGTTAAAAGTATTTAAATGCAGTTAATAATCTCAATGTTTTTGCTTAAAATATAAAGTTACTCAGCTAAATTTACTTAGTTAATGAACTCATCACTTTGCATTTAATGCTTATTCTTTATTCTTCATGTTCAATATTTCATTCTAGTATATTGTAATCAAATAAAAGAGTAAAAATCGTACAAAAAACTGTTTCTATACGTTTTAAAAGACAATTAGGAACTTGTTAAATTTAGGCCATGTTAGCAAGCTTTTGACAACCTATGTCTGATTCATGCTGATGCGTCTTACGAAGATTAACGAATGCTGGATTAAGATATATAATTCTACGAAAAAAGCTTTATCTCAATTTAGAGCCCCACAAAAAAAGACTACAGTGAACAAATAAGCATAATAATTGGACAAATAATCAATAATCACGAGTTATATGGAATGATGAAACTAGTGTTATTTGGTAGTGTTTAGCAAAAATATATTAGACGTGGAATAGGAAAAGAGCAACACCCTGACTGCTTTCAAGAAGCTGCGAAGAACACAGTTAGTGTTATAGCTTAGTCATGATTGTCAGCAAATGGTAATGCCCGCCTTCATGTCATCGATTGGTTGGTTGGTTGGCTCGAATGCCACTTGCCACAAGGCCAAGCCTGCTTTGTGAAACCGTGCAAATTTAAGGCAGAGTGTGCGATTCTTCTGTGACAGTGGCGCCGTCTATGACCAAGAGTTCGACTTCTGCCACATCACGTCACACCTGTTTATAAGGCGGACCCATTCATACATCCATTCATTCATCCACAGATCGCAATTTTGACTTGAATCAGAGAACGATCGATCTCCAGTCCAGTACCTCCAGAGGTATTGATTTGCTATGGGAACATGGAGTACTTTGCGACTCGACAGAATTTTACGTGCATCAGTCACCAACTACACGGGGAGTCTTCAGAGGGTGGGGTTCGAACCCACGAACTCTCGGTCATGGGCCCAGTGCCCTACCGACCAGGCTAATACCAGGAAAGGAATGTCTATTCTAGAAATAAAATTTCTATCTTCGATCAGTTGTTTCTTCTTCAGCTATGCTTCATTTACTTTTTCAGCAAGACATAGCTACTTACCACACAGCAAAGACATAGTAAGAGTGGTTTCGTATATATAGCATTAATTTGCTGCCTGGATGAGCAAATAATTCTGAACTCTATCCTTCAGAAATTAAACGCAGAGGTATTCTGTCATATTTCACTTACTTTATATTAACTCTTAGTTTTACTCTTTCACTTGTCAGACCTGAAGAAAATTCAACTTTTAATTCATTGATTGATATTCAGTCTTATGAGTTACAATTCTGTAATTTAACATTAACCGTGGTAGAATATTTTAATTTTAAGGGATTAAGCGTGGATCGGCATCAATTTGCTGACACAACGTAAATTTTCAGCTCCATTTTCGATACCCTCTCTGCTAACATTCCTTGCAATTACTGCTATCTGAATGCTAACGCAGATTTAATGCAATATCTTACATTCCATATTCAAGTATTTTTTAAGACGATTATTTTCGTACATTTATCATTCCATTGTATGCTATCTCGGGAAAAAACTCGTGCACGTGTTTGCCCATGTGGGTCAAATTTTGAAGAAATACATATCACCAAACTTGACTTTGTCCAATAATCACAAAAAATTTGAAAGGATCGCTATATGTTTTTCTAACTCTGTATTACTTATAAAACTCGTAACATTTTACCGACTATTGAGTACGGCAAGAAATATGCCCTATTTCTTCCACTCCTATATTTTATTTAACCAAATTCTTAAAAGAAATACGAAGTTTTCTTCATATTTCTAAACATAAACTAGAGTTCTATTGTACAAGTTAAAAGTTATTGAAGACATAAGAAAACGCTTTTACCTAAATCTCCATAATACAAAAATTATCTAATTCTTATTTCAAAACACTGACCGATCAGGGAGATCTTCTCTTTTGGCGACAGCTATCGCTGTTAGAAAATGAGCTGTGAACCGATTCTAAAGGGCATTTCATTCGGTGGACAGTTCATTCTGTTAATATAATTTAAAATAACAAGCATTAATTAATGCACATTTCACAATCTCTTGAAAAAAATAATGTAGTGTAATAATTATCGTTTTTAACGTAGCTCGTTCATAACGGGAATGTAGAGGCTTAGACATTTTGCTCGTTAAATCAGGGTGAATAATTCAAGCCTTAGCAAACATAAGACCTTAAAAGAACAAAAATATTAAAATATAATTTATTTTTATAATTTTTATTCACACAAAATAGAATAACATTTTTTTCCATGACTCTCTCTACAAATCTTGATTTTATACAAGTCTCTTGAACTCTAGCTACAAATCCTGATTTTATACAAGTTTAAAAATTCTGGTCAAACACCACGTCATCGGATATAGATGACGGTTCATGACATCGATATCCCCGTCACTCTTCTGTCCAGCTTTGTACAAACATTTGATCAAAACACTTGAGCAGCTGTTGGTATAGAATTTATACGTGGTTCTTGTAGCAACATATTATATTAATTATCGCAATGTGTGAAGCATGTCAAAAAATTTGGAGATTGTTCACTTGAAGATCACAGTTCCTTTACTTTGTTTATTTACATTCAATATTCGCTCAAATTTGTACTAGGAGTCTCTTTAGTCTGGCGGTTTAGCAAAAGGGCAAAATTAGGAGAATGTTTCCCTCCAATGCACTACTTCCATATCTAATAACGTTGTGGTGTAATTACCACTATGAATATTAAACATCAATTCACTGGTATATAAGACATGCTAACTTGATTCAAATCAAGAGGTACCTTTTGATAGATGAAGGTTGGTATGATCGATAATTCCGCCCCTACAATGGTAACCGCCGGACGTGATTTGATCACGCAGTAACGTCCACTTCGCAAAAACCTTGACAGTAACGCCTACTTCGTTGGATGGGTTCACATTGAACAGTTGACTTGCTACTTGTGACAGTGGCATTATCCACCTCCTCACTTTGTTGCTGCTCAGTCTCGTCTCGAACATACACACAACGTCGACCAGCATACACTCGACTGCTAAAGGCAACACAGGAGCGACCACGTTTTGTCAAGTTAATACACCTCTCACATTCAGCACTCAAAAACCCGGTGATCTTAATTCCAGCTCTCCCGGTACTTTCACAAGTACAGCAAATAAGTGGAAACCGTCCATCGAATTCTATCTCTGATAAAATTCTGGTGGGGTAGTATTGTGGCATAACTACCATTACGAATATTAAACATCAATTCACTGGTATATAAGACATGACAGCAGAAAGGTCAGTGGATTAAATAATTTTAAATTTTATGAATTTCTTATGAGTAATTATATGATATTTTTCAGATAGTTAATTCAATAAAATAAATTTAGAGAAATTTGAAAGAATTCTTCATTAAATATGATTTATGACCAGAATTACAGAATTTTATAGGCTTTACATTAAAACTAAGCGTCACCTAACATAGGATTACGATAAATCAAACATAAATTAAACATTTCTCAGCTAAACTCAAATATCCGTGAATCAGGACTCATATGTATTACAATTTATAGGCAGGTTGAATCTGAACAAGGCAGCGAAACTTCGATGTGAGGTACGGCACATAATAAAGATGAAGAATTTCAAAGGAACCTATGACTAGAAAAGTCATTGTACGCCTCTAAGAGTGCTTCTCTATTATGAACTTTTCCGTCTTGTGTCTTTGAACAGGTACTGTTATTTATCTAAAATATCTGTATTTCATGTTTTTTTAATAATTATTGTCGAACCGTGGTTGCTCAGGGGATGAAACGTACGCCTTTCAATGAGGTACCTGGGTTCAAAACCCAGCGATAGCTGGTCTACACGAATTCCTCACCCGGATCGCACAGACTATAGTGCCGACGCAAAATATTCTCAGTGATAGACGGATCATGGATTAGAGCCCCTTGCCATCTGGCTAACCGTGGGAAGTCTTCGTGGCTTTCCTCTCCATGTAACGCAAATGCGGGTTATTCCATCAAAACAGTCTTCCGCGATGGCAAGTTTCTCCCAGTAGTTGATACAGGAATTTCCTTGCCTTCAGGATTGGGTTCAAAATTACAAGACTACTGAGTTGAACATCAATAGTCGTAAACCCTAAATTGGGTCGACTGTTCAACGACAGTTATAAAATAAAATAATTATTGTCGAAAATGGTATTTAAATTAGTAAGGTATAAGATCCTAAATCTTAATTTAGAGATTTGGTGGGCTTGTCAAGTCGCCATGTATTTAAATTACGATTAAACGTATAATACTGAACCAATTTATACGTTATTTTTAACATTAATCATTAGAAAACATGAAATTAAGATAAATTAGATAAATGAGAGCACCTATTCACAGACACACAAAGAAAAAGTTCTTAATAGGGAAGCGCCCCTTGCGACATACTATGACATTTCCAGTCATAGATTCTTATGTATTTCTTTATCTTTATGATATGCCCCTCTAAGTTTTGTTGCCTTATTCAGACTCGCCAGGTATACAGCTTTTTTTTAAATAAATTAAAGTACCAAGCATTAATCCAATGCACGATTCAGTTATAACACCTTAATTCATTTATGTGCATTTATTAGAATTTGAGTACGTAATTATTTTGGAAAATGGAATATTTATAAAAATATAACTTGGAATAAAAATGAAGCCTTAGGATATTCTTATCTTTTATTTACCATCCCTTCCAGAGTCTGTATCTGAAATATATATCTCGTTCTTATTTGTTATTTTTTTCATTTATTTATGAAAATGAGAACATGTGAAAATCTTTCTTCGCTTATCTAGAAATTGGGAAATTCCGTTTCAAATACTTTCAAAACATTTCTTTCTGTAATAAAAAGCTCTTCAATCACAAGCCTGTTAATCTCTTTGTCCCCTTTCGATTCGGAATTACAAGAAACTACTGACAAAAAATTTCGCGAAAAGAGTTTATGTTTTTGTATTTCTTTAAATGGTTTTGCGAACTGAGCTTTAGTAATAAGCAAGAAGATATTGCAACAAAATTTTTTCCGACTTTATTTATATATATATATATATATATATATATATATATATATATATATATATATATATATATATATATATACAAAATAATGACAAGAGGAAAAATTATTAGCAATAATATTTTAAAAGAATTTAAAAGATCATAATTTTTAAAACTTAAAAAAAAAAAAAAAAAAATTATTAAAATTTGGAAAACAAAACAAAGAAAAGATATAATCTCTTCATCAGCTCACACGATTATATCCGCAAAAGGAGTGCTTTCTAATATTGTATTAATATAGCCAAAGCAAAATGATGGCGAACAGTTTATAGCCCTAGTGCGGCACGTTCGCGGCTGTAGTGCCGCGTTGCGGTGTCCAAAATGTCGGACTCTACACTGCCCTACTACGACACGCCAGTCCCTTTACCCCTCTGTTGGGTTTCCGCTCTATCCGTAGCCAAAGATTGCGGACACTCCACGGTCCTAATGCTGCACGTGCACGGCTGTATTACCGCGTTGCGCTGGCCAAAATGGCAGGAAACTACACTGCCCTATTTCTACACGCCAGTGCCTTACTCCTCAGTTCGACTTCCGCTCAAATTAGTGAACAAAGAAGGCGGACACTCTATGGCCCTATTGCGGCACATGCGCGGCTGTAGTGTCGCGTTGCGGTGGCCTAAATTGTCGGATAATACAGGATAATTTAAAGCTTGTAATTAAAAAGTTTGAAAATTAAAACAACTATTAAAAAAAAAAAAACAAGATTTACTCATTTTGAATTGATTTTTAGCAGGAGTCAAATTATTATAGCTGCAGAAGTTCGAAAATTAGGCTGAAAGAGCAATGCCCTAAACACACGAAATTAGAAGACGAACTAAAAACGGAAACAAAAAGAAAACGAAAGTAAGCTAATAGTAGATAATATTAAGCGCTAAAGCTGCTTTAAATATGATCACTATAACATAGCACAATAAAAACAAAACCAAACAAAAACGGAAACGAAAAGAAAACGGAAGTAAGGTAATAGTAGATAATATAATATATAAAACTTATTAATTATTTTCGTTTTTCTCTTTGTTTTTTTGTGCTATATATATATATATATATATATATATATATATGTATATATATATATATATATATATATATATATATATATATATATATATATATATATATATATATATATATATATATATATATATATACAAAATAATGACAAGAGGAAAAATTATTAGCAATAATATTTTAAAAGAATTTAAAAGATCATAATTTTTAAAACTTAAAAAAAAAAAAAAAAAAAAATTATTAAAATTTGGAAAACAAAACAAAGAAAAGATATAATCTCTTCATCAGCTCACACGATTATATCCGCAAAAGGAGTGCTTTCTAATATTGTATTAATATAGCCAAAGCAAAATATATCAATACAACAGTGTGAGGAGCACTCACAAAATTTTAAACGAAATTGGAACACATTAAGTAAAAAATATGTACGGAAAAACAAAGAAATATATCAAGCAAAAAACTGAAAATAAAATGTAAAGAGATTAGAGATCAGTACACGAAAAGAAATCTACATAGTGAGGAGCGAATTAAATGAACTTACGCGTACCGGAATCTTTCAAGAATGATTTATAATATTTTCGTAATAAGATTGCCAGATTACAATATATGAAAACAGAAGCATAAATAAAGTGATATCTTATGGCACGTTCTTACTGCAAAACTGAAACGCGTCTAATTTGTTAGTTACCTTGGGTGGGCCCGAAAATGGATGCGCGCAAGGTAATAGTATAATACAGGATAATTTAAAGCTTGTAATTAAAAAGTTTGAAAATTAAAACAACTATTAAAAAAAAAAAAAACAAGATTTACTCATTTTGAATTGATTTTTAGCAGGAGTCAAATTATTATAGCTGCAGAAGTTCGAAAATTAGGCTGAAAGAGCAATGCCCTAAACACACGAAATTAGAAGACGAACTAAAAACGGAAACAAAAAGAAAACGAAAGTAAGCTAATAGTAGATAATATTAAGCGCTAAAGCTGCTTTAAATATGATCACTATAACATAGCACAATAAAAACAAAACCAAACAAAAACGGAAACGAAAAGAAAACGGAAGTAAGGTAATAGTAGATAATATAATATATAAAACTTATTAATTATTTTCGTTTTTCTCTTTGTTTTTTTGTGCTATATATATATATATATATATATATATATATATATGTATATATATATATATATATATATATATATATATATATATATATATATATATATATATATATATATATATATATATATATATATATATATATATATATATATATATATATATATATAATAAGGATGATTAATTACGAAAGAGAGAAGCTGTGAACAATTTCTTGCACTTAGAAAAAAGTATGGAAAAACAACTAGGATATGGAAAAATTTGCAGTGTTTCTGACTCAATGGGAGCACCTATATGTATCAAAATTTTTACCAAAGCTCTTTGGTAAGGAATTCAAAAAAATTAACAATGAAATATAATTTTATAATTTGTGAAAAAATTAGCAAAGTGCCATAAAATGTGATTTTTTTTCTTGATATCTTAGAACACGGCATGAAAACCATTCAATCGTATAAATTTTCTTTTCAGCTTTTTCATTAAATACGTGGTAATAAGAACCATAATTTTGAAAACCAAAATGTCCGGTAAACCATTACCATATGAAGGGAGAAATTGCCAAATTAGCGCTTTCAATTTCGTATATTTATGTTTAATTAGCCAAAATTACTTTGTATTTTACAGGAAATGTCATTAACATACAGTGCGGTCATTTTATTATAGCTCTTTTCTCTGTGTGTGCATTACTGGTTACCAATTGGTCAGTTATTTTTCTGAATAGACTTTTATAAAAATCACAGCATTTCAAGTTTTGAATTTCAAAAACTGCATAAATGAATGTTTGTCCTCTTGTCATCCAATTTGTTTTGTTTTCGATATCAGCCAATTGTTTTTTTTCAAGACATTATTCCTTTCCTTCTTAATTATTCAGATCTATATTAAAATCGACATCAGGACAGAAATTATGAATAAGGTGATCATAAAAATAATTTAAATTATTATTATAAACAAAAATTAAAAATGTAAGACGATTAAAACCCAAGGAAAAAAAGTAATCTGGAATGCAATCAATTGGGTACTTGTAACTAAAGAGGAAGAGAGGGACTTTGCACTAGCATTGACTGTATTGTACAGTTAAAATATTTAATTGAATTTCAAAATGTCATGTTTCTGGTATGTCACAAACAATATTTCCAATAATAACTAGCTTCAAAACTTCGCATAAATTTTTCAATATCTAATTTTTTCTATCTCAACCTTTGTAAGCATTTCTAGAATAAACGCAGAGGGTATTATTTACTAAGACTTCGTTTAAAATAATTTTTTCTGTCAATAATTTGTTTGTCACATTAAAATCTGTCATTTTCCTGGCTACTTTTATTTAGTGATTTATAACCAAAATAGATGAAGCCAGCAATCAATATCTTATGTTAATAGATTTATAAGATGCCATCCCATCTGAACATCTTGTTGCATGAATAAAGAACCAAATTTCTGGTTCAAAATCTATTTTAAATTTTTTTTAAGGTGAGTAGGTCTTTATATAGTCATTTTCCTAAGCCATTAGCCTTCTAGCTTTCCAATATTTTTGTGCAACATAGTTTAAAAAATACAATACTGTGATTGCGTCCAAATGTCCCCAATTCATAGGCTGTCTAAAGTTACATAAAATACAATTAGGAAAATTGCTAAGTCAAATTTTAAGGAAGTTAGAACTGAGGCAGTCATGTCCAGTTAAAAGACGAAACATCGCAACAGTAGAGGCACGAGGAAAATCCAGAATAGCGGAAGCAGGACAATTCCAAGCTTTATTCTTTGCATAATTATTAAGTAATATAGTGCATAATTAATTAGTAGTTTGCTAAATTTTTGCTTTATCATTCTTTTTTTTGCTGAATAAAAGGTCAACCTAGATTTTGACCTCTGGAGAATGGTGATACCTTTTCTCGCTAGGAAGTCAGCCTTCTCATTTCCATTGAGAGGTAACCTACTCTAAAACAATAGAGAATTCAGAAGTGACGGACAAGTATAGATACGTTTCAAGTAGCACATTTTATTACTGAAAATCAATAAATAAGCTTCAAAATCGGGAAAAATAACAATTTTATTAAAGATTTGTCTGCTGACAATCTGTTACAGGGCCGCGCCAATGGTCTCTACCCCTCCATTGAAGCTAGTGGTCTTACTACCTACAACTCTGTAAGCGGAAAAATAATCACACAAAATACCAGCACTCTCATCGATCAATGATTCATCAGTGCACACTTGAGCCCACTGGTCTTTTGCATATATATTATCAATAGTCTCGGGTGCAATATCACAAAGTTCTTGTCTTATTACCTTTTTATCAATTTTCAAATCAAGTTCAAGGTGAACTTGGGTGTCACCGTTATTGAGAAGGCACAATGAATGGATCAGTCAAAATCTCTGGGAAAATCAAAAAATCTTTAATCACTTAAAAATCTTTAATCACTTAAGCTTATCCTGCGATTATAGTCATGAGTTCTCCAGTAATCGTTATTTGGAATTCTGCATATTTTTTGCAGTAAAAATGCAGCATCTCTAAGGTTATCAGGCTTAATTGAAGTTAAACTAGTTAGAAATTGCATGGATAGAACAGGAGTGGTCTTGACAGCTCCCATTATAATACACATTGCCTGGTTTTGGATTCTTTCCAGTTTGCTAATTGTAGTATCAACAGCGGTCACAAGAATTTCATTACAATAACAAACAAAAAAACAAACAAAAAACGAGCTTTATCCAACAATGGGGAGGGGGGAAATTGTGAATTGCCCTTAGATCCTTCACGTGATTATGGAGTTTTTTTTTTACTCTTTTTTCTAAGGAGACAATTTTGGTGAAAGGAAAGAAGACTGCTATCGTTTTTGTTGTATTTTAATTATTTGATAAAAAAGGACAATTTTTAAGAGAGTCTAAAGACGTGTTTTGAATTTGACTTCGGTTAGGAAGAATATTTACCTGTATCTATTCGCAAAACCGGCGCTTCGCTCTTTGCTTCCATTCCTACAATTATTCAATTAGGGTTTTCCAAACAGATGTCCTCTTGGAATTATCCTTCCTAATTAAAGAAAAAAAATCATTATTGTCTCATCATGGATCTGTCAATTAACTGATTCTTTAATTCGATAACTTACTTTTCTATATTTTTATTTGTGAAACTTTATTTATTCAGTCATTTATAAGGCTGGGTAATGCCAATTTAATAATTAACTGATTAATTAATTTTTTCCCGCATTGACTCTCTTAAGTAATTTTCTCATTATTCCGTTTATTTTTTAAATTTCTAGAATCACTGATTTTTTTTCTCACTCGCTGTCCTTTTAATTCTCTGGTTTGCTATTTCATTTTCTCAATTTCCTTCCATTTATCAATCAATTTAGTGATATTTTTTGTTCCTCTATTTGCTTTTTTCATACTGTCACTACGTCTTTCCATATTTCATTTTATTCTACATGAGAAATTAAACTGAATTGAGCTTCTTCTTGTCCATTGATTTTGATTGTCTTAAGATGCAACCAACTGATGGAACGGTTCAATTTTTCAAATGTTTCTATTATGGTGTCTATTAGTTATTATCCGATTATTTGTTGTTGTTTTCAATATTTATTTTTTGTTATGTTTTTTGGTATTAGAATCCTCCTCATTTGCTAATAAAATATGAGTACTTAAATAAAGAAATGAGTAGAATTTATTTTTCTTCTCCTCACTCACTTTCTGCATGCATTCAAAATCGTTATATTTTACCAAAACACTTCGCAACATAACTAAAATTGTGATTTCTGAAAAAGTAAACAAGTATGCACACACAAATATACACTTGTATGTGTTGTAAAGTACAACACTTTACTACACATAAATAAAAGAAATATTGAATTGTTTATTCATAGGTCATTTTTTAAATGAAGAAATGTAAAAAAAAAAGCCATTGCTTTTTTGTATAATAGTTAAACTACGATCATTAATTTTAAGATTAACATTATAAGACATATTGGGAGAAAAAAATGACTCTCGCATTTAAGATCACATAAAAAATACTTTTTACTTTTACTTTTTAGAGCTAATAAAGACTTTATATGAACAAGCAGTTGAAATCTAAAGAAGATTAGAAAATGGATTTCTTTTTCTGAAAAAGCACGTTCGTGTAAAGAACATGTGCATTCCAAATTAATGAATCAATATATATTTCAAAACTGAACATGGTGTGAGTGTAAGACATTCCAACAGATATTAGAACTGAATCATATATACATGTATTTAAATAATTATTTGAAGATTCTTATTACTAAAAGTAATCAGCATAAATCATTTCACATCTGGCATCACTAGATAATGCATATAATTACTAAGTTATGCAACATTAAAAATAAAAACATTTAAAAACGAAAACGTTTGTAAGCATTTTTCGTAGGCATTTAGGGTTAACAAAACTCAGTACAAAGAAAATAATTGTAATGAAAACTACCAGAATATTGCAAAGTTTACAGTGTTTCTTAATCCGAAAAGCTCGGAAAATTTCATCGACAAGCTTTGGTGAAGATTTCGATAAAATTGCCAATAAAATAGGGTTCTATAATATGTGATAAATTTGCTAAATGTGACAAAATTCGATAGTTTTATTATAGTTCTTTAGATCATGGCATAAAAAACATTTATTCAGCTAAATTTACTTTTTGTATTTTTACTAAATGTGTGGTAACAAGAATTATAAAATTTTTAAAAACTGAATTTTAGGTAAGATTTCGATAAAATTGCCAATAAAATATGGTTTTATAATAAGTGATAAATTTGCTAAATGTGACAAAATTCGATAGTTTTATTATAGTTCTTTAGATCATGGCATAAAAAACATTTACTCAGCTAAATTTACTTTTCGTATTTTTTACTATATGTGTGGTAATAAGAACTATATAATTTTTAAAAACTGAACTTTTGGTAAGCCGTTACCATCTGAACAAAAAATTTATAATACCTTGCATTTTGGTTTTTACCAAAATTATTCATTTTTACTGTCCGTTTCATAGCCATACAGTACGGTAATTTTACAGTATAATAATTTTACAGTATGATAATTTTGCAGTATAATAATACAGTATGATACAGTACGGTAATTTTAATTTCATTTTTAATCTTTTTTTAATTTTGCGGTAATTTTACCAGAATTTTTATTCCCTGGATATTAAACAGCTATAAATTTTGGCATCAATATATTAAAGATAAATTATATTAACGGCACATTCATTTTAAAGATTAATTAAAACAATAAAGTTATTTGAATTTCTTTTTAAAAAAGAAAAAAAAATACTTATCTTTTTTTCAGCCATGAGCTGAAACTTAACTTGCGGAATAGAATATTTTGTAAGACAATTAAATAAATAAAATGAAAAGCAATGAATTTTGCCAAAAAATTAATTAAAGAATATCACTTTCGAAAATCATTTCCAACTTTTCCTACCTAACTTGATTAAAAGTTTTTTTTTTCCCTAACAAGAATTTATGCTTTTTTTACTAACATTTAAATGCAAGTACTAAACATTTTGCTTATGCAAAAATTAATACGTTCAGGTAGAAAAGCTTTCTTAGTTTTATTACTTTCTCGAGACTCGTTTGTGAAACTTTACGAAATTGTTTCGTGTTTTATAACTCTCCTCTAATTATTATATTGAAAGAAAAAGAATTTATGGCAATTTATATGTTATATGTGAAATCTTTAACACTCTAAGAAAAAAGTAGGGTCAAAATTACCAGAATATTAAAAAATTAACCATGTTTCTTGCTCTATGGTAACACCAAAAGGTTATGATTTTCGCAAAATAAAAAATAAAATATGGTTTTATAATAAATGTTAAAATTTGTTAATTTTATCATGATACCTTAGAGCAAGGTATAAAAAACAGTTAAATTTACAATTAAGTTATGTATTGTTTACTAAATGCGTAGTAATAAAAAATATAATTTTGAAAATCCGAATTTTGGTAAAACGTTATCATGTAAACGTTTAAATAACCAAATAAATTGTTTAAATACCGTATATTTCGGTTTTCATTAACGGAATTATGTTTGCTTTCCTTCCCTTTACCAGAAATTGTATTTTTATGCAGTATGGTAAGTTCAAGAATATTTTTTCTCCATGTTTTAGTTAACAATCTGATTTAATTAGCAATCAATATGTTAAGGTATGTTAAGATACATGGTGCCTTCATGAAATTTTTATTGTTTATAATAATTTGCAGGAAAGCAAGATTTTTCAAAACAAATTTCATCTAAATCTGATTTCCCTTCAAAACTCAATACAAAAAATAGATAAAGAGAAAAATTTAGCAATTATTTGTTGCAATGGATTTTAGATCAACATTAAAGTGTCAGAAGGGTCCAATGAATGGTAAAGTGCTTTACAGCTTCTACTATTTTGCCCTGTTACAGACACTAAACTCTGCGATCTTGGTATCAGATATGCAATTACTTTAAACGTTAATGTATATGTTTAACGTTTCAAGTTTTGGCATTAATACTTTAGCATTAAATCTGCTCCCAAAGTTTTCAAATGTATTGAACAGTAAGCAAAAAAAATTAAAATAAAATGAGATGAAATAAGATGCAATTTCTAAAAAGTTCATTTTCTCAGAAACTATTCCACCAATTTCCCTCAAATTTTATATAACATCATATAATATAATTTTTTTCTTAAATAATGTAAAAGTTTGCACACTTTACAACTGAAGCTTTTTTCATTTATTATATATAAAATTAAAATGGTTATTAGAACTCTATTCTAAAAATTTTCCATTCAGTTAAAAAAATTCTCGAGGTATGGTGGCATACATAAAAGGTAAAATTAACATTCTTTGGATTGTTTTCCTGAAAAAACTATCTGCACCATATTTCCCAAATGCGGCTACTTTCTATAGAGGTGTCGGAAATCCGAATCCGTCGGAAAAAAAGATGTACTTATTCAGAGAAAGCAAGTTTTTGTCTCTTATTTCGTAACTTAAAATATCGTCTTCATTAATTAAATAATATATTTGAGGTCACTCTCTAGAACCATTAAGATTGAGATCAATCGTTCTCTGATTCAGGTCAAAATTACGATCTGTAAATAAATGAATGGATGTATGAATGGGTCCGCCCTATAAACGGGTGCGACGTATGGTGCGGCAGAAGTCGAATTCTTGGCCATAGATGGCGGCACTGAAAAACAAGTACAATCGCACCCCTTCTGCCTAAAAACAGGCATACGTCAACAGCAACATTAAGATTGAGTCCTAAAACAAGAAGATCCGGTTATTAGATCAAAGGTTTATCAACGTGGATCGTTATTTTATTTATTTAAATATTACATTGGAAATACTTTTTTCTATTCTCTTCCAATTATAAACATTTTTAGCCATTTTCACTGCTTTTCGATACTATTAATTAAGTAATTCAAACCTGGATGGAGATCAATAAAATGAAGCGTAACTCTGATTGTCAAAAAAAAAAAAATACATTTATTCGTGAATTTAAATAAACTTTTTAAATGACAATACCACAGAAAATATATAATCTTTTTACAAACATAGCAGTCAACAAAGCATAAACGAAACTGACAAAAAGAAATAATTCTCTGTCCTGTGTTTGATAGTCCTTACAACATCGCTTCGTCAAAGTGTCACATTTTTATTTTGCATACGCGTAGGCGAGAATATCAGCAAAAATTTTTAAGATAGTTTATATACTTCAACTAAAAGAAAAAGCTTTGAGTTTCTTAGATTAAAGTAAAGCAATCTTTCACGTCAACTAATCTAAGTAATAAAAATTCATCAAGTTTATTTTAATATTTAGTCTAAAAACATGAATATCAATCATTCCATAAATATCTTTTAAGAAACGAAAAAAAGTAATAATCGCAAATTAATTCTCTTATGCACATAAATGGGGTTTTTCTCTTTTTTTTTCTTGTTTAACTTTAAAAATGGTGTACAAAAGTAAATTTAAAAATAAATGAGTTAATTTTAGAAAAAATAGTGATGAAATATCTTTATATAAGTAAACATGATGAAATGAGATAACAATAATGAGTTCGTTTAAAAAAAACCTGGAAATTAAAATATCGTAGCTGATAAAATTATTCTTTACTAATGACAAAGCCAGGAAAAAATAAGGGAAAATTACTTATTAAAAACAGCGGTTATTTAATTATCTTTCAAGGGAATGATAACAAAAAGCTATTTTTAAGGAAGATAAATTAATAAAGTAATTAAAATTAAATTACATAGATAAAGAAAATTTAAATCAACAGCTTTTTTGATCACGTTTTACTTCCTTCTACGTTATACATTAGTTGATAAAATAATAACCATGGCACAAAAAATAGAAATTCTAATGACTCAAATTACTATCATAAACTCAATATTAAAAGCATTTAAACTACATAAAGTGCATTTACTTTCAACGAAACCTCATTTTTAACAAATAATAGTAAGACATCATTTTACAACACTTACACTAAAGAAATTTTTAAGATAGATTAAAATTTCAAAAAAAAAAAAATTAATGGCTAAGGCGTTTCTTTCCGGAAAGAAAAAGATCTTAAAATCGAAGGGTTGATGGTTTTTAAAATAATCTTGATCGTGTAAAAAAAATAGAGGAAAGCCATTGCAAGAAAACCTCGGCTCACACTGAATTTGTTCAGTAGGAGATGACTATAAGAAGAATCACAAATAAAAATTCAATTACATTAAATCGTTTTATAATTAGTAATAGTAGGCATGATTCTTTCATGCTATTTGATAGTCTTTAGATTGCTGTAATCATCACTAAAAATTCGCATTTTACAATATTAAGCCATAAAGTCTTATCCTTATTCCATTTTATTTTTAAACAGAAGACTATGTATTTTAAAGACAACTTGTTTAAGGATTTGAAGAAATCAATGCTTAGAAAAATATTTGTTTTAAGTACAGTAAATTAGAAAAAAATATCATTTTGCACGTGGAGCATTAGACAAATTACTTTTCCTTGTCATATTGTTTGGATTCAGTATAACATATTCGAAATCAAAAACTGTTTAATAAAAGGAACACGAATCATAATAAAAAAAAATTGAAATATGTTTGTATCTCTGTGGTCAATTAACATTATTATTGTCAATTTTAGATAAAAACTATATTTATATATACATATATTCATATCTAAAATTGACTTCCCATTATGGGAAAAATATGACTTAAAAAAGTAACTAAGGTGAAAAAATAAAATGAGAAATGTATAATATTACACTTCTTGAAAACTTCTTGCCATCAGTTGGAAAAGAGTATTTTCTTTCTGTAAATAAACCTAGGAAGAATCATGTGAATGATATTTGATTAAAAAATTTTGATTTCTTGTATCAAATTTCCTTCCTTAAAATAGATTCTATTAAAACTAGTCATTAAATTTTCAATTTCACAGTTATGAATATTTTTAAAACTTGAACTTCCACCTTTTCAAATGTTTTGAAAACAGTTACATCCTTTTAATTTTGTAATTAGATTTAAAGAAATGTATTTCAATAAAACAAAAGAAAAATTTTCAATACTCATAGGGCATTATTATAACAATATCATCAATTAAAAAAATGATTATTATTATAATAATTGTGTATTCAACCTAAAATTTAAACAATGTAAGCTTAATAATTTGAAATGAAATCCCTACATATTTGTGTCGTTAAACTATTAAAATAGAGTGCCGTTAAATTACATCTATAAGCAGAGGCCTATTTATTCACTACACTGTATTAGCCCAATTTTCCAAAAAAATTCTAACAGGTGTCAGACATTTCAGTAAATTTTAACAAAAATCAGAACTCTGTAACTCTATCCATTCAATAAAACATTAATTCAAAATGACTGATCCTGGCTTCTGGAAAATCTGTATTTATGTCCACATCTGGTTATAAAGCATTTAATCCGTTTTTTTAGTTTCAATCATACATTTGAGGTAGATTATATTTTACTTTATTTAAGAGGAATGTTATGTACAGTTCATAAAATAAAAAAACGGACCATTCTGAATAATTTTTGATCTAATGATCAGATAGTCACGTTCTAGTATTAAATCTTAATGTTTATGGGAGGTGACCTCAAATATGCTAATTAAATAGAGCAAACGATGTTTTAAGATGCGAAATAAGACACAAAGACTTACTTTATTTGAATAAACATACCTTTTTGTGACAGATTCGAACTTCTGACATTCATAATATAAGAGGTAGCAGCAATCTGTGAAATATGGATGTCAGGAGAGCAGTCCAAAGTTTGGACCCTTAATTGTAATTCTACTTTCTATGTACAACATCATGCCTCAAACATTTTTTCAAGTGAATTGAATTACTTATGTACACAAAAATAAAGAAAATTTTTCCAAAGATAATTCAATGCGAAACATAACTTTTAGAACATATTTATTAATTTATTTAATAATATTCTAAAACACTTTGAATTTTGAAGTATGCAATTTCATTTTAAAGAATGAAATTTTAAATGGCAAAATATAAAATCTGAGCGAAATCGATAGAATAACACCACAGAAATCGAATTTTGTAAATGTCGTACTTTTTGGATCAACCAATTTCATAATTATGCACAAAAATATCGTTTACAAATTTCTCATATTATGATGAATTAAGCTGAAAGGAAAATTAAAATTAAGGGAGCAAACTTCGGATCTCAGTCCCAACCAAACAATTTATACCATATTTCCCAGATTTCGGCTACTCCCTATAGTTTAAGGGTCAGAAATCTGAACCATTCAAAAACGACATGCTTATTCAGTTCAATTTAGCTTCAAAGTACGTTTTTGTGTCTGATTTCGTAATTTAAAATATCGTCAGCACTTATTAGTTAGCATATTTGAAGTTCATCTCCGCGAGTCATTTAGATTAAGTCCTAGACAGTGAAGATTTGATTACTTGATCCAAAGTTATTTATAATTGTCCGTTTATTTTTTGCCTACTGTATGTATAAGTCTAAAGAAATAAATCGTTTCAAGTATCACCGAATCCTTCAACTTACAGCAATTATAACATTTGTTTGGGGCAGTAAATTCTTTTGCGATTCAAAAGAACTTTTTTTATACTTTTACCTTAATATTGTTCAAATTTTTATAAATGTTAATAATTAAGGATATAATATAAAATATAATCTAGTAAAATGCAGCAATGCATATTTTTTTTTATTCTCTTTCAGGCGTATGCGCCATATAAGGTGAGCGGTAAAAAAAGCATTGGCTGGATTAAAAAAAAATGCTCCAATTCATAACTTAAAAATGAATTTCGTATAAAGAAAGTTATTCTATCAAAATATTTCAGAATAATTCATCATCTTCTTCTATCCCTTCATAGTTTTTTATGACAAATTACTGAAAAGTGTCGCATACATGGAATGCATAAAAGAAGTTTCAGGTTTTTTAAAAAAACGCTATCGAATGAAAAGAGTGGCAAAAGTATATAGAAAACTTGTAACTATATCATTTTTATGCAATATTTTATATATTTATTACATATGAAAAAATTTCTTTGCTGTAACATAAAATATGAATAATATGTATAAAAATAAAAGACCAAATACTCCATGCAGGACAATAAAATAAGTTTTTATCTTCTTTTTTTCCAAAATATGTACCGTGTTTTACACTGTACATATACACTCTCATTTTACACTCTAAAAAAGATGCATGAAGTACTTAAATATTTTAATTCCACTCATAAAATTCGCAGACATTGCGAGTCAAACTTTTGATTTAGGTTAAAATTTGATTTTATATATTTGACAGTTAACCCTATAAACGGAGATTTCAGGTTCTCGTGTTCCGTTTGACTGTGTCATGTGACTTACATTCATTTTTCTTTTTAAACTTCGAGTAATAAACATATTCAAGCACATTTTGCCAGCAACAAAATAATCTGAAACAAAACTATTTATTTTTTAGTAGCAATAAATAAAATAATATCTACAGTAATTTTCAATGATTAATATTTTGTTTATTTTTAATGTGCTAAAACTGATTGAAGAAAACTTAGGCATGTGTTAATAACTACAATCATTCATAAAAGCCTGATGTTAGTCTAAAGCTGTTGTTTTGATGAGAAAAATTTTATATTGAAGAAAATATTTTGTGCCGTGAAATATATTGTTTCCATTAAAAAATATTTAATTTTATTTTATAAAAAGTTCTTAATTGCAATACTTTGGGAACAGCTATTTGAAGTTATCTATATAAATTAAGCTGTAGAACTTTTTTGAAATTAAGGCTGCAGAAGTTTTTAAAAATTAAAATGGATAATTGATTCGCAAAAAGTATTCGACTATCTTAAACTGTTTGATTATTTTTTTAAAGCTGTAGAAGTTTTTAAAAATTGAAATAGATAATTGAGTCACAAAAAGTATTCGACTATCTTAAACCGTTTGATTATTGCTTGTAAGATGCTTAGAAAGAGAAATAAAATAATAAGGGTTAAAACAAAAATGATAAAAATAAAAGAACAAAAGAACGGAATCGTTTATATCATCCATTGTAATATGTTCCTCATTTCATTTGCAAGTTATATTTTATTACAACATTTTTTATTTATTTTTTTCTTTTACATTTAAAAACAAATACTTCCCTGATCTATCATGTAAATTAAGTAACAGATGTGTTAAACGAAACATTCAATAGCATTCCTGACAAATAATTTCAGGCCATGTTTCCAAGTATGCGGTTAATTCATTCTTAGTTTAGTTACTGAGGTTGAAAATTCATATCAATCGAGAAAAAAGGTATGTTTCTTTAAAAATGAAAGTACATATTTTTTCTTAATTTCGTTATTAGTACAACTCATTTCTCAGTCGTCTGAGTAGAATTATTTAATTGTGACACTTTAAATATTTGAAGATTCCATCAATAAGTTAAAAGTTTTTATTTATAATAATTTCATTAGCACACATTTTACGTGAAATATAAATGCAGACATTTACTATGCATGTTTTGAAATTGATCTATATTTCATGATGCGAAATCATATTTTTTGAAATTTTATTCGCATTTATACGATTAAAATAAATTAAATATTTAACTCAAAAATTGCTATCATTTTCATGAAAATAAATTTGAGAAAAACAAATATAAATCAAAATGCACGGCTCGGTGTGTTCTGCTTAAGAAATCGGTTTTTTATTTCCAGAACTGACGATAAAAAAAAATACTGAAACATTCCAGATTATATTATTAATATATGTTTCAAAAACTTTTTTTTCACTAGTATTACAAACAACTGCCAAATTGTAAAATTTGACGAAGATAAACATTACGGTTCTGAATCAGAACGCAACAAGTCACAAGTATTCCCTCACTATTTTTCTTTCATTGATTTTTTTAATCATTTCTAATTAAACCACTAAAGTCAATCAGCGTATTACATTTGCAAAATAATAAATAAAATGTGTCTTTATATTTAATATATTCACCCACTGTATAAATAATGCCTTTTCTATTTATGAATCGAAACTGATTTTGTTTACTTCCCATATCAATAAATTCACCCTCATTGGAGGCAGTAAAATATATGACTAAGTCTAGTGGAAGTTAAGTATTTGTGACGGAAATATTCACGGCATCAATTCAATCTTCAAACTTTTTTTATCGAAAGAGTTTAAATGATATTTTTATTTCCGTTAAGATATTTCTTCACCGAATGATTGATTTCAGATGGGAAACGAAAAAGAGAATTGCAACCATCGCGAAACAACTATAAATGATTTCTAAAAGGTTAGCTTTTCCCATCAAATAAAAATAATGGCACCTAGAGATGCGATATAGGAAATAAACACTTTTGGTTCTGAATTTCTTTATAAAAAAGGTTTTTAATAACAGCTATTTTAGCTGCTATAAAACATAAATAGGCGCTTGAAAATAATGTATCTGATAAAGTATAGAAATATTAAATATATTTGCCAATAAAACTTCCATTTTATTTCGCGCATTTATAATTTATATATAAATACTTATTTTATTTTTATCATTATAAATGTGTGACCTATACATATAGCTTCTATTTTTTAATCTTTATTGTGAGTAATTTTAGAAGCGGAGAAAAACATTATGAAATAGCTTCTTCTACCTTCAGCATGGCAGCCTATTACATGCCAGAGCCGTCCCAACTAGTCACCTCCACTTGGCTTGATCCGACACTAGATTTCTCCATTTATTGAATTTTATAGTTTTAAGATCTTGTTCCACAGAATCAATCCATCTAGTGTTTGGTATTCCCCTTTTTCGGTTGTCTGTAAACTTTCCGAAATTCAGCTTCTAACTGGGTCACCATCTTTCACCAAACACTGTTTTCTTTAACAGCACCAAGGAAGATTCTTCATATTTTTCATTCAAATATTAGTAATTTATTTTCCTCGGTTTTATTTAATGACAGCATTTGCTGCCATAAATTATCTAACAATGAAATATCTAACATTGAAGTTGGCTATTATGAGTAATGAAGAAACAATGACAAATAACAATAAGGAAACATGTAACAATAAAGAAATATATAACAATAAAGAAACATATAACAATAAAGGAACATATAACAATAAAGAAACATATAACAGTAAAGAAACATATAACAATAAAGAAACATGTAACAGTAAAGAAACATATAACAATAAAGAAACATATAACAATGAAGAAACCATCAAAATCCTAACATCTTAATAACATTCTATTAAAACAATCCAATTAAGATTCGCTAATGTAAAAGGAAACGCAAAGCAAAAAGTACTAGATAAAGGCTGCACATAAATTACGACAAAAGTACTAGCACTCTGAGGGCCGCATCCGTATAAAATCAGCTTTACTGTGAAATCAATTTTCACCATAACTTTTACTCGGCGATTTTTACAGAAATATTGATTCCATTACAAAAATTCTATGATTTGACAAAAAATACTACTTTAATTAATATGGTAAATCAGATTTTTTGTAACGTAAAATTTTACGGTAGAAATTGATTTAACGATAAAAAGTAGAGTCATTCTGATTGCCGGTACTTTTGCAGCAGTTCGACGGTTACCGTAAATTGATATGGAATTTTTACAGTGCATCTCAATAAACTGATTAGAAATATAAATTGTAAGTCAGTTGATAAGTACCCAACTGCTATTGAAAAGCTGGAAAATAAATAAATTGCTATGATTTGAAACCCAGCATTCGTGTTTGGAGATTTCTTTTTCCAGATAACTTAACTTTAGCAGACACCCTGAATTAATTGAATGGGATAGATTAAAATAGAGAAAATGCTTAAACACTGAAAGCTTCAAAAAATATTTTTTTTAAGCAACGCTTATGAAAATCATCAAACATGCGCGTTTCAGTAAGTCAACAAATGGCAGCAAAATATCAACGGTTTTCATTGTTGACAAAATGATGGAATACCAAACTTTGACGCCTTATCAACTTTAAGAACATACTTCAAGAAAACTAGTTTCGCAGAGCAAATATTTTGTAATAATAAACGTTTAAACATGTAATAATTCTAAAATCCAGAGATGGAGAAGTTAATAGGGATTGTTTAATGAACAAGAAATGAAATGTTTTGTTGATTTTCGTTAAATCAAATCTTCTACGCTTGATTTTCAAAAAACAACGCCAAGTGTATATGATAAAAAATTTTTTTAATAAAGTCTAATTTCACTAGCTTACCTGTATCACGTCCAATGTCATATTTCTTAATCATGCATACATTTATAATACATTTGACTTATGATTCTTTTTAATTTTTTTGAAGTTAGAGAACGAAATTTAAATGTTCCTAAATTTAAGGGAATACAAACGTAAAATCTGTGTCTCATTTCCGAGAACAGAGATAAATCTGAATCTATAAGTTTTTCAGTGACTGTAAATTGGTTCAAAAAAGTATTTATCATTAAAAGGCAAAATTTAAAACAAATTTAATAAAATGACAGGAAATTAATAATTTTATCGCTTTTGTAATAATTATTTTGCTTTCTTGCTCGAAAATTAAAACGCATTAAGGATATCAAGTTCCTATTACGTCAATAAGAAGAAAAAGATGTTAACAATGACATTTTTTTCCCTTCATCATAATCTCTTGAAAGAAAAATGAGACTGAATTTAAGATAATCATAGCAACCGTTGAAGTACAAAATGTGATTATGTGTAATCTT
The DNA here is from genome assembly GCF_982258835.1 of Parasteatoda tepidariorum. Lineage (NCBI taxonomy): Eukaryota > Metazoa > Arthropoda > Arachnida > Araneae > Theridiidae > Parasteatoda > Parasteatoda tepidariorum. The sequence goes on along the minus strand of NC_141755.1, from coordinate 60,969,481 downwards.
TTCTTAAGAATTGATCAGAAAAATAAATGAGGCTAATATGTTTTAAAATTAAGACTCTTTTGAGTTTTATCTACTATTATTCTATCAATTGCAAAGCAAGGTAAAATTACAAATAATTATACGTTTGCTTGTAAAAATGTTTACGTTTATGAGAAGTAGCATTTTTTTAATTAAACCTTAGAAATTACCAAAATAACTTTCTAAAAAATCCCCATTAAATTTGATTCATTTGCAAAATCGAAAATTATTTGCACTTTTGAGTAACCTGAGAGCTTTCTTGATCAAAAAATGTGCCAAAAATCAATAACATTGATCAAAAAACCATTGAACATTGCACTGTAACCTGCACTAGCGATGAAAAAAAATTAAGTTTCTTTATTAAAATATGAATATAGTATTTCTGTTAATAGCAAAAATACTGCAAGTTTCTAAAACAACTGTTTTGTAATTTTTTGGTGATTAAGTATTTGAATGTTATGTTGCATTAGTATTTTTTTTAACAATCGGAAATTTTACTGTGACTATTACTTTCTGAAAAAATGTGTTTCTACGAGTAATTAAAAAGAAAATTAACGTCACTGATATAAATAAGGTGTTGAAAAGGAGACAAAGAATATTGTAGAACAAATTGAATTATAAATACCCTCCAATTTTAATAAGATAAAGTGAAATAATAAATATACTTTTTCCTTACGAAGCATGTTGCCAATTCATGTCATGTTTTGTAAAACCTTTTACGAATAACAGTTATAAAAATTACGATATATAATAGGTTTATATATAATTCTGTTTTTATATATAATTCTGGTTTTATATATAATTCTGGTTTTCAAAATTATAATTCTTGTTACCACAATTTAGTAAAAAATGCATAACTGAAAATTATAATTAACCGACTAAATGGTTTTTATGCTATGCTCTAATAAAAACTACCAAAATTCTGTCAGGTATTATTGAACTATATTTCATTGCTAATTTTATTGTTAAATCAATAACTAAGCTCTTTGGTTAAAATTACTTAGTTTTTCATTGCTCCCATAAACACGGTAAAGTTTTCCTTTTTCTAGAAATTTTGACCATATTTTTTTCTCAGTGAAAAAACCCTCCTTTAACCTTAAATACTAGTTTGAGATAATTTCATTTTTTACCACGCTACAAAAAAAATTATCTAAGACATATCTCAATAATATTATAAGAATTTTCTACTGTATTACTAAAAAAATCATTTATCTTTCTTTATAAATTCATAGCAATCAGCATCGACGCATCCGGTTTTCTTGACAATAAAAAAATTCAATGCCATTTAATATAAATAAATTATGTTTTTCGTGTACGTCTTTTGATATAGTTAATTCCTGCACAATTAAAGAGCATTCACCATTAAAGAAAAATATTTTAGTTGATTTGAAAATTCAATTTAAAAATAATTATAAGACTTTGTTTAAACAAGGATTGATAATTATCATTAGTGTTTGTTACATACTTTCTGCAACAAACAAATTTAAAAATTTTATAAAATTTTATCTGTAAAGGAAAAAGGTTAAGCAAGCAATATTTTAAAATGCTAGAAAACTATCGACTAACTGCCCGCTTAAATACTAACTGATCGACTAACTGCCTGATTGAATTTCTCAAAAACAAATTTATAATTTATTTATTTTTGAACTATACTGCACATTTTTTCAGACTTTATAATTAAGCACAGTAACATACGTAACTCATCTAAGTGCTAAAGATTTAATTCATTTTTAATTCGTGTAAATAAATATATAAATTTACTTATTTATTTATTTTGCCTTTAATGAGAGAAGTTCCTAATTCTGTTCTAATAAGGAAAGCGATTAATCCCAAATGTATTTAAGTTTTTTTTCTATAAAGTTTTTTTTTAAAGTTTACTCATAGTGGTCCTTTTTTTTTCGCATTGTACAATAACTTTAATATAATAGCATTATTCATCAAATAGTCACTTCTCATCGTTAATAATATTTTTAGATAAATTTATATTTTAATATGAAGGATTTTTAATTCTTAAAAGATTCCCTTTCTCGATCGGATATCGTACTTCATACAAGGAATAAAAATATGTATTGTTTATAGTTATTTCCCTCATTAAAATGAATTTTTTAATCAGACATACTACTGTAGAGTACATGAATACTGTACATAAAAGAGTATATATCCAAATATCTTTTGATTTTAAACCTTAAAAAGTCTTTTTTTATTCGAATATTACAACATATCATAGTAAAAGAGTATGCATTTCAAAATAATTTCACCGTTTTCAAATAAATTCAGACCCATTAAGAAATTCGAAATGAATTTATACATATTTCAAACATATTATTAATCAACATTATTATCCTACATATTATATATCTGGTTTGCTGTTAATTAATACTTTAAATAACTTTAATAACAATAACTTTAAATAATTTTCTTTTATTGTTATAATATTGTTATAATATTGTTTTTTTATATAATGTTCTTATAGTTATGTTAAAAGTACGTTGTAAACTTTATAGTCCAAAATTGAGCCGTTTCATCTTAATAATAAAATTGGGTAATAGTTTGGCGTAAGTTAGTAAACGTCTTTAGTCTGTTTGTAAGCGTATTTTCCATTTAAAATATACAGTTGAATTGTTTAAGTGAAAATAGAGCAATCTAAACTGAATTAAATTGAGTTCTATTTCTCGAGTGAAAGTTTGGAAACAAAAACAGATTATATGCTGGATTCTTAATCTTTCAACGTTTTTCCAACTGAATATTTCGAATTTGAAGAAACAAAATGTGAATTTAATAAATCCCATGTGTAATTAAACAGTTAGAATATCTTATTTTTGTATTTTAAATTACGTTTTGTTTACACCATTGAATGCGTTTTAATTTTTTGTTGCTTATGTACCAGTCATTCGAATAAATACGTTTTTCGAAATACTTCTTTAAAATTAGAATAAAATGAGCAACAACTGTGACAAAAAATGCCAAGTGGAAATTATTCAGTACTTTAATTTTTAGTTTGAGCCCAATAACACAATATGCAGTTAGCTCACATTGCAAAGAAATTATTTCTCCCTGGGGAAATTAAAAGGAGCTAAATTGTGGAACTTCTCATTTCATTTTAATGCAGCTCTTGAAAAATAATTTCGTCAGATTGTTGGAGTCACGTTAATTTATTGCAAGAAAATGTCAACGATCTCCACATTACAAAATAGCACAAGGGACTGCAAGTTTAAAAATGGAGGTATTATTTTACGAAGAATTTGGTAATAAGCAGTAAAGTGTGAAATTCTTTCATGATGGATAGAATATTCGTTAAATTACTTTATATAATTTTTTAGAGTTATTCTTATTACAGAACAACTATTTAAACAAAACATGCATAAAGAGCGCTATGTTCATCACTGAATTCAAATGAAAAAAAAAAGATAAAAGAAGTTCGCAAACTGTGGAGCAAAAAAGGCAAAAACTGAAAAGAAAAACAATAGATTGAAAAACAGTAAAATTGTTTGCAAAATAAAAATGTAAAAATACGTCATAGTCAATGTAAAAATACGTAAAAATTCAATAAAAAATTTTATCATTTAATCCCTGAATTAGCGAATATAAATTGTTTTCGCTAATAGAAAATGTGAACAAAATAAAAAGAAATGATAAAAAATCTAATTTTGACATAAGTTAAAAAAGGTAATGAGAATTCATTGAATTCATTTGAATTCACGCTAATTTGGTGGATAGACGTTTTCTCTCACACTTTTGCTTGAATACTTATTAAAAAAAATTTAAAGAAAAAAGAAATAAAGAATCACTATATCAAAAGACAAATAACTATGTATTTAATAATAAAACTGAGTACTGACGTATTGCAAATACGCGTAGAAAAAGATTCTAGCAAAATTACAGTAATGATATAAAAAAAACTTTTAAAAAAATTTTAATTACTGGAATAAAACAAAATATATGGTATTATTAAACCATTCATTTCGTAATTTTTCCGTTCATATGGCAACAGATTAATCAGAAATTTCAATTTTTAAAATTATAGTTGATATTGCCAAACATTTAGTAAAAAATACGAAAGATTAGAGTAAATTTCACCGAAAAAATGGTTTTGGTGCCATGTTATAAGAAATCATGAAAAATTACCAAACATTTTTACATTTAACAAATTTCAACAAATATTATAAAACAATATATTTTACTTCTAATTTTATCAAAATCATTACCAAAGCACTTTACAAAGCACAGTTCCTAAGATTTTAGGTTTTACCATGCAATCCGAAACGCTGTAAATTTAACCATATTCTGGTAGTTTTGACCATACATTTTCAGTGCATGATATCAGTGTTAACATTTTAAACTTTCTAAAAAAGAAAATAATTCTCTTAAATATCGTAATAAATTTATTTCAATTAACTAAGAATTGAAATATGCTTAGTATGTTTCTTTTGATTACTTCTTAGATTTATGAATATTTGCGTTGAAAAACGTTTCCGTTTAAAATAAAAAGTGGAAAAAAATAAAAATATTATTTAATGTCATTTCAATAAATTAAATAGTTAATTATTCTTTTAAGAAATATAAAGGAAAAAACATTGTAAGCTTTAGCCGATTCCTTCAAAATTATTCCCAAAAACTTATATAAAACTATATACGTTTAAATACAAGCGTCTACATTTTAAATTGAAAAAAAGAACCATTATCTGATCCTCTTTCAAACTACAACTCCTATCAGAAAAAAACATGTTTCAACTCTTTCTTAAGCGTTATATAATTACATATGCTCCTAAATTTTAAATTTAATTAATTCAATCCCAAAGATAAAATACTTTTCTTCTGTATATTTTCATGCACCATGCATTTGCAATGAAATATACACGTATTTATTTCCAAAATCTTTTCTCGAAAATGTCAATTTAAATTCTTCACTACAATTTGTCTCTACGCCTGCGTTTCACAAAAATATATATAAAAAAAGTAATTCAGTTATGTACCCATTTAAATGCAGCCGAAAAGTCATTTGAGCAGAAAAGATAGTTTTTAAACGTAACTCTCTGCTTCCGAATTGAAAACAAAATAAATTTAGGAAAGGAATGTGAATAACAAATGTGACAGCCTTTTTAAGAAATGATACATGAGGAGAACGAAACGAGCATTGTATGGATATTTTGCAAAAAGATTCGTCACTTTTATTGCTCACACAAAATTAAAATATCTCATTTTTGCAAAATTATATCGAATTTAAAATTTAAGTTAACAGCTTTTTTTCTAATAATTGGTCTTCCAAAATGAACGTCGTTAATAAATATTTTAGATTAATCGTCAAAAGCATATTCAGACATTTATACTTAGGAAGAGTCACAAAAAGTATTTAATGAAAGAAAATATCGTTTGAAATGCAATTAATCATTATTAAGGAAGGCGGCAATGAAAATATCAAAACCAGCGTGATTATCTGATAAAATTACGTGGTCTTTCTTCAATTTTCAGTCAACTTTCAACTGATCTCTTTCTCGACGTTGCTGTTTTTAGTTAAGCCTTCCACAGTAGTGATTCGTTTTAAGAGTGTTTTAATTTTTCCTCACTTAAATATTAATTTACTTTACATATTATATATACTACTACTTTTACATACTATAAGCATTACATATAATACGTATAGTATTTTTGCTATTATATTATATTATTTATTCTGCTTTCACAAGACATACTAGGCATATTTTTAAAATATTTTATTTTTTTCTTATTTCTTAAACTCATCCCTCCGGAAAAAAAAACAAAGTAAACAAATAAAATTTTTAAAAAAATCACAACCTAAAAAAAAACCTTTAAGAAGTGTTCCAATAGCCACCAATTTTCTTTTTCCCTAAGATTAAAATAAAATTAAAATGTAATCTGTACATTTAAATATATTTTTCATATACAAACATTTCATATATCTTCTTGAATATTTGTCAAAAATTAAGTTAATGAATTACACACATTATATAATATATAAATTACATTTAATTACATAGAGTTGTTGTAGATAATCTATTATTTGAAAAATATACATAATTAAATTTAAATAGATTTTCATAATTATACACGATAATTGTGCATGATATATATATATATATATATATATATATATATATATATATATATATATATATATATATATATAAAATGCAATTTCAACACCCAACATTTAATAACTATAAAGAAAATCCCTAAGAACTCCCCAACATCTCTAAGCTTTCTTAATATAGTTATTGAACATTTAATATTGAAATAAATAAAAATGACACAATTTTAATATGAATGCTTTTTACACAAATCAACTCAGAAAACACCAAAGGCTATTTACATAATTAGGATCCCACGTCTTTCTTAAAAAATTTCTAATTTAACTGATCAAACACAGACTTCACGAACGCAAACTTCATATTATCCTTTAATAATCTTTTGTTTAAAATACCATGCTGAAATTCCAAAGGAGAAAAAATTAACTTTAGCTCATTAGAAGTCATTTCCACCCAGCGAATTTTGTGTCGATATATTTTATCTTACATCAATTTTGTTAAACGAAATGTTTGTCAAAATAATATATTAAGCTAATTAACTATTTTCAAAAAGAAAACTGAAATCCCAATGCAGATCAATACCAGAAATAAAAAATAAGAAAAATAGAACGAAGTTTTTCCAGTGGACTTAAAAATAATGAAAATTTGGTTTTAAAGAACCCTCTAGAACGAAAAAAAAAACGTTAAATATTTTGTTCATATTCCTCGTCACCCCGATTTGGAAAATAGAGCTTCTGTCATTGCTTTTCCTTTCACTCAATTTGTGGCCAGATATTTTGGCTCTCTCGATATGTTGCCCGTTTTTTTTCAATTCATTTACAACTGTCCAGCCCCAAATATGTTTAGGTCTTCCTCTTTTTCTATTTCCCTGAGGGTTCCAATCAAAAACTTGTTTTACCTTATTTTTTTTGGTTTACGTAGTACATGTCCAATCAATTTCCACTTGTGTTCCTTAATTTCAAGATCAATCGGTTTTTGATTTGCTTTTCTGAAGATTTCTGCATTACAAGTCTTATATAACCACTTAATACGAAAGATTCTTCTTAAACAGTTGTTAATAAATACTTAAAAGTTTTTCATGTTATTTTTATTGCAATGCCATGCCTCAGGTCTATATAGTAAGAAAAATACAAGATTATAATTGAAAATCTCTAATTTTTGTTAAATTTGCTGTGTTTTTTTTCTCTTTTTTCTTCAGATTTTACTAAGAATATCGAATTTGATTCGGTCAATGCTTAATTTATTTAGTATATCTTCATATGCTCCTATTTTGTTGTTAATTATGCTTCCAAGATATGTAAAACTATTCAGCTCCTCTTTATTATTTTCTAAAGATGGCATTTAATTATTTGGATTAATTTTCAAAATTTTAGTTTCATATTGCTTCATAATAAGCCCGATTTTCTTTGCCTCTACATTTAAAATGTTTGTTTGAGCATAAAATAATTACTTTTTCATCTAGAAAAATGATTGAAACTTCAATTGTTGATAAAAAAAGAACGCATTTTAAAACGTATAAAAAACAATTTTATCGTCATAAAACATAGAAATGCTATTAAAATTGTGTTCAACTAAACTATTTTTGGCGTTAATATCGAGATAACTATACAGTGGTCATGAAAAAAAATATTGATGCTTGTACCGCCATCCAGCGCAGGCCATCAGTAAAATATGTCTGCGCGAGCTAGTCAGTAAAGGCTGATAATTAATCAGACAATAATTTCCGAATTTTTATTTTTTGCTGATAAGATATGACAAATACTATTTGCAGTTCTTAAAAAAAGTCTCGAAACGGTTTAAATCCATCGTAGAGCTCCGATTTAAATTTGAGCTTTCTATTTTGTCAGAAAATGGTCGAATAATTGATTAATGAACACTTCGCTTTAGCATCAACTTCCTGCAATGAAAAAAAGATTCAAACTACAATTTGTAACCAAGTTCAAAGCTATAATAAAGGCTTGAGGGGCCAGCTATGCCGGAAAATAAAATTTTTATGTTTAGAATCCGACGTCAAATACACAAAATCTAGTAAATAAATTGAATTAAAAAATAATAAACATTAAAAAAGATAATTGTTGTTAATTTTTAAGGCAGGATTTTTAATTCTTCAATAGGCAATAGCTCCACGCAGCGTTGGAAAATGAGCTAAATCAATAAATATATATATATATATATATATATATATATATATATATATATATATATATCAACCAATCATCGCATGCACATTTTAATTATTACTTTATTATTTTATCTTTTAATTTAATAAACACTTTGAGATTGTGGGATAGAGCAACAACATCCTTTAAATAACTGCATTATAAGGAAGTAAAAAAAAAATTCGTGGAAAACATTTTTTTTGTCAATTTTTACCTTAGCAGACAAAGCAAAAGTAAAGATGATGTAATAACATTTTCAAGATGAATAAATAAATAAGGAGTGATAAGCTTAGTTAAAAATAAAGCATGCGCAAAAAAGCCCGTTGTGGACAATTCTTTTTGAGGCCTTGGGTCCAGTCCATTTAAGTCTAGCCTTCACAGTTTTGAGGGAAATGGGGTATATGATAACAGCGTTGTAACTCCTCGATCAGTTTAGTACATCTCAAGGGTTCTTCACAATGACAACATAGTGCCTACACCATTGTGCCATCACGTCTAAATCACTGCGCCGCTGAGCATTCTCATATTAACAACCGAATTATTCTTTTAGCTCATGCATAGCCCCAAAATAAGTTCATATTACCTTCACCATATAGTTTCACAGCAATTATAGAAAGCTGCTGAAGTAAGAATCAGACACAAAATTAAAATACATGTTTCAAAAATGCTGGCGAATAAAAATTTTGATAAAATTAATTTTAACTCAATTTATCGTAAAATATTTTTAAGAAATTAGAAAAAGCATCATTTTTTACCATGAAGCATGCATTAAATTCTAATGCAAAGTATTAGAAGAAACTCATATCGTTAATAAATCACATGATAAAACTGCAAGTTACCTTTTTTTAAATATCTTTAAAACTTGCTAAATAAATATTAATGTTTCTGAAAATTTATATCTTTTCAATAAAAAAATTCGTAGCGCAGGAATTACTATAAAACTAACTTTTAACTTTGAAAGAGTTTTTTTCTCCATCATTATAAAGTATGAATATTTTATTTTTTTTAGTTCTTTTTAATTCCACTTTCTGAAAGTATTTTTTAACAAAGAAAACCATTTATATATGAAATAATTCATTTTATGTTATCGTATCTTCACTAATTTTGTTTTAACTAGGAAAATACATTAATACGTATTAATATTAGAAAATAATATTTAGTTATCGATTTACTTTATTTATTTTGAATTGAAAGTCTGTAAACTTCAAATCTTTTTATGTGACAGAGAAATATGCAAAACGAAAAATAGAGTGACATGACATTGTAACCAAAACATAAATATAAATGTCTAACTAATTTCAAACGAAGCTAAGGCATAAATTATATTTTAACTGTATTGCTTTGCCAGTACGTTATTAACTATCGTTTTGACTGTGTTTCATTTTGTAAATGCAATTTGGTTGGAAAATGTGAATATGCATTAAAATATCGTTTGGCACCATGTACTGCAACTAGGATTAACACCTTTCGGAAAGAACTAGTTTCCCTCATCTCCCTCTTATTATCTTTTTCTTTAACTTTTTTTTCTTCCTATTTTGTTTTCTTTAGTTATTGCTTTTTGTCGTTTTATTTTCTCTACAGTTTGCTCCACTAAAATAAATCTATATAATTTATTTGCCATAACCACACAGTAAAGAGTTCGGAAAGCAGCATCCGTAAAATCCTTATAACATAAAATTTATTTTTACCCTAAAATATTATACTGTAATTTTTATAGTAATAATTATTTTAACACTTAATAATCTTATTATTTTCATTAAAAGGGTCATAAAAGGGCGTATTTTTTAATAAAAGAAAATTATATAAAAAATGGTATATGTAGAAGTACAATATATGTATTCATTTCTGATTTTTGGAATTTTTTAACTTGAAATTTACAACTCATAAGTCCCTATTACACTGACTCCATAATGTACACAATATTAAAAAATATTTTATCACAGAACACAAATCTCATGAATTCACTAAGAGCATATGTACCTGAGCTAAGAGTGCAAAATATATATTACAAATACATTTATTTGGATGGTGCTGACATCTAGTTTAAAATAAATTAACTATCTCCTGTTACATTAAAAATAGTCTGGTGCAGTCACCTAGTGCGTAAAATAAGAAATTAAAAAAAATTGGGGCTCAAAAGAGGGATATATTTAAATATTTTTGAAACATTATTTTTGATTGCTCTAACCCGGAAATATCTTTTCAATAAAAAGTACCGGGAACCTGAGTGTCGGTACTCTTTACCATACATTTAGTCCAAAATTTTTCGAAGTATATGCTCAAAGAAAACCAAAAAGAATCTAAGATGTATATTAACAAATTCGTATATTTAATAACAGTAACTCAGTTTGTTGATAATAGATTATATGTCAGGAATGTTTATTCCATTAACCTCAACCTGGAGGGTTATCCTCAGTAAAGCTGTACGGATAAAAAGGATGTAACTTCAATCTGTGGTGGAATCGAAGAATTGTGGTAGAAAAGAATTGTCATAATATTGATACTACTGTTCTCCAGTGATTGGTTAAGGGAATGCAACACAGCATAATTTAAATCATTTATAAAAAGGGATATTTTATGCATACAATCAGAAGTGACTTTATTTCGGTGAGACACTTTCTTTCCTCTCTCCTTGTTTACTTTTTCGATGTTCCTTTTTGTCCAGGTGGATCTGAAAAGTTATTCTTTTTAAATATGTGTTTGGTTCCAGACTTAATGGTTATGTTTGGTTCTGGCTGATTTTCTCATTGTTCAATCCAATCCGTGTTCAATCATGGCACTAAGTCAAAGTGTCCTTATTTCAGTGGGGACACACTGTTTGTTGGTAGAATTTTTTTCCCATTCGTTATTTCATGTGCATTTTTCTCTCATTGTTATTTTTAAAAAGACTCATTCTTTCAGAAATGTACACGAAGTTTGAAGTATTAATAATTTTCAAGTAAATTCTCAGGAAAGAAAAAACTTCAAACTATTGTTTAATTTTTAATATTACTATTTAAAATTTAAAAAAGAAAATTACGCCCTGAGTATGAAAATTAAAAATGTATAGATGTGACACCAGCGGAATTGAAGTTAAACAATATTTGAAGGTAATTTTAAGTACGCAAAAAAAATAATAGTGAAACTACCGTACTGCATGGTAATAAATTTCTAATAATAATAATAAAAAACAAGCAAAATTTTGGTATTGAAAACAAAAATATGCTACTTATAAGCACTTTCATTTTGCATTCCCTTCGTTCACATGGTAACAGTTCACCGGAAATTCTGGTTTTCAAAATTGCAGTTCTTATTAATACGCAGCCAGTTAAAACTAAAAATTTTGCCTAACAAGCGGTTTTTTTAATGCCATGCTCTAAAACATTGTAGGAAAATTACTACATTTCTCCACGTTTATAAAATTCTATCATGGATTTTAAACCATATTTTACTGTTATTTCTACAAAATCATTTTTAAAATATTTCGATTAAAATTACCTAACGCTTCAATGTTCCCATAGATGCAAAAACACAGTAAATTTTACCATATGCTTAGCAGTTTTGATTTTTTTTTCTCAGTGTACAATCAAAATGTAAAATATTTCTCAAACATGTGCTGGGTTTATAATTTTAGATGCAATATTTTAATCTTTTATTTTTCGTTTTACCTTGTTTTATTGCAATCTTCTCGAAAATCTTATTAAAATTAATCACTATAAATAATGTTCTTAATGATTAAATGAAATGTTTTATTGGCATAGGAATGGTATAAGACAATTTCACCATACTTTAACTACATTAAACTATAATTTTAAAATTATATTCTCTTAAATTGATATTGTTTAACACTAATTGAAAAAAATACAAACAAAAATCAAATGATATTCATTTAATATAAAGTATATATCAAAATTTTTACCATTTACAGTAATCAACTAGTATTACTTTGAACGGTATAATATATATTTATAATATTCAGTGGTTTGTTACCACCTCCCTTAATAAATTTTACTTGGTTCATATGTTTTTTTTTTAAATATTTATTTAAATTTGTATTTAACTATTTATTTTTTTAATACAATTTAACACATTTACTTGACAAACATGACATGCTTCTCAAAAACCCTTCTCCTCTTCCAAATTTTAGAAATTTCAAGTTTTCTTTTCTGACTTCGTGCTACACCATTCCGCCAAGGTCTATTTTGATTTTCTCCCGTTATATTTTGCTAGCTGGATAATTGAAGAAGAAAGCGACATTGATTGCTTTGGCTCAATTGCAAATTAAAAATGGAAATTATTATAATGGCGATTCGACTAAAAGTGGCTAATATGACATATTTTTTTACTATTAGTTTCAATTATTGTATTCACCAAGTTATTTGAGCTAAAGACAATTCAAAACAACAGTTGTTTTAGATCGATTCAAGTTTTCACATCACTAATAAATAATGTTTCGCAAACTATCAATAGATATTTTCTGGAGCCTGGCCCCTACAAGGTATTTTATTAATATTATATATTTTTTTTAATTATTTTCGCGAGTTCTTCGCTTTTCATTCATACAATGCCAATCCTCATTGCAGAGAGCAGCGTCATCAGACACATCTCTAAGAAACTCCACTACCATATTGCTCATATACCATATACCATAAGAAACTCCTCATCCATATTTCTGTTTGTTTTTAACTAAACGGATTTTTTTCTAAGCAAAACCAATGCGGTAAGTATGTGTGGGGAGAGTAGTTACAGACCATGTCAACCGTCATCTATGAAAAGGTACCCCAACATAGAGTCGATTTAACATGTCTTATATAGTAGTGAATTGTAGTTGTAATTTTGTAGTGGTAGATATGCTACAGTACTCCCCCACCAGAATTATATCTGTGATAGAATTCGATGAACGAATACCACTAGTTGATTCAGTGCTGTTTTGTGAGAAGTCGGGAGAGCTGTATAAAGATCACCGTATTTTTTGAGTGCTGAATGTGAGAGGTGTATTAACTTCACGGTCGTAGTCGCTCCTCTGTTGCCGTTAGCAGTCGAGTAATCATAAGTATGCAAGCCGACGTTGTGCGTGATCGAGACGAGACTGAGTAGCAACAGTGCGAGGAGGTGGATAATGTCGCAGTCACAAGTAGCAAGTCAACTGTTCAATGTGGATCCTCCATCGAAGTAGGCGTTATTGTCTAGGTAGGCGTGTTCATATCGAACTGGGCGTTACTGCCAAGGTAGGCGTGTTCACATTACGTCCGAAGGTCACCAATGTGGGGAGAGTAGTTACAGACCATGTCAACCGTCATTTATGAAAAGGTACCCCAACATAGAGTCGAGTTAACATGTCTTATATAGTAGTGAATTGTAGTTGTAATTTTGTAGTGGTAGATACGCTACATATGCATGTAGGCAGCCTTTCCAGTTAATTCTACATGAAAGGTAAACTGGAAGTTAAATCTACTACAGCCCTCAAAAAATATTAATGGTCACATGATTCTCGTTACCAGATTATTCATTATCCTACCAGAATGAAAAAAGCTAAATGAAAAGAATGCAGTTTCTAATTTTCTTTAAGCAATAATGAAAATTTGCAATAAAAATTAATCCTAAGATCAACCTAATAGACCACTGAGCTTCTCTGAGGACTTAAGTTACTAAGCAATTAAGTTATTTCTTAAGCAACTAATATATTTCTAAAGCAACTAATTGAGAAGTAATTTTTCTGAAATTTTACAAACTTCATTCTGAAAGTCTTCGGCAAATTTTATTTCCATACTATACCTAAGTATTTTAAAATCTGCAAGTATATAAATGGTTAAAAATGTCCAATTCCTTAAGATTTTCTTTAGGTATTCCTCAGAAACTAGGTTTTAAACCACCTGGGAATATTCAAATTAGTTTTAGTGGGGTTGCCTGTGCCGACAAGGAAATAGAGCTTTGCCAAAAATAAATTTAAGGAATTATCTCATTGAACATTTAAAATGTAAATTTATTCTGTATAGAAGTTCTTGTTAGGGCCTTTAAACTAGTATGTGAGGAATAAATCTCACTATGTAAGAAACGTTAAGGAGCGATCACGGATGAAACCTATAGTTAACCTAAGTTGTTTTTAACAAAGGATTTAAACTGATCATCTATTAACTTCAGTATCCTTTCCTTTAAAAAAAAAAAACGTGTACTTTAAATGCATTTTCTCAATTTCTCAATTAGATTTAAACACTATTTCTGGTAATGACGATTTTATTTAAAAATATAAGAAGTATAAAATCATTTTAATAATAGTCAGTAAATTTATCTGACCTTAAAAAATAAAATAAAAACTAGGTGAGTTTAAATATTTATATCATCTAAGAAGCATAAAATGCAATATATAATCTAAATAAGTCTCCTAATATCTTATTACATATTTAAGAACTGTGCAAAAACTTTTGGAAAAAAGAAATTCTGAATCAGAATATTAATTTAAATAGACTTTTAAAAGATAAGAAAAATATTTTACATTTTAATTTTCATTTTGTTTTAAATTTGTCTCAGGAAACATCCTCCGAAATTTAAATGCTATTTCAACCACATGAGTACATTTAGCTACCGTTTTTACTACTCCCTACTGCTGATTTGCATTTTTTTTTCTTCAAACTTTTGCTCAAAAAGGAAATCTTCTCATTAATCTTAATATAGTGGTTTTGTAGGAAAAAAAGGAATCTTAATTGAAAAAATATGTTTATTTTATAGTCACTTCAAGTTTCAAAGTAAATATGTTACCTCTTTTACTTGATATGGCATAACCGTATTTTTAAGAAGAATTGAACTCTGGTATTTTCTGAGACGAAAAAAAATAGTAAAACCCCTCTCAAATTAACGAAGTTTCGAAAGAAAGTAAACCTGTCTCACAAACCCTTAAGCAGATTTTATTTAATGGTATTTGAGAAAATAGTTTAATTAGGTTGAATTTTAGAAGTCGCAAAAGCGTAAAAGCTCAACTTATTTTAAGAAGTATTTGTAACTTTCAAAGTAAAACATTTTAATTACAGTATTTATATTTTTAGATTTATTTTAATGTTATTTTAGATTTTAAATGTTTAAATATTATTCAGTTTTATTCTCGGGTGAAAACATTCACCATAACACTTAGCTGCTGAACATAACACATTACTTGATTGAGAGCAAGGAATGAAGTTAAATCCATTTTAAGAGTTTAATTTATGTTATGACTCTATTAAAAAATATCGAAATCATGTAAGAGCAATTTATGAAAAATTTTTCCTTTTGAATAAATAAAAACAACCTATCATTTCATATATTAATCTAATACAAGGCGAATAGAATTAAATCGAGTTAATTAAAAAAACGAACCTGTTTTTATTTTATTCATCATTCAAGATAACTAGAAGCATTTTCTCATCGTTATTTATGTATATATATATATATATATATATATATATATATATATATATATATATATATATATATATATATATATATATATATATATATATATATATATATATATATATATATATATATATATATATATATATATATATATATATATATATATATATATATATATATATATATATATATATATATATATATATATATATATATATATATATAAATATATATATATATATATGTTACCGTTAAAGTATGAAATCCGTTATTTTAGAGAATACCTAGTTATTCCATGAAATAACTGATCGTGTCCGTTAAAGTGTAAAATAATCTGTAACTGCATGTTCAAAGAGAAAAGTCTAAAAAATGTTTAGAAATTCAAGTGAAAAAGATTAAATTAATGTCGAATAAATCTCATTCTGAAGCCTCTGTGTGGGTTTACCGTTCGCATCCCAGTGCCTGAAGTTGACAGAGGAAAAGGTGATACCAAATCTATTTTCGCTATCATCAAAAAAATAACCGAAGAAGGATTTTTCCAATTGGGCACAAGAAACGGCTGCATAAAACAATTATATTCCCGATCCCAGTTCAGTGTCTGAGAACAAAAATTAATTAAAATCGAAGAAGTACCGGATGTAGAAATATCGCTCCGGTCGGTTGCAACAGCTCAAAGTTTAGGGACTGGTCAGGGATTTAAAAAATGTTCGTGTAAAACCCAGTGTGTCAACAAAAAATGTGTTTGTTTTAGAAATAATGTTCTTTGTAATTCCAAGTGTCATTTTAGTAATCCTTGTTGTAACAAATGATTTTATGGTACGTTTCCATAAATACCATTTATACGCTGCATTAATTAGATAAATTGCTTCTTTTTCATTTTAATTGTCTATCATTAGTTTATTTATAGAATACCTAGTTATTTCATTTTAGATAAATTGTTCATTTTGCACTTTAACTGTCTTTCATTAGTTAATTTATAGAATACCTAGTTATTTCATAGAATAACTAGTTAAAGTGTCAAATTAATAACATAGTACACACTTTAACGGACACGATCAGTTATTTCATGGAATAACTAGGTATTCAATGAAATAACTGCATTATATACTTTAACGGTAACATATATATGTATATATAAATCAAAATAAATTCTTACCTGACATGATACTGATAAGAACATTATAGCAGGAATAATCCAAAAGGCAGCAAAAACTGTAAATAGTAAATAAACCAAACTGCATCTGAAACATCACAAAAGAAATTAAACAAAAATGGAAGTTGAAGTGGACGCAATGGCAAACATGATAGGGTCATCAGGGGACTAGTATTATGTCGTCAGTGCGGCTGTAGTTTCCATGTTTAGCATTAAAATACAGTGCAAACAGCCATACTTCCGACTGAGCCAAGAAAGAATGATAAGCAGAAAACCAAAAGAAAGTCATATGAAGGTTATATAAACTAAGATCATGAAAATCGAAGTAAAAGTACATAAATAAATCGGAAGGGAAACACGATTTTTGGATGAGATTCAAAGGTCGCAGGTCCGAGTATTAAATTAAATTGTGTGCCTAAAATGGAAACCAGAAATTTTAGGAATGAAATATTTTTAAAAAAAATCTATGAAAATTAAACTAATCAATTGGCAATACAGAAAGACACATAATTTTATTTCAAGATTATCCATCAAAATCTTTAACGCTAGGGTGGCTCTACCATAGCATAAATCTAAATATTACTTCGTCTCTGAAGGCAATCTTCCACTGACTCAGGAACGTGTCTATAAATCCAATCAGAATGCCATTATTCTAGTGAAGTTTACATGGAGATTTACAATTATTTAAAATGAGCGTATCCTTATTACAAATAAATTTAATGCGATTAATCTGAAATAAAATTTTGTTTCTGTAGATACCTATAAAAATATTAGAATTCCAGTTAATCACTGGAAATGGAAAATAATTTCTTTTATCATAATACCAATTTGAGCATTAGATGAGTTTAATGCAATGAATTAAACAAGAAATTCTAAATATGCATTAGATTTATTAGTTGTTACCAGTGTTAATACCTCTGCATAAAGTGTGTTTGCAGTATCAATAAAATCTATACAATAAAATACAATAAAGTCATGAATAAATCTGCTGCCGTATCTAATGAAAATCACAGCATTACTTTCAAAGTAGTCTATAAAAAAAAAGGTTCGATGGAATATTTGAGAAATTGTCTTCTTGTGATATATTCACAATCTGCAGAAAGACACCATCGCCTTTAAAGGAATTTTTTTTTAAATATAAAAATTATAAATGTTTTGCCAGTATTCAAAATCAATATCAAGAATAATCCTAAAATTGTAAAAAAAAAGAAAAAGTAGTATCTTTAAGTTTGTCTAGTGGTATACTAGTAAAAAGGTCCTTGGAGTCCAAAAAGGTTCAATATATGAAGCATTATTTACATTTTTGTGTTATTTTCTTTTTTGATGTTTTAGACGATGTTTGGTAAATTCACATCTTCCTGTTTTAGCTGCTTTTCGGATTATTCCTGTAATAATAATCTAATTGGTTTCCTGTCCTGTAACAATTTATTTTATTTATATTTTCTTTAAATATTCTTCTACAGTAGTAATAACGTTAGCAGCTTAGCTCTGCAGTGACTTGGAATTCTCCATGTTTTACTTTTTTTTCTTCAATTTTCAATCATGTTTCATCATGTATCTTAATTTCTATTATTCAAAATGTCTATATAATTGTTACGAATAGAATTACTAATAAAAGTCTAAGATTTTTTTAGTGAAATATATTTTCTTCCTTTTCATCGTAATTTATAAAGAGCGCAAATACATCTAAAAAAAGACTACATTTTTGTAATTTTTCGAAAGCTTTGCACCTGAATAAAAAAAATTGCGTATAGTCTATGCCTCAATTTTCTAATTTCAAAAACGTGAAATGGAATACATTAAAATTTTCTTTTAAGTCCTTGTTTCTATAAATTATTAAAAAATGTTACTATATATTAGTTGTGTCTTCTACGAATTATATGAAATAATTCCTGTTTAACTACTTACATGCAATAGAACAATGTTTGTATAACGTAAATAGCATTTTAGATCGAACGTTCTAAAATGTTTCAAAATAAAAACAACCTAAATAATAATTAGTTAAAACATCTATATATTCTTACAATTTTTTTCTTTATAAATTATTATTTCTATATCAAAAAACTTTTCACAAAAGCAAACAATTCCAGTAGTAAACAATAAAAAATAAACATTTTATTAGTTTTTCCAGCTTATAATAATTTCCCATCAAATAATTTTATATGTAAGAACATCTAATCCAAGAGCACTGATAAAAGTATCCAATTTTGTTACCTTCGAAAATAATCAAAGGACTTACTTTTAAAATGAATGCTGCTCTAAACATAGCTTTTAATCCACAGAAAAGGAACATATACAGTACATTGCCAGTTTTCTAATTTAAAACAGCGGTAATTTTGGGATAGAAATCTATGGCGAATGAACTTTAATCCGCTGTTTGATTAAATTCTTACATTGTGACATAAGTGTAGTTCGCCCTACACGTAAAATTAGCAGTAATTCTCAACTGTTACCCTAATTTAATTCGTTAACATTAAAATATCACACATTTAACTGGGAACATTTATTTAACAACTTTAATTAAGGTTGAGTATGTTAAACTTAAGACAAAACCTAACTGATATTTTTTTTTTTGTTCATAGAACATGAATTTAAAAATAAATTTTATGACTCAGTTAAAATAATATCAACTACACTATATTTTTTAGAGATACTTAACAAAATAAATAGATTATTTTCGTTTAATAATTTCTAACAATTTTAGTGAAATGATTTTTAAAATTAAGTTTTATTTAATACATTAATTTTCTTCTCAAACTAGCGTGTATTTATTTTCTCTTTAAAAAAAATTTTTTAAGTGGCTGAAAATAAATCTTAAGTTGTAAAAATATATCAAAACGAAATGCTTCGAAATATTGAATTAATAAACCGGTGCATTTTTTGAAATTTTATTGTAGGCAGATCAAGCAATCTGCCGAAAGATTTTTTAAAAAAATTGTAAATAAATAACTTACTTTAAGTCAATTAATAATTTTCCAAAATATCACACAAATTATGAAACATATCATAAAAAATTATTATTGTGAACATCCTGTATAGATTAAATATTTAACATTAATTTAGAAAATAAAATGAATGGAATTAATCATTTGAAAGGTAGAATTTCCCAAAATATCTAAAAAGAGTGCCAAATTAAATAAAACCATGTTTGGGTCTGAAATATGTGAAAACAAAACCTTGAGTGAAATAAATAAATATAAGGGAATGTATCAGTTTTATTTCAGCTTCAGAATTACAAAGCTGATAAATATTAAATATGAAAGAGATTAATAAATATACCATTATAAAATTTATGAATCAAATTACTTGTTTAATAATTAATTTTCGAATGCTTCCATTAAATGGTGCTTAGTTTGCTTTCATTCAACAGTATGTGCTTAAACTTTTTGATTTCGTATGATTTGTATTTAGTTAGTGCTTTGACACTGACTATAATCATACTAATTTATTCCTGTTGTCCCAAAAATGTCCGACCACCTGATAAACTAGTTAAGAAATATTGAAAGAAATAAGAAATGTATTGTACAGATTGCTGCATTCTGCTTAGAAAACTAGCTCATTTTATTCTCATATAGTTTTAAAATTAGGTACAAAGTTATTCGGCAGTTGACAAAGCTAAGTATTGAAATCTAAATTAAACTATTCATAACAAGCACTATCATCATCGTGATTATAATTTGATCAAAAAAATTAATATTCACCTATGTAAATATTTTAGTATACAGGGTTTGAGAAATGAGAGAACGCATTGTCTTTTAGGTTTTTGAGTCGTCAGGTATGCATTGGCGATCTTAGCAAGTTATTTTCAATTTTCTGAAAATTAATTTTACATGCTTACCTAAGAAAAACACAACATGTAAACAATGATTTTTTGGACCTTGCGGATAATTTTTTTCAGTTGAATCTACGCAGCCATAAAGTTTTCCATTTTTTTGGAGAGGGAGTCTTAACAAATACCTTACTTACTGTGTTAATTTAAGCATTTACATCACAGGAATATTGAGCTAAACGTTTAATTAACAAAAAGGTGAATTAATTTTCTAGCTCTTAAATCTGAAAATATTACTAAAACTTGTGCAATGCACTTTTACATCGAAGATTTAACTTCTTCCTTTTTCTAATTTGTGCTGAATACTTTCTATCCAAGGAAACGATCTTTCTGACTGTAATATGTTATTTGTTTTCTTATTAGCTGCGTGTTACAAGACAGGTGGATTAGATAGGGTGTTATTTATCTCCGGTACAAAGGAACAAAATCCTATTTATATCCCATCCCATGAAGTACTTAACTTCTGTTGCATTTTATTTGACCGGAAGTAATTTTTGGACACTGACAAAAATAATGACCCTTCAACTTGCTCAACAACTCAATATTAGTCCCAACTCTTTTAGAACGTTTCTGATCTTTTATTAATTATTGAAGTATCTTGACTCCTTCTCATATTATTTAATATAGTTTAAGGAAATAATATTTACTCTGATTTTGAGCAGTTCGGTATTTATGACAAATTAAGAAAGTTACTTCAACAGTCATGTATTTATATTATATTTTTACAATATTTGAACACAAGTTTCAAAGTATCAAAAATGTCTTAAACTGTTAGAAATTATTTTTATAAACTTATTTACTTACTTATACAGCAATACAGCCAGCTGTGAACCGTTTCCAAACTTTATTTTCTTTTAGCTTTAAGCTTCCAGTTTTTCATCATCATCATTCCCTGAAAAAAAACATTTATTTTACACTCAATATGACATGCTGCAATGATTTTTTTTAATTACAAAATCATTCCAATTAATTCAGTTGTACATCATAATATATATAAATCATAATGTATAGACTTATGTGTTAATATGACAAAATAACCGGGATATTTATTTTTTTCAGCTGAATTTCAGTTCTTGATAAAATTTCACGTCTCAAAGATAAATATAAGATATTCTGCAAACTCTACATGGAGTATAAGGCTTATAAATTTCTATTTCATAAAGTGAACTTGATGACATTAAAAAGTATAATTTTTAGTAAATGCTAATTTTCTTACATAAACATCAAAAGTTAAACTACTTGGTATGTATTCCCGCTAGTTGTCACAAAAAATAGCGACGCTTGACGAAAGCCTACTGCAGCAATTTCTTGTGCTAAAGGTATAGTTCCAACTACATATTAGATTTTTAGGTTTCTATTAAGAAAATCAATATTTCAAATTCAAAATTTTGAAATTTTGTCAATGTTACAGTAACCTGGAGAGGTACGCAATAGCTTTCGACATCATACTTTAGCGCATAGATCATATATGGAAAAAAAAGTTCATTTCTGGTAATAAAAAAAACTTAAATTTTGGTAATAAAATCAAAATATATGGTATTTAAAAATCTTTCATTAGGTAATTTTTCCGTTCACATCGTAACAATTTACCAGAAATTCTGTTTCTTTGTTTTAATTATAGTTCTTACTAGTTTTTATGCAATGCTCTAAGAAATCATAACAAAAGTACCATATTTTTCTAGATTTGCCTAATTTATCACATATTATAACGCGATATTTAATAATAAATTTTATAGTTATTTTACAATTATTTTAAGAACTGTGCTAAAAAAAAGACTTACATAACTCGTTTACATAATTTTTCGAGATATGAAATTTAAAAAAAGGGGAAGTTATCAACTAAAAACTATTTTGACCAATTCTTATGTACCCTTATTTTTTGGTGAGAAATCTGAATCTTTGCTGTCACTAATTATTTTGCTGTCTTGCTAAATTATTGAGATATACTATTGACTTACAAGAAAACTGCAGATGTTTTTAAATGCATATTTAGGAGAAAGATTTTTTCCTACTTACAAAATGAAGTTACAAAGATTAAAAAATAAAATAACTATTTTGACGAAGGAACACAAGGCTTGAAATGTAACGAAGAAAAAGCACAACTTGGAGGGCAAACATCAATTGAATAGAATAAATATTCTCAGTTCTTATAAATTGAAAAAACTTACTTACTTATAAATTGAACTTATAAATTTAAAAAAAATCTAAACTTTTTCAACGGCTAAAAAGCTGACTTTAAGTTTAGGGTAATAAAAATCAATTTGCTGAATTCTAGACTTAATTTTAACATATTAAATTCTGAAACGTTAGTTAAGGAAACGTCAGTTAAGTTAAATTTAATATCTCCTTAAGCTGATACGGTTACGAAATAAGCTTATCTTTCCCTGATCATTAACAGAACTCTATTGAAGAAAGTCCACTTATACACCAGCATTCATCAACTTGTCACTTACTGCATTTTTGATGAATTTATTGTAAGAACACGGAGTAGAGTCAAATCAAGAAAAACAAAAAGAGGGAAAAATTAGAGTAAGAGAAGACTGGAACGGGTTTGGGGTTCATTATCGACAGTTTATGTAAAAATTAGAAGATTTATTGTAAGAAGTTTCATAATTAATTTCTTCCTCTAAGAGATAAGACAATACTCTCTCAGCTTGGAAGCTTCAGCATAATAAAAGACTTAGTAAAGTTTTACGGTAAATGTGCAGTCCCTATGGAACTATTCAAATAATATTATAAATTATACAGGATAAATAGTCTTAGGGGGAAACGTTATTTTTAAAAAAGGAATGAGTTAAAAAGCAGTCACTTTGAGCTTATATGGCGAGTGAAAATAGCATATTTAAAAACTTCTTGCATGCACAATTGTTACAAGAGGTAAGAAGTAAAAGTACAAACAAAAAAGCAATGATTATTTTAAGTAATTAAGTATCTCTAAAAATTAACATGGATAAAAAATCAAGACAATTTTTCATTAAACTTGGAACAAAATTACAAACTAAGCATTACACTTTATGTTAAAGGGTAAAGAATGCAGGGATTTTATAAGGAGATTTTTTTCATATTTCAAAACAAATTAAAGCAAAAGAAGTCCTATTTTAGTACTTAAATTAACTAAACTTGTTAATTACTCCAAAACCATATAAATTTACTATAATATTTTCCATTTATATAATAATTCAACGTTTGTACGTTTATACTCATGTTTTTCTTTTATATTTACTCATATATTTAGATATTTATGCGTTTAAATTTCAATACTCACATAATTAATGCAATATTCAGTATTATAATAAGTTACAAATTTATTCATTTAAACATTGTTATTGTTATTACTAATTTGATTACTAAATTTTTCTTTATTTTTCGAATACATGACAGTTAAGACTTTGGTTTGATTATTAAGTAACTGGAACTACGCTCCCACATTCATGAATTGACTCTACAAATAATAACAAATGTATTCAGAATGCAACAAATTGCATCAGAAAACTGATTAAAAGAACACCTTCACTTCGCCCTCACTTTCTAAAAAAGAAAATTGCTAATTAACTTCTCTCTAACAAAATTTACTTTCATCTACTAATTACTTACTTCTCGAAACTAATGATAGTTTGAATGAACAAACAAGTTTTCATGAACTGTTCAAAGTAACTAAGTACATTAACACAAGATTTAAATGCTTGAATGATAGCTGAACTAAGTTGAATTGCATGACTGATTTCTTTTTAAAACCATCTTATTGTTTTGAAATAGGAATAAAGTGGCGAAGCTATATGCTTTACACATTGAAATATATTAGAAGCTTCCTTAAAAAATCTTTTTTTTAACCATATGACACTTGAAATATATACATCAATTAGATATAAGCATGCGACTGCAACTATATTTCTCTAAATTTACTAACAAGAATAATATTTATTAAAAAGCAAATTTAAATAGTGTAATTTAAATCTTAATAAATATTTCAATAATTCAATTCAGGGTTCGAATCCCACCGCTGCCAAGAATCCTTTTTAGGGCTGGGATAACCTGGTCGGTAGGGCGCTGGGCCCATATCCAAGAGGTCGTGGGTTCGATCCTCGCCGGCCGAAGACTCCCCGTGTAGTAAATGGTGACTGATGCACGTTAATTCTGTCGAGTCTCAAAGTCCTGCATGTTCCCACAACAAATCAATACCTCTGGGGGTACTGATCCAGGAGTTTCCTTGTCTTCTGGATTGGTTCAAAATTACAAGGCTACGGAGTTGAACGTAAGTAGTCGTAAGCCCATGAAATTGGGTCGGCTGTTCAACGACGGTTATAAAATAAAATAAAATATTTCAATAAAAATAAGAAGCTACTTCAAGTTTGAAACTCTTATTTTATTAATAAAAAATAAATTTGCCACAAAAAGTCAATTCTCCTGCTATTGAAAAGGTTAAACAGCATAAATAAAATACTGAAAAATCTATTTAAAAAATACATAGCATATTTTTTAGAGTCAAAGGAAAATTATGAATAAAATTTTAATGTTTCGCTAATCCTAAAAATTTTTAGGAATTTTCACCCCAACATTTATCCAATTGAATGATGCTTACTAGTATGGATAGAATATATTTAATTTTATTTAATTAAATATATTCTATTATTTAATTTCATTTAATTATTTATAATTTGGCTTTTGCTATATTGATGCAATATTAGAAAGCACTCCTTTTGGCGAATATATTCGTGTGAGCTGATGAAAAGATTATATATTTTATTTTCCGGATTTTTATTTTTTTCCCTTTTTCCTGAAATTCTTTTTATCATTATTTTTCATTTTCCCTTTTTTCAATAGTTATAATTGCTCTATTAAATAGCTCGAGGCAAGTATTCAAGTATTCAGGCAAGTTTGTCAAATATTCAGAAATAAAGCAAAATACAATGTTGAAGTAAAAAAAAAATAATAAAAATATAAAACTCGCATTGTTAATTTGTTGACTCCATATTAACTTTATGAGACAGTTTAAGCAATAAGCGATTCCCATTAAATCCAAATTTATGTATATCTATTTGGAATTTTGTTTTTTCTTGGATTCACTATCACAACACCGTCAATTGAGAAAATTTTATTAATGCACGATAAAATCTTTCAAATGTTTTGTTTAGTAAAGCGCATTTTTGATTAATGAGACACGGGAAAATCCCCGGTGTCTTTCTCACTAGTTAGTTAGAGGGATAAAAGTTAAAATGTTAATCAATGCAGATTTCAACTAAAAAATAGATTTTAGAATTAAGGATCATGGAAAAATAGAGCTTTGAATGTGAATATTAAAGTGTGCAGAAGAGCATTTCGTTTAAAATAATAAATGAAGAAAAAGATTTAGATACAGGAATAACATATATATAATAGAAAATAGAAAACTATTAATGGAAAAATAAATGCATGTATCTGAATAAAGAACAATTGTCCTACGATAAAAATTATTCCTTATAATGTGTCGATATCGCCGATATCGATAAAAAATTCAGTTGAAAAAGCGTATGAAATAAAAGAAATCAGAAAACAAACTTACCGGCTTGCAGCCCGGCTTGTAAAATGGGGTTTAGGTTTAAAAGTAAAATACTAATTTAACAGTAACACACATACTGAATATATATATTATGTATATATATTCAGTAAAATTTTACTTTTGATCTTTCAGTCATTAAAATTAAGCGATCATCAATGTTTCGAGATGGCAAGTACAGTTTATGAGAGCAAATAAAGTAATACTAAAGCATAACTAATATTATGCAATCTACTTTCCCTTGAACTTGTCTTGTGATAAATAGGGCAATATAAGACTCTTTATCGAATTACGTGTGGATGGAGCAGGAAAAAAAATCATCCCCCATTTATCAATCTCGTACTTGCAATCAATTAAATAGAAACCCGATAAGCCTTTCAATATGTCTTCGAATTAATAAATTGAATTTCTTTATTTTTATAAGAAATATTATTTTTCATACTAAAACATCTTCATTTTAGAAAATAACTACTGTTTCTACAAAAATCCAAGCATTATTTCTCAATTTTATTTCGGCAGAAAAAAATTTATAAATGTTATTTAATTTTAATATCTTAACAATTAATATAGTAGCTCATTTTACCTGTGAATATTCTTGGGAAAATATCATCTGAAACGAATTATTTATAATTTTTTCTCTCTCACTTAAATTGAAAAATTCTTATTCTTAAGAAATGTACTGAAACTTGAAAGAACAATGGAGCAATGAATTTTTTTTATTTTTAATATTAAGTATCAGTTAAAACATATAAGTTGAATTATGCTCATATTCAAATAAAAAAAAATATTAAGAATTTCTAAAGCTATTAATTAAAACATAATTTCAGCAGCATTTTTATAATATCACTCCGTCATAGAGACGATATCAAACCCTTTAAATGTGTACTTTTAATTATATACAGTCCCTGCTAAAAATAAATAAATTTTCACTAAAAAGAATACAACTTCAGGTGTATAGATTTTTGCCTGGCACGGTGAATGCTCAAATAAAAACTTCCAAAATTGAACTTTAAAATATCTAATTTAATAAATTTTTCACAGAGAAAATACATTTAAATTCAAGGCATAGTTGAAATTTTAAACTGTTTTTTTCCTAATGTGTACTTGAGTTATTTAAAAATGGTGAGGATTTCAAAATTAATTTAAAAATACTCAATGAAAAAGCACCGAAAATACTGAACAATATTTTTCTTTAAAGGTTTCAGAGTTTCAAAACTTAAATATTAGATCATATAGTAGACATTTCAAGGTAGATTATAATAGTATATATATATATATATATATATATATATATATATATATATATATATATATATATATATATATATATATATATATATATATATATATATATATATATATATATATATATATATATATATATATATATATATATATATAAGTTCAAAATGAAGAATAAAAACAAAGAAAAATTATAGACATATGAAAAAAAGGGGGTGGGAAATAATAAGTAAAAAAAAATAAACAACATTTTATTAAAAAAAAAAAAAAAAAATGAAATGTTAATTAAAAAACCGGAAAAAAAAGATATAATCTTTTCTTCAGCCCACACGATTATATCCGCAAAACAGAGTGCTTTCTGATATTGTATCAATAAAGCCAGAGCAAAATATATTACAGTAGTGTGAGGAGCACTATGTAAGAATATGTAGTAATATTTATTTATCCAAAATACAAATCGATAAACTCTTTCAAAATCTGATAAAAAACAATGGATACCCAACTAATGTAATAAAATTTTATATAAAATCATTGAATTAATCGTATATTTTGGTGGATATATTTTCTAAACATTTTTTTTGTTTGTTAATTTTTATGATTTTCCCATGTGCAAATCCATTTCAGGCCAAAATTCAATGCCAAAATTATTTACTAAATAATTTCTTTGTTAATTTATATAATTTTTCCATGTGCAAATCCATTTCGGGCAAATCCGTGGTTAGAATTATTTACCAAAAATTCCTTTACTAAATAATTTCCTTTGTTAATCTATACAGTTTTTCCATGTGCAAATCCATTTCGGGCAAATCCGTGGATAGAATTGTTTGCTAAAAATTTCTTTATTTATACAATTTTCCATGTGCAAATCCATTTCGGGCAAATCCGTGGCTAAAATTATGTACAAAAATTTTTCTTTGTTAATCTTTCCATGTGCAAATCCAATTCGGGCAAATCCGTGGTTAGAATTATTTACTAAACATTCCTTTGCTAAATAATTTCCCTTGTTAATCTATACAGTTTTTCCATGTGCAAATCCATTTCGGGCATATCCGTGGATAAAATTGTTTGCTAAAAATTTCTTTATTAATTTGTACAATTTTCCATGTGCAAATCCATTTCGGGCAAATCCGTGGTTAAAATTATCTGCTAAAATTTTTTCTTTGTTAATTTTTCCATGTGCAAATCCATTTCGGGCAAATCCGTGTTAAACTTATCTATTAAAATTTTTTCTTTGATAATTTAAATAATTTTTCTATGTTGTTGTTGTTGTTAATTTACGTCGCACTAGAGCTGCACAATGGGCTATTGGCGACGGTCTGGGAAACATCCCGGAGGATGATCCGAAGACATGCCATCACAATTTTGATCCTCTGTGGAGGGGATGGCACCCCCGCTTCAGTAGCCCGACGACCGAAAATTTCTATGTGCTAATCCATATCGTGCAAATCCGCGGCTAAAATTATTCTCAAAGCAGGCAATTTATGTTTCTCTTTTCTATTTTATATTTTTTCTTAAATAAACATCTATCTACTAAAACTATTTATGATCAATTTTTAAAATTATCCAGTATAATATTACCTTGCGCACATCCATTTCGGGCCCATCCTTGGTAACTAACAAATCAAAACTCAGAATAACAAATCACTTCATCAGTGCAGTAAGAACGACACTTTAAAACTCTCTTGTTACACTCAATTTGCGCTTTTGTTTTCATCTTTTGTTTTCATATTTTGTAATCTGGCAATCTTTCTGC
Organism: Parasteatoda tepidariorum; assembly: GCF_982258835.1. Taxonomy (NCBI): domain Eukaryota; kingdom Metazoa; phylum Arthropoda; class Arachnida; order Araneae; family Theridiidae; genus Parasteatoda; species Parasteatoda tepidariorum. The sequence goes on along the minus strand of NC_141755.1, from coordinate 60,940,385 downwards.
GAAAACATTTTTAAATCATTCTTGATAAATATCCATCCGTGTAAGTTGTTATGATTTTGCTACTCGCTTTATAGTCCCCCCTTTTTAATGTTTTTTCTTTTTATTTTATTTTATTATCTGTTTTTACATGTTATTTTTACTTTTTATGATCTTTTTTTATGTAGTTATTTTATTAAAAAAATTTTTTGAGTGCTCCTCACACTATTGTATTAATATATTTTGCTCTGGCTTTATTGATACAATATCAGAAAGCACTCTGTTTTGCGGATATAATCGTGTGGGCTGAAGAAAAGATTATATCTTTTTTTTCCGGTATTTTAATTAACATTTCATTTTTTTTTTAAATAAAATGTTGTTTTTTTTTTTTACTTATTATTTCCCACCCCCTTTTTTTCATATGTCTATAATTTTTCTTTGTTTTTATTCTTCATTTTGAACTTATCTAATGAGTGCTGTTTACTTGCAGCTTAAGCGCAATAAATGAAACTTATTGTTTTTCTTAACTTTCTTAGTGTTTTCTTGTATTTATTTATTTATTATATATATATATATATATATATATATATATATATATATATATATATATATATATATATATATATATATATATATATATATATATATATATATATATATATATATATATATATATATATATATATATATATATATATATATATATATATATGTATATAAATACGAAAGTTAAAAATATAGAGAATACAAGGAAAACGATATAAAGATTTCAAACAGAAACAAAGGTGGAAAAATTATAAATTTTTTTTTAAAAAATATTAAAAAAACAAATTTATAAAATTTTAAAATTCAAAAAAAGGAGAAGAAAAAAATGCAGAATAAAATAAAATTTGTTTTATAATCTCGTCCCCAACTTACACAATTATATCCGAAAAAAATTGTGCTCTCTAATATTGTACTAATATAGCCAAAGTGAAACATATCAATACAATAGAGTGACTAGCTCTAAGAAATTAAAAAGAAAATAGAAAATTAAAATTAAAATTAAAATTCCAAAACCAAACAATCAATCAAAAATAGATAGTAAAAATTCAAAGAAATACGGAATAAAAGTCAAAATGCAATAGATGAATTATACTTAATATTTAAATTAATTAATTTTTTAAATAATTAATTGATAATTAATTAATTTCTAATTTTTAATAATTAATTAATTAATTTAATAAATAAATTAATTAATTTAATAAATTAATTTATAAATTTTTTAATTTATTTTTCAAATTAATTAATAAGTAAATTAATTATTTTCACTATTTAAAAAGTGAGGGAATGACACTAATAGTGAGGGAATGATATTTTATTTTAATACATGTTTTTATCTAAGTTACATCTACCTAAAGTTTGAAAATGATAACACACTAAGTATATCTAATATTTATTATAATTTAGTCTAATATATTTAATAGTTTTAACAGGTTTGGGAAATAAAATTGTCTGGCAAGATTGATCAAAAAAAAATTTTAATAATATACTCATCCTGAATCATTCCCTCACTTCAGCGTCATTCGCTTACTTTATACACTAGTGAGGGAATGACGAATTCAATAAAATTTAAAAATAACAGTTAGGCCTAGTTAATTTCTGAAGTCAAGTTAAGTTCAAAATGAAGAATAAAACAAAGAAAAATTATAGACATATGAAAAAAGGGGGTGGGAAATAATAAGTAAAAAAAATAACAAGCAACATTTCATTTAAAAAAAAAATTTAATTAAAAAACCGGAAAAAAAGCCGGGAATAAAAAAATATATAATCTTTTCTTCAGCCCACACGATTATATCCGCAAAACAGAGTGCTTGCTGATATTGTATCAATAAAGCCAAAGCAAAATATATTAATACAATAGTGTGAGGAGCACTCAAAAAAAATTTTTTTTTTATAAAATAACTACATAAAAATAGATCATAAAAAGTAAAAATAACATGTAGAAACAGATCATAAAATAAAATAAAAAGTAAAAACATTAAAAAGGGGGGACTATAAAGCGAGTAGCAAAATCATAACAACTTACTTGGACGGATATTTTTCAAGAATGATTTAAAAATGTTTTCGCAGAAAGATTGCCAGATTACAAAATATGAAAACAAAAGCGCAAATAGAGTGTAACAAGAGGGTTTTAAAGTGTCGTTCTTACTGCACTGCTGAAGTGATTTGTTATTTTGAGTTTTGATTTGTTAGTTACCAAGGATGGGCCCGAAATGGATGAGCGCAAGGTAATATTATACTGGATAATTTTAAAAATTGATCATAAATAGTTTTAGAAGATAGATGTTTATTTATGAAAAAATATAAAATAGAAAAGAGAAACATAAATTGTCTGCTTTGCAAATAATTTTAGCCGCGGATTTCACGATATGAATTAGCACATAGAAAAATTATTTAAATTATCAAAGAAAAAATTTTAATAGATAATTTTAACACGGATTTGCCCGAAATGGATTTGCACATGGAAAAATTAACAAAGAAAAAATTTTAGCAGATAATTTTAACAACGAATTTGCCCGAAATGGATTTGCTCATGGAAAATTGTATAAATTAATAAAGAAATTTTTAGCAAACAATTTTATCCACGGATTTGCCCGAAATAGATTTGCACATGGAAAAACTGTATAGATTAACAAAGGAAATTATTTAGTAAAGGAATTTTTGGTAAATAATTCTAACCACGGATTTGCCCGAAATGGATTTGCACATGGAAAAATTATATAAATTAACAAAGAAATTATTTAGTAAATAATTTTGGCAATGAATTTTGGCCTGAAATGGATTTGCACATGGGAAAATCATAAAAATTAACAAAAAAAATGTTTAGAAAATATATCCACCAAAATATACGATTAATTCAATGATTTTATATAAAATTTTATTACATTAGTTGGGTATCCATTGTTTTTTATCAGATTTTGAAAGAGTTTATCGATTTGATACTTATTGTTTTTCTTAACTTTCTTAGTGTTTTCTTGTATTTATTTATATATATATATATATATATATATATATATATATATATATATATATATATATATATATATATATATATATATATATATATATATATATATATTTATTTATTTATTTATATATATGTATATATATATATATATATATATATATATATATATATATATATATATATATATATATTTATATATATGTATATATATATATATATATATATAATGACGATTACTAATTTATTCTAACTCCGTAAATGTCATTATGTCTTCAAAGAGAAAAAATCGCTGCTGAAAGGAAAATTTCTAAAATTATTTGTGTTTTCTCTTTTATTCTTCGCGTAATAACTAATGTACGTGTAAGATTTCTAATTTCATTTTTATTTTAAAAAACATTTTATCTGAAGAATGCAAGATTTGTTTTTTTTTATGCGAAAACAATTAAAGTAGAAATTTAAATTTTTATGATGATTTTTTGTAGATAAGAAATAATTACTTCTGTCGAATTTGATTTTTCTTATTATAAATGATGCGTGAAGTTCTATCACTAGAATAGTTTAATGACTTCAAAAAAAATTCTTTAATTTAATTAGAAAACTTTTATATTGTTTTAGTAATGGTAGAAATGGCAGATTTTGTAATTTTAGAAAGTTATTAATTGAAAGAGACTTTTTTACTAAGTTAATTGTGATTTTTTAGTTAATGTATAATAGTTACATAAAAATCGAAAATGTGAAGTTGAAATATTTAAAATTAAAATAAAAATATCGTAAGCAAGTAAAAAAAAAGTAGTTTTTGTTAAAATATATAAAACTGTCTCATAAATTTACTGATCATTTCAAATAGTTATTTATTTAATCGATACCTTGTATACAGATCAATATATGTAAATATGAAATTATTTATGCGTACATTTCTCTAATCATTTTTACAATAATTCGTGTTGTTTTTTTAAAAAAATGCTTTTATGTAACGTTTATAATATCCGTCACTATGTTTATAATATTTAAAAATATTTAGTAGTTATTTAAAAATGCTAGATGCTACTTGACGGATGCTTCATTTTTTTCTCTTTTAGTAAACAAAATACTTTTTGTCCGTTCCCAGCATCTACGCCAGCTCACCAAGAAAAATTCTAAATCTAGACATGCTTTTATTGTCCTGATCATCAACTAAGTGCCAAGTATACTGAAAATGTGATGACATCAAATACTACGTCATTTAAAGCAGAGCATTATAGATCATAAGAATTTTTTCAGCTCATCATCATCTTCATTTAAATGTGAGGATTATAGTGCATACGCGTAAGAAAGTAGAGATCATTTTCAAATGAAAAATGTTTGAGTTGATAAGAAAAGAGCTGATGTACAATTTTCAGTAAAATGTTATGCTTCATTTCTTCACTTTAAATACAATAATATTTAGGCAGAATGTGCCCACTTACAAAAAAAATAATCACTCCATACTTGCATGTGCTTAACAATATTTTGTAATCCATATATATTTTATATGTTTGCTTTCGTATATGATAAGTTCTACTTTTTTCCAGTTCTTAAAAAACTTCTTTTCACATGCACGTTTGTGTGTATATATATATATAAATTACACAGTAAAATCAAATTTATCACTAATCAAATTATTTCTAATGTAAACAGGGAGTACGAATTTTAAAGTCTCTATGAAACTTGTTGTTTGTGTTCAGTCCGAAAAGTTAATAGTTTTCAATAAATGACATACACTCGTGAATTTGCTTTTTTTATTAGATTATTTATTAGGTTTTTTAGACAGATTTAACGTTTAGAATCAATATCGCTTTATTTATTTTCAAAAAACTATCAAGTATTAAAAATTTGTAACATTTGTGCTACATTAATATTATAACGCATAAGAATAAAATTTTTGCAAAGTTATTCGACAGAATTTTTAGTTGAAAATAATTTCTGCTCATAGTCTGAAGTTATTTCATGTTTATGAAATGAATTGAAATTTATGAAGTCTCAAAAGTTTCATTTTTCAAAGATTAGCTTTCATAGAAAAAAAATTTCTCCCTTAAAATTAAAAGGAAAATTTTAAAAAAAACTTTTATCTTATACAAAAACCTATATAAATTATTTTCAAACTTTCCAATTCTCATTTTGATATCAAAATTGATATGTTTTTAAAGTAAATAACACATGGATCAATAAGTCCCGAGACTAACAATGAAAACATTTTTTTTTTGCAAAATTTTTTTTTATTCATCAACATAATCACCTTTTAGGGTGATACAATCGTTCCAACGCTTTTCCAATTTTTCAATACCATGTTTATAAAAAAAATTATCTTTCGCTTCAAAATAAGCTTCAGTTTCAGCGATGACCTCCTCATTTGAGCCAAATCTTTTTCCCTGGAGCACTTTTTTAAGATCAGCAATGAGCCAGTAGTCACTGGGGGCTAAATCTGGCGAGTATGGGGGGTGGGGAAGCAGATCAAAGCCCAATTCGTTCAATTTTGCCATTGTTTCATCGACTTGTGGCAGGGTGCATTGTCTTGGTGAAAAAGGATTTTTTTTCTCTGCATGTGCAAATAGTGTGTGTGTGTGTGTGTGTGTGTGTGTGTAAATAGCGATAAACAGCTTTCTGAATCATCGACTCGTTGCTGTTTTTGTTCCATCGAAAGCAATCGCGGCACCCACTTGGAAAAAACCTTTTTCATGCTCAATTTTTCATGAAGGATAGTAAATACACTTCCATATGATATCTGTGTCATCTCAGCAATCTCACGGAGCTTCACTTTACGATCTTTCATTATAATTTTTGTCACTTCACTCACATTTTCCGGTGTAACGGCTTCCACAGGTCTACCCGAGCGTTCCGCGTCATTTGTGTCGGTACGACCACGTTTAAACTCGGCAAACCACCGACAAATCGTTGCTTTTGATGGACAAGAGTCCGGGTAACATTTGTCAATCCATTGTTTCGCTTGCACGGTGTTTTTACCCATTAAAAAACAATGTTTTATCAGAACACGAAACTCTGTTTTTTCCATTTTTTAAACAAACTACAAAACGACTTTACTCCAACCTCGATAACTCAGCTGTTTCTGGTCCGATCGACTTAAAATTTTGACACGTTTCAAGCAAAGGTTAGCACTCTAGAAAGACCTGGTTACTGGTTTACTACGAGCGCCATCTCTGGGTTAGTCTCGGAACTTATTGATCCATGTGTTATTTGCTTAGAAGGAATACATCCAAAATAAGAAAAAAAATTTAAATGTTATAAATTATTTCACGATTTGCAGAATCATTTTATCAAAAAGTTGGCTCAAATAATTACAACAATATAAATATTAATAACAATATAAATATTGTTAACAATATAAATATTGTTAACAATATAAATATTGTTAACAATATAAATATTAATAGAGAGATCCATCATCACTACAGATGTGAATTTTGCACTTACACAACCATAAAGCTGCTTACTTAGTTAAACGTAAAATATATATATTTTATCTGTTTAAATTCAAAAATGCCGTCGAACACTTGACTGTATTAAATTTCTCTATATACTTTTATTCCTCTTTATCTTTCATCTAAATTTTAGCATGTGCTGAAAAAATATTCTTTCTATTATATTTTCATTCTATTGTATCTATATCTATATTCTATTTTATCTTCTATTCTATTAGTTTTCATAAATAGAGAAGAATTAAAAAAATTGAGAAAGTTTTAAATGAAGAAAAATAATTTTTATTTTTAATTTTTGAAGTTCTTCAAGATCTATAATGGTGTTTTTTTGTTTTAAATGGTAAATATTTGTTATTATTATGATGCTATTGTACACATCTCTATTAATCTCTTTATTAATCTTTAATAATTTTCAATAAAAGTAAAGTATTGTCGCAACAACTTGACAGCGTACGGGCTACAGACTAGCTCGAACCCATCTATCTGAAGCTGGAATAATTTTTAATAATCTTTATTAATCTCTCTCATCTTTATTAATCCAGAACGTTTCCATATATTTATTAATTAAAATTGTTATATAAATTATATTTATTATTTAAATTCGAATTTTTTCATTATTGATCTTTTATTTTTTTATTTCACTACGCTAAAATGAAAATTATTTATTGCTCAAATATAAGATTCAAAATTAATTAGTATATAACACAGATTACTATACGGATTTGTTTAACAGGTTCCTAATTTTTAGGGATAAAGGGTAAAGTAAAATTTTATTATCGGTTATAATTGTAATTTCATCCCCCAACTTTTAAATACTTATTAAATTTTTGGACATTATACATTCTCGTTACATACTTTTCCCTTATGAAATTATTTCGCGATACTCCGAGAAGTTAATATTCAAAATAGCATTGGAGTTTTAAATTGTTATATGTTTTGTATTAACTATTTTAATTTGAATGTTTTGACTAAACACAGTTTATATAAAAACTAATTATAAAGGTAAATATAATTTGTTAAAAGCAAAACTAAAACGGAAAAGTTAAAATTAAATTGTAAATAGATTTATCATAATATGTTGCATACTAATGTCTTTATGAAACATTTTATGATAGAGAAATCTGTTATAACATATCATAAAGGTATTTATCACTCAGTGTAAAAATATTTATCGCATGATAAATGTATATTTCATATATTATTTTTGATAAAGAGTTTTGGTTACTATATAATATAATTTTTAGTTTAATTTTGAATAATAACTTAAACCAAAACTGTAATGGTAAAAAAGAATATATTTAAATGTTAATTGGTGATATGAAAATTAAGCATTTAAATGTAAGGGTTTTAAATAAAATGCTACTGGTTTTTTTTACTAAATAATATTGATATGCAAATTTAAACATGTGTTACAAATACTTATTTTTTTTAACTAGTATGACAAATTGGAGCCATGGAGGATTTAAAATTGTGGCGGATCATATCAAAATAGTACCCAGCTCTTAATTAACATTGAGCTCAACGTTTTTTCACTATTGGATATAATAGATATTTAATAAAGTATTATGAATGGCATCGAAGTACTCAAGATCTTTTTAAATCGCACGATATTTTGTTGCAATAGTAGACCCTCATCATAGATTTCAAAATTCTGATATATTTTTATTACTTAATACTAAATAAAACTGTTAGCCTCCATTGATATTTTGGTACTTAAAAAAAAATTATTTGTTTTTTCACTGCAACCTTGGGAACACTCAAGAATTTCATCGCTATCTTTGGCCAACGATATAAAAATCAAATCTATAGATAAAAACAATCATATATGGTGTGATTTTTCACAAACACTAAATAACATTTCCTCTTCCAAATTAAAAATAATTTAATTATTTCTTCTTACACTGATTACACATAAAGAAAAAGAAAATCTTTGCAGAAGAAAAAGATTCGTAATTCATTATGTAATTAGATAAACACATTCTTTTTAGATAATAAATTTATTCATTAAATATTATTCTTTTAGTAATATTTCCACAGAAAGATGTTACTCTGTTGTGCAACAGAATAAAACTCTAAGATATGCTTTCTGAGTAATTTTACTTTCCCTAATTAACTCACGCACGACACTACAAACAAACAAATATAAAAAATAAAGTGAATACACGTGAAGAAAGAAAAGAAATCGCGGTAAATTGCCCTCAGAGCAAGTTTTTTTTTATTTTATCCAAAAGCTGTTTATCTTATATTACAGAACTACCATGCGTAAGAGCGGTATAAAGTATTTATATTATTTCGTGTAGAGTATTAAGAAAAACTCTTCTGTTAATAAATCTGATGCAAGACAAATATTTAAAACAAAAAGTTTAACACAAGAGAAAATGCTTGAAATGAAATGAATTTTCAAATGTACATAAAATATTTAAAAAGCAAGTGAAGAAAAAATACAGACTCTAATTAATTAATATTTAATTGTCTATTAAAAAATCTTGATATTTGATTTGGGCACTGAGTAACACAAAGTTTAAAAATTAATTCATAATTATCCATGTCCATTCGTAATTAACCATGCGCTTAATTCCATCAATACCTACACACTTTCATTTTCATCAATAACGTGATTAATCGATTGGATTTCATAAGATCATGTTTTTATTTTTGCTTTAATTTTAATTTTCAATTCTTAATATGTTGTATGTTATACTTATTGTTCAAAAAATATTTAATAGGAATAATATCGAAACACTCTCAACAAAACAATTCATGATAATATGGTGCAAATTTGCGGCATACTTAGTAAGATGTTCAATTCTATCATGTTTTGATTCAAATTCTGCCATCTCCTCACGTAAAATAGTGTAAGAAAGGTAGATTGAAACTGTTATTCTTTATTCAAATTTGACAATGCATTTAAATCGTTGCAAATTTGCACGATATTACGGTATACTGATTTAAAATATTTTGATTCAAATTCTGCCATCTCTTCACGTAAAATAGTGTAAGAAAGTTAGATTGAAACTGTTATTTTTTTTTCAAATTTTACAATGCATTTAAATAGTAGCAAAATTGCACGATATTATGGTATACTAGTATAAAATATTTTGATTCAAATTTTGCCATGTCCTCATGCATTAAAATGTAAGAAGGGTTGATTGAATTTGTTATTTTTTTTTTCAAATTTTACAATGCATTTAAATAATAGCAAATTTGCACGATATTACGGTATGCTAACATAAAATATTTTGATTCAAATTCTGCCATCTCCTCACGTATTAAAGTGTAAGAAGAGTAGATTGAAACTGCTATTTTTTTTCAAATTTTACAATGCATTTAAATAATAGCAAATTTGCACGATATTACGGTATGCTAACATAAAATATTTTGATTCAAATTCTGCCATCTCCTCACGTATTAAAGTGTAAAAAGAGTAGATTGAAACTGCTATTTTTTTTTCAAATTTTACAATGCATTTAAATAATAGCAAATTTGCACGATATTATGGTACATTAACGTAAAATATTTTAATAGTACATAAAATAAACAAAACATATCACGTTAGCTAATAATAATAAATATTTAAAATTAAATAAATTGAAATTCAAACTCTGAAATATGAAGCATGACAAAACTTAAATATCAGACATATGAGAATATTTTTTTCAAAAATTTATCGTGTGTCTTAATACTAATATTAAAAATTAACAAATAGATTGATACATCGTTTTAAATAAATGCATAGATTTTTTTATTTAAAAAAAATATTTCCAAAATTCGACTAAAACAATCTTTTTTCAAGTTAGCATGACAGTAAATTACATACAGTGTTTGGTAGCATTGAATCGAGTTTATAAATCATATTCAAAATAATTGTAAATTACGTATTCTTTTTGGGTAGCGTCAAATATGCTTAAACCATAACACTGTTGTTATTTAAAGATAGAGCTTAAAAAGTAATCAGTGTGCCAAATATGTATAATACAAAATAATAGCATAAAATATTTAAAATATTCTAATATAAAATAATAATGTAAAATATGTAAAATATTCTAATATAAATTTCATAAAATATTCTAATATAAATTTCATAAAATATTCTAATATAAATTTCATAAAATATTCTAATATAAAATGATAAAAATTTATTCTTTTTTTCCTTCCTTCCGTTGATTTATAATAATGTTTCATTTACATTACCAATATTATTGGGGAAATAGTTTCTTCCAGTCCTTACATTAATAGTGCATTGGTTTCTTATATACATATGTGTACAGTCCGCAAAAAAAAAAGATATCACCGTGAATAACTTTTGTTCTAATGATCGGATTTTCACGATCTAAGTGTCAGTCTTAATGGTTCCCGGGGGTGACCTCAAATATGCTAATTAATTAGTGCTAACTATTAATTAAGTTACGAAATCAGACACAAAAACGTACTTTCTCTGAATAAACATGTATTTTTTTTTACATATTTGGATTCCTGACCTTCAAAATAGGGGTAGACAAAATTTCGAAAAAAATGGGTTGTAAATTAGGTGGCAATAAGGATTTATATATCTGGCGATGGTTTAAAAATATGCCAAATTACCTCGCCATAGAAGGGGAAATAATTTATAACAACCATAAAGAAACTGAATGAATGACAAGATGGGAAAAGATAGTGCTTCTCGTTGCTAAGCAACCAAAAGAATTTTTCGCGTTGCTTTCTGGGTTTTTTTTTTTTTTTTTTTTAAATCTCCTTTAAAAAGGAAATTTAAATAAATTAATAAATTATTTTTGATTCTCCAAGATTACAGAATCTTTGAATTTTTATCTGACATTATTTATTTTTTTAAAGCTGTTTTAATGTAATTTGAATGACAGTTTTGAATTAAAACCAAATTTTCATAAGTTATCATAAATTTATGAAGAGTTGTAGGGTTAAATGCTTTTGCCCCTCACTTCGAGTTTCTTAGGAAAGGAAAAAAAAAGCGATCAAGCAAAGGTGGACCTGAAAAAAGATAGCTATTCTGATGCATAATCGCAAATTTTTATAGAAATCACGGTATTTATTTTCGATAAAATTGTAAAACTTAATAAATGTTATATGGCATTTTAAAAGCATTTTGATATATATATATATATATATATATATATATATATATATATATATATATATATATATATATATATATATATATATATATATATATATATCATAATAAATAAAAACAAAAAAAAACACGAAGAAAATTACGAAAAATAATAAGTTTTATTTATTGCGCATAAGCTGCAAGTAAATAGAACTCATAAAATAAGTAAATAAGTTCAAAATGTAGAAAAAACTTGGGAAAAATTACAGAACAATAAAAAAGGGGGGAAGAAAAATAATAATAAAAAATAAAACTGCAAGAAACCGGAAAAAAAAATTCCGAAAAAGGGAAAAAAATTTCTAAAAATATCCGGAAAATAAAAGATATAATCTTTTCATCAGCTTACACGATTATATCAGCAAAAAAATAGCACTTTCTATTATTGTATCAATATAGCCAAAGTAAAATATATCAATGCAATAGTTTGAGAAGCACTCAAAAAAATTTTACAAAAAAATTACAAATGTAATGGAACACAATAAGTAAAAGTATCAAGCGAAATCAGAAAATTAAGTATAAAGAAGAAACAGAATAAAACATAAAACGAAATCTATAAAGCGAGCTGCGAATTCAAATGAACTTATTACATGAACGTGAAATTTTTAAAGAATGATTTAAAATATTTTCGAAAAACATAGCCACATTACAAAATATGAAACCAAAAGCGGAAATTGAGCTAAAAGCTTAAATAGAGGGGTTTTGTATTAAAGTGCGTTCTTACTGCAGTGTTGTAGTGCGTTTGATTTGTTAGTTACCAAGGATGGGCCCGAAAATGGATGTGAGCAAGGAAATATTTATTATACTGGATAATTTAAAGAAGTTAACAATTAATAAATTTAAAAAATTAATATTTATTTAAGAGAAAAAAATAGAAAGGAGAAAGAAACATGAATTGCCTGTTTCGCACATAATTTTAGCCCCAGATTTGCCCGACATGGATTTGAGCGGAAAAAAATTATATAAATTAACAAAGAAATATTTTGGTAATTAAAATATAAAAAGTTTTTATCATTTCCTTTAAAAATTATGCTGTTTTTTCGTAAAATGAAAGAAAAAACATCATTTCTAGAGCGAAGTATCTTTTAAACTTATGTGATTTCAGAATAATTATTATTCATCTTTTTTTTTATTTTATCAATTTAAAATTCAAGCAGGAGCAAGTCAGTCATTGGCATTTTTTTTTTAAATTCCGAAATACGAACAGAAAAATCAGGAGTATTTCTTTCATTTCTGATGAACAAGAAAATTATCTTTTGAATATAATTCTCCAAAAAAAAATACTTGCTCAGCTGTTTTATTGTTTCAACTCTTTCTTTACTCTGTTTTTCTAAATTTAAAATCAATAAATAAGAAGATGCGGAGTTTTGGTTATACCTATTTTATATAATGTGATTATAATGCTTTTTGAATTTATTATTCTGTTTTTATTGGAGAAAATAGTAACTTCGTTAAATCATGAAAATTCTTGGAATTAGACATGAAAAGTTATGAATTTGAAAATCTAAAATGTAGCAGATACCCTGTATTAAGGAAAATAAAATATTTCATTTGAAATCTCTTTTTTTATTCAACATTATTTCATTTTATGCCTTACAGAATATTAAAACGGTGTGGAGATCAAGGAGGTATGTAAATAGGAAAATATATTAAAATCCATATTTTAAGTTCAGAACCTTTTTTCATGGCACTTGTTAATCAAGATGCTGTAATGATATTGTCAGCATTTCAATTAAAAGAACTAAAAGAACTAATTATAACTATCTCTATCACACGACTTTTTTTTCCGAATGTCGCATACCTCCCTTAACTATATCCGTACTTCTTCAACTACGATTAAAATAAAACTTTATTTTAAGGAGCAAGTCAAGAATTTGTACTTCTTAATATTTGCAAATGATATTAAGTAAACTTAGTTTGCAGTAAAAAGAGTTGATGTTATTTACACACTCCTTTCGTTAGTTCTTTAAAAAAACATGATTAAACGAAAATTAGGTTTATAATACCCTTAATTAAACAAGAGTAACAATTGTTACAATTTTTTTCAATACTTTTGCAACTTTGACACTCTTTTCATGAGATAACTTCTTTTGCCAACGATTTTGTCCCTTTTTTTTTGTTAGTTGAAACCAGCTTACGTATTCTTGTAATTTTTACATTTTATCTTTGAAATTTCAATCTCGAAAGACATGCATGAAGTGACGCATAGTCCAAAGAATCTAAGTTAAATAGTTGTAAGGCCGATTATTACGAAAACAATTAACTACTCTGGTTCAATGAAACAATTACAGTAAAACTTGTGTAAGTTGACCACTTCATGTGCATTGTTTTAGTGGCCAACGTAGACAAGTGGTCAACTTATAGAAGGTGTGGGACATTGCTTACTTTTTCGCTTCCTACATGTTGCTATACATTTAAATTTTTTTTTTACTTGACTTAAAAATTTGATTTAGCAAATGGCCAAATGAATATCTCAAGAAATGTGTTTAAACCTAAACGAACTTCAATTTGTTACACAGAAATAATTTTAATATTTAACTAACTTTTTAAAAAAAATTATTTTGTTAGTTATGTATGTGAAGTGTTTAATAAAAATAATTTTTTAAAATATCAGAACACGAAAACATTGAAAATTTTAACAAAACAAAATTATTTTAACACTTTAAAATTTATTCTGTTATTACTATACATACAAGCCTATTTGCTCACTATTGCAACTGGAAGAGCAACTTTTCAACTAACACACCTGTTTTCAATGAATGAATGAAAGAAATGGTCAAAAGCTGACTCCCTACAGTTTCCCCAGATGGTCAACTCACAAAAAGGTTTAGATTAGCTTTTTACACTATTTCATCAAACAAGTGAAATATTAACATACATTGCAAAATGACAGAAAATTTTCTGAATTTTTTTTTCTGGTCAACTTATGAGGGTTTTAGAATAGAATTTCATAATACTCCTAGACAAAATTAATTTATTTCAGTGGTCAACATACAAGATAGACGGGTGGTCAAGTTACAAAGGTTTTGCTTCTTTATTATGTAGGAAAATTTCCGTTCTTGATAATTGAGGTCAACTTATTCAGGTGTAAAACTTACAAGTGTGGTCAACTTGGCAGGTTTCACTGTATGAATAAATCATTAATATTTTTGTTTTTTTATTACGAAATATTAGGAGAAATTTGTATACATAATTTCTTCAAAACGTGTGTTAAAACTATGATTATAAGTTATTTAAGAAGAAAAAAGTCAAATGGAGTAAAAGAACAATTTTTGAGATGATGATTCTAAAAATAGCACGTTTTTCAAATCTTTTTACAATTTTTTTATTTTAGTAGTTGTTTAACAAAACAAGGCATATCGAACATTTTCCTGATATAGCAATATTTTTTTGAACTGTGCAAAAGTTGAGAAATCATACAAACAACTTTTAAAGAAAATATTTTCAACTTTTTAAGACAAAAGGGTAACTTAAAAGGGTTAGCGCACAAGATTAACTTTGAATGTTGAATTAAAATTGCATGCCCATAGTTTTTTGTTCATTTAAAAAACAAAACAATCTGTTAAATTTTTCCCCTGTGCGCACATACGCATTTACTTTTCATTACTCGAATAAATAAGAAGCAATAAAAAAAATAAAATTAATAATTTATCTTCATTTTTCGTAAACAATAGTATTTTTAGTAAATAGTCAGCTGTTCTGCTTCGAATGATATTGTGTGTGATCAGTAGAATATTTTTAATTTCTTAACAAGATTTAATTCTCAGATAGCTGGCAATAATTCCAAGTTTTCTTTCAATAAGAACTTAGCAATAATTTAAAAAGTAATTTTATTTTAAAGAAAAACATAAATTAAAGTACTTAAATGATTGATTAGTATATTATTGGAAAAAAATATACATAATAGAATTTAAAAAAAATTGCATTAAAATTCAATAAAAAAGTTAGAAAAATAATTCTGCGAAACACGCACAGACAGGTAATTTACAAATTTATTTTAAGATTAAGGCGATATATAAGATGTAAAGAAGTTTTAAAAAAACTCTACTCTAAACTCAGCTGCACGACAGCCCATGGAGGGCCAAGGCCTACTGTGCCCACCTCAGTTTTCTGGACCTAGGGCTCTGGGGTGCAGGAGCAGATGTTCCGGTCAGGTGGTCAGCCGAACGCGGAACCCCCAGTGTTTAGTTCCCAATCATGCTTGGTATTTATTTATCGACCCACTGAAGGGATGAAAGGCTGAGTCACCCTTGCCCGGCCCGAGGAACGACATCGCGAAGCGCTACCGCTCAGCCACCGGGCGAAGTTTTAAGATGATTAAAAATGTTGACTACGCATTCGTATTAATAATTATAAAATATATATTCAAGAAATTGATAAATATATTATTCCAAATCTATGCATACGTATGTATATTATTGAAATTGTATCAGTTATTGAAAAAGAAAATCAAAAATTAAAAAATAATCACATTAAGTAAGCACAATCTGGTGCATAATCATATTCTATCAGATGCACGCCTTTATAAAACTAGACATTCGTTGAATAAAGTGTTTTTTATTCAAAATGTTTTATTCATAATTTCTTTACTGAATTACAAATAAATTATTAAATGACTAAAAAGAAACATCGTATTTTATAGTTTGAAAGAAATAAAAATAAAAAGATTAGCAAACGATTATTAGCGAAAAAAATATTAATGAAATTTTACACTACGCGCGCGAAGTCAAGTTCCTCGCAAGTTTATCACATTTTAATATTAATCGCCCCATTTAATCATTTTTTTATTGTCGCCAAATTATTTTTTTAAAAATAATTAATTTTAATTTTTTTAAGATTCTAATAAATAAAAACAGTTGAAACTTTAGATTTTTCTATTGAAAAATATGTAGATTATTATGGTATAAAAAAATTCATACCTTATAATTCAATATTTTTTCATCCTCACTTTAATTAAATAATAAAAAATAATAAATAAATATTAAAAATTATTTTTTTTCATGAAATTATCTTTGGGTAAATGAGTTTTATGAGTGGGTGCAATTTTTTTTGAATTGCATCATTAGTTTTGAAAATATGACTCAAAACGCAAAAAGCGAAATTAACATTAAGGGGTACGAACTTTGGATCGCTCTCCTGACCAAACTATGGGGACCACATTTCCCAGATTGCGGCTGCCCCCTATATTTTGAAGGTCAGGAATCCAAATATGTAAAAAAAAATACATGTTTATTCAGAGAAAGTACGTTTTTGTGTCTGATTTCGTAACTTAATTAATAGTTAGCACTAATTAATTAGCATATTTGAGGTCACCCCCGGGAACCATTAAGATTGACACTTAGATCGTGAAAATCCGATCATTAGAACAAAAGTTATTCAGGGTGATATCTTTTTTTTTTTGCTGACTGTACATAACATATCAAACATAAAATAATAAGAAATACCTAAATGAAAAACTACTTTGAACCTTCGTGAGTAAACGCAGAAACACATGCAGGTCGAAAAAAGGATGGACTGCCTTGATGCGCATGACAGCTTCGCTTCATCAGGGGGCCCTTTGCCATGCAGCCATGCAATAACAAAAAGCCATGCAATAACGAAATTTTTTTTGTAATTACTTAACTGATTGAACAACTTTAGAAAAATTTGTTGAATTGTTACTGTTCAATTGTTCAAATTATTCCATCAATTAAGCAAGCTAAAATTGTTCAATCAATTAAGCAACTACGAAAGAAATTTGTAATTACAAAGCAAACAATAATTATGCAATCATCTGTAAAAAAAAATTCTATGTTGTCTAAAAATTCTGAAAATACTATATTTTAAATACGGAGTCACAAAATATAAAAATTTCAGTAAAAGTTTAGTAAAATAATATAGTAAAATAGTGAAAACTTTAAACTTAGTAATTTAAATAATAATACTGCCATTAAAAAAAAATTATCTTCATATAAGATTCTAAAAATTTAAATTAGCAATATACAATTTCCTTACTTAATTATCAGTCCTAAATTTCATAAAATTCCCATAAAATTTAGAACAATCATTAGTGGGTCTAATACTTACCTAACTAAACATGACACCATTTTTACATTTTACAACTACTTAAATAAAATTATTAATAATATTATTAACAATATTATTGAAGAAGGTTTTTATTGGATTACCACTAATAATCAACCGATTTTAGAATTTATTAAACGTAATAAAATTAATTCTGTTGCGACTTTTGATTTCCAGGATCTTCTCAGTAGCATTCTACTTTCTAAACTAAAAAATGTCCTTTTGAATTATTACTGGGATTTTAAAAATATCCTTAATTGCGATTTTGATTATTGGGAAACTCTATTTAGTTTTTGTCTTTTTAATAATTATCTTTACTATGGAAAATATATTTTTCCTCAAATTGATAGAATACCACAAGGATCTAATTTTTATCCCTCTTATCTAACTTATTTCAGCATTATTATGAAAAGAGCTATGCTCTTAGTATTACATTTGTTCTTAAATTTATTGATTATTTAATTATTCTTAATTTTCAAGATTATACTATTTTATTAAATAATATTTACCCCGAGGAATTAATCTTGCTTCTAATCATGATGATAATATTAATTTCAAATTTTTGGTACTGTAAAAGAATAAAATATCTCCTTTGTTGATTTATACGATAAAAGAAATTATTTTAATTTAGTTGTTGTTGTTGTTGTGTCCAATCCTTCAGGATCTAGCGACAGCTAGATCAAATCCAAGAGACCGTGGACCCTAGCAAAATCAAGCACCAGAAGTGGGCTATCACGGATATCTGCAAGAGCGAGCCCCAAGCAGTCGAGGATATGATCGGGGGAGGCCGGAGGATTTTAATTTCAATATAAATAAAGTAATTGATTGGAATTCTAATGTTCCTAAGAACATCTATTTAAATACCATTTTAATCAAATGAATGGAATTAAAAGAATATGTAACAATGTTTATTTATTCAAAAAAAATCGACAAGCTTTAAAAATTTGATTAAAAAAAGACAACGGATGCCCAACTAAAGTAATTAAATTCTATACAAAATCAGTGAGTTAATTGTATATTATTGTAAATAAAATTACTAAAAAACCTACATAATTTTTACCATTCGCAAATCAATTTCGGGCAAATTCGTGATGCAAAACAGGCAATTCATGTTTCTTTCTCTTTTCCATTTTATTTTATTTTTTTCTTAAATAAAAGTTAATTCTTTTATATTATTAATTTTCTAATAGTATAAATTTTCTAAAATTATTAATTGTCAACTTCTTTAAATTATCCAAAATAATATTACCTTGCGCACATCCATTTTCGGGCCCATCCTTGGTAACCATCAAACGCACTTCTGTACTGTATTAAGAACGCACTATAAAACAAAACGCCTCTATTTACGCATTTACCTCAATTTGCTCTTCCGTTTTCATATTTTGCAATCTAGAAATCTTGTTACAAAAATATTTCAGATCATTCTTGAAAGGTTTCCCGTTCATGTAAGTTCATTTAAATTTGCTACTCGCTTTATAGAATTCGTTTTATGCTTTATTCTGTTTTTTCTTTACATTTTATTTTCTGTCTTAACGGGATATTTTTACTTAATGTGTTCAATTTCATTTGTTGTAAATTTTTTTAGTTCTTTTCACATTATTGTATTGATACATTTTGCTTTAGCTATATTGATACAATATAAGAAAGCACTCTTTTTTACGGATATAATCGTATGAGCTGATGAAAAGATTATATCTTTTATTTTCCGGATTTTATTACTTTTTTCTTCCCTTTTTTCGGAATTTTTTTTCAGATTTTTATTTTTTTTTTTATTATTATTTTTTGCAATAAAGAGATAAAAGAAAGGAAAATAGAAATTAACAGAGAAAATTAAGAAAATAAAGAAAACGTAATTTTAAAATATGAAATTAATTTTAAACTTTAAAAAGTAAAAGTAGGTTTACTTATAATGCATAAATTGCAAGTAAATTAAGCATTTTGCATAAGCAAAAAAAAAGCATTTTTAAAGCAATGAAGGAAAATTTATAATAAAAAAAAATTTCGAAATATTTAAATTTAAAACTTAAAAAAAGTTACAAATCCGGAAACAAATAAGGAAAAGATGTAATCTTGTCATCAGCTCAAACGATTATATCCGTAAAAAAGTGCGCTTTCTAATATTGTGTTAATATAGTCAAAGCAAAATATATCATTACAATAGTGTGAGAAGTCCCAGAAAATTAAAATTAAAATCAAACATATTCAGCAAAAAATGCAAAATAAAACATAAAAAGGGAAAAAAATAGAAAATTAAAAAAAAATACAGAATAAAATACAAAAGTCACATATAAAGCGAATTATGAATTATCCAGTTTACCTTGAGCACATCAAGTTTCAAACCAATACAAGGCAACTGACAAATCGAATGAGGTTCGATACTTAAGTAAGAACACGCCATAAAATACATCCCATTATACTCTATTTACGCCTTTATTTTCACATTTTTTAATCTGGCAAACTTGTTATGAAAATATTTCAAATCAATTTTTCCAGATGCTGGTAAGGGAACGTATATTTGAATTCGCTTCTCGCTTTTGTATGTTTCATTTTATGCTTTATCTCGCATTTTCCTGAATTTTCATTTTCTATTTTTAGCTTATAATGCTTCATTTTGTTTGTTTGTTTTTTGGCTTAATATGTTTTATTTTCGTTTTAATTTTGGAGCTCTTCACACTATTTCCTAGAATATATTTTGGTTTGACTTTGGGGATTTGTCAAAGAATATATTTGCTTTGGCTTTAGCGATACAATAATAGAAAGCACTCCCTTTTGCTGACGTGTGAGCTGTCGACGATATTATATCTTTTCTTTATTTTGTTTTCCAGTTTTTTCGCTTTCCAGATTTTTATTTTCTTTTTTTTTAATTTTTAAGTATTTTTAAAAACATTTTATTTATTAATATAATATTTTTTTTCCTCTTATCCCTAAAAATATTTTTTTCTCTATTTCCTTTGTATTGGCTCGTTGATATTGGTTGGTTGTCATTTTATGGACATAGAATATGAATCAATAAAACACTATATAGAATTGAGGGTCCTATACACTGCTTCTGCTATATCAAGGCAAATATCCTGTGTATAACCTCGATATATATATATATATATATATATATATATATATATATATATATATATATATATATATATATATATATATATATATATATATATATATATATATATATATATATATATATATATATATATATATATATATATATATATATATATATATATATAATAAATAAGTAAATACAAGAAAACACGAAGAAAGTTAAGAAAAACAATAAGTTCATATATATATATATATATATATAGTGAGAGAGGAGGAGAGTGATGAAATGTTTTTCCTGAAATACAAATAGAATAATTAATTTATCCCATTGTTTGCTTTAAAATAATTATTGAAGATCTAAATTCCATCATTAAAAAGAGAAGAAATAGTAAAAAGTAAGAAACACTTCATTTACAAATTTACAAAATAAATGTATGCTTTTCAAAATATTTATGTTGCCATCTTCGAAGTTCTCATACATTATTTACATCCAAAATAAACTTGAACTAAATATGAAAAATATATTAATCATTAAATATTGTACATTATTTACAGAAGAAATATATTATTCCTCTTTTTAAGCATGTATATTAAAATTATTTACTCGCACATACAATTAATTTTGAAAACCAAGTTAATTAAAAAGAAATCTTCAAAATAAAAATAAATAAATAAATACATAACGATATCCCTTATCCGCTTAAATTGTTTTAATGTGAAACTTTTATTTACTTAAAATTAATAATTGTAATTTTTTTTTCTAATTTATAATTAAATTTCCAAAATTATATCCCTTATTATTAAATGTCAGAAATTTATGCTATTAAAAATTTTGAGCACATGTGCTCATTGGTAATGAAAGTTTTTGGAGGGCTAATTTTCCTCATACAGTTTTTCTCACCTAAATTGTCCCATGTTAATGTTAAGGCAAAGTATAACTTATTCTGCTTAAAAAAACACCAATCCGAAATAATTTAGGATCAATTGACAAACAATTGGAAGAACAGAAGTATATTGAAATAGGACTGATTGCAGCATTCTACATAGGAAACTAGATCAGGTCCCTATTCAAAAACATTTCTCAAATTTAAGCGCATCCTTATATTTCGATTATCACGAATGTTTTCTAATGGATTGCCATATGTATTTAAGCTGTATCAGTGAATATCAACTGCTTTGATATTACAAATACAATCAATAGTAAAACTGGTTATTAAATTTGACCCAAACGATAAACAATGTAATTAAACTATACATTTTTGTTGCGAAATTTTTTTTCGGTGCCATAATCATTATCGGCAGAAAAAACTCATGAACCGAAAAAACTGAATTATTTCCTTCTTTTCCAATAAATTCTTACTGAGTGATTTTTTTAACCTATTTAAAAACTAATTAGTAGTGATTGCAAAACCGTGAAAAGTTCTCCGCGATTTTTTTTAATTTATCCCTTATTTAGCTGCCCAATTTAAAAAAAAAACTATTTTCATTCAGGATTTTTTAAATCATTAATTGTAAAATGACTACGCCTTAAACATGAGTTTCATTTTGTAGTTCTAAAAAAATTTAAGTTTAAACCGAAGCAACAATTTTAACATGCAGCATTTCATAAAAATAAGCTCTTTTTTCAGTTTGCAACAAAGAATGCGTATTATGATATTTATTTACAAAACAAATTAATAACATAATGTTTTTTTTAAAAAAAACTGGTTGATTTTTTGTTATTTCAAAAATGCTTTTATTTGTGTTATCAAAATCAGCATCTTGTAATTTTTAAAATTCTAATGATATTCAAAAAATATATTACAAGTCGATCAACAAATAAATTTACTAGACAATCTTAATTACGAATATGCAATAAAGTATTTCTGAATATTATCAAAAATTATAAAATGCTTGCAAATTAAATTAAACTTTGAATTTGAATGAAATATAACAATTATTACAATTATGAAGATGGTAGAAACATATACTATAGCAAAAACATTATAATATTTAAAAATATAGTGTAAATGAAAGTTTCCATACGTTATGTTCACACTTTAAGAAAAACTATTTATTTATAATCTTACTATATCGTAATTTACAACATCATTTGCTAAGAACTTAAGAGGTATTCCTTATTGATAAAATTAGTTTCAAACAAATTTTTGCAATTTACTTTAAAAATAAGCTCTAAATTTATAAACAAATTTCTGATTTTATATTAGAAGCAACATGAAAAACTCAATTTGCATATTTTTTACAAGAGGGAAAAAGTACTTAAAATAGGATTTGAACTCGCTCCATGCAAGGTAGAAAAAAAAACTTCCAGGTAGCTGACCACTCGGTTACAAACACAAATACTGAAAAAGGAAATCATACTATTTTAAACAAATTTTAACAACTATCAATGAATTATGGTTATATTAGCTCAATAAAGCAATACAATGAGCACTCATAAAAATATCAAAATTATTGGTAGAAATTAAATGCACTTTTTTATGAATGTTTTGAAAAGAACGAATGTATTTCTTTTAAATTACATATAGCTTTAAAGATTACTTTAAATACTGTAAAAGTATGTTTTTGAGATTAAATGAATGCTAAAAATATTAGATTTAAATTTGTATCTAATAATGTACTACTTTAGTGTATTTGTCCGACAATGATTTAAATGCGTTTCATATAATCATCATAGAAGTTGTTAAATTGTAATAGAATATATATTTGTAAGTCCAATCAAATATTAATATTTATATTATGTTTATTAATAGTTTATATATTAATATTTCATATTAATATCAAATGCAACGATAAATTACCAGTAAAAATTTCAGAAGAAAATTTACTTAATTCTATTTTCTATTTTAAAAATTCCAAAACAATATATATATATATATATATATATATATATATATATATATATATATATATATATATATATATATATATATATATATAATTGTTCGCCCTTTATAGCTTCAGGGGAGCTGCGACTATTTACCAAGTAGCAAACCTTTCTGTATAATGTTTAGAAATCAATTTTGGAGGTCACAGAAAACAAAGAGCAGAGAACAAATCTCCTTCGTGTGATGTTCGTCTAACAATCTTATTTAATTTACTACTTTCTTCTTTCTTTTTTTCTCTCTTTTAGCGAGACTTGTCATGTTATAGTAAATATAATTTGATTAGTCAGAAATTGATAGAAAAAATAAATAGCTACAGGTGTTTTTTGTATAACTATTTATTAGTGTATCTTCTTCATCCTTTATTTCCATGACAGAGTTATAAATATGCACGTTTTAACTTTGTATTTAAAACTTTTAAATGGAAAATTCTATATAATACATATAAATGTACTTTTTAAACTAAACATAGAAAACCTTCATTTAGTTACATTTACAAAGTATAGATACAATGTATAATTTAATTGCAAAATATGAATTAGGTAATATCGTCAATCAATAAGATATCATCTAAGCTGATGAGTTAAATATTAAAATATACAAGCAATTTCAATATAATTTAATAATAACTTCTGCCGACACACTTTAAAGCCAATTTGATAAATAATGTGTATAATTATGTTAAAAAAAATCTTAAAAATAGAGAACTTTCCAAATTTGCGTACATGAAAAAGATTGTTTTTTATAAGAAGGAAATTAATATTTTAGATGGCACCAAACTCAAATATTGACGCTTACCAACACAAATACAATATTTTAGATGGCATCAAAATCAAATATTGACGCTTACCAACACAAATACAATATTCATTGTCTTTAGGGAGTTTTTTCTTTTTAGGATTATAGTTTAAAGCGCTCTGCGTCATCCTTCGAGAATCGCACTGCTTCGATATTTTACTTTATTGACCTCAACGAAAGAATAATGTATGACCAGAACTAACAATATAAAAGTTAACTTTTTATTTTAACTTCTTACTCGTGATAATTAACTTAAGAATTTACACAATTTACTACCATAACTTTCAACCAGCAGCATAAAATAGCGTAGATGCTGATTTGATATTGCATTGCAATACTGTGCATTGTTTCATTGAAAGTAATGTGAAGAAAATATATTTGTTTGGAAAGTGAAATGTTACTCTTTTTTTAATATTATGGGTCAGATAATAATTGTTTTATCTAAGTGTATTTCGTGCAATATCATTGTTTATACATTTAACATGTTTGTTTCATTCGTTTACACCATATGGTTTATTTTTGTAATTAGTTCTTGTTTTAAATCATATAACTAAAATTATAGTTTCACAGTTTCAGTTATTACTATCAATGATTCCTGATAAAGTGAGTGAATAACGAAGAGATTGGTGTGATTTCGTAGTGTTCAAAGAAAAGTGTTTCAAATCAGTGATTTCGTATTATGCGAACAAGAAGTTAGAACAAGAAGGTTTGAGATGTTCGATTAATCTCACTTTAGAGTTAGATGAATTAGTAAATCAACCAATCAATGAGAAATTAAGCCAACAATCCGTTATATTTGTACACTGAGAAATGGCTCTATGAAAACACCAAAAATATCCGGTAATTTTCACCAAAGTGGTTTGGTAATGATTTTAGTAAAATCAACAATAAAATATTGATTTTACCAAACTCAATGCCAAATTACAATACAAAATCAATACCACAATACCAATAAAATATTTGATTTGGTCTTAAAGCTTGTGATAAAATTATATAAATGTTGTAAAATTTGGTAATTTTAGCATAACACCTTAGAACATACCATGAAAACCACTTTTTCGGTTAAATTTGCTTTTCTAAATTGTATTACTTCCTAAATGTGTAGTAATAAAAGCTATAATTCTGAAAACCAGAATATCCAGTCAACCGTTATCATATGAACGGAAAAATTACCAAATGAGTGGCTTAAATACGGTATATTTTAGTTTTGTTATTCATGAGTACAGTTTCTTTTATTAGAAAGTTCATTACCATAAAGTGTGATAATTTTATCTCAATATTTTTCTCCGTGAGGCAAACCAATCTATGAACAAGTCAGTAAATGAGCAAAAATTTATTCTAGATGATTCAGTTTTCAAATAAAGAATTCTATACAAAACCTATAGTTTATGTTTCTTCAATCGATTGTCATATATTTTTTATTGCTATTCTTTATTTAGTTTCAAAAAAAGATCATAGATTATAAAAAATCAATACAAGTTAGATCCTATAAAATAGATACAAATTATATCATATAAAATAGATACAAATTAGATCATGTAAAATAGATACAAATTGGATCGTATAAAATATATCTGATCTAATTCTTCAACCAATATCAATTTTGAGGGCCTTTCCAAAGAAAAATGCTATTTTTTTTCAATAAGTGGTAATTAAAAGAACTTTTTTAATGCAAGTATTTATTCATTTTCATTTATTCTAATAACATCTAAATGAATTAAAATATCTAAACTACAAAATTTTCTAAAATTAATACTTATGTATTATCACGTCAACCAATTTCGCCAAGATCACTCCAAAGTCATTTCGGTATTTCTCAAAGTTACTTACATGCAGTAATTGCTGATAAAATACTGAAATAATACAAATATTAGTGAGCAAAAATTGATACTCAAAAACATCAGATATTTAAATTTTAACCATTTCCTAATTTATTTTCAGATTTGTCGAAAATGGCAGACGGAATAATAGGTAAATACCCAAAAATTAGTGCAAGTTAACTCAGATTTGATTTAATTTGGCTAGAATTTTTATGTGGCTATATGTAAGCGTGGCCCTATTTATATAGGATCCAGCTCAGCTCAAGAACATATGAATTGACAAAAATTAGATTTTATTTCTAAGAGTGCTGTCAATCCCCTGCTTTTCGTTTGAGAATGGAAAACAGAGAATTTTGATATTAAATTCAGAAAATTCAAATTAAATGCAATCAAACACATCCGCCAACTAAACGTTTCAGAATTGCTCGTTTAAGTAGTTACGTTTTTGTTACAACTCAATTTAGAACAGAAAATTTTTATATTAAGTCTTAAAAAACTCTAAATAAATGCAATCAAAATCATTACTGATCAATTACTAAATACGAGTCCAGCAATTCTGTGGAACATAAATGATCATTCGTAGTATTTTCCGTATATTTATTTGAATCATATTTAATTAACAACTCAGTTATTAGTTACTTAAAGTGCTGCTGTTTACGTGTGGCCCTGATTCCTTCACTACTTCTGAAACTAAATTATATATTCCCTCAATCTAAATCAACCGAAAAGATACGTGGGTTTATTTAAATTTTAATTTGTTTCTTCTGCAATAAATCTAGCTATTTCTTAAAATAACTAACTTTTAAAGTAATTCTAACTTTAAGTTACACTTTTCCTGAAACTCAGGTAGAGTTGAAAGTTATTGGTTAGACTATTTTACAAGAATCACATTGGTGAAATTAATAATACAGTGAACTCTCACTTATGCACCGGTGTAAGAGGCCAAGAGAAAAAGGCGCATAAGTGAAAAACTTCAAAATTCTAAAACGCAACGTAAATTGCAGTGACAATATGAATAAATATGTTTCTAAAGATTAAATGTTAATATTTATACTGTTTTGGTATTTAGTACTATAATTATACAAAGAAAAAATTTAACATACCTTAAGACAATTTATTTCCTTACAAAACAATCTTAATACATGTTTGTATTTGTTTTTGCCGACGTATTTCAAAAACAGTTTCCTCCAGTTCATATAAATGGGATAAGGGGGAGTTTCATAAACAAAATTAAATTGTAAATAATCACGAAAAATGTCTAAAGCTTCCAATACTATTGTGTCTTTTGGAGGAACTGTATCATCCTCGTCAGTATCATCCACCACGTTCTCATCGTCCACAAGTTTTAGTTAGATATAAATGAACACTTCTTCACAAAAAAATTGAGTTTTATGGGAGGGGGTGAAACATTACATGATAAATTTCTAAGAAAAGTACTTGACGTCATAATATGCTGCACAATAAGTTGTTCGATTACTAATGTCACTCAACACATCACCTCCTTTTATTTACTTATAATGTCCATCTGACTGTAAGTAAGTGATCGCGGTCTCTTTCGTATTCCAGGTGTCTTTTTTTCTCTAGAAAACAGCATGGGAGTAAAACTAACCTCTGGACAAGAGGAATGGTTATTTTCTAAAAGATGAATGGGCTTTCATTGTTGTTGGTGTAACAGATAAGACACCCTATTCAAAATTCTAGAAAGAGTGTCTTTCCAGAAACAGCAAAATTGAAAAGGTCACAGGGAGAAGCAAATTCAATAGGGTCTAACAACATATATTTCTTTTCATCTGTAACAAGGATTGCTTATTTGCTTCATTTTTAATTTAAAACATTTTTTTTAAAAAAGAAAAAATATTTAAAGGATTAAAAAATTAAAATGTTAGCCTCAAATTTCGGCGCATAATTGAAAAATTGACTTTTAGAGCGATGCATAAACGAAGGATGTTTATCATTATTTTCCCATCTAATGTACTGGGACCTATTAAAATCATCGCATAAATTAAAAAGGTGCATAAAAGAGGTGGTGCATAAGTGAGAGGTCACGTATTTCACATTTTATTGTCTTGGATTTTAAAATTTTAGTATCACGATTATTTTTAATTCCGGGTCTAATAAAGTCCTTTCCAAATAATTTAAATGACTAAATATGTAATTTGTGTCCAGCTAAAATTCCTAACCCATTTCAATCCTACTTCACTAAAACTATTAAGCTCCGCCTAGACACATGCCATTATAATTTGGTCACGCAAATTTCGAGCATAATAATTCATGTTGATTAAACTGATTCCGATTTTACATCTCGTACATGACCTTAACGGGATTTAATCAATGTCTTCGTATTATAAACGTACTACTTGATTTCTGCATCAAATAACATTTGAGATGCGATAATAATTGAATGTTCAAAATGATCCGAAATAATTGTATCAGTGTTAATCATAATTGCTGCCGAAATTGAAAAGTCAATGAGTAATCCCTTTCGTGACAACTTTCAATGGCGTTGTTAAAGTCTTAATTGTCGTATTATCATAAAATGTGTCATTTGTTTCGTAAGAAATTTAAAAAAAAATATCTGTACAGTAAACTTCATCACTATCTTTGAGGTAGTGATCCATGTCGGATTTGAAAATCATTATGGTAAAAAGTGATTTTGGGCAAAATTTCAGAAATCAAGTTTATTACAAATTTAAAATTCCCGTACTCTTAGCTTTCTAAAATTACTTTACTTTAGTTTGTACTCTAATTAATTACAAAGTTATGGCAATTTTTGTGCTAGGTAGTAACAGTGGATAGACAAATGATTTTAGGTATTTAAATGCTTTCTTTGCAAAATCTGATTTTTTTACTTTTTAAGCAGGATATCTCCTTTTGCTTTTAAAATAATTGTCTACAATTTTTCATGAGTGTGTATGATCATAGAACTCACGATTTAAACTACACATTAAGAGAAAAAGTAGAATTTCATAATTTCGGCATGTTTTTTTCCAAAGCAAGTTTGAAAATTTATAAAAATGTGCTTTTTTTAACTACATTGATCTCAAACCCGATAGTATATGCTCTTGATTTTACGATGATGTTTCACAATGTAGTTGATAGCGTTTTAAATAAAATCCTCAAAGGATTTTTTGTTTTAGGTGATAGAATTGTTTTCAGTTTCTAGCCTAAATGCAAAAAAATGCCTTATTTTTACATTAAAAAATAATTTTTTGCTAGTTTTATAAATTTTTACACGTATTAAAACAAATAAACTATTTCTTCTTTAAATTTTATATTATTTAGAAGGAAAGTTTTCTAAACTAGTCGGATATCTTAATACGTCATTGGTTTCGAAAGAAATAAAAAATATCTACACTGTAAACTACATTACTGGCGTTGAATTAGAGTTTCATGTCAGATTTGAATTTCCTACTGTTGAATATCATCATAATAAGTGAGACATTAATACGTCATTTGTTTCGCAAAAAATGAAAAAATAAATATCCAAGCCATAATCGTTATCATTGGCGTTGAGCTAGTAATCCATGTCAAATTGGAAAGCGTTAATGTTGAGAATTATAATAAAAAAAATTGCAGAACATTATAATTGCATTTTTTGCTTCGCAACAAATAAAAAATATCTGCACTGCTGACTTTTCAATGGTGTTGAGCTAGAGAGCCATGTCAGATTTGAAGCTTTTCAACTCTGAAACCTTGTACCTTTAGAACATAATCCAGAAAACAATGCAACTCATGAATCAAGCGATGCGACAAACTCGCTCACGTGAGGCACTCTTTGTAAGAAACTAAACCGCTTCTGTGTTACCGGGGCAGAAAACCTCAAGTGAAAGGATTAGCTTGAAGGAAAGGTGAATCTAACCAGTGATGATTAAACCAATGAAAATGCTTTTCGTCCAACTGTGATCAGTGCGAGCTGGGAGCACAGTGCAAATTGACCAGTAATCACTGTAATCCAATCCTTGGCGGGTAAATTGGTAGGTGCTCCCTTACCCTAAACCGTACTCTCTTAAAATGAAAGAGTTATTTCCCTTACTCAAAAAAGAGTTAAATTTTTTTAACTCAACTTGAGTTAAATACATT
Source organism: Parasteatoda tepidariorum (assembly GCF_982258835.1). Taxonomy (NCBI): domain Eukaryota; kingdom Metazoa; phylum Arthropoda; class Arachnida; order Araneae; family Theridiidae; genus Parasteatoda; species Parasteatoda tepidariorum. The sequence goes on along the minus strand of NC_141755.1, from coordinate 60,910,125 downwards.
CTTATTTGAGCGAAATTCTTGCTTTGCATTAACTCAAACTTGAGTGGTATTTATTAAGCAATATTTGAGTGCTTTTAGCTCAAACTTGAGTGATTTATTTATTATTTAATTGTGTGCGAGATATAAGCTGGAATTTCTATTGTTTTATTTTAAAAAGCAAACGATAATAAATCTAAATAAAATTGTTATGTTCTGTGATCTAAATAGATTATGTCTTCCTTTTTATCTTACGTTTAATTTTTTTTTCTGGAGAATATGTCACTTAATATTTTGAATTAAGAAGAATTAAAACAACTTTTAGTTCACAGCGGTATTTCTGAAGAAGACGCTGTTTTACTTTTCAGTTAGTAGATATACTTTGTTGTTTTTATTTTGAAAATACTTTTATTTTGAATGTGTTATATACACATTCCATTTAAATTAGCTGTTTTTCAGCGTTTTTTAATAAAATATACTATTCTTTTAAATTATTTGTCATAAAGATTTATTAAAATTGAAAGTGTTAAATGTGGATGATTATGAAATATTAAAAAAATTTGATTCCCTGCTAGAATCTTTGTCAAAGCATATGGGAATATATTATATCTGATAAGAATTTTAGAATCTTTTCAGATTTCATATTAAAGTTTTAACATTTTATTTTAATATAATAAATTTATATCCATGTTTTAGTTTTTTTGATGTATAATTTTGGTACAAAACATTTCTGGATAATTAATTTCATATCATTCTATACTTCTTTTACAAAAGATATTTACGAAATTATTGTTCATACAGTCTGTTAATACAAAGCAATTTAAATAACAACAATTATAAAGTTGACTGTCTTTAATTTATGAAAGTTCACATCTGCAACATCCATTCATTCAAATCAGAATCTTCAGACGTTCAATGTATTTTATTATAAATATATCATTCAAAGAAAAAGTGGAAAATATTATATTCAAAAAAAAATTAAGCAGCATTTTGAATTTTTCTGTTTTTATCCTGTTTTTAGATTTTATTTAATTGGAATTCAGAATTAATACTATCTTCTTATTTCATAAAGTATTTATCACATTATACAAACTATTTTTTCTTTGTTGCTAGCATGAAAGTTCTTACCACTTTTCTTCAAATTCAATTTTCGAGGCAAAATTGAAAATGCAGAATTAATATTTAATTAAAAGTACTATGCTAATTAAAGTATTTGAAAATGCAAATAAATTAGAATTTCACAATAGTTATAGATTAATATTAAAAAAATAGGAGCAAAATTAAAAGTAATATTTTTTTGAGATATAGTTCAATTTGAATTTATATACCTATATCCCAGCTGAAAAAAAACTGTAGTTATTCTACAGAACTGAAGTAATTTCGTAGTTTTTCTAGAGTTAACTGCAAATTTTCTGTAGTGCAATCTTAACTGTAAAAACACTGCAGTTATTTTGCAGCTAATGCGAAGTAATTTCTCAGTAATTTATTTCGAAAAAATTTCAGCTATTGTCTACAAAATTACTGTAGTTTAAGTGAGGTCACTTGAAAATCATAAATTTAGAAAAAACTGAAACTTTAAATCCGTGGTCATTCTGCAGTAAATTTGAAGTAATTATGCAGTCATTGTTTCAGAAGTATACTTTCTGATGAATCTGCAGAAAAACTGCAGTTACTTTGCATAAAATTGAAAGAGTTTGATGTCTTCAATCTTGCTTTCCTGGCTGGTATATTAAATTTTTATAATGTTTTTTTCTTTTTGATTATATATTAATTTCTTACAATTAGGTAAAAATTCTAAACATATATATTGATAACGGAAATAACGTACACTATCTATATTCATAATAGTTAAAATTCATAAAATACATACTTGATTTAATTGTAATTATTTATAATTCAGAAGCGATACAATTTAATCAGTTTAAAATATGCCTCAAATTAGGTATTTAAATATTTCTGTATTTTAGTAATTTTATTAAAAATGTCGTTTTCTCTAATTTTTATTATTTATTTCTTTTTGACTTAAGAAAACTATGTTTGATCAAAGTTTATGGTAAAAACAATATTAAAGTAAAGTCAAGTAGTTAATGTTAATTAGTTAATTTTTTTATTCGAATTCATACTAAGCTAGGATTATTGCAGAACAAAAATTATACTTATTTTTTTCTAATCAAAACAAATATAGTGTGGTTTTTAAACAAATTTATATAAAAAGAGTTTGCAAAATTGAGTTTGAAAAAGGGTATTTAATCCAAATTTTTTAGCTTTTAACGCGTCCTCTTCAAAAATTTATTAATTTCACTTAGTTTCAGAAATTTGTCTTAAAAAAATTTAGGCAATTTGAAACAATATACCTTTTTTATTGCTTGAAAATAAAGCTTTATAAATTAAACGAATAAATTTGTTCGAAAAAAAAATGACTCATAGTATTTTCAATTGAACCTAAATGAGCATAATATTTATAAAACTGCTTACTTTAAAAATTCGTTTCGAGCTCCTTACCTTTAAAAATTAAACTTCAAAGAAAAATGACGTAACTTAGGGGAAAGAAAAAGAAAACTCAAATCTTCAGTGGTGAGGAATTTTTCATAAAAAAAAAAAAAACTTCTTAAGTAATAATTCATTTAATTGTTGTTTTACCGTATACAATCAAAATAATTGGATAACCACAAAATGCTGCTATTCAAACTATTAACTCTGAAAAAAATTTTTAACTGTGTTTTCACCTTATTTGATTTAACAAATAAAAACTTTATTCTCGCCAACAAGACCCAGCTCATGAAACTAATTAGTTCTTTGTAGCCGTCTTGTCATAGGACTGCAGCCTAGATGGTTAATCGGTCAATCTCACGACAGACGGGAAGCCAGTTCGAATCCCAGCCAGTGTCGATATGCTCACAGCGAAAACTTTCACCAGTACCATATTATCTAATTCGATATTTAAATTCAACCAACGCTGAGATAAAAAAAATTCCTCTCTAAGGCTTTCTCTATCAAAAGGAATTTTTTTGAAACGAAAACTATAGTATTTTTTATCGCTTACGATAGATGGCACCACTAAATACAAAAATTTCGAATATTAACAATAAAAATTTTGACTGCAATTTACAAACTGAAATACTGAAAATCACTCAAACACGAGTTAAAATCACTCAAGTTTGAGTGAAAATGATTCACTCAGGTAATACTGAAAATCACTCAAACTCGAGTGAAAATAACTCAAGTTTAAGTGAAATTTTTTTTCACTCAAATTGAGCTATTTCCATATAACTCTTTCACTTGAGTGATTTTAACTCAAGATGAGAAGGCCGGTTTTTTCTAGATGAAAGAGTTAAATAGCACTCAAGTTGAGTTATTTTCACTCGTTCATTTTAAGAGAGTAACGGCTTTATACTAAGTGAATATTTATCTTAGTGCATATTTATCTTATATTTAGAATGTGAGCCGCAATGGCTCACATTCTAAATAGTCCATGAGTTGCACTCGCCTTCCAATGAGGCAAACCAGGTTCGAATCCCAGTCGATACGAATTCTGCATCCGGCTTGCACCGACCGCAGTGCTGACGTGAAATATCCTCAGAGGTAAACGGATCATGGATTAGACTCCCCCTGCCGTCAAGCTGACCGTGGGAAGTTCTCGTGGTCTTCCTCTCCATGGAACACAAATGCGGGTTAGCTCCATCAAAAAGTCCTCTACGAAGGCAAAGTTCTCCCAATACTTGATCCAGGAGTTTCCTAGTCTTCTGGATTGGGCTCAAAATTACAAAGCTACGGAGTTGAACATTAATAGTCGTTAACCCATAAAAATTGGGTCGGCTGTTCAACGACTGTTATAAAAATAAAATATAAAATATATTTAGAATGTGTTCTGTTGAATAATTGGCTATATTTTTCAAGTTTTTAAACAAAAAAAACAGAATTTTCAGTAAAAATTATATGAAAATCAATTTTTTTCAAATCTTATTCTACAGTTATTAAAAATGTATCACCTTATCCATATCGTTCAAAATGAAATTGCATACTATGAAAGCGCAGATTTAAGTATTCTACTTGAATTAAGACACGTGTATAGCTAATGAATAGTTTTAAGGTTAAAACCATGTGCTTAAGAAAAAAAGTTATTGATCCCTTTTATTTATCATTGTGCTATCACTGACTTAGAAAATAAGAGACAAATATTTCACTAGTAACGCTAATTTTAGAATATTCTATTAAAATGATAATGGGTAGTAAATTATCTAGTTTTCTTTTTTAATCGTAGAACGTGGAAAAAGTAATCTTCAAAGAATTTTAATTAAAAAAGTGTATTACAAACTTTTTTTAGCATCACGTGATTACATTAAGTATATGTTTTAAACAACTCTTAGAAGAGTGAGATATAAAGAATATAAAAATTTTAAGTGTTTTTTTTATCGCTGGAATTAATGCTTTTATGATCATTTCTTTCTTATATCATTTTCCTAAGCCAGAAAATTATTTTATATATATATATATATATATATATATATATATATATATATATATATATATATATATATATATATATATATATATATATATATATATATATATATATATATATATATATATATATATATATATATATATATATATATATATATATATATATATATATACATAATAATAAACGCGGCTGTGTGTGTGTGTCTGTAATCACAATATATCGCCCCAGAAGCCTCGCCCAGGCACGAAACTCGGCCCATAATTGTGTTTTGACATAATGAAGAAGTATTTTTTTTCTTTTTCAAAAATTTGGATTAGTTTTTTAGTTATCAGTCATTTTGTAAGAAAATCTCTGCTTTTTCGTTGCTGTTGCCAGCTAATTTTTTGAAAGTTAACTTAGAAATAACAAATCAAACGATGTTAAATAACAAACCAAACGATGTTAACAAAATAACGTAGAAAGCGCAACTAGATCAAAATTATACAAGCGCAACTAGATCAAAATTATACAAGCGCAACTAGATCAAAATTATAATACCTGAGCGCTTGACGTAATATTCGTTTTCAAAGAGCCATATTCAAAAAACTATTAAAAAATGCATATACTTTTCTCCACTCTTATAAATGTATGCTAATGCGAACCTTACAATTGAAATATTAATTTTCGACAACTTAAACCAATAATATACAAAGGAATTAATATTTTAATTGTAAGGTTCGCATTAGCATACATTTATCAAAGTGGAGAAAAGTTTAACTTTTGTGTTAAAAATGTGGCAACATATTCGATACGTAAATAGAACGATTCGCTTTGATATATTTGTCGCTGTTCATAATTGTTATAATAAGTTTTTCTTCTTCTTTCCACGCTCTATTTTTTTTCTTAAGCGAAAACGATAATTTTTGTAGCGATATAGATATATAAATTGATACCATAAAAAATTATATAGAAATAGAAGTTGATACCATAAAAAATTAGTTCGTTTTCGTGTTCTTTTCATGTATTCAGCATTTTCGTTTTTTTTTCTTAAGCGTAGTAGCTATATAATATATAAAATAGGAATTTAATTGTTTTTGAAGGAACGATCACACTTACCTTGGATCTCTTTGGTTTTTCTTTTCATTATTTTAACAGTTTTTATTAAATGTAATTAGTTATTTTCAGAAAGTTTCAGTTTGCAGGTAGGCACTTAGATTTTAATATTGAAGTTTCATGATTTGCTTTCATAGTAATTGTTGTTCTAAAGTATTCGTTGACTTCTTAAACACCCGATTACTGATATGGCAGAACCGCCTTCCAAAAAACTTTGTATTTTGTCAAAGAAAAAGACATTAAGAGATTCTCAAAGAAGAAGAAGGGCCCAAGAAATGTCTGTGGAACGTCAAAGAAGGATGGAATATGACCGAATTTCGACAAGCAGTGCTAGGGCTCAAGAAACATCTGAAGAACGCGGAAGAAGATTAGAAAATAATCGTGTCTCAACCAGAAATGCAAGGACCCGAGAAACATCTGAAGAACGCGGAAGAAGATTAGAAAATAATCGTGTCTCAACCAGAAATGCAAGGACCCGAGAAACATCCCAGGAATGTCGAAGAAGGCTAGAAGAAAATCGTGCTTCAACATCCCAAGCTCGATTGCATTTGTGGCAAGAAAAGGAAAACTCTGCATTTATGTACAACCCATCTTTATGTTATGCATCAGATCCATTGATAGAAATTGGCGGAATGGCAACAGAATGCATTTCTTGCCAGGCATTAAAATGGAAAGGTGAAGCACCAAGTATGTGTTGTAGCAATGGAAAAATTAAGCTCTGTGAACTTCAAACACCTCCTGAACCTCTACTGGCATTGTTAACAGATTCTTCAATTGAAACAGTACATTTTCAAAGTAACATCAGAAGATACAATTCATGCTTTCAGATGACATCATTTGGATCTGGGAGTGAAATTCGGGAACAAGGCTTTATGCCTACTTTCAAAGTTCAGGGACAAGTGTACCACAGAATAGGAAGCCAACAACCACAAATAAATGATAAGCCAAAATTTCTTCAATTATACTTTGTAGGTGATCAGGAAAAGCAATCCGAACAACGTTGCAGGAATGTTTTGCAAGCAAAACAAGCATTAGTTTCAAGTTTGCAAGAAATGTTGCATGAACACAATAATTACGTGAGAAGTTTTAAGTTGGCCATGGAGAAAATGACTCCTGAATTAAAAGTTATAATTCAGGCAGATAAAACACCTGTCGGTCAGCATGAAAGACGATTTAATGCTCCAAATACATCGGAGGTGGCAGTTATTCTTGCAGGTGACGTATACAGTAGCAGAGATATAGTATTGGAATTAAAAAGTAATGAAATTAAAAAAATTGCAGAAACACACCGAGCATATGATGCATTGCAGTATCCTTTGATGTTCTGGCAAGGTGAAGACGGCTACCATTTTGAACTAAGGCAAGTAAACCCAACTACTGGCTTCCCGACTTCTAAGAAAATTTCAGCCATGGATTTTTATGCCTATCGAATTATGTTTCGAGCTGCAAATTTCAATATTATTTTGAGATGCAAGGAACTTTTGAATCAATTTATTGTGGACATGTTCGCAAAAATTGAATCTGAGCGACTGAGGTTTGTACGCTTGAACCAGAAGAAACTACGTGTTGAAGAGTATGTTCATCTCAAGGATGCCCTAAACAGAGACGGGAATGTTCATGATATTGGTAAAATGGTAATTTTACCTTCTACATTTACTGGTGGTCCACGCTACATGCATGAGCGAACTCAAGATGCGATGACATATGTTAGAAATTACGGGAAACCTGATTTGTTTATTACATTCACCTGTAATCCTCAGTGGCAGGAGGTTACCAATGAATTAATGCCTAGGCAGGGAAGTCACGATCGACATGATTTGCTAGCAAGAGTTTTTCATCTTAAACTAAAAGCTCTTATGATTCTCATCAACAAAGGAAAAGTATTTGGCTCTGTTCAATGTTTTATGTACACAATAGAGTGGCAAAAACGTGGTCTCCCACATGCTCATATCTTAATTTGGCTGCATGAAAAAATCCATGTTCATAGCATAGATAATGTAATAAGTGCAGAAATACCAGATCCAGAAATTGATCCAGTTTTGCATGATGTTATTAAGACACAAATGATACATGGCCCTTGTGGGATCCTGAATCAACAGTCTCCTTGCATGAAAGATGGAAAATGTACGAAGAGGTACCCTCGAAATTTTTTGAAAGAAACACAAACAGGGGAAGATGGATATCCCCTGTATCGTCGACAGAGTCCAGAGGATGGTGGTTATACGACAGTTAAAAAAGTACGGAGTTCTGATATTGTTATTGATAATAGATGGGTAGTTCCTTTTTGTCCATTGTTGTCAAAAACTTTTAATGCCCATATTAATGTGGAATTTTGTAATTCGATAAAATCTATAAAATATGTTTGCAAATATGTAAACAAAGGATCTGATATGGCTGTATTTAACATTGCCAACGACGAAAGTGTGCATGATGAAGTACAGCATTATGAAATAGGACGATACATCAGTAGCAATGAGGCAGTGTGGCGTATTTTGGGTTTCCCTATACATGAAAGGCATCCAACAGTTGTTCATTTAAGTGTACACTTAGAGAATGGCCAGCGAGTTTACTTCACATCAGAAAATGCACGGGAAAGAGCTCAAGCTCCACCAGCCACAACACTTACTTCTTTTTTTAGCTTATGTCAAAACGATGATTTTGCTCGCACTTTGTTGTATAATCAGTTGCCAAAGTACTATACATGGTCTGCAAGCAGCAAAAAGTGGGTTCGGCGGAAATCTGGTCAGACAGTATCTGAAGACCCAGGAATTAAATCAAGTGATGCACTTGTTCGCGTCTACACTATTCATCCTAACAATTCCGAATGTTTTCATCTTCGACTGCTGCTTCATGAGGTGCACGGACCTACATCTTTCAATGACTTAAAGACTTTTGGAGAAATAAAATGCGAAACATTTAAGCAGGCTTGCCAGGTAAGAAGACTTCTTGAAGATGACTCGCACTGGAAAAGCACGTTAGAAGAAGCTGCTGTTGTTCGATCACCTGAAATGCTGCGTAATTTATTTGCAATTATGTTGCAAACATGTTCTATCGCAAATCCTCTGGAATTGTGGAATTTACAAAGAGAAAATATGGCTGAAGATGTTTTGCACCAGGCCAGGATTAGAAGTACTGACATGGATTTAAATTATGATGATGCCATCTTCAATCAGGCATTAATTCTTCTTGAAAACAAGGTCAAAGAATTGGGTGGTTCTGGTTTAAAAACTTATGGATTTCCTTTGCCACAACAAACAGATACCATTGACTTAAACAGAGAAATTTTGAGGGCAACAAATTACAATACAGATGAAATGACATCATACATTGATTCGAATGAGCCAAATCTGGTTCAAGACCAGAAGGAAGCTTTGGAGAAAATCTTATTTCCTGTGTTTAATGACGTCGGTGGAATATTTTTTGTGGAAGCACCTGGTGGAACAGGAAAAACTTATCTCATAAATCTGATTTTAGCAAAAGTGAGACAAAGAAATAAGATTGCACTTGCTGTTGCATCCTCTGGTATTGCTGCAACTCTTTTGTCTGGTGGACGAACAGCTCATTCAGTGTTTAAATTACCTTTAAATTTATCAACCGTCGAGCATCCTACCTGCAATATTTCCAGAAGCTCGCACAAAGCTGATGTTCTTAGAAGATGTAAACTAATAGTTTGGGATGAGTGCACTATGTCACATAAAGCTGCTTTGGAAGCCCTGGATATCACTATGCAAGACCTTTTAAAAAACAACAAGTGTATGGGAGGTGTAACTTTAGTTTTATCTGGTGATTTTCGACAAACACTTCCTGTAATACAACGTGGGACAAAGGCAGATGAAATACATGCATGTATAAAGACATCTTACATTTGGACAAATGTTCAAAGACTGCGGCTGAAAACAAATATGCGAGTTCATTTAACAGGACAATTCTTTGCACAGGAATTTGCCAACAATCTTCTAAGACTTGGAAATGGTGATATTAGTGGCGATGAAGAAGGGCTTATAGACGTGGAAAATATTGGAAACCGTGTTGCCACAACCGACGAACTCAAAGAAATGGTTTTTCCCAATATTCATGAAAATTACTGCAACCCTCAATGGTTATGTGAAAGAGCTATCCTTTCTCCAACAAATGATATTGTTAACGTGATAAATAACAAACTTTTAAAGAAATTACCTGGTGCTCTGGAAATTTACAAGTCTATCGACGCTGTCATGGAAATAGATCAAGTTGTCAACTTTCCGACAGAATTTTTGAACTCATTGGAACCACCTGGAGTGCCTGCACATAAATTAGAATTGAAAATTGGAGCACCAATTATGCTTTTAAGAAATTTGGATCCACCTGCATTGTGTAATGGAACAAGATTGATTGTGAAAAAATTGATGCCTAATGTTATTGAAGCTATGATTATAACAGGACAGTCAACAGGAAATAGTGTGCTTATTCCTCGCATCCCCATCATATCTTCAGACAATCCATTTCAGTTTAAACGACTTCAGTTTCCTGTTCGACTTAGTTTTGCGATGAGTATAAATAAATCTCAGGGACAATCTTTAAAAGTCGTTGGTCTTGACTTGCAGAAGCCTTGCTTTTCACATGGACAGCTTTATGTTGGCTGCTCAAGAGTTGGTGAAGAAAAGAACTTATACTTATTCGCACCAAATGGAAAAACTAAAAATATTGTTTATAAAGAAGTTTTACAAGAATAGGAAGTTATAGGAATATTAATATTTTATTAGGGGAAAATTAGGAAGAAATAGGAATATTTTATTGCTGTTTCTTAAATATCTTATTAACTGCGCTTTAATTTTCAGCTATTGGCCAATGATGATTTCGAAAGCAAGTTTTGTATGCTTTTACAATTTCTGAGGCCTTTTTTTTTAAAAAAAAAGTCTCCACCTGATAGTTATATTATAGGTTAGGTTAACATAGGCCTTAGGTTACCATAGCAAAGTTACATCTTCAAACATCCTCAAGAGCTATAACACATCTGCAGCAGAACTGGGTATGAAGACAACGTTGCAGGACAGGAACACTTTAATTGTCCACTAATCTTCGAATTTCCTGCTATGTTTTAAAAAACTTTATTTGTGAAAACCTTTAGCGTGGCGGACAGCTGGCCGCCTTAAGCGGCTAGTATATATATATATATATATATATATATATATATATATATATATATATATATATATATATATATATATATATATATATATATATATATATATATATATATATATATATATATTGTAGTTGTGCTAGTATTGCTGCTGAAAAGAATGTGTATATTCCCATTCACACCTGTTCTCAGTCCAAATCTCGTGTTTTTTGAGTTGTACAACTATTACAGCCCATGAATGATATATATCTATAGATGTAAACACAAAGAGGAGTAATAAAATAAAATAAAATAGAAAAATTGGAAAACGTAAAGGTCATCATTAGGACGCATCATTTAGAATAAATGCGATATTTCCGAATAAAGAATAATTATCCTGAGATAAAAATTGCTCTTTATAATATGTTTATATCATGAAAAAATAAATATATATATATATTAATAATAAATTATGACACATTTCTATATCCTTATATTTTAATTTTTTAGGTCATTTCAAATGGGTGCTTTTTTCACCCAATTTGTATTCTACAAAAGTCTGTAGCATTTTAATTCATGCCCCACGATGTTGCATACATAATAGAGATATGAAGATACTTAAAATTTTTAATAAATTAAAATACTTTTAATATTTATCCTCTTATAAATAAAAGAATTTCAAAAGTATTTGAGTGTTTTAAAAAGTATCTACTTCTTAAGCTTATTCCTATAAAAAAGTATTTTTTATTTACAGTTTAAAAAAAAATTACTTTTTTTTTCATTTATTACATAGTTCATGAACTCAGTTTTTTGTTTGTTATTTAATTAAAACAAAACCTTTAATTTATTAATAAAAAAAATATTTACGAGCTTTGTATGTCATTCGTTATGCGTTGTAATTATCTTTTGCTTAGTGAACCATTAACGTGATTACACACGGGATTAAAATTGTCTCGCTAATGCAAATTTCGAAACATTTTCAAAACTTAAATATGAATAAAAAAATTAGACATTTTTTAAGACATTAATTCATGATCCGGAAAGCAGCTTTATTATTTTCAATGGGTCTAATGACTTAATTAATTCAATAAAGTAACTTCATGAAATGCAATTTATAAAATCAAAGCTTCTACATTCTTTAGAAAAATAATGCTTTTAACGTTTGAAGTTTTCATTTTTCTGAAGCAGCTGAAAATTTAATTAAATTTTTATAATTGTTTTTACGGCCTTGGGTTCTTATTGAAGTTTCATCAAATAAAATTTTACATAATTTGTTGAAGTATAAAGACATGTGGGATATCTTTTATAACTGTAGAATAAACTACAACTTTCTTATAAAATTATTTTATCTTATAGCTTATAATTTTACTATTCTGAAATAAAATATATAGAAATTACATAATAAGATTATTCTATTCAAGATCAGAAGAAAAGTAATATTCTGAAAATGAAATTCCTGCTTTAAAAATAATTCAATTTATTTCAAATAATGTGCTTCAGAAAGTATTTTATAAAATAAGTTATAAGTTATCATTCATTTATTTTATCTTTTTTAACGAATATAATCAGTGAAAAGTTCATTATATAAATCTAAAAAAAGCGTATTAGAAAATTTTTAAATTTTTTTGATTCCTTTGCTAAATTCTATATCACAATTAATTAAAAACCACAAAATCAATCAATTTATTTTTGCCACTGCCCTGGTTTAGGGAGTAAATAAGAACAGTTTCTTGGCTTTTTATCAAAGTTTTTGTTTATTACAAACATTTTGCAACTATATTGCAACATGCTTATTGTATCGGGCTTAAAACAAACTTTACTAATATTAAAAATACCACACTGCTATGGATCTTAGATAAATATGCAAAGATATCAAAATGACGAATACTTGGAGCAGCATGTTCACTCTTTATTTTTGGCTTATTGTATAGAGCACTTACCTCCCGTAGAGGTGACCCAGGTTCGAGTCCCTGAGGGGCTGGTCTATTTGAATTTAGCACCTGGTTCGCACCACCCACAGTGCTGATGTAAAATATCCTCATTGGTAGGCAGATCATGGGTAAGAGTCCCCTTGCCATAGAGCTAACCACGGGAGGTTTTAGTGGTTTGCTCTCCATATAACGCAAATACTGGTTATTCTAAAACAAAATCCTCCACGAATGCTAGTTTCTCCCAATTCTCGTCCCAGGAGTTCCCTTGTCTTCTGAATTGAATTCAGAATAACAAGGCTATGGAGTTGAAATTTGATAGTAGTAATCTCCGAATTGTGTCTTCATTGCCGGTGATAAAAATACTAAATAACATCTAAAAGGAAAATTTATCAATCAAAAATCAGTGATCGACCAAAAACTTTATTTACACTGAGCTCTATTATATATTAATGTAAATATTTTATAATTGATTTTTTTACTGTGAATATGATTAAGGAAATATAGCTGACACATTGTATTCCTCTTAACTCATTGTCTTCTTCATTTAAACATTCGCAACAGTTTCTCAATTACTTACTCCTCAAAACTGTCATTGGCATAATGTCATTAGCTCGTCAATTGTCATTACTCATCACTCAAATTATTATTACTCATCAATTGTCATAACACTCAAAAATATCATTACCATAAAGTACGTTAATTTTACTAGAGTTTTTTCCTTCGTACAGATTCACAAAAGATGCTTTTATTTTTTTGAAATATTTGTTTCATATTCATTAGGGTTAAAATCAATGTTTAGTGTTCCATGTCAAAAAGAAAATACAGTAGTAAAATTTTCAAAACACAACAAACAAAGCATTCACGTATTGTTGCAATGATATTACACGTTACAAAAGAAGTCATTGGAGAAACTAAATATTATTCTCCATCTTCATAAAACAAGAAAAATTATTAGCCGGCATATTAAATAAAATAAAAACAATGATAAACAACTTTTATTTTTTGTAGAAAACAACTATATTTACGAAAATAATAGGAGCATTCTAACGAAAAACAGCAAAACTAAATACAGACAACAATTTTTAAATTCTACGTTGATTTCTTATTTAGAAACCTTAATTAAATACTAAATTCCACTTTTAAAGTGAAAAAACTTTAAATGGAAACAATTAATGAAGTAAACTTCCTTTTTGTATGTGGTGTTACTTTTTTGATGACGGGCAATTAAGGTTTTTGAAGCTCATCTTTAATTACAGTCCTAGAAAGACTTAAGAGTTGGCTACTAAATAATTAAACAAAAATCTATTAGTTTAAAAATGACTTTAAGTCTCCAAAACTTTTTTTTAAAAACTAAATATGTTTTTTCTCTGCTTAACTATGAGTGATCTTTTAGTATTTTTTTAACTGGAATCGTTTTAAAAAGTATTGCTGTTGGAGATATTTTAATGTTGATTTCATCATTAAAGTTACTTTTCACTAAAAAATTTACTTACAATGTTACAAACTATATTACAATCTAAGAGAGACTTAAGAGATGGCTACCAACTAATTACAGAAAATTCTGTTAATTTAAGAATAACTTTAAGTATCTAACCCCTTTTTTTAAAACCAAATAATGTCATTTTTAATGAGAAACTAAGAATGGTCATTTCCAATATTTTTGAACAAACATCATTTTAAAAGGTATTGTTGTGTGCCTGTTTCTTCATTTTTATTACCACGTTTATATAAACTTGCCTTCGTGTATGTCTGTCCGGGTGGAATTTTGTAATCGATTTTAAACTAACTTCCCGACTAGCTACAAACTTCAAATTTGGCACATAGTTCAGAATCGGATGACAATGCATGAAAATGAAAAGAAAAAAGACCTACAAAGTAAAATAAAATAAAAATTTAAAAAAAAAATTATTTTCGAGATTGTCTTTTGTTGTCGATTCCATTATTTCAAATTAGTATTACATGTCAGGTGAAAAGATTTTTATTGTCGGAGTATTTTTATTGGCTGAAAAATCACGTGGTAGGATCCAGTTTTTCCTCATTCATTTCCAGATTTTTTTTGGTCGTCATCAGCATAAAACTAATGAAAGTCGTAAAGGTATTGTTTATCTATAAAGATTTTTGTATCCCTAACTTAAAATGAAAGTTGTATTATTTTAGTAGTGGTCTTGTAGTAGTCTTGACTACTCTTGACTAAGAAAAATAATCTAAATAAAAATATATATTTTTAAAAACCACGTTTTTTGTAGTGAAGAATAATAATTGAAAAGTAATAACTTTTAAAAAATATAAAATAAAAATTAAAAAAATTATAATTTAAAATTAAAAAATTCAAAGTAAAAAATAATATTTTTAAAAACCACGTTTTTGTGGTGAAGAATAATAATTAAAAAAAAATTGAAAAACGAAAAATGTGGGGCGCATGAAATACATAACAGTATATATACACATACATATACACATTTTTTTACTCATACACATGCACAACCACATATACATCCACATACATATGCATATACACAAACATATTCCACATTCAGATACAATTACAATTACTAACATACCATACACATATTTTCAAGAGCACACATACACACACTAATATAACATTACTGTTATGTATTTCATGCGCCCCACGTTTTTCGTTTTTCAAATTTTTTTTAATTATTATTCTCCACTACAAAAACGTGGTTTTTAAAAATATTATTTTTTACTTTGAATTTTTTAATGTTATTTGGAGCAAGTTTGATACCTAAAAAATAAGAAAGAATTTTAAGGTATTTCGAAAACAATCTTTAAACATCATCATTATTAAATTTAATATTCACTAAAGAATTTACCTATTACGAGGATAACGTTAATTAGCATATACTTAAAGGTTGATAAACTATACCATTGGAGCAGCAAACAATAGCATGAAATTAATCATATTTTATGAAAACATTTATTTTTGTTCTTAGCATGGCATATTTTATAGAAACTTAATAGTAAATTAATAGCTCCAAAAAATAAAAAATTTAAAAATTAAAAAATACACGCACAATTATACTTCTAAAAATGATTTTTGTCATTTCTTCGGAAAAAATCCTTAAAACTTAATCTGTAAAATCTACATATAATAACTTCGAATAAATAATTCATCAAAACTAGACATTCGAGTTCATTCACTCATTGCTCTTTTTGTTTGAAAGGTATAAAAATATCCTATATAAATCGTATAAAATATTTTATGTTCATCTTTAAAAACAATATAACAGTACACCATATTATAATTACCAAATTTTCCAAAGCAACTGTATAGTTCTTTGTTTAATGTTACCATATAGGTTCCTGAATTTTTCCTAGTCTTTGAGAGCTGGAATTAAGAGGCAATTACAAGAACAAAACTACATTTTCCGTGATAATAGAGATTATTTAACGAAATATGAAGGTTATTATTATTCATATTTCTTAACATTACGTTGACTCTTTATAAGCAATGGTGTTATAATCTTTACTTAATTCTAGACTGTACTTTAGTTTCTTTTAGGCAATTGTAGAAATACTTTCGACACTAAAAATCCAAAACTCTTTTCGATAAACTTTAAGACATCTAAAGCAAAACTTACAAACGATGAATTCAGGTTCAGGCAATAAAGATAACTTTTAACCACATAAAGCTGAAACATTTATCATAAAGAGACGTAACAAAAATTGTTCTAAAATCAATTTATTTCACTACCATGTAATATAAGCCCAGTTCTTGAATTTCTATCAATTTTACTGATTATAAACCTTTTTTAGTTTAAAGTTTTGGAATAAAAATTTCTAAATTTTTTACCCTAGTTTGCTTATTAGTGTTAATATAAACTGCATGCGCATAACATAATGCTGATAAAAGTTTTTAAGAATATTCGTTTATTTCTAAATTTTTAATTTATGTATTATTAATCTCATTAAATTCACTCAACAGTTCATTATACTTCGAAATTTAATGAAGGTGATGCATTGAAAATGTGTATTATAAAATCATGCAAAAATTATAATAAGATATAGGATTTTTACGGCAAAACATGTATTTTTGAAACCTGTATTTTTTGGATATTTGTAGTTTTGAAAAACAAATACAAGATTATATTTATGCAATTTATTCACTCATTTTAGTGCAAATAAGTTGTTTACGCTTTAATATGCTTAAAGTATAATGCGCTAAGCTGTACTTATCACATTTGTGTTTAGTTACATTCGTTAAATTTACCATAAATTGTAATATTGGTATTATTTCACTACTGCACGCATAAGTCACTAACGTACAAGTCTTGTTTAAAAAAGTTAATCACATATTTACAAAAATGCAATGCATAACAAATGGTCAAATAAGACAAATTTCACTACACTGCTAAAGCATTTCATATGTCTTTGGGACAACTACTTTACACCAAAGTCGTGTTCCACTACGCAAAGAATGTGCCAGTACGCTACTTGGGATAAAGTAGTTGTCACCATTCTTGCATTCATTGTAGCACGAAGCATCATGTTCCATTAACACTTTATAGGCTGTAAAACAGTTCACAAATTTAATATCGCGTACTTCCTAAGAACTGCTTAGAGTTTTAAAAAATTGTTTTGCGTTACATATGTTCTACTTAAATCATGATGTCACAGGGGAGAGAACACTCGTTTCCTAATGAGGTTGCCCAGGTTAGAGTCTCAGCGGTGGCTGATTGTTACGAATTAGGATCTCGGTTCGACCCATTCGCAATGCTGACATAAAATATCCTCAATGGTGGATGGAACATGAGTTAAAATTTCCTTACAGGAAACGAATGAAATAAAAATATGACCACCGAAGCCGACGTCTTCAGGGGGTACCGGCCCCGGTAGCCATTGAAAACAAAACCATTTCTAATTGAGGGAGAAGCAAATGCTTAAAATATCTCCCTCAGTAATTTTTTTAAAACGTCTAAGGGTTTTGTTGGATGTCTAGGTTTTATATGTCTAATTTAGTATTTCCTTTTAGGTTAATTTTAAAACAATGCAAAGTACAATATATAAATATTTTATGGCGCCTGGCTCGTCGCGCGTCCAAACAAGGAGCACTGAAGTTAGTCTTGACTTAGGGATTACTTCGGACAAAAAGTTACTAAGTCAAATATTTTGTTTAAATAAATTTAAAAATATAAAAAAATTTAAAAAGTTTAAGAAATGTGGTAATAAAAAATTTAAAACTTGTCCTTTGGCTGATAGTTCTCAGATTGACAGCCATTCTAATGTATTTTTTTGTAAAAGTATTAATATTATTTATTTAATTCAGTGCAATTGTTGTAATTTGTGTTATGTTGGTCAGACAGGTCTTGAATTTCATAAGCGGATTAATTCCCACAGATCAGCTATAAAAAATTTTAACAATATAGTAATTGTTCCACTGATTATGAAATTTTACATTTTCAATTTCATGATTTTGATAATGTTACTCTTTTTATTTTGGATTTTATGGAAAATTTAGATAATAGACTTGATTTAGAAAATATTTACATTGATAGTCTTAAAACTCTTTTTCCTTATGGATTAAATAGTAAATTTAATGGGGAAGGTAATGTTAATACTGAAGATTTTTGTATTTATGATAAATTAAAAGTTTTTGATTTTCCTGGTGTTTTTTATTCAAAATTTAGAAGTAAAAGAGGTGGTGGAAAAGGTAAAGGTAAATTTATTGAGTTTGATGAATTTTCGAATTTTTGTAACTTACCTGTTAATTTGAATAATATTTTCACTATTAGGAAATATATTTTTGGTTTTAAAAATAAAGTTCTAAAAAATTTCCTTATTAAGTTTGGTTCTAAAATTAAATTTGATACTGAACTCGTTAAATTTATTGTTTTAGATTTAATTAAATCAAAAATTGGTGTTAGTAAAACTGATATGCTTTTTAATAAGGTTTCTAAAGTTGAAAGGGTTTTTTGTACGATAAATTTTCATGATAAGAATTTTGAAAATGCTAAGTTACCACAGATTACTCATGGTCTTTCTGATTTCTTTCCTTTAGAACAAATTAGGGTTTCTGCTGCTTTTAAATATTCTTCTACACTTAGAAAAAAGGTGTGTAATTATAATTTTTTAAGTCGAAATCTTAATTGTATTTCTAAATTTGATTGTTATTGTAATGAGGAAGGTTTTTCAAAATTTATTGATAATGATTATGGACATGTTATTACCGGAAATTTGGAGATTGTGGGTGATCAAGATTTAATCAGCATTTTAAGTAAGGGTTCAAAATTTGGAACCAGAGTTAAAATGAAAAAAGAAGTTTTTATTTTATCTATTAAAAAAGATCTAGATTTTTTTATTGCAAAAATTTCCAGAAAATATCATTGGCCCATAGAGGGTTTTTCTAAGTGGAAAGCTAAAATTATTGAAGGGGTTAAATTTAATTTATTTTATACCAGTTTTAGTTCATTTCCTAAAGGTACTTATATTGATTATGATTTATCTAGAAAAATTAAAAATCTGAAAGATAAATTCATTGTTACTGTTGTAGATAAGGCTTCAAATAATTTCTGTATTATGTGTAAATATTTTTTTAAAAAATTGATAATTGGGGAATATAATGCAAATAATAGTTATTTAAAATTAAAAGAAGATAAAAAGTCATTGAAAAATGAATTATTGCATTTAGTAAAAAATTAAAATTTAAGTTAAATAGGATTACATTTCCATATTTATTTCCAATTGTTAAATTTCATAAAAATCCGATTAAATTTAGGTTTATAGTATGTGGTACCAATAGTTATAATTCTGATATTAGTAAAAGGTTTTTTAGTTTTTTAAAAATTATTTTGCTTAAAATTAAAAAAGAGAAAAATATTGTTATTGATAGTAATGTTAAAGTTTTGGATTTTATAAATAATAATGATATTTCCAGCATTAACACTTTTGATTTTGAAAATTTGTATACAAGTATACCACATGGTAAGATTATTGAGATTTGTGAAGGTATTTATGACAGGTATTTATTTGATGAAAAAATTGATAAGTTTAACTGGTTAGATTTATGCAAGTTTAATCTTTTTGAGAATGTTCTTTTTAATGCTTTAGATTTTTATAAACAAATTATTGGAATTCCACAAGGTAATTCCTTTTCTGGGGCTTTTGCAAACATTTTTTTGCATTTTTTTGAGGCTAAATTTCTTGAACATAAAGAACTTAATGCTTTCCGATACATTGATGATTTGATTTTGTTTAATTGTGATGATTATAATTTTATTTATAGTATTTATCCTGGTGATTTGGTCCTGAAAAAAACTAATGAAAATTGTTTTAATATTGAATATTTAGATTTTAAAATTGATATTGTTAACAGTTTTATTAAAATTGGTGTGTTTGATAAAAGAAAGGCTTTTGATTTTAATGTTATTTTTTTCTGCAACTTTAAAACTAATTTGTGTAGTAAAATATTCAAAAATCTTGTTTTTTCACAATTAGTTAGGATCAAAAAAATTTGCAATAATGTTGAAAGTTTTCGGGAAGCTGTGGATAATTTTTTAAATAATTTGAGTAAAAATGATTTTCCTTTTAATTTTTGTAATGTTAATTTTTTAATTAAAAAAATGATTGATGGTTTTTAAATTTTTATATAATTTTTTCTTTTAACAGGGCGCAATTCTAGTCTTAACTGAGCAGCCCCAGTTAAGCATTCGATTAATTTGTCTACGTATTTCTTTCTCCTGACCTTTTCCATTTCATTTTAAACTTCTTTTGCGCATTATAATAGGGGGCGTTGGTTTTTCAGTTTTTAGTGTTTTCTTTTCCTCTACTTGCTTTTGAAGTTGATGCTTGAACTGTGACTTAGTAAGTTTTTATTTTTCTGATGATTTTGATTGATTTTCTTTTCTTAATTTGTTAATTATATTGAATGTATCTTGTTTTTCCTGGACCTCTATACAAAACCATCGGGGTACTGAGGGAGATATTTTAAGCATTTGCTTCTCCCTCAATTAGAAATGGTTTTGTTTTTAATGGCTACTGGGGCCGGTACCCCCTGAAGACGTCGGCTTCGTTGGTCATATTTTTACTTTTATTTCATTCGTTTCTTGTATTGATACTTTTTTCTGAAATTTCTGCTGCTTCTTAGCGTGTTTTTTTTCAAAGAAGTTTTATCCTTTTCGAATTTAATTATTTGTGTTTTCTTTCAGTATTAAAATTTCCTTGCAATCGTCCTTGCTAACAGTGAGAAGTTTTCAGGGTTTTCCTCTCTGTGCAGAGCATATAAGGGTTTGCACCATTAAAAAGTTCTCACAATGTCTAATTTGACTCGACGCTAATGGGAGTAAAATCCATTAAAAAGTTCTCCACGAAGGGAAATTTCTTCCAATACTTAATCCAGGAGTTCCCTTGTCTTCTGGAATAGGTTCAAAGTTACAAAGCTGTGGAGTTGAACATTGATAGTCGTAAACTCAGAATTAAGTTGGCAGTTCGTGCCGATAATAAAATTAAAAATATGATCGCATAATCCTAAATACTCAGTAATTTTATGATTGGTACGATTTAAGGAGCAGGTGGTACGAATTAAGCAACCCTTTTCCTAAATCATACCACTTAAAATCCTTGCAAAAACAATAAGTTTTCAGTATTTACGACACAAATATCACTACTAAAAATACTATAGGATGTTTTATAACTCTATTTTATTCTTTAACTATTTTAACTGTAATTATCAGTGATTTTGTAAATTACAAAAACTTAAATATGGAAAGTAGTAGGATTTAAGCAATTTTTTTCTGCAGAAATCAATTTAATAGAGTATTTATGATAATTAAATTAAATTAAGAAAAACAGAACATAAAAATCCGATTAAATAATATGAGCATCATTTTTTTCGCATTAATTGAACCAAATCTATCGATGCAAATCGTCACCCGAAGCAAAAATTTTATTCTATTTTACTTCAGCAGATATAGGTAATTAAATGAATCTTCAACAAACCCTGGAGTGTGCTATCTCCAGATTTGCCAACAAACTGGCATTTCTCAAGCATCTAGGGAGGGTAAGTTGGCAATTTAGCTGTTTTTTACTACAACTAAGGAACGAGATTTCGTGGGACATCATAAGAGGCTTGAATGCCTCAATGCCTACCCTGTCGTATTCTGCTTCCGTTCTAGAGATGACCCAAGAGGGTACTAAAATTTCCATTAATTTGTGTTTTTTTCCTGCAATAAATTACCATTTTGCTTTAATTTTTTTAATCCCCTACTTACATCAACTTTGCATGTAGAATTTCCTTTATATTCTAACAACATAAGTACCTCATTAAGACAATTCAGCACGGAGTAATAGATATAAGTAATTCTTAATGTCATCTCGGGTAACTAAAATCGAGATATCACTAGTACATACAACACTATATTATACTAGAACGTAGTGTAAATAATAAGTCTCTAAACTAAGCCTTACTTCAGTAATGTGTTTTTAGATTTTTCTTGACTCATTAGCAGTTTTTAAATTTTTCTTAATTAATGTTTCCGTCAAACAAATATTATCTTAATGTTACTTTAAATGAGAGGAAATGTTTTGGTCTTTACAAAACCATTATTTCAAGGAAGTATTTTTTTTTCTTTTTTCTTAAGAACATTTCCAAGTGAAATTTCATAGTAGTATTAAACATAATTTTGTGAAACAGACAAAGCTACCCAGTTAAAACACAAGAAAAAAATTATTATTTCCGTTCAAAAAATATCATAGTTTCTTAAGAGCATATTCAGCATAAAGTTAACGATGTATGTAAAAGAGCAAATGTTTCGAAACAGGTTAGACATAAGTAAAAAATGTTCTTACTAAAATTCTAACACTAATTATTATCCCTTTTCAAAAGTTAAAGAATTTACTAATATTATAATATTAGCTGAATACTCGTTTTTCTTACGAGGTGAAAAATATAAGAATCATTAAATCAGTACGGAGCAACACTACAAAATCTTGCGCAAAACGGCAATAAAAATATCTCCACAAATAATGAAGCTAAAATAATTCAAATGTTTTTTGTCATAATGTGTTACTCTTATCTGTGAATGTATACGTTGTTAGATTCAGTAAAACCCGTTTGGTTTGTCTATGGTAAGAAATCCTCCCGCCACTAAGTCTGAGGCCGTCTGTTGCTATGGAAACAAAAGCAGCGCATTTAAGAGAGGGTAGCTTCTCTTCACTCTAGGGCTAACATAATAGACCGAGGAGAAAGATTTTACTTTTCTTGCAATTTAATGGAAAATGTAATCTTCTTTGGATTAAATTTAAATCTTCGCACTCAGTTCAGTTGAATATTTCTTTTTTTATCTAATTCGAGTCTTGTAAGAACTAATACTTCAAAAATAGATGTCAATAATAAATTAAAGTTAAAATCACGATTTTCGTAAATAAATATGCAAAACTTATGCTTAT
This sequence comes from Parasteatoda tepidariorum, assembly GCF_982258835.1. Lineage (NCBI taxonomy): Eukaryota > Metazoa > Arthropoda > Arachnida > Araneae > Theridiidae > Parasteatoda > Parasteatoda tepidariorum. Next base: position 60,887,153 of record NC_141755.1, on the reverse strand, counting down.
TTGTTAAAATTGTATGTTTCAATTGTATTTTCATCCAATTCTCAGATGTAAAAAAATCGCTTCACGAAAAACAAATACCCGACTGATATGAAAATTGCAGTAGATTTAAAGTGACTTTCAAAGAGCTAACTCTGCTTACTGGTTGATAAGCATATTAAGAATGCTTAGGAATAAAATTATACATTATTTATTACACTTCCTATCAACCATCTATAATATTTAGTCTGACCAAAGACTTTTGCTAGTGTATTATTATCATTGGCGTCTATAATAATATTGGCGTTTTATTTTTCACGTTTCTCCTCAGCCAATTAGTACCACTTCTTCTTTAATTTTGCTATCAGCTCAAAACTTTTTTTTTATTTCTTTTAGTTAAATAAGACAAGAAAAATCTTTTCCAGAGAAATCTCAGAGTTTCATAATCGTCATTTATAATTTTTTCCTATTAAGGTGGTTAAGAGTGCAAGTGATTTTCCTTGAAGCTTTTGCATTTTTAATCTATTTAAACTTGTTTAGAAATTATTAATTATTAAATGATTACTTAATTATTGAATGATTTCTTATGACTACCGGCATTACACGAATACTCTGTAAGAAGAAGCAACTGACAAACGACTTTATGTAAACCAAAATTTGATAAAATGCTTATCAAATTCTATTGAAAATTCATATAGAGTCATTATGATTACGATTGTTATATACAGTTATATACATTAATGATTGCTATATACTGTAAAAACTATGGTGAAATACCTATCCTAATCCAGTGCCGAAAAACTATTAGCGTGAAAGTTTACTTAATTTCTAGTTAATACCGAATCGAGAGATTTTACTTATTTTGAAGAACGCAGTTAAATCTTAACACCAAAAATTTGTGAATTTTACACCAATCTCAAATTTTTTTTATTCCCAACATGGACAACATTTAGTTGGTGAAGATGATTTGGCCTTTGGGAGCACTGCAAATTTGGTGAAAAATTATTGCATATTTAAACTATTTAACTAAATTCTTGTTTAAAATGATGGTAGGACATGTTCTAAATGTGTAAAAAATGCTTTTGGGTTATTATTGGAAATTTGGAAGTTGAGTAATTGTGTTATTTCAAGATAATGACAAGATAGCGATTTGTTCACATACTATGTACTGGTGAAATGTGAGTTTTTTTCTTTTTTTTTTTGTCGGATTGAATTGTCAAACTGATTATAACCTGTCTATACTGTGATGCCACAATTGGCATAACATATTTATTTCCTATCTCTTAAAATATATTTAATTACTTAAGCTTATTTTTATTAATCGAATTACATTTAAAATAAATCAAAGACTTGATCTTTTAGCATGAGAAGAACATATATATTCCTCTCTTATAGATCAATCTAACGGATACTTTTAGTTTCATTACTATGCAGACTTATTAATTCACTGTCGCGCCTAATCGAGAACAAAAATCTATTTATAACTTTTCATTCTAATTTCCAACAGCTAAATGTTTCAGTTGCATGGCTGTAATAATTCCATAAATTTGTTGGCGACTCGTAATCGCCAAGGTATTTTTTCAAACCCAATATTGACATGCTGGTTGACTTTGTTATTGTTATGTTACATTTTGATAATTCGCCAATTTTGGATCTCCTACCCACACTTTCTGCGTCCGTTGGGAACAATTGTATTCACTTTTAATTTCAAAATTGTGGAGACTGGTAGTGCCCTTTCGGGCCTTCCCAGTCTCAATTTCTAACCATCAGAAATGATATTCTGGCTGTGTACTCTCTCTGTGTGAGAGTATTGGATTTGATCCCTTCACGGGATTTCCTTTTTTCTTGGATGATGTTAAAATGGCCATTATATATATCATACCTATTCTACTTAATAAAATAAAGTTTCACTAAAAGATCTATATATTGTTTCCTGGACATTGTCATTTTTAGTATTTTCATAATCAAGATGTATTTTCGTACAGCCAAGTAAAATCCACTTTACGATTAATGGCGGCCACTGACGGAGAACATCCTCCACCATATATACCAATTAAGCCTGTTTATACCAAGTGACCGTGAATATTACTTTTGATCATTTATTTTTGTTGGATTGATTCGACAAACTACTCATCTAAACTATTATGTAATGCGGGTAGTTGTATATTATAGATATTTACGTTATTATAAGATTTATAAAAATCTGCCAATTGTAATGAATAATTTTAAAATATTTAAAGGGAATTTACATCGACTTTCTTGAACTTAGTTTGAATTTACATTAATATTCTCTCTGTGCTGTTTAGTTTGTTAATCAAACATACAATTTCCTTTTAAGAAATATTGTATTTATGCATCCTAAATTAATGATTCTTACATTACATTGCACCGTAAAAATAACTTTTCTGAATTTTATCTGCATCATATCTAACAGTAATTATTAATTTTAGCATTACCGAATAACACAACTGGTGGCAGCTACTTTACACCAATTAGTATAAAAGAACATTCTTGGAGCTTCTTGCCAGAAACTATCTTTGACTCTTGATGCAGTGCAACACCACTTTAGTGTAAAACAGCCGCCACCATTTTTGTTAATGAGATACATTCAATTTTTTAAATTGTAGTAAAAAGAACACAAACATAAGAATCTACAAAAGGAAATAGCCAGGCACGTATAATTCGCATTCAAAACAAAAAAATTTAATTGAGTTTTTTACAAGGCGTACGCTAGATCACCCTTGGTGAGATTTGCATTCACACGCAAGTCTAAAAACTTATTGCTTTGTGCCAGTCAGTAATTGCGATTTTTTCAGTCAAATGTTTTACAATTATGTTTCATTTACGCTTAATAGTTTTTGAAACCCTCGCTTAAATTATTTCCTCAGTTCAACAAAAAAAAATTATGCATCTTACGTGTATCTCCGTAAAAATTATGCATCTTACGTGTATCTCCGTAAAAATTATGCATCTCCGGACGCAAATCCATCTTCCGTTTACAATTAAGGATATACGCTGACCTAACAGTGGCGAACAAAAAATAAATATACAGTACAAAATTAAAATTTTCTATTTAAATAACAAAAACAACTTTTATTTAATAAATATCTTTAACTAAGATATAGATATGTTTTAATCCTTACTATTCCCGCTTAATATTTAAGTAGCACGATTTACAGATTAGGGGCATTTGAAAAAAATTTTATGCGTGCATATTTCAGTGAATATTAAAAAAAAAGTTTCGGTGATCAACGCCTAAGTAAGCAGATGACATGTAGTTTAACAAAAACTGTTTCTTTTATGTTTTCAATGAAAGCTTTTATTTTGAAACATTGAACTAACTCATATGCATTAAAATAGAATCCATTGCCTTATTCATGCTTCATGCTCTAGGGAATAAAAGTGTTTTCCCTTATTTTTGCAACAATGAAGAAAACAGAATAAATTCACGAGCAATTCCAAATGGAATTTTAGTTAAGAAATGTTCAATTTAAATGAAAAAAAAGTTGTTGCATAACATGTTTTAATAGCTAATTGCTTTACTACAAGCGTAAGTACTCTTTATAGTTAAAAAAACATTTAAATTTGCCAAAATAATTTCTTGAAATCCAACGATCGAAATTTCATAAACCAATTTTTAGTTAATTGGTTAGCAAATTCTTTTTTTTACTGGGGTAAACAAATCTTAAGTTCCTTAATTTGGGCTAACTATTAATTTGTAAAATTTAGTTTTAACATTTAGTTTATCTAAACGTAAAGTAAAATTTTTCGAATGTTTCATTATTCAAAGATAATTGCTTCAGGAATCAGCTCCAATTAAATATAAAAATCAGGACAAGTCTTTTGTGCCTTATTTTTGCATAATTTTATGTAAAATCCATATTGCAATAAAAAAAAATTCAAACTTAAGAGAGTTTTTTTTTTCAATTTAAGACGTATCGAAAAAATTTTCTTTAACTGAACATATGTAACTAATTCAATTTTTTAAGGAAATTTTAAATTCAATAAATCTAATGATTTTAAGATTTATTGAATTTAATATTTCTTTAAAAAAATTGAATAATAAAGAAATACAAAATTTCTTTAAAAAAATTTTATTGTTTTGAATTTCACTTTCTGACTAACTGTTTTATTTACACTGTAAAAAAATTTAAATTTACAGAAAAAAAAGGTCAGCTGGTGTGCCAATATAAAACAGTTTATTTCATTGAAAAATAATGTTATTTAAAAGCGATCACCTGTTTTTAAGCTGTTAAATACTGTTATTTTAACAGAAAAACTCTATTAATTTAAAAAAATACTCAATAAGACATATACTTATAAAATATCTGTAAAATTCTGTAAAAAAAATATCTGTAAAAAAAACAGCATTGAAGTCGGGGATATCTGAGAACGGATTCGCATTACCCAGTCATCGCATGAATGTCAACCCGGGTCACCTCGTGGGAAGTCGAGCACTCTGTCCTTAAGCCACGGCAATTCTAGTGTTTTGCTGTTGAGAAAAATCTTAAACTGTCGCTATCTTAAAAGTTTCATGTATAGAAATCATCTTGAAGTTTAGAAACGTTTAAAACTATCGTCTTAAAACTATCCTGGCCTACCTTCGCAAGAATTTTTGCAGTTACCAAAATATTATACCCAAAGATATAATAATTAGGTAGACTATCAATGACTTGAAAAAAGATAAAGTAATCTTACTGTAATAAAAATTGCGGGACAAAAAATAGAATTAGAATTGACAGTTTAATCCGTTTATGACTAGGGTAAAAAAACGGATAAAAAACTGATTTGTGAATTGCAGTTTTAATTGCGAAGAAAATATCTGTGAAGAAAAATATTTTTTTGCAGCGTGTGCGGGTAACGAATAAAAAATGGAAACAATCTGTATTTACTTTTCAACGATTTTTTCTGTAAGCAATATTTTTTCTGCAAAATTTACCGTTATTTTTCACATTATACTAACTCCCATATAAAACGAAAGATGGATTGAGAGATTCTTGGAATTACCAATATTTCTGACAGTATATTTAATTTCACAAATTTTAATAGTTATCAGTTTAACTTGAGTTAACTGTTTACTGTTTCTATTCGACTTAGTTAACTGTTTCTATTCGAGAATTATCTACGAACAGCGATGTTTAGCTTAACAACGATGTAAGGGCGTATATTTTGATTATATATTTTGACTATATATTTTTATATTACATATTTTGACATAGAATGTTAGATTTACATGCTGTTAAATTTCTTTATATAATTATTTCTTATTCTGCTGTTTTAAGCTGAGTAGAGTTAATATTAAAATAAGTGGCTAAGTGGTTAGGTAAACGTTACAGAATGGCGTGCAAAAGTCTCAGGTGAGTGCATACGTATTTTAATTTGCTTGCATTAAAAATGAATATAATACAATTTAAATCACTCGTTTAGCAACTTTTCCATTCATATGGCAATAGTTTGTCGTTATCATGATAAAATTACCAAATTTTAGAGATTGCCAAAGTTTTTTTGTCTTATAATCACCACTAGAAATTTATTGTCCATCGAAATTCTGTCCATTTTTTGACTAACTGGATATCTCAAGTCTTCATAGGAACTCAGTGACAGATGGCAATCCATTTTTCGATATTTTTTTATTGCTACAATCATGCATAATTGCTGTGTTTTTCTTCTTGTAGGCAAGCAAAATGAATTTATCTTCATGACAAATTTCAACATTTTTCTATCAAGCTAGAATGATCGAATTTTAAAAGGATTTGTAATCCTGATTCCAATATAAATTGCAAATTAAATCATAAAGTTATGCCAGAAAAATTAAGTTCCATTTTATTGAGAAAGGATCAATTCAAAGTTTTTTTTTAATTTATACGCAAGAATATTCATTTAATTGTAAATTTGTTTCCATCAATTCTGTATTCAATTCTGTTCATCAATTCTGTCCTTGGAGAAAAAATTCTGGTAAAACTACTGTAATGTACGGAAATGACATTTCTGGATTTGTGATACAAATGACAGTAATTCTGGTTGATTGAACCAAAATATATGGTATTTAAACCATTCATTTCTTCATTCTTCTCTACATACGGTAGCGGTTTCATTGAAAATCCATATTTTCATATATCTTATTACCAGAATTAGTTCTTAATTATAGTTCCTATTCCCACACATTTAATTAAAATACAAAACTGAAAAGTAAATGTAACCAAATAAATGGTTTTTGTGCCGTCTTCTTTGGCATCATAATAAAAATTACCAAAAATTCAGCACATTTTCCTAATTTTATCACATATTATGAAACACCTATTATCACATATTATCTTATTGTTAATTTTACCAAAATTCATTACCAAAGTGCTTCGGTAAAAGTACCTTGTGTTATAGAGTTTCCATAGCGATAGAAACACTTTAAATATTATTAATACATGGTAAATATATTATATTTACCATGCACTAGCTGTTTGACAATACTTTTTTTAGTGTATACGGTCAAAATTTGAAAGAAGTTATGAAAACTGCTTCCGCCCAAGTCGAATGCAGACTACTGTAGGTTAATCAAATACGAATTTAGCATGATGTTGTAACTTCCTGAGACTGAATATATGTTGTTTTTTATCCGTTTTCGAACAAACATAAATGAATAAAAATAGTTTGCTGAACATAATAATTATTTTTAATGTGGGAAACATTCGTTTTTCTTTTTCGAACGACGTTTAATGATATTTTTCAATATCCTTTATTAAGAATATAAAGATAACTATCGGTAAAAAAATGGCTCTACCGAAATCTACTTAAGAATTTCTTATTTAATTTTTTAATTAAAAATATTTTAAAGCTCTAGCTTCGCAAACGTAGCTTCTATTGTAATTGATTCTCATCGTAATCCTTTTCCCATACAATCAGCAAGAACTGGTAATACGTTTTCCTTAATTAAGTCGATATAAAATAAATTAAATTGATAAAAAAGAAGGCAAAATAAATTAATTAAGTTGAAATACTTTTTCGTCAGTTAATATGAGGATTTAATTTTTTTTAAAAAGTATTTTATGATTTTGTTAACTTTAACCGAAAATCTTTACCTGAAGCTGTAACCTTATAAAAAATATAAAATAAATGCATTGCCATCCAATCAGCGTAAACTGAGAGTACTTTACCCAAAATTAAAATGAAATGAAATAAACTTTATATGATAAAGAAATAAGAAGAATAAACCAGCTAAAGATGAATTAAAAACCGTTTATTTATAATCGCATTAAAAAGAACCATTGAAATATTTTCAAATATTTTCAAGGTCTGAAAAGAGCCCCCTCATGAAATATATTTACTTTTCTGAATATATTAATAATATAGTAATAATATATATTAATATCATATTAATAATATATTAATAATATATATTAATAATATATATTAATAATATATATTAATAATATATATTAATAATATATATTAATAATATTAACATTAATAATATAGTAAAGAAATAAGTCTTCTCTGCTGTGTAGCATCTCATATTTTTTCGGTGTATGAAAGTATGAAAAAAATTACCATTTTTTAAGTTTATTAAGTTTTTATTAACTTGATTTTGTATCTGTGACAGTGAATTTTAGCAATTGAAAGTTTAACTACATTTTATCGAGATAGTTAGCTCAAATATCTATTAGAGCTCAGTGCCTAACAACAATGCAAGTTCCAATCATTTCCTAACCAATGCATTCAGAATTCATTATTAATGCATCCCTAAATATAATTTATATTTTTGAAAATTTCAACCACCTTGCCATTAAATGGACTCCACATATTTCTGTGCTTGTTAACAATTTCAAGTTTTAATAATTTCTTAATCACTACACTTTTCCTCAGATTTAAACTCGAACTGTGCACTGAATAACATTTGATAGCATATGCTCCAATCTTTTTCTTTTTTCATCATTACAAGCAGAGTTTAATGTAAAAACACTTTACTATCAAAAAATATCAATTACTTTTTGAAGTGCCCGAATTTCAACTAGACCTCCATGTCTGATAATATTACAAGTTATAATAATTTTATTAATAGTGTAAGCTGACCTAAGCGTAATTTGAGATTTCTACCTGCTTTTTCTGTTAGAAGCACACTAACAAATCCAAATCTAAAAATAATAATAATAATAATAATAAAGTTCTTTTTTAAAAAAGGTAGACGAAAAAGACAGAAATTTATTTTTGCCGGATTAATAACGAAAAAAGTGTAGAGCATCATATGTTCAATTTACTTCTATCACCACTGAAACTTTTTCCTCTCATTTTTTTTAAGTGACGTGCAGTAACATTTTCTGTTTAGATCTGTTTCAAGCAGACTAAGAAGAATTTTTTTTTCTTTTATCATGCATGAAAAAATGTAGTCTTTAAATAGTTTTATTACTTTATTTAACTTAGTAAGATACTAGTGTTTCATCAATAAAAACTCAAATAATCAGTAATTAGAAGATGAAATTCGGGGACATGAAAAATACAATTTAATGATGTTTCATTAATCTATCGTCTATTAATAACACACTCAGGCAGTTTATTTATGCACTATTAGAATTTCTATTCCATAATTACGATAAATTAACCGACAGTGGTCTTCAATTGTACGGTAAGACTCATATTTACGGTTTATTCTTAGTGAGAGTATAATAATAACACGGCCGGAGATGAAGTATTGAATATCAAAATTAAAATATTTAGAAATACATGCTTCTATGGAAAAGCTGAGGAGAATGAAGCATGGAAATATCAAAGTATTTCTTACCATTATTTCAACTGCATGATCCAAATCCAAAAGTGAGATATATATAAACGCTTCGGAATACAAGAAGTAAATTATTATGGACGATTTATTGTAAAAAAGCTTTGCCAAAGGTCAAGTCAAAGAGTCTTCTTAATGAGACACATCATTTACTTTAATTTGACGAAAGAAAACTGAATCATGTTAATCAGAAAATTAAAGTAACTGTTCCTTACTCATGTGTTATTAGCTAAGGAAAAGAATTCCAAAAAGGAGATGAAGTATTGAGTATCCAAATTAAAATATTTAAAAAATACATGCTTTCACGGAAAAGCCGATGGGAAAGGATCATGGAAATATCTAAGTTTTTCTCCTTATTCTTTCAACTGCAGGATCCAAATAAAAAGTGAAATATATATAAACGCTTCGGAATACAGGAAGTAAATTATTGTTGACGATTTATTGTAAAAAAAGCTTTGCCGAAGGTCAAGTCAATCGAATTATCTTAATGAGACATATCATTTACTTTAATTTGGCAAAAGAAAAACAAATCCAAAACATGTTAACCATAACATTGAAATAACTGTTGCATACTTTTACTTCTGTGTTATTAGTTAAGGAAAAGTATTCCAAAAATAGAATTTTACATACGGATGTTTCGCTGCGTGAATGCTTTTATATTTATTGAGAAATAAATATCAAAAATTAAATTAACTTAAGTAGCTTGGAAGGATGTGATGCATACAATGGCGTGACACCTTCCTTACGTGGATGATATAAGAACTTATTAACAACAGACTGCCTATTATACCGGGCTAAAAGGGTTTAGCAACAGTATTCTCACAATTTGTGAAGGAAAAGCCTAGCATTCCTTTCAGAAACACTTAACGTAAGGTAAGACTTCTACTCGAAATGCATTGTCTAATTCTCAGAAACAGGCAATTTAAGAATTTTATAGAAACAAATGCAATTCTTACGAATATATAAGCGAAAAGAACAAAACCATATCAGGATATTTTGATATAGTTAAGAGAAGCCCGATTTAATATCGTCCCAAGTATGCTGTATTTAAAGTAATTAACGAAACAGTATTTAAAACTTTGCATCGGTCGCTTGAAATTAAATAACTATCAGGAATATTGCTTAAATCATAGAAAGTGTAGAAAATTGTAGTTGTAGAAAATTATATACTACAAAAAGAAGAGAGATTTTCAATAACATATTTAGAAACTATATTTAATAAATAAAAAAATTCCACAAAAGGTGTTCAAACATAGAAGAAAAATCTTATAAATCTTTTCCTTTCCATTGTATGAAATAAATCTTTGCTGAGAAACATAAGATCCCGGATTTAGTTTCTTTCAACTCTTCGATAAACTTTTAAAAGGAATCCCACTTTAAAAACACTGTATTCTTTTTTTAGAGATTTGCTACTAAATAGACTTTTTTTTCAAGGATTTAAAAGATTGAACTTTTTATTACATTTATCCTCCTTATTATTATGAGTAATATTGGAAACATACTTTTAAATTACATACCTTTGAAGAAATAAGAAGATTCAGATTTTATTTCATTATTTTTAACAAACTCTGACAAACTAACGAAAACTTTAATGGTGGAAAAAAAGACATTTTATATAATTTTATTGTCTGAATTTTATAAATATTTTTTCAATTCTAATACTAGGATCGTATTCATTAAAACATTCTTATTAAAGTTATGTTTTTACAGTATGGACGCTGTTTAAGAAATACATTTTTATATTAAATCTGACTACTTTGGAGACTTAGTAGAAAAAAAAATAATTCCATGCAGAAAGCTGACCATAAGTACTTCATACCGAAACTTTTACCATTTTTATTTATTTATCTGTTTATTTGTAATTTCACTTGGTATCTTCCTCCATTAAATTTTTCAAAAAAACAGAACAATGACACGCAAGCAGCGTAAGATGTATCAATAACTATAAATGAAGAATTATAATGAATTGTGGTTCTTATGTAATACAGTGGCGATAAATTAAGGAGGGAACTTCACTTAAAATAAAATTGTCTTAAATGCTAAAAAGTAAAATAAGATTCTTTCTAGTGCTCTACTTAGATGTTTTTTAATTAAATGTTTTATTTCCAAAGAAATTCAAAATAAGAAGAGAATGATTTGACTGACTAAATTAGGTATCAAACCAATAAATTAATATTTTTTTAAGAAACAATAGCTACATTTGTCTCATTTCTCATTTGTCCCAAGTAACATATTTTTGATCATTAGTTATGGGCAAAACAAACATTACCATTATGTGTCCCACTTCCATCCACGGGCAAAAGCAAATTTACAATTTAGCTTTGTATTTTTAATCATCAGACGAAGACGAAATAAACGTTAACGTTGTATGTCCCATTCCATGGCAAAAACAAAATTAAATTAAGCATCCTATTTTCAATCATCACACTAAGGAAAAATAAAATTATCATAATTCACCTTCTCGCAAAACTAAAATATCCTTTAACATTGTATTTTCAATCTTAAAACGAATTTTTATAACAACTGTACACTGTAACAGCTTTAAATTGTACAAATTTAGTAATAACTGTACATTGTCTTCATTGATTGCGAATCTTGATTGAGATAGTGTATCCCAACCATACAAGTACTGAAAATAGCTCGTATTCTAAGAAAAATATAACAAGGCAGTTAAAAGTCCTTTAATATTTTGCCGTAAATAAAGAAGAAAACTATAAACAGTACAATTTTAAATACTATTATAAAACCAATCATCTCTCTTCGATCCCTTATATCCCATATTGCATTAATATTATTGTTACAAAGTGTCCATTTTAATTTATTGGAATATAAAAAACGAATGTAAAATTACCCAATATCTATGCGAAGCATTCATTCTTCTGATTTATATAAAAATATATTACTATTCAAATTTTACGAAGTTTCTAAAACGGATTGACTTTATCTGAAATAACTTGACTTTAAAATTAAATAAAGTAAATTAGGTTGACATGGACGTAAATCAAAATAAAATTTAATGACTTAAACTTATATTGAAAATAATATTTTTTTCCTCTTTATTTTATATCTGTTTTGATATTCTCAACATCAAGCATGTGTTAATTCCCAATTAAGGACTGTTTTTTGGGCGTATGTTTCTAATACCTTAATTTATGGTAGTTAATTCTTATATTTAACTAAAAAGAAAATATTTTTTAATAAACAAAAAGGAAAAAAATTTGTCCGATGTCTAGTCAAACTTAGAAATCACATTTAGACAATCTTCTCTAATACTAAAACACTTACAAATTCATACAAACCATAGTTAAAAAAGTCATAAAAAATGTCCAGAGAGAGATGGCGTAAAATACTGATTATCTAAAAACAATTCATAAAATTTAACTGCATGCATTCTAAAAGAACACAATTTAATATGAATGTAATATTAAAAACAAGAATTTTTTTGTAGTTTCCTATTGCTACAACGTGGCAAAGTAAAGAGGAAAAAAAACGTTTTTGCAACCGAAATATCTCATCTGGTCATATGTAACAATTTAAAAGCAACCTGAAAAAAGTAGGTGATTTAGTTTCCGCGTAACAAACCTCACTAAAAACCTTACTAATTTTAAGCTAATCTTGTTATTTCATGTACAATATTCCCACGATATTTCATCATAATGTCGCAAGACATAATTTAGATTGTCAAATAAAATTCAAAGCTTTTTCTTGTTTAATTCATGATTGTGGGAGCAAAAGAAAAGCAGAGATTACGAATAGTTTCTGACATTCAGTTTCATAATGCATAGAATTTCTTTTAGGTCATTTTTTTAAAGTTTCGAAACAAAAACGGTAGAAACGAATTTCTTCTGGAATTCGCTTTCAGAGATAAAATTTTGAAAAAATGATGTTAATACCTTTTACTTCATTTTTTCTTGTATCCTATTTTTTCATTTGACTTTTCATCATATTTCATTCTTTTTATTTTCGTTTAAACCTTTAAGTGTAGTTTTTAATGTTTAAAAAAAATTTTATAAACTATTTCTCCTAAGCGATTACAAAAATTTTAATTTTTAAATGATTTATTAAAGTTATATATTCTTAGCATTGTATAAGAGTATATCTTTCAGAAAGGTATGCTAATGATTGGGATAACTGCTACTGAATTCGCAGATTATTCTATTATTACATTAAGCAAATTTAAAAATGATAACTATAAATATTTTTAAACTTAAATTATAAGTAATTAATAATAAATAATTTCAATAAATAACAAATTTGATTTGATTTGAATATTCACTGCTAATAATTACTAAACTATAATAATTTAAAATTATTACTATTTCTGTACAATTTATTTTAAACTAGGTACAGTGCACCAGAAAAAAACGGACAATTCTAAATAATTTTTGATCTAGTGATTGCATCGTCACGTTCTAGGACGCAATCTTAATGGTTCGAGGAGTGACATCAAATATGCTAATTAATTAGTGCAGACGATATCTTAAGTAACAATGTCAGACACAAAAACATATTTTTTCTGAATAAGCATATACCTTATATTGACGAAGTCAGATTTCTGACCCTTAAAATATAGGAGATAGATCCAAAGTTTGGACCGCTTAATGTTAATTTTACTTTCTGCTTTTTTTTACCATATTTCGAGAACTTTTAAAGTGAATCAAAACATTTTTGAACACAATTGAAAAATTCGTTTATCCAAAGATAATTCTACGCAAAACATAAATTTTAGTAAAAATTAGGTACTTTTTTATAATTTTACAGTATTAATTTTATAATTTTTAATAATATATTATAAATAAAAAAGTCGTATATTTAAAATTCGATTTCTCAGGAATCGATTTCACTCAAAATCTATTTTTTGCTATGAAATTTCATATTTGTTTGAAAAATTACGTCCTGATATGAAAAGTTTACAATATAATTCAAAACTATAATAACTAATAAAGTAATAATACACTAGCGTGTAAAAGTTTTTGTCAATGCGTGAAAGACATTTTAACCTCTCTATTCCTTTTTTTTTCGTGGAAATGATCTTGCAAGAACTAATTCTTCAAAAATAAATGTCAATAAATTCACGATTAATCGCGATTTCCGTAAATAAATATGCAAAATGCATGCTTATTTATTAAAATTGTATCTTGCAATTGTATTTTCCTCCAATTCTCAGTTGAATGGAAATCGCTTCACGAAAAACAAATACCCGACTGATATGAAAATTGCACTTGATTTAAAGTGACTTTAAAGTGCTAACTTTGCTTTCTGGATAAGAATATTTAGGAATGAAATTGTACATTATTTAATACATTTCCGATCAACCATCAATAATATTTAGTTTGACTGAAGACTTTTGCACGCAAGTGTAAATATTTACCGAAATTTGTTTTTTTGGGAGAAATTTTCATTGGATAAACCAATTTTATAATTGTGCTCAAAAATTTTTAAAATCACCTTAAAAGTTCGTGAGATATGACGAAATACGCAGAGAGTAAAATTAACATTAAGGGGACTTAACTTTGGATCGCTCTTCAGATCAAACTCTGGGGACCATATTTTCTAGATTGAGGCTATCTCCTATACTTTGGGGAATCAGAAATCCAAATCCATCAAAAAAAAATTTTAATAGGAGAAAGTAAATTTTTGTCCTGATTTCGTAACTTAAAATATCTTCTGCACTATTAATTAGCATATTTTAGGTCCCCCGTGTCAATAAGATTGAATCCTAGAACGTGGAGATCTGATTATCATTCAGGGTGATCCAATTTTTTGGTGCACTCTACATACTATTCTAAAATATTCTACTATTTCTCTCAATAGAGAGTGTTATTTTTACAAAAATTCCATTTTTATCATAATTTAGGAAATGTATTTTTCAATATCAATATTTAGCAATTTATTTTTCAGAAATACCTATGATCGAGTCAACTGTAACTGAATTCGAAGATCATTCTATAGCTACATTAAATAAACTTAAATACGAAAGATTTTTAGAATTATTGAGACTAAATAATAAGCATTTTATTTTATTACCGACATTAAACAGCCTATCCAATTTTGAGTTTGCGTCTTTTAATGCCTAGCTCCGTAGCCTTGTAATTTTAGACTCAGTCCAGAAGACAAAGGAATTTCTGAATCAAGCATTTGTACAACTTTAGCCTTAGTGGAAGACTTTTTAATGGAACTAACCCACATTTGTATTCTATGGAGAAGAAAATTTCCCACTGTTAGCCCGACGGTAAAGAAATTCTAACCCATGATTTGTCAATCACTGAGGATATTTCACGTCACCACTGTGGTCGCGGTGGGTCGGAAATAGAGTTTGTATCAACAACCCACCGCTGGGATTCAAACTTGACTCACCTCATTGGGAGGGGAATGCTCCATTCTCTGAGCTCCATCGGCTCAAAATTTTAAGCATTTTATAATTTTACAGCCGTCGTTGAACAGCCAACCCGATTTTGGGTTATAATTTTGAACCCAATCCAAAAGACAAGGTAACTTCTGGATCAAGAATTGGGAGACTTTTGTCTTCGAGGAGGACATTTTGATGGAACTAACCATAATATTTTCAATAAGCACTACATTTGACTTACATATTCTCTGTCAATATTTATTTACTGTAATAATTGAAATTATTAATTTCAATTATTATAGTAAATCAATGAATAACTAGTTACAACAAATTGATAAAGAAAAATAATTAAAAGTATGCATTGGTTTAATTCTTACCAAATGAATACGAATAAACGAAAACTCGTTTATCGAATATTGTTTTGGCTTACTAAAATACATAAGCACTTTTTCGACTTCAAAATTGCTGTAATACTTTTTCTTATGAATTATTATTTGCATTTCATTAATTGTTGGTGGTGGATATGTTTGTCTACCACTTGACTCCAGATTGGAACGCGTTCCTATTAAAATGTCTGCATTTCATATTCTAACATTCAAAGAGCTAAACGAAAATTCCCGTCTAGTTGTATTGATATACTTCTTTTTTACAAGAAAGATTTTTATTTCCAGAATTCTATCCCAATGGATGAAGAGGCAAACGAGATCCAAAAAAAATTTTAAACAGAAATATTTAACACTATTTCTTAACTTAATTTGGTTTTACTAAAGTTTATTTCTACAAGTTGAATGTCCCACTTATGCACTTTGCCATTAATAATGACAATTGTATTTATTAATATACTAACTGAATTCCCGTTCTTCGGTAATCGTGCAAATAAGCACTATGAAATAAATCACGAAACTGATACCCATATACCGGCCCAACCCATAAAACTAAAATAATTCAAAAATGTTTATTTATTATTAGTACAATTATTATTTACTAATAATAAATAATATTTAATAATTATAGTTTATTTATTATTAGTTTATTTATTATTAGTTTATTTATTATTAGTTTATTTATTATTAGTTTATTTATTATTAGTTTATTTATTATCAGTACAATGCAATCACAATAGTCAAAATTTACCACAGTTAAACAATTTCCTTCATTAACTTTGATCATTGATGCATAGCCCATTTTTTTACTTTAATTGACATTATTATTTAAAATCTATTTTTATAAGATAGCGTTTCAAAAGCGTCACTATAAATAAAGTTAACACTCTCGCTTTTTAAGTTTCTATATGGCAAACCAGTCGCAGGTCCCTCAAGCAACAATAAATAGAAACGGTTAGTTGATACACTTAATTTTCAAAGTGAACAATTACTTCTCTTTCACTACGTAAAGCTGAGTTAAGTATCAATGACATGGACACCAATTGGACGCCTGCATTTATTTACACCACGATTTAGTAACGAATCAGGTTCAACAGACACGCATGACGTCGCTTACGGGTGTCCAATTAAATCTGGTCTGAACATTGATCGGCGTGATAATAAATCATGCCTAATAGCTATATTGTTGTCATGCGATGCACAAGTGTTTGATTTCGGCAATATTCTACTTCTCGATTTGCAAGTACTCAATTGCTTCAAATGGAAAATCATTTTCATTTGAAATTAGTTCGTTTTATGATGACTGCAGAAAAATTTATAAGACTACTTTTTTAATGGCAATGTATATAAGTTTGTTTCATACATATCCGTAGATTACAAAGATTAAAATCGTGAAATGCAGATTTTAGGATTTTTGCCATTGCGTGGTGCTGAAATATTTTGGGCGAATGTTGCCATTTTTCTATGCATTAAATAAAAACGCGTTGTCTTTTAATATGCTCTAACATAAGAATGGAGTTGCGTTATATGTTTCCTAGCACCTTCAACTTTAAAGGGGTTTCGAATTGATTTTCTTTTCCTTCTTTCTCAAACTGCCAAAATTAAGAAGAAAGAAGAGATTTAAAGGTTTCCTTCTCAAAATAGCAGACTGTGAAAATAAATTTGGTTAAACCCTATAAATTATATTCTGATGCCTAATTCTGAGCATACTTGTGATAGTACAAGATTTCATAAATTTAAAAAAAAGTTTAATATTAAAGAAAATATTTTTTTTTTAAAATCGCCAATTTAAAGAAAAAAATCAAGTTAGTTTATTTTAATTCGTAATGCTATGAAAACAACATTAATTTTCATTTAATTGATTATTTTGATGGTAAAGTTTTAATTTTTATAAAAAACTGCTTTTAAGAAGGCTATTCTGAAAAGCAATAACTAAGATTGAATTGTAAAATAAGGTTTTTAACTGCAAATAAATATTCGCAATTTTTATTCTTTTTCTTTATGCTTCAAAATTCCATCCTGTAACGATAATTAATTAACGTTAGTTGCCAACAAAGGTAGACTACTTACTCTTATCAACAAAAAGTTTTAAGATGCTTTATAATATGCTAACAGTTTATTCAAGAAGGCTGCATTTAGTACAAAATCAAGTTTGAAGATTACTCTTTCAAGGCGTGAAGCATTTTTTAAGTAAAAGAAAACCTGAAAAATTATATGTAAAGAATGTTATTTTTCCTCGGGAGGCAGGGAGGGGGGATTTCGGTGAAATTGTCAAACCATATTTGATGTTTCTATCTATTCAGAATTGTATTATTTAAATTTCGAGCAATACCAAGTATTTCAAATTTTTTACTAAACTGCTGTTTGTAGAAAATGCAACACCATGAAGGAATCATCAGAATCAAATGAAATTCGCAGCAAATGTCAATTATAGGATATTATGCAAATTAATAAAGTTTCAGAGCCATCGCGCGTGCGTGGCGCGCGCAGCGCCCTCTGAATTGATGCTGAAAGCGTATAAATAAAGTGCTGTAGCGGGACGTTGAAAATAGTCTATGATTATTTGTTAGTGGCAAACGTTTAGTGAGACCTGAGTATGCCTCCACGACGGAAGAATAAGAAATTCAAGCAACTTACGGAGTTTGAACGAGGGAGGATAATCGGCCTTCGAGAAGGAGGATTTTCCTATCGCGCAATAGCAGCTCGTATGCAGCGGAACAGTTCCACAGTGATGCGAGTTTGGAAGCAGTGGACCGACGAGCACCGAACAACTCGAAAAACAGGCACTGGACGACAGAAGGTGACGTCAGAGCGCGATGATCGACACCTGCTCCGCATGGTGGTGAATGATCGCACAGCTTCCTCCAGGCAGCTGGCAGCACATTGGTCTACTGCTACAGGTGTACAATTGTCGGCTTCGTCAATTCGTCGTCGTCTGCTGCGCCGTGGATTGCGTGCAAGGGTGCCATTATACAGGATTCCCCTCACGGCGGATCATCGACGGCTGCGTCGGCAGTGGGCTCTTGAGCACAGAGACTGGCGAGCTGATTGGCACCAAGTTGTCTTTTCAGATGAATCACGCTTCAATTTGTGGACCCATGATGGCCGTGTTCGTGTTAGACGTTATGCCGGTCAACGCTGCCTTCCTGAGTGTATTATTGAACGACATAGTGGTCGAACACCCGGAGTTATGGTCTGGGGTGCGATTTCGTATCATGGACGATCCAATTTGATACGAATTGAGGGTAATCTCAATAGCAACAGATACGTCCGTGAAGTGCTACAGCCCGAAGTCGTTCCTTTCCTTCAAGGCATCCCTGGAGCTATCTTTCAGCAGGATAATGCACGCCCACATGTTGCGCGGACTGTTAGAGACTTCTGTTCAGCACAACGTATGCAACTTCTTCCTTGGCCTGCTTATTCGCCGGATATGTCGCCTATTGAGCACGTGTGGGATATGGTTGGTCGGCGTCTCACTCGTGATCCGCGTCCTGCAGTTTCCAAAGACGAACTTTGGTTGCGCATACAAGCGATATGGAATTCTCTCCCTCAAGCAGATATTCAACATCTGTTTGACTCCATGCCACGTCGTATAGCAGCACTTATTGCAGCGCGTGGTGGCTGCACCAAATACTGATTTCGGACGCTTAATTTGTTTCTTTTGTTTTGAAAATTTCATCATTTATTTGTATCAGTACAAGTCGTTTCTGCATTAAATTTCATTTGATTCTGATGATTCTTTCATGGTGTTGCATTTTCTACAAACAGCAGTTTATGTATGCAAATGTCTACAACTTTAACATTTTGAGATTGAAGCATTGTTTTTAAATATAGAATTTATTTGGAAAGGTAAAGTTTTGATGTAAGAACTTCAACGAAACATAAAAAGGTATTTATATGATATGAAACGAAGCTAACTATGTGATGCATCTCAACCATGGTATTTTTATAGGTTCAAATACACTGCCCTCCAAATTAAAGATAAAATCTGTTTTCTAATTTGAAAATGGATAGATGTAAAACAAACAAAATTTGGATGAAAAATAAATAAAACAGTTCTTTCATGATTGGCACATAAAAATGACAAACAAATATATAGACATTTATAATTTACAAAAAAAAAGCAAACTTGGCTGACAAATCTATTCTCAAAGAAAAAAATGCCTTGCAGTTTTATATTGAATATTGTCTTTAAAACATTTTAAAAATAGATTCTAGTAGAGAGTGCGCCTTCCCTTAATTTCTATGCGTTGGTATTAGTAAATTTCCATCCGACCAATTAAGTTGCTCTAGATCTGTTTGAGGAAAAAAGACCACCACTGATTCATCTCATGCAATTACCACGAAAGTGGTCAATGAATCAAAGGTGAATTAGTGGTGAATCAATGAATGGTAAATCAGTGAATCAATAATGAATCAATGAATCAATGCATCAGCCAATTCCACTCAAATTTTGTATTTTACCATGTAAAATTACATACTTTAAAATGATGTAAAAAACTGTAATCCTTATTCAAAATTTTTTAGACTGTCATTAAACAAAATAATAAAAAGTAAAAAATATTTACTAAAATTTAATTTTTGTAATTAATACCAAAAAAGTAAAATTAACATTAAGAGGTCTAAGCTTTGGATCGCTCTCCTCACCAAACTATGGGAACCATATTTCCCAGATTATGGTTACCCCCCATACCTTGGGGTCAGAAATCCTTATTTGTCTAAAAGAATGTATGTTTATTCAGAGAAAGTACGTTTTTGAGTCTGATATCGTAACTTAGATTAACGTCAGCGCTAAATAATTAGTGCATTTAAGGTCACCCCTATAATCCATTTTATTTTATATTATAACGGTCGATGATCATCCTACCCAATTTTGGGTTCACGACTACTCCGTAGCCTTGTAATTTTGAACCAATCCAGAAGACAATGAAACTCCTGGAACAGTACCCCCAGATTTATGATATGTTATGGGAACATGGAGGACTTTTGAGACTCGACAGACTTAATGTGTGCCAGTCACCATTTACTACACGGGGAGGTCTTCGTCCAACGAGGATCAAACCCACGATCTCTTGGACATGGGCCCAGTGTCTTACCAGCCAGGCTATCCCGGCCCTCCCTATAAACCATTAAGATTGAATCCTGGAACGTGAAGATCTGATCAATAAAATCAAAAGTTATTCAGAGCAGTCTTTTTTATTATTATTATTTTTTGAGCTCACTGTACGTTCTTGTTCAAACGCACATAACCGAGTCCCTTCTTAACTGACTTACGGAAAATATCGTTTTTTTTCCCCTACGCATTTCTCTAAAGGGAATTTTTATATTTTTCAATGTGTTGCTATTTATTTCATGGGTAGTCGCCCATATGGTGTGAAGGGTTGAATCATTGTCCACCATGACTTCGGTAAATATTCGAGTCTTATACTTAAATCTGGGATTCTGATCGATTTGTTCTTTCTTCGAGGATTGGTGTAAATTCCACTTTTATGTAATATTTCCGGCTTCTAAAAAGCCGGAAGAAGTTCAAAGTCTCAAAGCCAGGAAGTAATTCACATATTTTTAAACTTCATTTTTGTATAATTACTGAGTTTCCCGTCAATATTCATCGTAGCAGACTGATTTAGAACCAAATAAATTTCACATCTTCTTATACTACAGATATAATCCCTTTATCAATCAGCTTGTAGATTCATTTTCCATTCCTAAACAGTTCCCAAAACAAGACATTCCGAAACAGTTATTTAAATAGAATTTGCTTCAGATTGAAATTAAACAGTGATCTCTCTCGACCAAAAACATTGCTTCAGCAGCAATGTTCGATAGAAATTTTTATCTCCAAGAGTATCTGACTGACGCCTCCTTGAAACGAGTGATAAGAACTGCAACCAAACATAATGGAAATTTTATGTTTAAAATCGAATTTAATTCATTCACTAGCAATAACTTCATATACGATAAAACTTAGTAATAATAGTTGTTTACACTTGTAAAGGATATTCTTGTGCCAATCACTTTCTATACGAATGCAAATTTCCAAGTCAGCATCAAAATGTTTATATTACAGATGTAAAAATTGTGTGGATATAACGAATAAAATATTACTATCCCCCTGCTACTGCGGCAATTTCTAAGGGTAATGTATTTTTCTTCTGTTTAAAGAAGAGATATAAAAAATGAACAGCATTTATTAATTTTAATTCTAATTTTGAAAAGTAAAACACGAACATCATTTCGCCGAATCTTCCTTTTACAGTTTTAGCATTATATTTTTACATAGAAAATAATGCGTGTGCATCTACCAGTCAAATTATCTTTCTCCTTAAAAATAATTCTATTGGGAATCCTGTTGTACGCATCAAAATAAAGCATTTTTTGTTGGTCACATGTCTAGTATAGTCTCTTATGCCCCTTCTTGGGCACTTACTATTGAAATAAAACCGGTGTTTTCAATGACGTCAATCGCTATTGCTCACTATTACATTTGTATTGCTAAGCCTTCTATAACGAGATGAATAACGATATAAATCAAAAGTCTTTTAAAAGAACAAAATCATAAGTTGTTCAAAATGTCTTGTCCATATTCTAATCCCTAGAACTTGGCGAACAAAGAGCACGGAATATCTCAGAACTCAGAGTATCCTTTGGCCAAGCACTAGAATATATATTTTACTCATGCAGAAAAGTTAAAAACGAATATTATTTCACCGAATACCCTTCTTAGAGTCTTAACTTTTTTTATATAGAAGAAACGTATGCGCATATCTACCAACCAAATTATCTTCCTCTTTGAAAAGGAAAAATCCTTTGGGCATCCAGCTGAATGCTTCAAAAGAAAATGCTTTTGTTGAGCACATAGCCTCTTAAGTCCCTTTTTGAACGCTTACAATTAAAATCAAATCAGTGTTATAGCGTCAAGCACTGCATCACACTATTACATTTGAGTCTTTATTATTGCTAAGCCTGTAGTAACGACATCAATAACGAAAAAATTAAAAGTGTTTTTAGAAAACAAATTCATAATTTATTAGAAATCGCTAATCATTAGAATATTTATTTTTTGGATAATTAAAAAATAAACTTATATTAAATCGAACTGAAAATTTTAATGAAAATATCGTCTGTTTAAAACAACTTGAAAACTATTTCTTTAAATTCAAAACAACTTCAAGTTAGAGATCATATTCTACATAAAATTTAAAACTATTTTAACTCCTTCTTTATACCATCGAAATTTTATTATCAGGAATACTATATCAATACTCTATACTTACATACAACGTGAATGTAAAAATATATTCGCAAGTATATTGCAGTTGCATATAATATCAGGCAAATTATTAGTTCTTATATTTAATGTACCGTAAATGAAAAGATGCGAAACAAATTTGAAAAAATATTCTTCTCCTAAAACCGCCGTAAATTCTCAAGAGAATTGAATTGATATCAATGATTTAAAAATCTACATATTCCTTCAAAAAAACTTTTTTTAATACTTTCAAAAAATTCATTTCAATTGTGAACATTCAGTAAAATCTTTTTCGAATCTCAAATAACTTTTGTTACTGAAGTATTAGATTTTGAGAAGAACTTTTTTTGTCGACAAAAAAATGCTTTTGAAAAGAATGTCTCAAATCAAAAGTCTTTTTAAAGAACGAATTCATAATTTATTCGGAATCGCTAGACCTTATTCGGATCACTAGAATATATGTCGCTTCGGTTGCTTAAATGAAATAAAAAAGTAATGTAATGTAATTTCCGAACTAAAAATTTAATAAAAATGTCGTCCAATTCGGCAAAATGTAAAAGGGTTCTTTAAATTACACGATTTTCAAATAAGAACATAAGAATTAGAATTTGTTATAAATTACCCTTATACAGAAGTTAAAATTTACAAGAAAAATGAGTCTTCAATTTGGCGAATTATGAATATTTTGAATATCAATTTATTATTTTAACGGTCACTTTCTGTAGCAGACCAGTTATGATGTGTGACTTATTTATTGAGAGATGCTGCCAAACTGAGTTAGTTCATCTCGATGAGGTAATCCAGGTCCGAATCCCAGCAATGGTTCTTCGAAATGAATTCTAATACCAGCTCGTACTGACTGCAGTGCTCATGTAAAATATATGGTAGATGAATCATGGGTTAAAATGGCATAGTAGTATCTTCACATCCATTACTAGAAATGACACTGAACAAAAAAGTACGTGCTTTCACTTGCACATTGTAATATTTGACGCTCACTACTTTTTCTTGCACTGTGTTAGTAGCTTAAAGGGAAACTTTATAATTACATACAGTGTAAAAAAAATTCTCACATTTGAGTAAAAATGTGGGAAAGTAACTCCGAAAAAAATAATTGAATTTAAAATCCCCATGTATTCAAAATTCAAATAGCATATACTCATGTGCAAAATGCATAGTCTAAAATGCAAAATGCAACGGGAAATTGAAGGAGAAAGGAGTCAGAGATGTTTGTTGGATGCCAGCAGGATTTGAACCATAGACGTCCGTGTCTGTATTAGATTGCTCTAACCTCAATTGTTCACCCCTGTCTAAGGAGAGTTAAGAAATTTTATATAGTGGAAGACACATCGAGACACATCATGACATGATTTTTTGTTTCATTTTATTTCATTGATTTTTTATTTCATATTAAGACACAGAAGATGCAGATTGAAAAACGTGGTCTAAGTAGCTTATTCAGGAAAAGAGGAATTTTAATTCCAATCTTCCCTTATTTCATTATATCTTAAAAACTTTAAAGCATATGGAATTTACGGCATGATGTGTCATTGCTGGGGCCGCAACAAAAAACTTCCTAACTCTCCCTATACAATTATAGTGGTAAAAGCTATTATAGTGGTAAAAGCATCCTACTTGCCCTAAACTGATACATAGAAGAGGAAGCATATCCGTCAAATATTTGAGAGTTTGCATTTTTCAAACAACATCGTTGTTTTGTGACGAATGGTAAGAGCTCATGCACGAAAAGACTTTTTTAACAAGCCGGTGCACGAAAAAAAAGTATTTTCGTCAAAGCTTTAAGAGTTAACATTTCGTCAAGCAACAATGTAATTTTATGACAAAATGTCAAAATTAATGAGATGCCATTTAAAAATTGCTAAGACTACAAGATAATGAGCATCATTTCTCAGAAATTGAAACAATAATATTCTCCGGGTATTTAAAAAAATGTCAAAAATTTGAGGGAAATGCTTCTTAAATCAATACTAGGCTCAACAGACAAAAACTCGAAAGCAAAGAAGCGTGTTATATTTCTTAAAAAAGGGTAAAATATTTACTCGGTTGGCTATTATTTTGCAATTTTCATTCAGAATTTATGACCACTGACATGCATAGTTTTTCTTATACTTTTTTTACAAAGGTTCAAATAGTTGTGTGGTTAGTACGGATCACCAGGCATAGCCGAAATGTTAAAGGAAAAAAATTAATGGGAAAACAAATTGTGGTTTCACATTAATGGGGAAATGGAATTAAAAAAACTTTTTTAAATAACACTAAGAAATGCGTATAATTATTAATTGTTCTACACTGAGAAAAAAAGTATGGTATATACTATCAGACTACATTAAAAATTTACTGTGGTTCTGGCTGTATGGCAACACTAAACAGCTCCATATTATTCGCGGAAAAGTTTTGTTAATGATTTTTGTAAAATTATCAGCAAATATGGTTTCAATGGTTATCAATAAATTATGGTTATCAATATGGTTATGAATTATGGTTATCAAAATTATAGTTATCAATTATGGTTATCAAAATTATGGTTATCAATTATGGTTATCAATATGGTTATCAATAAATAAATATTTTACAATAATGATTTTCGTAAAATTATCAATAAATATGGTTTTATAATCCACAATGAATGTAAATGAGGTAAAAAATTTAATTTTTTGCGATGCATTAGAGCATGTCATAAAAATCCTTTATTCGGTTAAATTAACTTTTCAATTTTGTATTTTTGACTAAATGCGTGTTTACTAAATGTGTTTTTTACTAAACCATATGAACGAAAGAAATTCAAAAATGAATGGTTTAAATAAATTTTATTTTTATTTTTATTGCGTGAATCGCCGTTTTGTTTTACCGGAAATATCATTGACATATAGTACGGTAATTTTACTAGAATTTTTTCCCGAGTACGAATTATTTATAATAAACCAGTGAAATATCATTTGTATGAAATTTAGCTACTGGTAACTTTACGAAGCGTAATAGTTGTTGCGACATCAATCATGAGAATGGAAAGTTAGTCTAAATAATTGTAACTCTGTCTGGATGCTAGGCAACCAAACGATATTTTCTTATTTTTCTTGTTATTAATGTTTTGTATATCGTCTGTGTTGTACTACGTCAGAGGTAATAATCGAAAATGGTTTTCAAACAATTGCCGTAAAAGCTAACATTGGTTATCAACAACAGAAAGTGCAATTTACAATACTAGGGGTATGCTGATAGAAGGAAGTAGCTTTTTTAATACAGAATCAGCATTATTCAAACTAAAACCATAAAAAAGAAATACATCCATGTAGAAAAAAACGTTAAATTATTATTTTTTAATTAGCCATTTCACACTTCAAAGAAAAGTTAATTTTGTGCTGTGTGTTAATCATAGAAGAAGATCTTCATAAAAAAAACATAGTAAAATCCATTAAGAAGCATAAATATGCATGCACTACATCTTCGCTTAAACGAAACTTAAATTCCCTGCCATTACCCTTTAAACTATTTCGAAATAATTATGGTTTATTGGAGTTTCGATTTAAAGGATCATTAATCATGCTAATTCAGCTAATTTATTTTTACGAATCCACTTGTTTCTCCTAATCGTATGCAGGATTCTTATGATAAATTTTAAAAAATGAACTGCCTGAAATCTCATAAACCATAAGTTTGCACAAAAAAGAGCAAAATTGAAGTAAATTCTCAATAAACGACATAATGGATGATTTTTCACTTTATTTAATGTTCTTAAAGATTTGAAACAATATTTGGAAATCATTTATTTTTATAAATTAGCATTATTTTTTTTCCTAATATATTTCCTAACCACACTTTAAATTAATCTTCTTAGCAGTAATTAGATATCTAATACTGTTTTCGGCCCTGACCTCAAAAGCAAAATGGTATTAAAAAGGTTCTTTGGTTGATAATTACGTATTAATCTACAATATTTGGAGAAACATTAATCAGTTTCTTAAACTTATTTTAAATAAATTTACTCATATTTTAATTTGCATACAGAAACAATAAACTTTTCTAATAATGAAAGCAGCATTTTTGCAATATTTTTTACGAAAGCAAACAGGAAACTGTCTGAGACAAAAAAAAATCCAAATTATAGCTTTGATATTTGCAGATACAATTCCAAAGAATGTTTTAATATAGCTATACCTGACATTTAAAACATTCTGTTATTAGAAATTAATATTATATTTTCATTTATTTATCCAATAGTTAATTTAAAACAATCCAAATGTGGGATAAGATTTTTTACTGTACATTTTCTATACAGAGAGTTAATCATTCTAAATTAGAAAAAAAGGCTTAAAATTGCGTCCCTTTTTTATAAAGATATAGAAAAAAAAGCATTTTTGACGCCAATTAGAATAATTCACGTCGTGAAACGTGAGCAATAAAATACGCAAATAATACAGCAATAGAAAACGTGAGTCACTGACTCGCGTTTTTTTATTGCTTGAAATTACCTAAAAAATAACGGGGAGAAAGATAATTATAATTAACTGGCTAGTTTTGTATAAAAAGAAAAATATTTTCATAGATATAGTTTTTCAAAAAAAAAAAAAATAACCAAGATTTAAGCTTCTCTCAAATGTTTCTTGCTCAATCAAGTTTTTTTTTCTGTAAAATCTCGGGGTAAAGTACAATAAATCTGGGAAATTGAAATGTGCGAAATCGTTTTCATCATTTACGTACAATGGGTCTTAAAATGATCATCTTGTTTTGAGAAACATTTCAACTTTTTCCACAATGAAATTTGTTGTGACAAGTATCTTGCTGCTTCAGCTTTATAGGATCATTTATTTCATTGACCATTAGGCCGTTACCATTCTTAAAAAAAAAACTCAGTATGGAAGAAATTACGGAAGAGCTGGAAATCGTTTTAAAAGTTGTAATTTTAGCGTAATATAAAAACTTAAAGTGTCTTTCCTCTTCCAAGGTGGTCTTTGGCTGCCATGTTGTATTTTCTAAAAATAGATGGGTTGAAAAGGTGAAACTTCAACATAACAATATGAAACATAAAAAGTACATTTTTGGATTTACACATCAGAAAAGTCTAAGTTCATAGTACTCGTAAGTTATAAGTTGTTAAAATGAGTCGATAGGACAAATAAATTTGAAACTTTTTTTTTCTATCGACTTATTTTGGCATTATTCAATTTAGAATAACAAATGCATAGGAAAAAATATCGCACAGTTCTAGATAAGAGTTTCAGGCGCATAAATAGGTATAAATCAAAATTCGGACTTTTTATACTTCATTCTTACTAAATTCATTATAACTCTAAACCAACTGTCCTATTGACTTTGTTTCGGTGTCATTCAGTTTAAGGCAAAAAATGAGTTCGAAATAATAACTCACTTACCTGATTAAAAACTTTACTCCCTTCAAAAATATATAAATAGGAAATAACAGTCTACATGCTTTAAGCACTCGAAAACAGGGGCCCATTTTCAAGACTTGCCAGACGTGAGTGAGAAGAAAAGAAAGTGGCTTTAAATATAAAACGAAAACCTCATTTGTACCTCACTTGTTCAGATAGTTTTTTTTTTTTACCCCTTTCGACCACCTGCCTCTTAGTAAATTAAAATTGATGTTTTAAGCTCAGTTTAGAAGAGGAGAAAAACTTCAAGTATCCATATTATTATATCCATCCTTTTTAAACAATTTCAAGTTTAACTTCAATTATTACTGGATGCAATTACCTAACAGACCAATATAGTTTGTACTATACCTGCAACATTTTTTTTGACAAATCTCAATCCTGATATTCCAAAATGTGGCAGTTTACAAAACAGTTGCTTTCCGCAAAATTTGTTTCCATATAAATAATAAAGTATAGGGTCTATGCTTTTTCATGAGTAGCACTTTTCAGGTTATTGGCATTTCCTTTTTACGAGAATATTTGATTTTGAGAAAACTGTAAACATAAAATAAGATTTTTAAGTTTCTTCGATAAGATTTTTGAAGGAGATCTCTACTTTTTTTTTTGACAAATGGGTAGTAAAATTTTTATGGCAATGTAAATCCGAATGACTTGTAACAGAATAAAAGAATATTTCGCTTTTTTGCCTAAAATATTTCGAAAAAGTGAATAGAATATTTACAATCTTACAATATTTTTTAATTAAAAATTGAAGGTTATTAAGCTTCTAATTGGCTTAGATAATTCATTTTAAATTTCGAAAAAAAATATACTTTTACTATAAAGATTTTAATTTTGCTCCAAATAGAGATCTTAAAGGTTTAGCAAGAGAACGAGGCATATTTACACCAGTACAATCACTTACTTAGCGATAGTCGAGTGAATAATTAAATTTATTAAGTTTCTATTAACAGTGTGAAATTACCGTGAATAAGTACTTGTGATGTCACTATTTTTGAATTATTTTTTCTAACAAATCAATACAATATTAAAAATATTTCCTATAAATCTTGCAGCTAATTTTAAATTAACAAAGTCATCTTTTTGCTTTTGCGATACTTTTGCAATAAATTGAGAGAGTTACTCTCTCCATAATTACCAGAATCTCACATTTAGTGCAATGAATTAATTTCAAATGGAATTAACATTTGAATAACTTTTTTGATTAATAGCAAAGTTCTGAAATGATGCAAATCAGCATATTTAATTAACGCTTGAAACCTTGGCTTTACTAAATTCTATTATTCCTTGCCCAGTGACTTTACATAAATGTATGAAAACGTTTCAGAAGTTAAACTCATCAAAGGATAACTATAGGAAGGGTAACTGTACACATAGCATTATTTGACCCGTAATATTAAAGAATCACGCCTGCAATGCAAAAAGAAATCTGTATAGTTACTAGAAAATACCCAGGAAACTGAGATTTTATACCATTTTATAGTAACGTAACTGGATTAAACTTAGTAACAAACTAAGTTTATTAGGTTAATGCAGTAACATTGTTAGATTAATGTCTAATGATCTTTTTTTTCTGAACAAGGAAATAAGAAGCTGGAACTCTTTCATGAAATGATTTAAGCTCAAATTCAGTGGGAAACTTTATAGCATCCCTGAAGAATATATTCATACTACCGTATTGATTTGTTAGATAAAATGGTTGCAAAATAGTTTCGTAACAAAGTACTTATTCAAAGTATTTTCACACTGCTTATAAAGATAACTAAATATGAAAAAAATTCACTCTCATTCTCTTAACTGAATATTAATTCCAATGTAGATGTTTTATTTTATGTGATTTCACTTTTACTTTGCCTTCGTTTTCTGACTTTAAAAGGAAGAAGTCGTACTTCCGTATTGAAAATTAAAATGTTTAATTAGCTTTATTATTTCTTTCGGTCATTAAATGCTTTAGACAAAATTAGAAGTGATCTGTTCTTACAACTTTATACATAACACACTCAGGTACAATAAATGCAATTTAAATATACCTAATACCTAAGCTAAGTGACATTTTAATAAAATTATGTTAATTCAAGTTAATGCATTACTCCTTTTTGTTTTTTCATTCAATTTTTGTCTTTAGTAAAGGCATAACTCGCAAATTTTCAGGGATATATTTATTTGAAAAGAACTCTTTTTATAAAGGAAGATTTTAATGATTTTTATGAATAGCATTTGCTTGATTTCATTTTTTTTCATCGAATACATAATTTTGTTTAAAAAGTTCGAATAGGTATACATAAACTAAAAACAAAACTCAGTGGCGCGACAGCCCATAGAGGGCCAAGGCCTACTGCGCCCATCTCAGTTTTTTTGACCTTGGGCTCTGGGGTGCAGGAGCAGATGTTCCGATCAGGAGGTCAGCCGAACGCTCCAGTCTTTAGTTCCCAAGCATGCTTGGTACTCATTTATCGACCTACTGAAGGAATGAAAGGCTGAGTCAACCTTTCTCGGTCCGAGGATCGAAACAGGAACCTGTGGCACGACAGCGCGAAGCGCTACCGCTCAGTCACCGGGGGCAGATATTTTGGCTTAATTCATAGAATACATATATTTTGGCTTAAATTCATAGAATAACATTTGATCAACCTTAACTTGAAACAGGCTAACATCGAAATTTATCTAACTTTGTTAGTTCGAAAACCGATCAAAAACGATTCAGAGGCAGTGCGAGCTCAATATATGTATTGCTTCAATTGGCGAGAATTCGGTAATTTTTGATTTTAAAAAAAATATTCTTTAAAATGCTGATTGTGGTCAGAATGCTATGCCATGTCGTTAGATCTGAATGTATTTCTGCAATTAAATAAAAGTATTTTTATTAGTTTTTATACAAAAATTGTCTAGGTATAGTTGTTGAAGCACATAAATTATTTTCAATTTTTCATTGAAAATTTGCAGTTTCATACAAAAATTATTCTTTTTAATTTATAAAAATGTTTATTAATCAGTTAATGATTTTTTTCCATCGTGGTAAACTGCCCGATCAGGATGAGATACGCGACTTTCATTTTTCTGCATAGTTACCACTTCTCGAATTTCCGCTATTGAACACCAATAGCCTCAGTGAATATGCCACTATTTTCATTTTCCACTATAATAATTTATGCCACTATAATAATTTTAATATGCCACTATAATAATAACTATAATTTTTAATATGCCACTTAACATGCCACTATAATAATTTTTAACTACCCGTCTTTGAATCCTGAAAACAAAAGAAACCCTGTTTAAGGAACAAGGTCACATTCCCCTTCAAGAGGAATTCTTTTAAGCGAAACAAAGCAGCATTTGTGCAAAAGGTAGGTAAAAACCACGAAACCTCTCGTGTTTAGACCGATGCCAATAAAGCTCTGAAATGTTTCTACCAAAGTTTAATTTGCATCAGCAAAGTAATCTTTACTGGCAGGCACTAAAATAAAGCTCAATCATCAATCTCTATGATTCGTTGATATTTAATTTGTTTACGCTGCGCCATGCCGAGTTTTAAGAAAAATTAGTTAGGAGTTTTGCCAAATATATAAATACGCTTATCACGTCAAATTTTAAAATTTTAAGTGTGTGCGCATATCTTAAAGAATGTTGATGATCCCCTTCTTATTTTCAATTTAAAAATAATAATCCGAAATGTAGAAAACTTTTTAGCAATAGATATTAGTGATATTATGTTAATTGGTATATTGTTTTAATGTGAACTATATATACTAATATAGGCATCTTGATGCCTACTAAAAAGCACTAGGGAAATAGGTTTCAACAGCCTACCAAAAGGGATAATTGTAATCGACCCTATGAAAATTGTTAATTATAGCAATTTTTGGCTATCAAGTGTTAGCATCAAGCAGTAGAATTAGGCCACGTGATACTGAACATTGTTAATTTCATTTTAATAGGACGAATTCAAGTGTTCACATATCTCTTTCAATTTTGTGCATAATTTCGTAATCAATTGATCGTTACTGATTTATTAATAATTCAATTTCATTTCAACCAGCAACAAGAGAGTGTAGTTTCTAAATGTTATTTGTTATATAATATAAATTCCTCTTTTAAGTTTGGAAGATTTTTTTCTTACTGTGCTTCAGCACTCGAAACACAGCAAGTGATTTTCTGTGTTTATTTATTCACTATTTGTCGCCATATAGCCAGTTCTCCCATTCAAAGAATACTCAAATAATATCACTTGTCACTTAGTTGGTTCTTCTACTGAGTATCATTGGAATTAATATATTTAGCAATATTAATGAATGTTATATATTTAAATATGACTAAAATAAGAACTTTCCCCGAGAATATATATATATATATATATATATATATATATATATATATATATATATATATATATATATATATATATATATATATATATATATATATATATATATATATATATATATATATATATATTCATATATATATAGCACAATAAAAACAAAACCGAACAAAAACGGAAACAAAAAGAAAACGAAAGTAAGTTAATAGTAGATAATATCATGCGCTATAGCTACTTTAAATATGATCACTATAACATTGTACAATAAAAACAAAGAGAAAAATGACAAAAATTGATAATTTTTATTAACTGCGCATAAGCTGTAAGTATATAGAACTCATAAAATAAGCTGAAAAATTGAGAAAATATGGAGAATAGTGACAAGAGAAGAAAATTATAAAAAATATTTTTCAAAAGTATTTAAAAAATATAATTTTTGATATCTAAGAAAAAAACATTACAAATCCAGAAAACAAAACAAAGAAGATAAGTAATCTCATCCTCAGCCCACACGATTATATCCGTAAAAAGGAATACTTTCTAATATTGTATTAATATAGCCAAAGCAAAATATATCAATACAGTAGTGTAAGGAGCACTCAAAAAAATTGAAACGAAATTAGAACACATTAAGTAAAAAATATATACCAAAAAACAAACAAATATATCAAGCAGTAAACAGAAAATAAAATGTAAAGATATTGGAGAACAGTACACGAAAGGAAATCTACACAGTGAGGAGCGAATTAAAATGAACTTACGCGTACCGTAATCTTTCGAGAATGATTTAAAATATTTTCGTTATAAGATTGCCAGATTACAAAATATGAAAACCGAAGCATAGATAAAGTGATATCTTATGGCACGTTCTTACTGCAATACTGAAGCGCGTCTATTTTGTTAGTTACCTTGGATGAGCCCGAAAATGGATGTGCGGAAGGTAATAATATTATACAAGATAATTTAAAGTTTGCAATTAATAAGTTTGATAATTAAAATAATTTTAGAATATATATATATATATATATATATATATATATATATATATATATATATATATATATATATATATATATGTACAGTCGATAGCTTTAGTCGATATGCTTATTTATAAAACAAATTAACGTTCAATATCTACTATTAATTATGATCTCTGCTAATCTTTTCAGTTATTATTATACACGGTGAATGCTTTTTTAAACGTTGATTCTTACGGTTTTAGAAATCTAAAATTTCAGATAAAATATCCAAATACAATCGCATTGGTTGAAATGAAATTGCTCCGTTTAGATCGCTTCAGGCATAAATACTCGTATGCTTAGAATAATATAGTGAATGATTATTACTTACAGTGAATAGCTAAATTAAGTTTCGTGGCAGAAATGAAGTTAGAGAAATCGCAAATGAAGTTAGGGTTATATAACCCCATTTATTATTTTATCAATAAATGCTGAAATATTTAATCAGAACCTGATTTCCCGATTTCAGTTTCAATATCATAAGAGAACTTTGCATCTATTACGAAAACGTAATTAAAAACAAAAACTATTGTTCATGCTTAAGAAAATATTGCAGCATATTTGTATATTTTTAAAAGTAATTTATATTTGTAAAAATTAGTTTTTTTCTTGCATGCATATAAGAATTATGAGGAATAAGAATTAAATTTAATACAAAAACTTATCTTTACTGAAAATAAACTACTAAAACAAAACAAAAAAATTAAATAAATACTTTAGATATCAGAAAAAACTATATACAAAACCTTAGAATAATAAGAATCTAATTTAACAACGAATTTATTCAGACCGAAAAACTTTTGAACTTCTTGTCTTTTAAGCAAAAGTTACCAAACGCACTATAAGCCAAATGGTATAAATTCATTATTGTTTATGCTATGTTCTTTAAAACTGCATTATTAATTTCTTATATGGATAAAGTTTGCGAAATCCGAAAAAGAATGTTAAATTAAATTATCAGCAGAGCATTTAGTTTGAAATTTGATGAAATATTAACTTAATCGTACCAAAAAAAGTTTCTACCGTTTTTGAATAATAATCCGGCAACATAATTTTAGTAAATTATTTCAAGGCACAAAAACATAAAAATACCATCAATTTTGCTAGCAAAAAAAACTTTTTGTAGGAAAATAATTAACATTTGAAATATTAATATTTCTCTGCGTAATAATGATACATTTCAAGATACTTTTAAGACGCTATTTGCATTAAAAAATTATGAAAAAAAACTGAAGAAAAAGTTTTTTTTTTCCTGATAAATTTTAATTTGTAATTAGGTTCATTAGTATTCCACACACAATACATAGATATAATAATGAAAATTAATACACTTGTTAATAAATAATTATCTAAGTACTTTTAGTTTCATAATCAATTTTATGTGAGCAGTTCTTAAGCAAACAACTGCATTTAAGGCATTAAATTAAGATGCTTCTTCTTTCAGTATTTCATGCTGATAAGGGCAAAAAACATGTAGTAGCCTAGATATTTTATCCGCCAAGGTTAACGAAGAATGAAATCATGCTAGCACGATACATTTGAAGTAAAATATTTCGTGTGGTTTTCTTCTTTAAATGTGTTTAAGATTATGCGAGAAATTCATGACGCTAAGAGTAAGTTTCAGTATTATATATAAGTTTCTATATTAATGAATTATAAGGTTGTCATTTATTTTTCTTCTTAAGTATCATATATAAACTTCATGAGAGCCATTATTACGTACTTTAATAAAATAAAATGTAATTCTTTCTGCTTTTCCCAAAATAAGCATAAATTAAACACATTATTTTTCGAAAAAATGTTCATTTTTCCATTACTTGGAAGAACCAAAAAAATTACTTAAAAAACATTTCATTACTTCATGCGCTTGATGTAAGTCATTTTATTTAAAATAAAGTTATAGCAGAATAATTTTCAAACTGTTTTTACATTTTTCGAATAGAGCATTTTAATTATGTTCGTAAACGAGTTTCTTTTTCAAAAACGAAGTATGATATCATAGCCTTGTCGACAGTTAGAGATTTTGAAGCGTGCTGACCCCAAATATGTGTAGTTCCAACCTAATGATTAATTAATATAGTGCTAAGTTAATATGGCGCTAAATTAAAACATAATGTAGAATTTCTTAAACTGTATAACGGAATACTATAGTTCAATTTGAAGAGATACATTGTTCGAAACACCTTATTAATATTTCAAAGTTTGTAACATATTTATACAATATTATGACTCAAAGTTGAAATTATTTCAAATGAGCATAAAGGAAAAAACGTTTTTTATTAAATATGTGAAAATCTAAAATTAATACTAAAAAAGTTTCGAAATAAACTTCAATCACTTAAAACCGGCAATAAATATTAGCAAATTTCCGAGAAAAATTTTCTTATCTTCCCTGAGATAAAATAAATGGCCAAAAGTACAGATAACTTTTAACTTTACAATGTCTTATGATTCTATGGGAACACCAAAAAGTACGGTAATTTTTACCTAAGCGCTTTAGTGGTAACTTGCTGTGGAATTGAAAATAAGATACGGTTTTTATTATTAACCGTATCTTATTATCTCCGAACTAAATTTTATAAAATTTTGTGATTTTACCAAAAGTGTCGATTAATTCTATTGTACAATTATATCTTTTAAATAACTCAGAAATATTTATAGTTTGTAAACCCCTATCTATCATTGCAAACACTAGTAAATTTTGTTGTTTTCGTTCGGTTAGTTTTCTTTTATTTCAATGAAAGCTTTAAGTTAACATCTACCAACCTTTAAAACTATACAAAAAATGCGATGAAAAGATATTGAAGGCGGTACCTCTACATTTACGCTTTGTAGCTAACTTTTGGTAGAAGGACAATAAGTCTCGGTCACGGAGATCTCAATTTTTTGCTGCTTTACTTGCAATAAATCCCAGAGACCTTCCTCGCCATCACTATTCCACTAATCGCTCTGATGGGTGAATGCAGTGGAATCGAATACCTCTATAACATTGGATATACATTTGAACTATTGTACAAATTTACATCCAATTTATACCAATATTTGTATTTTTGTACTACATCGACACTATTCCATGGTCTATCCAAGTTTAGCATTTTTAGAACATTTGAAAGCATCACCTAAACCCATTTTCCTTCGATTATAATTGGGAAATTTCTCAAGAAAAGTAGTAATAGTTAACCGTCATCTAGCTTTTATAAACCACTGTAGTAAACTGCCATATTCAATAAACCATAAAAGGGTAAATAGATTATGCGGTCTATTACTATTCTTTTTAGCAAAAAGCCACTAACATCGAAATATTAAAATTACCAACAACAAAAAATTGCAAGATGAATAGAAGTTCTCAAGAACACAATTATTAAAATCATCGTCATTCGTCAGAGCATGCTGTGAAAACCACTTCTTTGGTTAAATTAAATTTCTGTACTTTTCAATTTTGCAGTTCTACGCGTGATAAAAAGAACTATAATTTTGTTAACCAGAAGATCCGCTAAACCATTATAATAACGAACGAAAAATTACATTAATGATTTAAATACAAAAATGTTGATGCTAATTATCAAAATTCTCATTTTTTAATCTTTTTTTTTATTTATTTATATTTATTAGAAATGTTTTTACTTTAAAAGTATAATTTTTACCAAAACTTTTTTCTCTGTGAGACTTTTAACCTATTTACTTCAATTCATTTACTGGGCACATGAAATTTTCTTTTAATTAAAAATTATCTTTTTAAATCTTTTTTTTAATTCTGGTTTAAGATTCTTCTTGCTTTCCCTATTAAATTGCAAAATAGATTTTATGTTGCCAATAAGGGGGCTTCATTTCTCATAAATAATTCAATTACACTTTATTGTAAACATGTTTTCGAAATATCCTCATGTTCTAGGAATAAAAATAAATTTATTTAAATGACAAAAGAGTTTTAGAGTCAAATTAGCATATATGAATTCAGTAATCCAGAAGCATTGCTTATAAATATAGTTATTTTTAACCTGGAAGAAAATAATACAAATTGCTATAAATATACTTTTTAATGCAACTCGATACATTTATAGTGTTAGGAACGATTATTCAAAGATTAGGTTAAAATAGGTTAAAATAGTGAATTATACGTAAACTAATTATGATAATTTTGAAAAGCAATGAGTCATAATACAGCTCAAAATTTTCTATAGCACTAAGGTGGCTCAAAGTTATAACATAATATTAACAAACTATGATTTCTTGAACACAAAGGCGCAATGTAACTTGGTGTAGCTTGATATAAACGGAAACATGACTCAAGTTCATAGCCTTTTTTACTTAAACTACTGACCACCTATTTTTCATTAGTTATTCTATAGTACTTTCTTTATTCTTTTCTTATTCGTGTTATTTTGTAATAGTTATTCTTTGGTTGTCTCTATTTAAAATGGAAAAAAAGTCTGGATTTGTTTCTTGCTGGTGGTAACGGTAATGTCTCAATTCCATTAAAAAATGGTGGAAATTTTTTATTAAAAAAAATTTATTAAAAAATAAATATTTTATAATATTAAAATATTTGGACAATAAATGACACTTTTTATGCCTATTATGTGTATATGAATAAAATGACACTAATAAATATAGTTTTAAAAATAATGAGAAGTAATTGCGTAAATTATTGTCGTCCTTAGTGCAACAAGAAGTTATCATTCAATAGAAATTATACACCTTAAGTGGTAATTTTTATTAGGCTAATTTCAAATTTAACTGAAATAAATCTAAAAATTTATTAATTAATGATTTTTGCAAAAACTATTCATCTTAAAGAGTTCTTATTTTAAACCATGATATCTAACTTTAATTACAAATCATAGCAAGCAAAATTTAATTCGCAAATACAACAGATGGTTGTAAAACATGAGTAGGAAAGTTTGCTTTTTGAAAGAAAGCGAACATGATAACCTCTTCTTATTTTGAAATTTTTATATCGAAGAAAACCATCAATATTTAATTTAAGTATCGTGTGTATTGTTCCTTCATAGAAACTAAGTATGTATGAGTTTGCTGTACAAGTAATGATGAAGTATTAAATAGTTTTAGTCTATGTATGAGCATATTTTTCTGTAGATAGAATTCTAAACTTCTATATTTTAGTATAGAGCAGGTAGTAACTGCAAAAGTATCTGGGGTAAAGCAAACGCTGGTGATTAAGGGGTAGTAAATTCCTTTTCTTTTTTTTCTTTTTTTGAAGTTATACTTCTTATGCGACTTCCAACAAGGTTGCGTTAAACGGTTAACGCTACATTTTTATTGGCCGGGAAATCACGTGGTAGGATCCAGTTTTCCCTCATTCATTTCCATATTGTTTTGGTTCTCGCTAGCATAAAAATAATAAAAGTCATAAAAGTATTGTTTTTCTATAAATATTTTTTTAGTTTGTTTTGATACACATACAATTTAATGGGGTAGTATTTTTTATTTTCAAATTTAGTGGCTAACAATTGTAAAAAATGAGTGAAAACAATCCCACGGGCAATGCGATGGATTTAAGGTTATGTCAAGGTACGTCTCTTGTGAATATCAATTGATTGTTAGGTTTTCTCTTTTGAAATTACATTATGACGCATTCACATACATTATTAATACAAATACATTTTCCATGGCGAAACGATGAGGCAGCCACAAGCACTTCCACTGGCTTAAGAGGTCCACGAGGGAAAAATGCACAATATTACCGTTATTACAGAGCACGGAAGCGAGCGGAGTAGAAAAAAGAGTCGTTGAATAGAACTAGTGATCCTTCTACGACTGCTGATTCTTCTACAATTAACGTCGCAGGTTACGAAGTTTAACTTCTTCCACGCGGAGGGACTCCACGCACTATTTTTTTTTCTCTTTTTTTGGAATAATATTATTTCATGGTAAAAAAGGTGTTTTCAGGATTGATCAAAACTGTCAAAATAGCACCGAAAAAAATATTATTGATTTTGAAAACCACACGTATTCATTATTGAATAAAGTGACATGCTCAATCAATAATTCTCAATGATGTATGCATGGCCGATAAGATATGCTAATGAATACGTGAGTTTTTCAAACTTAACTTATTTGTTTCGGAGCCATTCTGACACATTTTGATCAACTTTTGGAAATTTCATCGATATAGTCACAGTGTATAATGTTTTAATTAACACATTGCTCCCCAATTTTAATTTCATTCATGCTTTAGAAACATATCTTTTCAGTTGTTTATGACTGTCATAGGACATTAACTGTCAGTTGCATGTTTGGAAGTGAAAACTATCACAGTTTGTCAAAACTTTTTCATGAAAACTCTCAACGGCTGTAACCGTCATTTGCGCATCACAACTCTTTTCTCTTCCAATAAGCCACCTGGAATATCACAATTATTTTCAGTGTATATTACCAAGTAATAAACAAATAAATGCATTAGAGCACTTGATACTAATGGTGTTTCATTTTTTTTTATTAATACAAGAGTGCAGGACTGCTCTAGCCGTCATTTGCGTCAAAATGTTAAAATACGAAGAAGAAAGTAACATTAGCCATTTATAGCGCTATTGGTGAAATAAAGATTTTTATGTAAAGAGAAAAACCTTTAAACTTTACAAATACGATCAAATACTGGGCAAACATTTTTCTTCTATGAATTTTGTCTACTGAGAAAAATAATATTAAACAACCCAGAACTTAAATGTCATGAACACAAGCGTGAATTGATTTTCGATGAGCGGCTTAAAGAAATATGGAAAAGCGAAAAAATTCAATGATAAAAGGTTCAAAGAAAGAGTTAGTTTTTTTTAAGAAAAAAAAGGTGTGTTCTTATTGTGGAAAGTAGTACAAATTTTGAAGAGTCTGGAGACTATACGAAACGTGAAATCTATTTTCCCATACTCTACTTTTAGAAAAACCATTCTTTTATCCAACAAAATATGCGTTTTGAATGTATGTGTAAATATTTAACGATTACTTTAGCTATAAAATCATATTCATTGCGATGAAAAAAGTTGTCTATTAAATTACTTAAGCCAACATAGTAGATAAAACAATAGCCTGTCTCAATAATCTAGTAAATATATATATATATATATATATAAGCTCAAAATGAAGAATAAAACAAAGAAAAATTATAGACATATGAAAGAAAGGGGGTGGGAAATAATAAGTAAAAAATAACAAACAACATTTTATTTAAAAAAATAAAAAAAAAGAAATAATAATATCAAATACCACTACTATTAAATACAAATACATACTATTTAAATACCACTTTTAATGAAATGAACAGAATTAAAAGAATATGTAGTAATATTTATTTATCCAAAAAACAAATCGATAAACTCTTTCAAAATCTGTTAAAAAACAATGGATACCCAACTAATGTATTAAAATTTTATATAAAATCATTGAATTAATCGTATATTTTGGTGGATATATTTACTAAACTTTTTTTTTTTTTTTTTTTTTTTGTTAATTTTTATGATTTTTCCCATGAGCAAATCCGCTTCAGGCCAAAATTCATTGCCAAAATTGTTTACTAAATAATTTCTTTGTTAATTTATATAATTTTTCCATGTGCAAATCCATTTCGGGCAAATCCGTGGTTATAATTATTTACCAAAAATTCCTTTACTAAATAATTTCCTTTGTCGATCTATACAGTTTTTCCATGTGCAAATCCATTTTGGGCAAATCCG
Organism: Parasteatoda tepidariorum; assembly: GCF_982258835.1. Lineage (NCBI taxonomy): Eukaryota > Metazoa > Arthropoda > Arachnida > Araneae > Theridiidae > Parasteatoda > Parasteatoda tepidariorum. The sequence goes on along the minus strand of NC_141755.1, from coordinate 60,845,990 downwards.
TGGATAAAATTGTTTGCTAAAAATTTCTTTATTAATTTATACAATTTTCCATGTGCAAATCCATTTCGGGCAAATCCGTAGCTAAAAGTATCTACTAAAATTTTTTCTTTGTTAATCTTTCCATGTGCAAATCCATTTCGGGCAAATCCGTGGTTAGAATTATTTACTAATAATTCCTTTAAATAATTTCCCTTGTTAATCTATACAGTTTTTCCATGTGCAAATCCATTTCGGGCAAATCCGTGGATAAAATTGTTTGCTAAAAATGTCTTTATTAATTTATACAATTTTCCATGTGCAAATCCATTTCGGGCAAATCCGTGGTTAAAATTATCTGCTAAAATTTTTTCTTTGTTAATTTTTCCATGTGCAAATCCATTTCGGGCATATCCATTTTAAAATTATCTATTAAAAGTTTTTCTTTGATAATTTAAATAATTTTTCTATGTGCTAATCCATATCGTGCAAATCCACGGCTAAAATTATTTGCAAAGCAGGCAATTTATGTTTCTCTTTTCTATTTTATATTTTTTCTTAAATAAACATCTATCTTCTAAAACTATTTATGATCAATTTTTAAAATTATCCAGTATAATATTACCTTGCGCACATCCATTTCGGGCCCATCCTTGGTAACTAACAAATCAAAACTCAGAATAACAAATCATTTCAGCAGTGCAGTAAATTTTTAAATTAAATTTTATTTTCAATAATAAGGGTAATTTAAATAAGAATAACAATTCAACAAATTTTTCTAATATTGTTCAATCAATTAAGCAACTACAAAAAAAAAATTTAATTACTCCCATTGACAAAGCTAACAATAATTATGCTATATTCTGTAAAAAATTCTATGCTGAACTTTTAAATACGGAATTAAAAAATAGTAAAAATTTTGAACTTAGTAATTTCAATAATAATATTGTCATTAAAAAAAATTTAGCTTTTTACAAGAGATTAAGAATTAAAATTAGCAATATACAATTTCCTTACTTAATTATCAGTCCTAAATTTCATAAAATTCCAGTAAAATTTAGAACTATCACATGTGAGTCTAATACTTATTTAACTAATCCTGGCACCATTTTCTCTAACTACTTAAATAAGATTATTAACTTTATTACTGAAGAAGGTTTCTCTTGGATTATCACTAATAATCGACTGATTTTAGATTTCATTAAAAAAAATAATATTGATTTCCAGGATCTTTTCAATAGCATTCCCCTTTCTAAACTAAAATATGTCCTTTTGAATTATTACTATGATTTTAGAAATATCCTTTGTTGCGATTTTGATTATTGGGAAATTCTGATTAATTTTTGTCTTTTTAGTAATTATCTTTTCAATGGAAAGGATATTTTTCTTCAAATTAATGGAATACCACAAGGATCTAACTATTCATCTCTCTTAGCTAACTTATTTTTGCATTATTATGAAAAAAATTGTACTCTTAGTATTAAATTTGTTTTTAGATATATTGATGACTTAATTATCTTTTATTTCCATGATTTTACTATTTTATTGAGTGATATATACCCTGAGGAATTAATCTTACTTCGTTATCATGATGATAATATTAATTTCAATTTTTTTGATTTGGGTATTATAAAGGTTGAAAATGTCTGCTTTGTTGATTTATACGATAAAAGAAATGATTTTAATTTTAATATTAATAAACTAGTTACTTGGAATTCTAATGTTTCTAGGAGCATCTATTTAAATAACACTTTTAATGAAATGAACAGAATTAAAAGAATATGTAGTAATATTTATTTATCCAAAAAACAAATCGATAAACTCTTTCAAAATTTGATAAAAAAAAACAATGAATACCCAACTAAAATAATAAAATTTTATATAAAATCATTGAATTAACCGTATATTTTTGTGGATATATTTACTAAACATTTTTTTTGTTTGTTAATTTTTATAATTTTCCCACGTGCAAATTCATTTCAAGTAAATCCATTGCCAAAATTATTTACTAAATAATTTCTTTGTTAATTTGTATAATCTTTCCCTGTGCAAATCCATTTCGGGCAAATCCGCAGTTAGAATCATTTACTGAAAATTCCTTTACTAAATAATTTCCTTTGTTAATCTAGGCAGTTTTTCCATGTGCAAATCCATTTCGGGCAAATCCGTGGATAAAATTGTTTGCTAAAAATTTCTTTATTAATTTATACAATTTTTCCATGTGCAAATCCATTTCGGGCAAATCCGTGGCTAAAATTATCTACTAAATTTTTTTTTCTTCGTTAAATTTTCCATGTGCAAATCCATTTCAGGCAACTCCGTGTTGAAATTATCTATTAAAATTTTTTTCTTTGATAATTTAAATTATTTTTCAATGTGCTAATCCATATCGTGCAAATCCGCGGCTAAAATTATTTGCAAAACAGGCAATTTATGTTTCTCTTTTCTAATATATATTTTTCTTAAATAAACATCTATCTTCTAAAACTATTTATGATCAATTTTTAAAATTATCCAGTATAATATTACCTTGCGCACATCCATTTCGGGCCCATCCTTGGTAACTAACAAATCAAAACTCAGAATAACAAATCATTTCAGCAGTGCAGTAAGAACGACACTTTAAAACCCTCTTGTTACACTCAATTTGCTCTCTTGTTTTCATAGTTTGTAATCTGGCAATCATTCTGCGAAAACATTTTTGAATCATTCTTGAAAAATTTTCTGTCCTTGTAAGTTGATCTGATTTTGCTACTCGCTTTATAGTCCTTTTTCAATGTTTTTTCTTTTTATTTTATTTTATTTTCTGTTTTTAGATGTTATTTTTACTTATTTTTACTCTTCGTAATCTATTTTATTTGTTGTTATTTTTATAAAAAAAAATTTTGAGTGCTCCTCACACTATTGTATTAATATATTTTGCTTTGGCTTTATTGATGCAATATCAGAAAGCACTCTGTTTTGCGGATATAATCGTGTGGGCTGAAGAAAAGATTATATCTCTTTTTTTCCGGTTTTTTAAATAAAATTTCATCCTTTTCTTTTTTATTTATTTATTTATATATATATAAACTGTTGTTTGTTATTTTTTTTCTTATTATTTCCCCCCCCCCTTTTTTTTTCATATGTCTATTATTTTTCTTTGTTTTATTCTTCATATTCTTCATTCGCTGCTTCTATGGTTTAAGATCATTTTTAAAATCTCACCTAATAAAAAGAAAGACTAAGATCTTACTTTATAAGGTATTAATCAAGTTAGTTTTGACTTATGCTTCAGAGACATGGACTTTAACAAAAAGGGAAGAGAAGTTACTAGCAACCTTCGAAAGGAAGGTCCTACGAACCATCTTTGGCCCTATACTCGATAACGACAACTGAAGGAAAAGATATAATTTTGAAATATATAGAATCTTTGATGGCGATGATATCATTAAATCTATTAAATTAAGTAGAATGAGATGGGCCGGGCATGTAGTGAGAATGAGCCCAGAACGAACAGCATTGAGAGTCTCTAATGCTACCCCCTTCAATAAAAGGCCAAGAGGAAGGCCCAAAAAGAGATGGAAGGACTGTGTGGATGAGGATTTTGCCATCCTAAAAGTAAAGAACTGGAAAACAATTGCTGGGAGAAGGGCAGAATGGGAAGAGCCTCTGAGGAAGGCCCAGGTTTACAAAGGGCTGTCGGGCCAATGCTGATGATTCTTCATATATATATATATATATATATATATATATATATATATATATATATATATATATATATATATATATATATATATATATATATATATATATATATATATATATATATATATATATATATATATATATAAATATAGAGAGGGAGAGAGATAAACTAAACTGAACTCAGCGGCGCGACAGCCCTTGCGGGCCAAGGCCTACTGTGCCCATCTCAGTTTTCTTGACCTTGGGCTCTGAGGTGAAGGAGCAGATGTTCCGGTCAGGTGGTCAGCCGAACGCGGAACCCCCAGTGTTTAGTTCCCAAGCGTGCTTGGTACTCATTTATCGACCCACTGAAGGGATGAAAGGCAGAGTCAGCCTTGCCCGGACCGAGGATCGAACCAGGGCCCTGTGGCACGACAGCGCGAAGCGGTACCGCTCAGCCACCGGGCGTCAGATATATATATATATATATATATATATATATATATATATATATATATATATATATATATATATATATATATATATATATATATATATATATATATATATATATATATATATATATATATATATATATATATATATATATATATATAAATACAAGAAAACACGAAGAAAGTTAAGAAAACCAATAAGTTTCACTTATTGCGCATAAGCTGCAAGTAAACAGAGCTCATTAGACAAGTTCAAAATGAAGATAAAACAAAGGAAAATTATAGACATATGAAAAAGAGGGGGGAAATAATAATGAAAAATCGTGTGGGCTAAATCGTGAATCGTGTGGGCTGATTAAAAGATTATATCTTTTATATATATATATATATATATATATATATATATATATATATATATATATATATATATATATATATATATATATATATATATATACGTAGTTATGAAACTATTTCAGAAAGTATTCACTCTGATTTTTGTATCGAATAAAAATTCAAGACATCAAATAAAATCTAGAAAGTAATGGCTAATATTAAAGCCAATGCAGAAAATATATCAGGTATATATATTTTTGGCAAGTAAACATGAGAGATCTAAACAGCTATAAATTGTCATACTTTTATAATTCATATTCAATTAAATTTTTTATAAAAAATATTTCTTAAATAGCGCATGTAGCATTTTCAATGCGGTTAAAATAAATAACTGAAGTATGCAGCATTTATTTAGTACGCAAGAATATTTTTTTTCTGAAAATCATATATTCGTGAATGATTAATCGAATCTTTTAAGAACAATACGCCGTTTTGTTTTGTTTTTTTATATTAAAACCTTTTTGGTTTTGTTGAAATGAAAATGCGAAGAAATGATTTTTCACAATCGATTTCATTAATTTAATTTAGATAAAATTTTAAGTAGTAGATTAAATTTAATTACATAGGTTATAAAAAATTTTACAATGGTTAGTAAAAATTAAAATTGTAAGCAAAAAAGTTTCTTGTGGTTAAAAAATAATCAATCTATGTTAATAAAACAGTAAACAATGTTATAAAAACTTTAAAGGATACATTAGCATAACTTTCATGTATACCGATTTTTCAGATCTAACTTTTAAATAAAATTAAATTTATTTACCAATTACCTAGATTATTTCTTTCAAAGTACTTCTTTTATACAAAAGTTAGGACAAATAAAACATTTGCCAATTAACAAGAGAGTAACTTTGGTTATGTAAAATATTTCATGATTGTTTTAATTATCAGATAAAATTAATCTTAATTAAAGTTAGATAAAACTAGGATGAAAATAATAAAACTAGATAAGAATGATTTATCATTAGTTTATCAATTTTTGTTGACTTTATTTTAAAATAAACTTCTTTTTATCTAATAAAATACATTTAGTATATTCAATGTCAACAGTACCTTAGAGTTAAATTTTCTTTAAAAATTTATGAAATCAAAGTTATCAACTTTATATTTTGATTCTCAGAGGTCTTTTTCAAATTATTTGAATGAACGACTAATTATAAATAAACCCTGAAGATATGCATTTTTTGGATTTCCCAAGAGATTCTTCTTGTTCTTTTAACCAATCATAACGCCTTTTAGTTCAATGAACGCAAATAAAAACACAAAACTAAATTTTATGCAATAAACTACCTTTTAAAGAACACTATCTAGAAATGACTGGAACGTTTAGTAACAATTAAAGAGCTATTACTGTAGTCTTGCTCACCATTACTCTAGTATATTTAATAAACATTTCAAAATAATACCATTAAACAAATAGTTAGTGCAAAAATTCTGTTAATCATCGTTCAAATATTCTGCTTGTTGTTCATGAACTTTCAGTTACTAACTTAGTTAAGTACTTTTTATAAAGACTAAGTTAAGATTATGAAGTTTACTATCTTAATGAATTTTAATAAAAAAATGTTTCCTAATTACTGAGAATTCATTATCTACTTTAGCAAATGGAAAAGCTTCATTTTCTAAACTTTTCTCAATAATTTATAAAAAAACTAATTGCCATAATAAATTTCTTTTGTAAAAATTTAAAAAAATACAATGTAGTATTTCATACGAGTTAAAATAAAGCTATTTACAATATTTTTTTTAAGTATTTCTGTATCTGTAAAAAAAAATTTGAGTTTTTCGCTCCCTTAATTAAATTAATAGCAATTTAGAAATTCACATCATTGAAAAGCATATATATTTTTGAAAGAGTGGATTTATAGAAATAAATATTGTAGCTTTCATTTCTAAACTATTTTTAAAACTATTTCATAACTTCCTATGTTATATTCTTTTTTAAAATTTATCAAAAGACATTTTATCCTTGGAAAAAATAAATCCAGTCAAACTGGAAAAATATTATAAATCTGAAGAATTTTGTCATTTAAGAGCTGAAATTTATCATTTATTTGTAAAAACATTTTTTAAGCTTTAGAACAGTTATAAATGTAAACTAAAAAATATATAAATGAAAGCTAAATATTTGTGATATATTATGTGTGATATATTTTTTTTAAATTTAAACTGAATTCTTAGAAAATATAGAATTAGTAAGAAGAGTAATACTATTGTTTCATTCATTTTTAGTCTTAAAGATAGTTATCGAAGTTGCATACCGTTATTTTTTTTAAGATGTTCAACTGTTTCTTTCCCTCTACTTTTTTCGGTTGACAGATTTAGTATCAGAATAGCAAATAGTCAATATCTACAATTTAAAACAAAGCTATATCCTAATCAATGTAATAAAAACATAAATAAATTATTGTACTCAAGAATGATACAGTTTTATAATTTAAATCCTATCAAATTAATTAAATTTCGAATACTCAATTAATTTAATACCTACGACTTATACACTTTCTAAAGGACAGTTTTAAGTGTTACGTTTATGTGATTTTCAGTTTTATGAGATTCGAATCCGAATAATAGTTGCTATGCTTGCTGAAGTTTCAAAAATTAATGCTTGAGACATTTTAGAAAAAATTTAAGTTTAAGAAGTCAAAATAATGTTCAAAAATTATTTTCCCCAAAAAAATATTTTGCCCGAATTTTAATAATTCACTGCTAGGAAATCTGACTTCGTAACTTAAAGTATCACCTAACTTATTAGCATAGTTGAGGTCAACTCCTCGAACCTTTAAACTCTCGAATCTCGAAAAGAGAGGATCCAATTATTAGATCAAAAGTTATTCAGGGTTGTCCGCTTTTTTCATTTTCCCCACTGTAACTATTAAATAGTATTTTTACGTGTGTGCGACAAGCCGTTTTTAATAGAAGTTTTTGATAATTAGATACGTTACGGCCAAAGTCCTAATTCGGCCACTTCGCGAATTGGCCGGCCAAATCGCGAAATGGCTAAGAACGCTGTAAATTGGCTGGCCAATGTCCGATCTTTTCTTGATTTAGGGAATTATCCGGCCAGATCACGAAGTGGTATGGGAGGATTAGCCAAAGTTGGAAGAAAAAATCTTTGGCGCGTATTATTGACTCTGTATAGCCATTATTTCATTCTTTAAAAATTACTAGCTGCTGTACCTGCAGCTAACTAGGGTGGGATGTGGGCATTTGTAAATTTTGATTCAAAAACTTAACTATTTTTTCATATTTTTAAATTGGAAGATTTATATTTTTAAATTAAAAAAGAAAACAAAAGGGGCAATATTAGTAAATTAACTTCTTAATGAAACAATAATAAAAAAATTGTGATCCCACCGTACCACCCGGAATGTGAAAAAGCATACTACTACATTGCAGATGCGCCGTTGCAGAATTGCAGAAGAGCCGCCTACCGGGCATTCTTGAATGAGCACATCACGTTTTGGCCGGAACATCATGGCCACTGCGCGAAATGGTCGGAAAAAGTACAATATTCACTGATCGTATCAATTACATCCTACTTTGGCCGAGTGGTATGGCCAAAGTGCAAAATTGCCGGCCAATTCGCGAAGTGACCGGAATTCGGGCTTTGACCATGACAGATATAAATGTTTCATTTCAGTTTTAATAATACTTTTTGAGCATTGCACTAGTAAAGAAAGTTAATATTGACTAAAAGATGGATTTTAGTTAGAAAATTTACTTTGAGGCGTGCGTTTTGCCATTTGAAAGACTCAAATGTCAATACAAGAATAGTTAAATGTTTATTTAGAAAGCAAATTCTTCACTGTTATCAAGTTTTACATCACTATAGCAGAAATATATCTTATGAAGATGTTGCTTTTTTTCCAAATCTATCACTACATAAAGCCCAGAAAACTGCGTGTTGAGAGATTAATTCATTTTTAGACTTTATCATAGCTTACTAATTTCACAAATACATTTCAAGAATGTGGAATTTCTCATTTTATAAATGGATATCGGTGACTCAGAAATTTCATTAATGTAAAGAATGTTTGAAATCGTAACAGAAAATTAAGTGTTGGAAAATATTCCAATGAAATTTACGTCATAACAAATATTCAATTTCAATTAAGAAAATTGTCAGACATGTCTAATTCTTAAGATTTTTGAAAGTAAGTTTAATATACTGGGACATATTTGTTGAACAGTTAATTTCGTATCTACATGTAATGAGGAATTAAATATATAGGTCCCATTAGTTTTTAGGTATACGAAAATACACACTGTCGTAATATAAGATCCTATGAATTTTCAGCCATGTAAATTTTTGTAAGTACAGAGAAACAGAAAGAAAATGGAATAAAATTAAGTTAACTATATTTATACCCGTTCTTCGTAAGGGATATAAAAATTAAATAATACGAATTAAAAATTAATAATATGTATAGATGAATGTCTGTGTGTATGTCCTTTATAGACTCCTAAACCATCCGACCGAAAACTATGAAACTTGGTTCAAAGCACGAGGAAAGTCACTGTCGACATTAGAACAATCTACAACAAACCATTCAAGCGGGATAAGCAAAAAGCGAAATGGAATTCTGAATGACTGAGCATTATCCATTTTTTTAACAATTTTCACATATTTTAAAGATAACATCAGTGATAATTGCTAGCTTATAGCTTTATTTGATCAAAAAAAGTTTAATACACGTATTTAAATATTAAATTTTTTTATATTCGCGATGTCAGATAAATTCAATAAACAATATGTAGTAGCACGCGTGGTCTACTTTACCAAATTTTAACTTTGTCTGATACCACGTGCCTTTGTTTTATCTATCTATCTATATATATATATATATATATATATATATATATATATATATATATATATATATATATATATATATATATATATATATATATATATATATATATATATCTTATACGGCGACAAAAAAAAGCCTCATTACAACTCCTCGAATGGCAACGCTGGAAAATCAACAAATGATTGCCGCTAAAAATGTCACATGCCAAACGTAGCTGAGGTGGCTCAACATATAGCGTTTTTAAAAACGGAAACTGAAATAACCAGAGAGAGCATTCTCTTCAAATGTGATCTCTTCCGAAATTCACCCTATCAGCTGCGGCAATCTCATACTATTAAGCTAGGCAGAAGTGAGTAGTCTTTGTCCATAGACCTCTGTATTTTGTCGAAAGCACTTTTTTCACGAATTAATATAATACGCATTTATTTGACGATTTTTGATTTATATCACGAATTTATTTGTTTTATTATTGTTATTAGTTATTCATTGAAAAATGCTGCTACACTTTAAGATTTTATACTATAGCACATTTCTAATAGGTTTAACGAATTACATGTCATTTATTTGAATTCAAATTTATTTTAATGACTTAGTATTTACTAGAAAGACTTAGTATTCTTTTTAAAAAAAGTTGTTTTATGGATTTGCATGATTGTTTTGAATTCTTAGAATTTTGTGCATTTGCAATGTACCTAAGTTGGTAGCGAGCGAAGCAAACCATACAAGATTCTCGGGGTTTGGCGAGCATTAGCGACCAGGGGCGCAGCTCACTAGTTTATATTAATACTTTTAAACGTGTTTCTGAAAAATTACTTGTTTAAAATCAACAGTAATGGAATAGAAAGAAAAAAAATTATCTATTCAAAAGCAAAATTAATGGGAAAGTGGTTCATTTAGGAGAAACATAAAAAAAATCGGCGCCAATGAGGCTTAATTAAGCCAATGATGATTCATTAATTAAGATGATATATATGACACGAGATAAGGTACGTACTAGAAAGCAAAAGTAATGGAGTAAAGGTATTTATTTCTATAAAAGAACAGTAAGAAATTTTCATGCTATCGTTGACGACGATGATGCTTAATTAATGTTGGTAATATGCATTAATTTAAATTTAAAAAAAGGTAACTTCTGAACTAAAAAGCAAACATAAGGAGAAAAGATACTTATTCGCGTTTTGGGTAACCGTAAAAAATCTGCATATTATTACTGACACTAGTGCTCAATTAATATTGGTAATGTGTATTAATTGAAATAAAATAAAAATAAGCTATGTGCTAAAACGCCAAACTCTTGAAGGAACGATTAATGGAAAATTCGTTTAAGGATACCGTAAAAAATCTCCATTCGCAGATAACGCTAATTCATATGTATTCCTGACTGTAATATGCACTACTGGTATTATGGTAATTGGCGAATTTTCGATGAGAAATCTACGACGGGTATTCCGTAGTTTCAGAAAATATTTTTCCAGTGGTAGCTAAGATAGTGAATTAAAATTTTAATGAATTCGAATTAAAAGCACTTTTTGCCACCAGTACTTATAAATAATTTAACCGCAAATTTAAGGTTATTTAGAGAAATGGTCATGCTCTAAAATCCTTATGAAGTTCTAATATTTCTTTAAATTCTGCTTTATTTGGCTGTCACTGACAAATAGGTATAAACTCAAATGTTGAAGAGATATGTGATAAGTACTAATTAGACTAATATTGGTTTAACATATTGTATTGATATACTATTTGATAATTACTAAAAGCCACTGAAACATTACGTAATATTAAATAAGAAATCAAAATTATTTTAGCTATATTAAAAACTAAGTTGAAGAGACACGTAAGTGACATTTTCAGAACGGAAAAGAAGTTGTATCTGAATTATTTTATTACCAATTTATTAGAAAGTGGTACTAATATTTCGTATTAGTCGTAATTATTAGATTCTTTGTTATTACAAACTTTTCGAATTTGCTTTTTTTTCATTTAAAAACAGACTGTTGTTTTAAATTTGATCATTTTTATATTTCTTATTTAATATGTATTTCATTTTTATTTCTTTATCATTATTATCTATATTATATAAAATGCTAATACGTATGTATCAATAAAACCGATGATATTTCTTTTCTCGCGTTGGCAACAGTTTTCATTTTTAATTGATATGCTTCGGCGCGCAAGAGCACGTAGTGAGCATCATATGGCTAATCTATATTATATAAAACGTGGCTGGGTGGCACAGATGGTTTGTCGTCGGCCTTCTGAGCCCAAGTCTGCGGGTTCGATCCCCGGCCCAGACACCGGATTTTCAGGATGCAGAAAATCCTCAGCGGCCATGTCGTATGATTATGCGACACGTAAAAGATCCCTGGAGTGCCTTATTGGCTCTTGGCATTTCCGGCAAAATTAAATTCCTAGTGCACTTTAGCATCCAAATAGAGTCTCGGTGCTGCCATCTAGTGTGGCAGAAACTAGACGTCCAAATTAACATGAACAACGGTATCTCACCCATTGTGGTGGTCCTGAAAGAGTGGATACCAGCTCTGGAGGACGCACTAGGTCTGCTCATCGGCACGATCGATAATGCAGCTCATTTGGAAATAAATAAAAAATATTATATAAAACGCTAATACGTTTTTATTGATAGGCTTCGGCGCGCAAGAGCACGTAGTAAGCATATCATATGTCTAATCGAGTGAATTCTCATCAAATTATCAAAAAAATTCTCACAAAACTATCTTCATCGAAGCCGATGCTTTACATCTGGCGTTCAGTACTATTTCATATTGTTTTACAACACATGGTTTTAGCCCTCTGGTGGGAAAGACTTTAAAGGAAAACTTACAAAAGTTACTTTTCTCAACAACTGAAATTTAGAATAGTGTGATTAAGAAAAATATGTGAACTGCTTGCAATTTCAAATTAATATTGAAATGCACAGGTTTAGAATTTTCTACAGTTAAAGTTTTCGGAACTTTAGTGTTCAAAAAAGTATACAAAAGCTAGACGTTAGGAACGTATCCAATGAGCGAGCAAAGCGAGCATCGGATTGTGAAGCAATCCGAAATGAACTGCGAAAGCAGTTCCGGGGGTTGGCGAGCGCCAGAGAGCAGGGGGCGAAGCCTTCTAGTATTTATTATTTAGAATAAATATGTGAATCTTCAGTTCAGCAGTTTAAATTATTATTTAACGTTATTTACTAAGATTATTTATCTATCATCTTTTTTTATAGTATTCTCTGTTACCATTACAATAATTTTTATTCATTCCATCTAAAAGCTTTGTTTTGCCACATTTTGAAGTAATTTCATGATATTACCTTGTTATAAAACACTTTATGATAAAAACATTTAGTTATGGTTTTACAATTTTGAAATCATAAATAAATTATATTTGTTTTCATAATAAATTTTCCATAAAACCGTGTTCTATCAACATATGCAAGCAATACAAAATAAATTAAAGAAATTATAAAAAAAATTTAAATGCGATTCACTACAAAAAGAAGGAAATTGTGATCGCCGCTAGGCGATTACAGGCTACCCATTGGCAAAATGGTTGTTGTCTACTTTTTGGAAAAGAAACTTTATTGTGTTTTCATTTTGGACATCTTTAACTTGTTAATCCTGAACTGCTCGGTACACTATTTCACAGACACATTTAAATGCAACTTTTGATGGCTTAATAGGCATTGAACAGCCAATCGAGATTAATGTAAACATTTTCGGATTGTTACAATGGTGCTTAATAGAGATTGTAAGCTCCATCATACACCCGTTTCGGATTCACAAGTTTATTCATGGGATATGATTTGAAAGCTAGGCTTTATTTCAATTTTATGTAAATAGTGAATGAATCATTTATATTGCGTGAAAGTTGTCGGGAAATAGCTTTTCAAGCCTCGGTAAGTTTACGGCTTGGTATTGTTTTTTTCTTGCTACTACTCTAACTTTTGGGACGCCTGTGTTTTCGGAATTGAAAATAATTCTTGTTTTGTCAGAATTTGGGGTAAACTAATTATTTATAATTGTTCAGGTTCAAATTATACCTATAAATCGTATATGAATGCTCGATTTCATGTTAACCACGAATAAAATGTTTTTTTCATAATGTCATGAGAGATATTTGGAGAGAGATATTCGGCGAGATATTACACCACTGTTTATCCAATGCATAAATCCCACCACAGCTTTAGATGCATTTTTGTGCTGTCATTGTTTCATTTTAGAATTCCTCATCCGGCTTGCATCAACCACAGTGTTGACACAAAATATCCTCAGTGGTAAACGAATCATGGGTTAGAGTCCTCTTGCCATGAGGCTACCAATGCAAGGTTTTCGCGGTTTTCCTCTCCATGTAACGCAAATGTGGATTAGCTCCATCAGAAAAGTCGTCCACAAAGGCAAATTTATCCTCATACTTTATTCAAGAGTTCCCTTGTCCTCTGGATTGGGTTTAAAGTTACAAGGCTACAGAGTTCATTATTAGTAGTCGCAAACCCCAAAAACTTGGGTCGGCTGTTTGACGTTTATAAAATAAAACCTGTACTTCTCTCAATCAAGAGCTTATAAACCATTCATTGTATTGAGTAAACAAGTCGACATATTTAATGTCAATAACTTAAATCTACTTAAAATTCTATAACAGCTCCACAAAGTTACTTGACACAAAAAAGTTTAGTATTTCCCATCTCTCATAATATATGGCATCCACTAACTGAACCACATCCAGTTGGATTTTTTTTTGTTGATTTTGCTAACATTAATTAATTAAAATCGTAATTTCCTCAATTAAATGAAATGAAAGAGCTTAATCCAGAAAATGGTTTCGTCGAAAGCAAAAAAACTGTCATGATCTTTAAATACCCAAGTTTTTACACGGCATGTCACTTATTGCAGAGGACAGATTGTATAGATTTAAAAAAATCATAAATGTAAGTAATATACAATAAGTAAAAAAATCTGGCTAAGACTATCAAAATATGGTAAAATTTTTCGTGCTTCTTGCTCTATTAAAAGCACTAAAAATCTCTGTAATTTTTACCAAAGCGCTTTCGCAATACTTTTGGCAAAATTTATAGAAATAGCGGTATTATAGTATGGGATAAATTTGATAAATGTTTTAAAATTTATCAATTCCATCATGATACCTTGGTACATGGCATAAAAATCATTTATTCGGTTAAATTTACTTTTCAGTTTTCTATTTTACCACGTTTATATAAACTTGCCTTCGTGTATGTCTGTCCGGGTGGAATTTTGTAATCGATTTTAAACTAACTTCCCGACTAGCTACAAACTTCAAATTTAGCACACAGTTCAGAATTGGATGACAATGCATGAAAATGAAGAGAAAAAAGACATGCAAAGTAAAATAAAATTAAAATTAAAAAATTTTTTTTTTCGAGATTGTCTTTTGTTGTCGATTCCATTATTTCAAATTATTACGTGTCAGGTGAAAAGATTTTTGTTGTCGGAGTATTTTTATTGGCTGAAAAATCACGTGGTAGGATCCAGTTTTTCCTCATTCATTTTCAGATTGTTTTGGTTGTCATCAGCATAAAACTAATGAAAGTCGTAAAGGTATTGCTTTTCTATTCGCGATCGCAACGAACTATAGGGGGCGTTGTTGTATGAGACGCTTACCTGCGATTTCCATATGAACCGTCATTCAGTTACTCTGGAGACGTCGTTAATGTAGCGTATAGCATTGCAACGTTCCTTCTTTAATGTGGCTTATTAAATTTAAAAAAGAAAAATGCTTGATCTTCTTTCTTGTACAACCGAAAACAAAATGGTATCTCTTTTTATTAGAGAAGGAATATCCAAAACACATCGGAAAAATATTTGTACATTAACAGAAAAAAATATGTATATTCTTATAAGAGTTAAAACCTAATGCCCGAGAAATAGTATTACTAAATTTAATGATATAACATGAAAGGCCCATTTAAACTTTACATTCTATAGTTTTAAGAATCATATTAGTTCAAAAATTAAAATGAACAAAAAGTATACATAAGCCTCATAATTTTATGAAATTTAATTTTGTAAACAACGTTTTTTGACAACAATTTTTATCAAAAAATTTCAAGTTTCCATAAAAATCATTATTTAGAAACTAAGAAACGTAAAATAAAGAATGCTGACGAAACAAAAACAAAACAAAAAAAACAATTCTTTTTTGTCGCCACTTTTAGTGCTACGAATATTCGTCTTTGGGATTTGCCAAAAACAAAACAAGATGCAATTTTATTTTTTCAGGAGGGAAATATTTTACCGAAAAAACGAAAATGTACCAATTCCCACAACATAAAACTTTATCTTGGCAAACGTACGTTTTGGAAATGTTATTTCATTTGGAATCTTATTCATCAGAGTTCATATGGCGATATGATTGTTTCGAATCTATGCTAAACTCTATATCGGCTCATTTTCCACCGAAATCCGATTAACTACTTTGATTTTAAATAAAGTGTTTTATTTTATGAATTGTCGCAATAATTTTAAGTGTAGATTGGCAGCACTTAAAAACCGCCAAATCTGTAGCGGCGGTGGCGCTAATACGTCGTAAGTACCGAATTTTTATTCCATACTTTTCTGAATCATATTATTTCAAACATTGGAATATACAAGAAGTATACATAAACACATAATGTTATACCATTTAATTTTTCAAAAGTATTTTGAGAACAATTTTTATCAAAAAATTATAAACTAAAAAACGGAAAATAAAGAATTCTTAGGATAAAAAAACCGATTTTAAGAATTCTTAACATTGAAATAAAAACTTTCATATTGTTTCTTTTTTTATTATTCTTATAGTTCTTAATCAGACGTAAAAAACCATTCTGTAGAGAACCATCATCAAATGAAAAAAAAATATTTACAAGCAAATTTTTTATTGTAAAAATCATTGCACTTACCTAATTTATGATTCCCGGAGAATTCCAAAATGATAAGTTTCTTGTTTGAAAACTTTATTCTCAAATAATAGATACATAGTTTATACCTTCATTACTTTTAGATAACATACTACACAGCAAAATTTTATAATTGATATGAATTTGAATATGTAGCTAAAAACAGAATAGCTGAATTCTAGTTGAACTTATTCTTTCAAAATTAAAAAAAACTTACCAAGAAAACGATTTAAATTAATTAAGAATCAGCACAAATGGCACTATTTCAAGTAACTTGGATAATTTTTTATTGTTGTTTTCCGAATTATATGGATACAGAAATATATACTATTCTATAACGAAGAAGAATATGCTATAACTATTACAATTCTGTATGTTCTGAATTCATATTTATTCACTGGAATGACGAAAGCAATGTTGACTTCACTTTAATTCGTAATGAATTGAAGACAGAAGAAATGCATTTTACCTTAATACACACATCTGTAACAATATCCGAAATCGGAAGTCATCAGTTGCAAGTTTGTTGATAATAGAAATTAAAAATTATTGAGGAATTTTTCTTCAAATGTTTGGCGTGTTCTGTTCCTGAAAGATTTACTAATATTCTGGAGATTTTTTTCAAGTTTTTCGGCCTTTTCCTTAGGGAAATATTGTTTCTTATTTGCTACCAAAATATGGCGTCTGATTCAGTCAATGACTTTGATGGAACTAAATGAAAACGTGATAAATTAATGTCCAATATTTACAGGCTCCCGCTAGACGGCGTACTCGAGCGTTGCGATCGCGATATTAAATTATGGTTGTGAACTCATCAAATTTGTTTGAACAATATAATGATATAAGAATATAAATGTTATTTTAAAAAATTATTACTTCGAAAAATCACTTCCGTTCACTAAGACATATACATGTTTTTAATACTAATGGATAGTAATATTTGGACGAGGGAAGTAGAGGCACAAGAGTAAGCAAACAGAATTCCTTTTAGTGCATATATGTTAAGTGAATAATTTTAACTTTAGTAGAAAAACTGTTTTCTGCCAAGAAAAGACAATTATGGCGAAGCTATAATCAAGATTGGTGAGCCGCAGCAAACAAGGGGCTTATGTATAAAAATGCATGGAAGCACTAATTATTTGTATTTCTGATTCCATTTTGTTTGATGTAAACAACTGCATAATTAAGCATGAAAGTGTGATTAGAATGATCTTTTATGTTTGTATTCAAAGCACTCCACTATTATTTGGTTAAAGCTATTCACAAAGAGTCTGAGATATCGGTAGCAGAAATTAATTTCAAAGTAAAAGGGAATATTTGATATTCTTTGGAAAAGGATCACTATGCATTTGGAACGACTGAAAATTGAAGTTCCGACAGAAAATGACAGTTACCATTAAATATGAAATTCTCAATAGTTCAATGAATGTTTCACTTTAAAATTATTTGCAACAATGCAACAAAGGATATTGGTTTGTTTTCACAAAATAAAGCATATGAATAAACAGAGGAAATGAAGACTAGCATTTATTTATTCAAATCCTAAGTTAAAAAATATATGGTAATTACCATTTCTGGTAAAAAAAAAAAAGCATAATTTCGGTTAGTAAAACAAAAATATACGGTATTTAAATTTGTCATTTGAAAATTTTCTGTTCATATGATAACGGTTTACCTGAAATTATTGTTCGTATTATCAGACATATAGTAAAAAATTCAAAATAAAAAGTAATATTTTTAAAAACCACGTTTTAGTAGTGGAGAATAATAATTAAGAAAAAAATTGAAAAACGAAAAACGTGGGGCTCATGAAATACATAACAGTAATGTTATATTAGTGTGTGTATGTGTGCTCTTGAGAATATGTGTATGCATATCAGTAATTGTAATTGTATCTGAATGTGGAATATGCTTTTGTATATGCATATGCATATGTATGTGGATGTATATGTGGCTGTGCATGTAAGAAAATGTGTATATGTATGTGTATATGTACTGTTATGTATTTCATGCGCCCCACGTTTTTCGTTTTTCAATTTTTTTCTTAATTATTATTCTCCACTACTAAAACGTAGTTTTTGAAAATATTACTTTTTATTTTGAATTTTTTTATTTTAAACTATGATTTTTTTAATTTTTATTTTATACTTTTAAAAAATTATTATTTTTTAATTATTATTCTTCACTACAAAAAACGTGGTTTTTAAAAATATATATTTTTATTTAGATTATTTTTCTTAGTCAAGTGTAGTCAAGACTACTACAAGACCACTACTCGCGATCGCAACGAACTATAGGGGGCGTTGTTGTATGAGACTAATACCTGCGATTTCTATATGAACAGTCATTCAGTTACTCTAGAAACGTCGTTAATGTAGCACTTAGCATTGCAACGTTCCTTCTTTATTGTGGCTAATTAAATTTAAAAAAGAAAAATGCTTGATATTCTTTCTTATGCAAACGAAAACAAAATGGTATCTCTTTTTATTAGAGAAGGAATATCCAAAACACATCGGAAAAATATTTGTACATTAGCAGAAAAAAATGTGTATATTCTTATAAGAGTTAAAACCTAATGCCCGAGAAATAGTTTTACTAAATTTAATGATATAACATGAAAGGCCCATTTAAACTTCACATTCTATAGTTTTAAGAATCATATTACTTCAAAAATTAAAATGAACAAAAAGTATACATAAGCCTCATAATTTTATGAAATTCAATTTTGTAAACAAAGTTTTTTGACAACAATTTTTATCGAAAAAATTTCAAGTTTCAATAAAAATCATTATTTAGAAACTAAGAAACGTAAAATAAAGAATGCTGACGAAACAAAAACAAAAAAACAATTCTTTTTTGTCGCCATTTTTAGTGCTACAAAAATTCGTCTTTAGGATTTGCCAAAAACAAAACAAGATGCAATTTTATTTTTTCAGGAGGGAAATGTTTTGCCAAAAAAACGAAAATGTACCAATTCCCACAACATAAAACTTTATCTTGGTAAACGTACGTTTTGGAAATGTTATTTCACTTGGAATCTTATTTATCAGAGTTCATATGGCGATATGATTGTTTTGAATCTATGCTAAACTCTATGTCGGCTCATTTTCCACCGAAATCCGATTGACTATTTTGATTTTAAATAAAGTGTTTTATTTTATGAAGTGTCGCAAAAATTTTAAGTGTAGATTAGCGGCATTTAAAAACCGCCAAATCTGTAGCGGCGGTGGCGTTAATACGTAAGTACCGAATTTTTATTCCATACTTATCTGAATCATATTACTTCAAACATTGGAATATACAAGAAGTATACATAAACACATAATGTTATACCATTTAATTTTTCAAATAAAGTATTTTTAGAACAATTTTTATCAAAAAATTATAAACTAAAAAACGGAAAATAAAGAATTCTTAGGATAAAAAAACAATTTTAAGAATTCTTTACATTGAAATAAAAACTTTCATATTGTTTCTTTTTTTTATTATTCTTATAGTTCTTAATCAGACGTAAAATACCATTCTGTAGAGAACCGTCATCAAATGAAAAAAAAAATATTTACAAGCAAATTTTTTATTGTAAAAATCATTGCACTTACCTGATTTATAATTCCCGAAGAATTCCAAAATGATAAGTTCCTTGTTTGAAAACTTTATTCTCAAATAATAGATACATAGTTTATCCCTTCATTACTTTTAGATAACATACTACACAGCGAAATTTTATAATTGATATGAATTTGAATATGTAGCTAAAAACAGAATAGCTAAATTCTAGTTGAACTTATTCTTTCAAAACTAAAAAATACTTACCAAGAAAACGATTAAAATTAATTAAGAATCAGCACAATTGGCACTATTTCAAGAAACTTGGATAATTTTTTATTGTTGGTTTCCGAATTATATGGATACAGAAATATATACTGTTCTATAACGAAGAAGAATATGCTATAACTATTACAATTCTGTATGTTCTGAATTCATATTTATTCACTGGAATGACGAAAGCAATGTTGACTTCACTTTAATTCGTAATGAATTGAAGACAGAAGAAATGCATTTTACCATAATACACACATCTGTAACAGTATCCGAAATCGGAAGTCATCAGTTGCAAGTTTGTTGATAATAGAAATTAAAAATTATTGAGGAATTTTTCTTCAAATGTTTGGCGTGTTCTGTTCCTGAAAGATTTACTAATATTCTGGAAATTTTTTTCAAGTTCTTCGGCCTTTTCCTTAGGGAAATTTTGTTTCTTATTTGCTGCTAAAAAATGGCGTCTGATTCTGTCAATGATTTCGATGGAACTAAATGAAAACGTGATAAATTAATGTCTGATATTTACAGGCTCCCGCTAGACGGCGTACTCGAGCGTTGCGATCACGAATACCTTTACGACTATTGTTAATTTAATGCTGATGACAACCAAAACAATATGGAAATGAATGAGGGAAAATTGGATCCTACCACGTGATTTTCCGGCCAATAAAAATGAGCCAACAACAATGGAAAACAGTGTTAGACCATTATGATTTTATGTTATATAGAGATTTCCAAAGTTAAACATAATTGGCACTTTCTTTAGTAGCCTTAAGTCATATCTTTTTGAGATTTTGAATAAGAAAGAAAATATAATTCCTCATTCAGAATTAGTTTCTACGATTTGGTTGAATACATAGTTGATTAATGCAAAATAAATATCTATTTAACAATAACAAATATCGAAACCTTGTTATAGAGGTAGTTTTCCTATAGGTTTCATGCATAGCATTAAATGACACTTATAGAATTAAAGGACATTTGTTGAATTTTTCCAATGGTCTAAAAGAGGCGTGGATTTTTTCAATGAAAATATAAAGATTACTTAAACAAAGCTATTCTAAAAATATTATAAGCGTTTCTACTAAATTAATGTCATCATGAAGAAAAAAAATTTCAAATATATAAAAATTTGCGCTTTAATAGTAACAAATTTGCTTCATGTTGCAATTAATGTCATTAACCAGCACTATTATCAATACTATTATTAAAAGTAATCTTTGAATAATATAAATATATTTTTAATATGTGAAATTAACCTGTTATTATAAATGATTTTCAATATATTTTAATCGTTGCAAATATTTTTAACTTAGTAGCTCGTCTGAATAGTTTAAAAAAATTAACAGTTTCGAAATCATTATTATTTTTCAATTACATATTCTAATTCAAAAACAGAAATTCTATAAGAGTTAAGCAATGTAGGTATTTCGTCTAGAAATGATATCTCATTGTTTTAATAATCTTTTTTGTCATAACATTTTAATTAGAATATTTTTTTCTCATTTTAGTAATTTAATCTTAAGATTGACATAGTTTATTTTCAGTTAGTTGAAATTTTTTGAAAAGTTCAAATATTGCCACATTAATTTAAAGCAAAATACATATAGCGACATCATGTGTTGATAAGTCAGATTTATATAAGAGTTTATATTTCTTTCAAATTTTAAAGCAACCATTACATTTAACTAAAACTTAACATTTTATTTATGAAAATACTTATAAAGATAATCTAGATATAAGTTGTACGGGAATAGGTCATGCCTTGCGAATTTATATGTATTCTGAGGAAACATATAAACATGAGATCTCTAGAGATGTCGGCGTTTTACGATGTTCTCCATAAAAGTTTTCCTCTCAAAATCTACTTTCCACCAAATTTTTATTTTCAGACATAAACTTTTAACACATCCTCCTCAACCACTCACACTAGTTGGGTTCATGCTATAATTTTTAATACCAAATAATACCTTTTGCACCAATTGAAGTTCTTATTTATTTATTATTGTAAATCCTGAAATTAAGTCCCGTTTAAATCTTGAAAATGATTAAATTTAAATGTAATAACATAGATATTAATTTTTTTGTAGTCAATTCATAACATAGTACTATAAATGGATAACATGTTCCTTTTGTTCTACTATACAGCAAATGTGAAAGATATTCTTAAGAGCCATATCTAAAAATTCGGTTAAACAGAAACTTTAATTAAGTTTTCCCCAATTAGAATCACAGGAATATTTTATTTTATTTCCTTACAAGACACTGTGTAAATAAAATTTTACCGAGTAGTTAGCAATAATTAATAACTGCAGAACAAAACTTAATTTAACTTAATCTCTAAACTTTTATTTATTCAAATTCCCTAATAAAAGTAATAATATTTATTATTGCATATAACGTGTATAATAATATGTATAATAATGTATAATGCATTATATAGTGCAGGGATGGCGAACCAGTGGCACGCGTGCCATTTATGGCACGCGACACAATATTTTGGGCACTCAACCGATCACAATTGTTGTTACACTATGAATTGTTATTACACAAATGTTATTACGCTATGAAGCATATGTAACAATTGAATTAAAATTCACAAAAAACAAACAAAATATTAAACAATTATTAAAAAAAAAATTTAAAATTAATACTAAAAAACAGTTAATAACCGTAAAAAACAAGCTAACGATAAATAACTAACAAAAAAAAATAAACAGTCCTGCTTAAACTAACATCTTAGAACCTAATATAAGTTATTGGTCATCTAATCTGCAACAACAGAAGTCACATTGATGTTACTTTAAGTTGAAATACTTGTATAACTGAGACATTGCAAAATGTATTTTTTTCAATCTAAATAAAGAGTTTAGAGTTGATAGTATTTAGTATTATAATTTTCCCAATAATCACGATGTCAAAATTATTTGATGGCACGTCTATGACCTCATTAAGCAATTTTTTAGAGAAAATGGCACGCTGGTGTATAAAGGTTCGCCACCCCTGATATAGTGTATAATAATAGCATTATTCTTATAATAGACATATACTATTGTTTGTGCAGTGATACCATAAATATGATTGTACGAAGAACTACTTTTGTAAAACCTTTTTCTGAATAATCAATTATTACAGCTGCTTTAATAATTTAATTTTCATGTGAGAGCATTTTATTTTATTTCATTTTTTACCTTGTAATATTCTACTGTAATATTCTACCGTGAGTAATATTCTACCAAATTATTGATATTTTAATAATTTTTAGTAGCTTTTTTAACTTTCAAAACGCCAGCAAAATAAACTTAAGTAAAATATCTGAACTTTCAATTATTCAAAGTTTTCTAAGATAAGTGTGTATAAAGGGAAGGGAGGGGGGAATATTATTCTAAAGTAGATAAAACAGATTTCAAAACTTCACGTTATAAAATCATGAATAATGTTTGCATTCAGCTATCTCATGTGCAAGAGAGCATTTTATTTTAAAACTCTTTTAAATTCATTCAACTTTTATTCCAAACTGCTTTATATAAATTTTTGTCGACATACATTATGCATGCAAAATGCTGCAATATTCGAGTCTGCTTACTTCCATATAAAAATGTGTAGCGCTATAATAATGGTATACAAATATCCACTCACAAAAAAGTTCCTTTACTTAAGCTGTTCAAAATAACTATTCAATGGCTGTCATAAATTCGTTTTAAAGACTAAGAAATAATCTTTGTTCATTACATAAAAAGCTTTTTTATTCACTGTTATTCCAATATAATATATATAAATTGTTTGTTCTAAAGATAGCCGACCACTTGAAAACTCAATTAAAGGAAAGCTGGAGGAGTACGGTTATCTGCTGCGTTCTGCTTTAGAGAAGCAGATTTTTATTCACATAAAGTTTCATACTTGATGGCTCTGTGCACTTAGACTAAGGATAAAACAATAAACAATAATGATGATTATCTCGGTTGCTAGGGTGCAGATATTTTTTAGAACATGATGGATGAGTCCCCAGGTAACTCTGGCAATCCTCTTTAATTTATGATTGAATAACTGGACACAATCCTTGACCATGTCAAGATAGGGAATCTAAAGGAGTTGTGGATGCAATATAACGCCCAGATTCTTTTGTGTTTACACATTCTTTATATTAGCGTTATCCGGGATATCCATCTTGACGCAGGGAAGCGTAGAAATTCTTTTGTTAGGTTTTGGAAAATTGATTAAATTGGTTTTCCCCTTTGCTTAAGTTGAGATGCTAGGTTTCAGATCAGATCAAAATTGTGTCCAGAACCTGTGTAACCAAAGAGTCAAAATGATGCAAGATGGTACACCTCAAAAATAAAAACATATCATCGGCGAAAATTTTAAGTTCAAAATCAGTAGGATTAAAATTTTTAAAATGATTAAAATATTCCTAGTTGAAATAAATAAAAACTTGATCAATGAGAATCCACCATAAAATGGGTCTGGGGTTAGAACCCTGCAGAACACCAACGTTAAAAGTTCCTTGATTTAAAATGTGACCAGCACTGTTTTCGTATAAAACACTTCTGTCGTTTATAAAACTAAAACGAATCTTAAGTATGTTGATTGGAAGTTCCAGGTTATCAAGTCTCTCCTAGAGTGTATCACATCTTGCGTGATAGGAATCCGCTTGATGTCTAGGGTCACCCTAATGTTATGTTCACTGGATTGTTTAACCTCACCAATAAAAACCATAACAGCCTTCAATACATCGTCAATCCCCCTGCCAGATCTAAAGCCATATTGTTTATCAATCAAGCTATATTTACTTTCTAAGCAACACGTGATTCTTTTGCATAAAAGTTTATTTTGTATTTTGCCCCATAGCAGAAGGAAATGGGCCTGTAAGAATCTAGATTAACAAAATCATTATTTGGTATATCAATTAGAGCAACCCTGACAATCTTCCAGCATTTTGGAAAGTGACCCAAGGAGACACATATATTTATTATGCTAGTGAATCAAACCTTATTGATTTAAAATAGGTCTTTTACGCACACATATGCTGGCTTGTATGCCCATTACAAATTTCGGAAAATCTGTTTTTACCAAGCTTAGATCGAACAAGATAGACAGAGATATTATGCTAGAGAATCAAATCTTATTTGTTTAAAATTGGTCTTTTACACACACATATGTAGGCTTGTATGCCCATTACGAATTTCGGAAAATCTGTTTTTACCAAGCTTAGATCGAACAAGAGAGACAGAGATATTATGCTAGAGAATCAAATCTTATTTGTTTAAAATTGGTCTTTTACACACACATATGTAGGCTTGTATGCCCATTACAAATTTCGGAAAATCTGTTTTTACCAAGCTCAGATCGAACAAGATAGACAGACATATTCGGGAAGATATATCCAGGAATACGGTGGAATTCGAACCAGATATCTTCACTCCACAAAAGATGCATCGTAGTAATGATCATCTCTAACCCGTACTGTTTGCTCTTCAGATTGACAAGGGCTTATAATAAATTATTCCACGGCTCATAAGACACGGTTCCCAGTACAGTAGATCACCATAACAAAGCATCACTGTCTGCGGTCAGTGGTTGATCACTTTAATTAGTCTGCGAAATGATCGATTATGCGCGGTATTAGTCCTCGCTAAACGGAACGTTCTTCCAGAAATTGCTCGATTTCGTGCGCAGGTCGTCGGGTTACCAATGAGGGGAAGCTATCCTCTTTGCAGAGGATCAAAATTATAATGACATGTCCTTGAACCACTCTCTAAAATATTTCCCAGATATTCGCCAATAGGCCACTGTTCAGATCTAGTGCGATGTAAATAAATACTACTATTATAAATCAAACTCAGTAATGAACATACAAGCCAGCCTATGACTGTGCAACAGTAAAAGAATAGATATATAATTAGAATAGTACAGTTAGTTTCTTCAATTATTCATCTTAGAGGGGTTTCCCGTAACAAGCTGTTTGGCCTTTTGGCCCAAACAGCTTTTTGGGCTGTTTGGCCCAAAAAGTTAAAGCTGCTAAATAGATGGTAAAATGAATGATAGTTCTGAAGAACATTTTGGTAATTTAATCATGATACTTTCGAGCATGGAGGGAAAGTTACTTTTCAGCTTTGTATTTTAACCAAACATGTAGTAACAAGAACTAAAAATTTGAAAAACAGAATATCTACTAAAGCTTTACCATAACGAACGGAAAAAAATAGTCAAATGATTGATTTAAATACCGTAAAATATTTGCTCTGTTGCCACGTTTTTTATTTTATTTTTTTAACCAGATATGTCTTTACTATAGAAATATATTAATTTTCGCAAAATTGCATTCTCCGTGTTGAAAACAGGAGTTCAGGACTTGAGAGCTTGATGGACGTGCTCGTATTTCGATTCGTGTTACTGTCATAATAATTAATGTATTTTTTTGTTTTATTAAACAATTAATTAATGTAATAGAAATTTAATTTTATATGCTATAACTTACTGTACTTAAACTAAGCGTGTTGCAAGAAATGTATTTGTTTTTATATAAAACGCACACGTAATTTTATACACATTTTGAAAAAGTCAAATTTTAAGCACTTTAAGTACTAAGTTTTATCTTTTAACTAATTAATTTTTATTTCATTAATACTTTTAGTATTTTAAATTGTTTTAGCCCAAAAAGCAATTTTATTCGTATTTGAGGTGGAAGAAGAAAAAAAAGGCGAAGTATGACCCTCGTCATGCGTCTTGTGGATTTCAAAAGTCTCATGTATCCCTCATGCAGGAAAAATAAGACGCAAATTTTTTTACAAATTTTCATATTAATAAATTATTTAATTTTAATAAGTATTGATTATAAGTCTATTATTTTAGCATTTATGATTAAATTTATATTTTTAGATAGATGATAATGTCTAACAATCTGGTACAAAGAGATGAGAACAAGATGCTCCACTCCATCTTTAAAAACATATATAAAATTTAATACGAGTTCACCTTCTCTTAATGATGATGCTGTCTGGAGTAAATGATAAAAGTTTTTCATTATTCCTTTCAGCAATAAATTGCACAAAGCTCGCTTTTTATGCTATTCCTGAGTCAATAAAATAGTATGTAATTCTTTCATGAAAGAAAAGAGGAAAGAGAGCACACTTTATAAAAAAAAAGGAAAATTTTATAGTATAGTAAATCGATTTCTTTCATTTCATTGAGCTAAAAACTTTATGGAACTATTAACTAGAGTAAGTGGTGCCGCCATCTAGTGATGCTTATCGAAAGTAAATGTTCATCCTTTACTTTCATCTCAAAAAATAGAACTTATTTTTGTATTTTTAAAAAATGCATTAATTCTGCTCTACATTTTCAGATAAAATTAATTAGAAAGGTCGTCAAATCTTATTAACCGTCTTACAATTATTATTGTTGTGCAAATAATGTTAATGTACTGTAATAAGTTACAGTTAAAGATCAGCTTCATGCGCAATGAGATGCAAGCAAAAGTAATATTTAATATATCCGCTCATTCTGTAAGAGAAAATTTTAAATTACGGTTGTGAACTCATCAAATTTGTTTGAACAATATATTGTTATAACTATATATTGCTATAACAATTGTTATTTTAAAAAATAATTACTTAGAAAAATTACTTCTGCTTACCAATAGATCTGTTACCTATAGATTTAGTTCATCATATCATTAAATTTAAAAATGAAATATTTGTACTCAATTTTTGTATAAAGTGGATTCAATGGGGCATACATTAGTTAGAAAATTAAAAAAATGGTAACTATTTAAAATTTTTTAAAAAAAAAATTAAGTTTATAAAAACGAAATAATTTTTTTAATTTTATGGATTTCGCGAGGTTTTCTTCATACAATGAATAAAAATTTTTACTGATCTACCTGTTTTAAACTAAAGTTATAATGATTATCGAATTTGTTCAGCAATTTAATTGATAACTACAATTTCCGAAAATAAAAACAAATTTCTAAAGTTTTGATAGTTTCACAATTAACCTATATTAAAAACTCTTTTTAAATGCAAACACTGAACTTTTTTATTTCCGGTTTAATTTTTGGATATTTTTGATGTCCACAAATCAATGTTGTTTGATATTTTGCTTCTGGATTGATATTTCGTTCTTGTCTCGTATTTCAAAGAATTTTTTTACATTTTCATGCATTTTAAAACTTGTTACATTTAAATTAAAGTTTAAGGCATTTAAATTTAAAATTTTACTTTTTTCTCACTCTTTTAATGATATTTAGGGTTATATAGAATTATTGATTTCCTTGAAATGAACTTAAAAGTTAGTACTTTTTTTGCTTTATTTTGTACTTGCACTTTTACTAGTACTTTTTACTCGTTACTTTTTTTTAAAAAACCGTCGTTGAACAGCCGTCCCAATTTTTTTAGTTTACGACTACTAATGCTCAACTCTGTAATCTTGTAATTTTGAACCCAATCCAGAAGACAAGGGAACTTCTGGAGCAAGTATTGAGGGAACCTTTTGATGGGACTAACCCGCATTTACGTTACAAGGAGAAGAAAACCACGAAAACCTCTCTCGGTTAGCCTGACGGCAAGGGGACTCTAACCCATGATCCGTCTTTTACTGAGGTTATTTTCCGTCAGCACTGTGGTCAATGCGAGCCGGATGCTGAATTCGTATCGAGCAGCCATTACTGGGATTCGAACCCAGTTCATCTCACCGTTACTTTTGTTTAACTTACTTGTTATTTTACTCTTACTTCTTAAGAGTGGCATTCTCTTGTATGGGTTACAGCATAATTGTCCAAAGGAGCCCTGATTCTACACCTTAACTACTGTTTCCTAAGGACAATATAAAAAATCCATACATTTTTATTTTCTTCCTGGTTTCTTTTTTTTTTTTTTTCTGAAATCGCCAATAAAATTCATCAGGTATAAGGTATTAAGAATTCAGTAAGAATTCTATAAGATAATCAAACTTCTTACTTGAAGCTGCCTCGCTAATTTAATGTCTCAACAAATAAATAAAATATAGTGGAAAATTATATATATTTTCTTTACAAGGTACTAAGATGTATGAGGGACACGGGTATTTAATACCAAGTCAATTGGGTATAATATGAAAAAAACACAACTACTTCCACTTCAAAAATTTTACTAGGAATAACTTTTACCTTTTAGTTTAATTAATAAACCGAGTTTTAAATATGTTTACTAAATTCATAAACTTAGGTAAAACAACAAAATAAATTATTTCCAAAGGAACTAGACTGATACAATTCCAACCTGGCGATTAACGACTTATAACAAGACACTTCGTTTGATGCTTACTTGTTGCTAGAAATCAGGATTGCAGAAAATGCTGTTTACTAGTTAAATTTAGTAGGAATAACAGGATCTGTGATGTAGACTATAGTATACCCAATTGGGTATAATATAGCCTACGTCACAGGTTGTGGTGTTCCTACTAAATTTAACCCATGAACGGCATTTTCTGCGAGCCTAACTTCAAGCCACAAATAAACAAACGAAGTGTTCGATCGTTTAAATAGCTGCTCGCCAGGTTTTATTGCATTATAAAGAAAAGTTATTGAAACTAAATACAACTAAATAAACAACAGCAACTAAAACAAATAACAACAACTACTAATAACAATAACTAAATAAACAACAACTAAATTCCATTCGTTTAGCATTGCGTCATATGTTGTTCCTACTAAATCAAAGTAGTTGTGTTTTTTTCATATTATACCCAATTGATAGTTAAATTAATTTCTATATTTTATGCTCAGTTTAACCGTAGAAAAAACTGTCTTGAAATAAATGTTCTCACATCATTATCCTTCCTGGAAAAATTATTAATACTGCTGTATATTATGTTACCATTTAACATGAAACTTCACACGTCTTTCAGATTTAGTTCTTACGGAACTTCAGGATCGGGTGATGAATCAAATCTCTTTTCACTTTGGCACATCTCGCTCTGGTGGTTTAACGTCTCATGAAATGTCAGTTTGGAGATTCATGAAAGAATTTCCTGAACCCTCCTTTCTTTAAGATACAAGATGGCTTTATTCAATCTGTGCTTTCATAACTTGTTTGTTTTTCAACAAAATGTTGTTGCGTTGTGTTGAACAACTTTATGAGGATCAGTGAAGGAAGGTTTCATAGAATTCTCTCTGAAAAATACAAGAGAACACCACTCTAAATCTCAAAAGACAAACAAAATCTTAGTCTAGTGATTTGATGTTGTTATTAGTTTCAGTAACTGTATCTGTTGCTTTAGTTTAATTGCACAGTCGTTTTCAAAAATATCTCTTTTTTTGTCTGTGAAAAATTCACCCGGTAATCGGTTAACCTAAGCATTTAGCTTAGGTTAATCTTAATAAGCATCTCAAAATAAGTGCTGCCTCAAAGCATTATAAGAAAATTTAGAAAATTAAATAACGAAGATAATACGTGCTTTTTGTGTACATAAATACCCAAGTGTGAGATTTTGTTTCATAAATTTCAAAACATAATTTCTTTGTACATAGAACACGTGCATGTTATCCAAAATTAATGCTAAGACAAGCAGTTATTTCTAAGTAAAAACAATTAAACGTGTTAGAGAATAATAGCAAATGGGCGGAAATTATTAATATATAATTATTTAAAATGCATAAGTAAGTAACTTCGGACATAAGTTGGAGCCTAAAGATTTTAATTTTCTAGTTTGAACTTTTCATAACATTTTCTGAAATGACGAAAGCTTACATACTATAATAATAGCTTACATAACAACGAATAATAGCTTACATAACATCTTAATAACAGTATGTCGCATTCAATAATTCACTAGAAAAATTTTATATGTATAATTGGATACCTTCTAGCAACATCATTGTGAATATCGATCCTGACTGACTGTTAAAGCATAGCATTAGTTTATGTTAGCACTTTCATAACATTTTCTGAAACGACGAAAGCTTACATACTATAATAATAGCTTACATAACGACGAATAATAGCTTACCTAACATCTTAATAACAGTATGTCGCATTCAATAATTCACTAGAAAAATTTTATATGTATAATTGGATACCTTCTAGCAACATCATTGTGAATATCGATCCTGACTGGCTGTTAAAGCATAGCATTAGTTTATGTTAGCACTTTCATAACATTTTCTGAAACGACGAAAGCTTACATACTATAATAATAGCTTACATAACGACGAATAATAGCTTACCTAACATCTTAATAACAGTATGTCGCATTCAATAATTCACTAGAAAAATTGTATATGTATAATTGGATACCTTCTAGCAACGTCATTGTGGATATCGATCCTGACTGGCTGTTAAAGCATAGCATTAGTTTATGTTAGCACTTTCATAACATTTTCTGAAACGACGAAAGCTTACATACTATAATAATAGCTTACATAACGACGAATAATAGCTTACATAACGACGAATAATAGCCTACATAACATCTTAATAACAGTATGTCGCATTCAATAATTTACTAGAAAAATGTTATTTGTATAATTGGATACCTTCTAGCAACATCATTGTCGATATCGATCTTGACTGGCTGTTAAAGCATAGCATTAGTTTATGTTAGCACTTTCATAAAATTTTTTGAAACGACGAAACCTTACATACTATAATAATAGTTTACATAACGGCGAATAATAGCTTACATAACATCTTAATAACAGAATGTTGCATTCAATAATTTACTAGAAAAATTTTATATGTATAATTGGATACCTTCTAGCAACGTCATTGTGGATATCGATCCTGATTGGCTGTTAAAGCATAGCATTAGTTTATGTTAGCACTTGATTCTATTTTATTTTTAGGACATTTTATGTCATCTTGCTTTTAAACAACCAACTGGCGATGTGGTTATGGATCATTGACATCTATCAGCAGTCTTCTGCTTCTCGAGTTAAGAGTTTCCCATTGAAAAACGTCAGCTTTAGAAACAGTTAATATTACTAACAATGAACGTAAATGATGGTTAATAATAAAAGCGCGACTTAGTGATGAAAAAAAACGTGACGCACTTTGTAGGCTCTAACCTTGAAGGATGGATATACTACTATAATCAAGTATCTGCTATAATGTACTATAATCAATCCTTTGGATTCTTGTTTAGAGGCCTGATTTATTGTAATAACGAAAACATTTCGTTTTTAAACCCATAAACTCTTAAGTAACCAACTCCTAAGTACCCAGAAACTACTTTAAATCTATCTGAATCTACACTTGATAAGTCACATCAAAATAGACTAAATAAGTAATACTAGGCGTGATTAATTTGTTTTATTAATATAATTCTTACCACATAAACTGGAAAATAAAGTTGGCATTCGATGATAAGCATTATGAGTAATAAAGTATTTTGAATCTATCGAAATTGTATAAAGATAGGGGAGAGTGGGGTCAATTGTAACAGGGTACGATTGTAACAGAGCAAAAATTTCGAGTGTCGGGTTCTAGATTTGATTCCTAGGTGGCGCACAAGGTGTATTTAATAAATCTACATGTACACCTCTGCTGGCAACCATTTTTATGTACTTTTGAAAGAGTTACATCACAAAAGATATTTTCAAGCTACGTAAGTACCTTTTTGGTATTAGAATATTATATTGTAACAAAGTAATTTTGTTTAAAAAATAAAAATTATTAACCGAATATGTAAGTGGACACCTTAATTAACATTTAAAAAAAAACTTAGTTTTATTAATTAACTAGCATTGTTTTTAACAAATGAAGCTGAAATGGCGTCTTGGGGACGATTGTAACAATAAGTAAAGGGACGGTAACAGCTGTTAATAAGTAATCGTATGTTTACAAACCATTACTTAACTCTTTAAGAACCACCAATAGTTTCCTATATCATTTATATTATGTTGCATGTGCATTATTTTATTTGTCACCTTTCACAGCATAAATTAAAATTTTTAACCCCTTAAAGTTAAAAGTTTAACCCTTTAGGTCTCTGCTCATTATTATTTTTACTCCTAAAATATCACTACTATTTTGATCAATAAAAAAAATATATCACCACTATGATAATATGTATAATTATCTATATTTTAGTTGAATTTATGAACTGTTACAATTGACCCCGTAAGTGAGGACAATTGTAACAAGTGCACGACTGTCAAAAATTGTTAACAACTAATATAATAACATTTGAAATAAGGTATTTTTTTTCTAGTAGAGGATAGTCTACTTTACTCGTCTGTCAGTTAATACTAATAATATATTAGATTTTTGTTAGTTAAAAATAGTTAAGTAAAAAATGTTACAATTGACCCCACTCTCCCCTACTAATGATCGTAAAGCCGATCATGGCATCGAAATACTAAAAAGTAATTTTACTGTATAAATGAAATGAAACCACTTATCTCACGTGAAAGGCAAAAAGCCTCTTTGAACTTATATAATATTTAAAAACAAAAATGGGGGGAGTTCAAAATGGAAAAGTAGAATGTTTTCTCTCCAGGGAGTTACTGTGGTATTTTTAAGTAAAATAAGCGACCCCGTCACGAAAGTAACTACAAAATACAGAAGTCTAGTTGCTTAAAAATTTAAATCTGAAAAAACACTTTTTCGGTGTAGTATAATATTATGCATTTTTTTTAAAAAAGAAATTTCCTAAATGTATTCTGAAAGTTTTGAGAGAGTTGGTTATGTACGTAAGACAGTGAAACTCAAAAAGTTACAATTCTGTCTTTAAAGCATTTTTTTTATGTATTAATCAGTTAAATTTTTTATACTTGATACTGATTTACCATATGCTTTAGTAGGGTTGTAGACTTGCAGGGATTTTTGTTTGTTTATTGATTGTGTCGGGCCAGTTGTTATTCAATTTGGTAAGAGACTGATCATCTCTGCTAATTCTAAAAGTGACAACTTATCTTTGCACATTAAACAGCAGAATTCTCAAAATGTTAAGGTTAAAAATTGTGAAAAAGATGTTTAAAAAAAAGTGAACATCGAAAAAAGAAAAGAAGGATGTTTCAATAAAAGTAAGCATCGAAAAAATGAATGTTAAGGATGTTTCAATAAAAGTAAAAAGTTCAAGTGATTCGAAGATAGATCTAGGTAATGGCTGCGTTTATAATCAGGTTAATATCGACGAAAAAATATGTAAAGGGTAACAATAAAAAAAATAAATAAAAGGAAAAATAGGAAAAAGAAGAATGACCAAGAAACTGATTACAAAAACAAAAATTTTTTTTGGGGGGGATGTAATACAAAAAGTAAATACTTTTGTATTAATAAAAGAATTAAATCTCTTTCGTTTTCATAAAATGTCTTTGTTAAAGAATAAGCGTAGAGAGATTCTATTTTGGGAATTCAAGGCTGAAAACATACCATTGAAATATAAATAGATTTATATTTCAAGGGAAGAGTTATTTTTAGAATCGTTCCCTCTTTCAATTCCATATAAGGAAGCAGAAATGATTTTCCTTAATGCGTAAGGTTACAAGGAATGTACGAATGTGCCTTTTTACTTCAAATCTATGTTGGTATAAAACGTAAGAACACATAGTTTTGCGTGTCCTTTTCATAATTATGTGATCCTGATAACCTGTTCCGGGATTGTCCGGAGTCTTAACCACTCCCCCTCCTTTGCAGGAGTGGGGACGTGAATTGTTAGCAATACCAGCCTACCTTTGAATAAACCTGTTTAGAATGTCTGATGGCTTATGACTGCAATTATTTCAAGCTAAAGACAACACTGATAACAGGGTTGGAGCTCTGTTATTACTTATATATATATATATACATATATATATATATATATATATATATATATATATATATATATATATATATATATATATATATATATATATATATATATATATATATATATATATATATATACATATATATATACATATATATATATATATATATATATATATATATATATATATATATATATATATATATATATATATATATATATATATATATATATATATATATATATATATATATATATATATATATATATATATATATATATATATATATATATATATATATATATATATATATATATATATATATATATATATATATATATATATATATATATATATATATATATATATACATATATATATACATATATATATATATATATATATATATATATATATATATATATATATATATATATATATATATATATATATATATATATATATATATATATATATATATATTATATATATATATATATATATATATATATATATATATATATATATATATATATATATATATATATATATATATATAAGTAGATGAGAAATGAGAGTTCTGCGCCATGGATCCATGGATCCGAGGGATCTGTAGGGGGCGTGGTCGAATGCGGGATCCGTAAGGGCTCGGTGGAGGTTGGGGTGATCCATCAAATGTGACAGCAACTATAGTTGAGGATGTTTTTTTTTCTAATCTTTATTTTGTAATTAAATCTCTTTAATTATTACTTTTTATTTAATTTTTTTTTATCATTTTTTTTTAAATCTTTATTTTTAAATTTTTTTTTTTAAATCTGTTTTTTTTAATTAAATTTTTAGATTTTGTAATTATTTTTCTAATCTTTATTTTGTAATTAAATATCTTTAATTATTACTTTTCATTTAATTTTTTAATTATTACTTTTTTATCATTTTTTTTAAATCTTTATTTTCAAATTATTTTTTAATTATTACTTTTTATTTAATTTTCAATTGTTACTTTTTAATTATTTTCTTACTTTTATTTTTAAACTATCTTTTAATCTTTATTTTTAAACTATTTTTTAATCAGTTTTTAATTAATTTTTTGGATTTTATAAATATTTTTTTATCTTTATTTTTTAATCAGTTTTTTTTTCTTCTTTCTAATGCGAGTGATATTTGAAAAAGGGCACAAAAATGAAACCCGATGTCATACAATCAGGATTGAACACGAATCAGGCTTTATTAATAATCAGTCTGTAAGATGAAACATGAAAGTAATCTTTCAAACTTGAAAGCAATTTTGCAAGATAAGACATGCTTTCGTAGGGTAGAGTGATGTCATTTCTTCGATTCAATTAAAACAGGAATGCGTGACGTCAAACAATCAGGATTTAACATGAATATGAAGTACGCGTCTTCAAGATAAAGCATGCATCACTTCTGTGTGGTCTAGAAAGACGAAGTACATTGAAATGTTTCGCTCACTTCTTGTTCGGTCTTGTTTCATTAGATCATTCTCGAATGTTCCATGGGGGTGGAGTCAGAAAATTATGTCGTCATTTTCTGCCAATCAGAATAAATTTTACAGAACTAAAATAATGATATCATTTTTAACCAATCAGAACAAACATTACATAGCCGCTCGCAATGCATTCTGGGTAGTCGACTACAGTTAAAAATCTGATGCATTTGCCCAGAGACCTTATTCTGATTGTAGGATTACCTCTCTCAGGGAGCTCTTAACTTTGATCTATCTTTGATTCTATCTTTGATATTTCAGAATTTACGTTTCTATTAGTACTTGTAAATTGTTGTTATATTTCTATTATTTGAAATTTGCTGTTTTATTTCTGTTAGTTACAATTTGTTGTTATTTGTTGTTTAATTTGTTGTTATATATCTGTTATTTGCTGTTAAATTAACAGTTAAAGTTTTTCGCCAATTGTTTAGTGATTCAGTATTTATTACTTGATATATTTTCAATTTCTTGTGTAAGTTGAAACATTTTCAACATGAGTCAAGGCTTGAATCAAGCGTTTGAAAACGTTTCAATGCCAGTGAATGATGAACTTTATGCTATCTGCGATTTTGGTGACATCACAGTTACTCAACTAGATAGTATGCTAAAGCAAGACCAACTGGATGAAGCAAAACTACCTTGCCCTCAATGTAATAAAGCTTTCGTATCTCGCCGGAACATGCTGCGCCACCAGAGATCCATGCATGGGGATAAACATCTCCAATGTCCGGAATGCCCCAAGACCTTTGCTAGGACAGATGAGTTAAAGCGCCATTTAAACATTCATAAACGGAAAGCAACTGAAGACATCGCATCGCTCCCCGCCAAACACTCCCGATCGGATATTACCTCATTACACCAGCTCCCTTCTCAGCTAAACACTACTGTCTCAACATCTCGTGCTGGTCCCTCTACATTTAATGCTGCATCAACAGTTCCTCCTTCTACCGATCACCTTTCTGCCTTTAATGGGAGATTGAAAAATGTTTGTCTTTCCAATGATGATCACGTTAAAGACATACGTACATTTCTCGAACTGAAAAGGGAAGATTTTCACCACATCATCTCGTCTCACCTTACCCGTTTCGAATTAAAAGTGAATGTCCGCCTATTGTGCCGATATCAGAAAGTAACTCCTAGTGGTATCGTTAGCGACGAGAAGAACTTTAAGACGAAGAACGCTATCGTCACTGTTTCTACCAACCTTCATGATGCCTACACTACAAAAATAGACAAACTACTCGCTGAAGCGGATGATTTTGAGGGAAAATAATCTGGATGGACTCTTGAAGAAATTCTCACTTTAGAAATATGGTTGAGTAAGTATTGTCCTCTCAGAGGATCATCCTACATAGACCTACCCCCGTCTATTAAATCTAAGAAGGCCATAACCGTGGATAATAGAGATAATCGCTGCTTCATGTGGGCAGTTCTGTCCGCCCTCCATCCTGTACAGAACCACCATCAACATGCCTCCCGACATGAACACTATGAGTCGTTTATTTCTACTCTCAATTTTACCGGAATTGAATTCCCCGTGAGACTGCAAGACGTATCTAAATTTGAGAAACTGAACGGACTCTCTATCAATGTATACGGACTAACGGAGAATGATAAAGTATATCCCCTAATCATTACGGATGAAGAGAAATCTCCCCATGTCGACCTGATCTATCTTACCAGTGCATCATCCTCTCACTACGCCTGGATTAAAGACTTGTCCAGACTACTTTCTAGTCAATATTCCAAACACAATGGAAAGCGACTCATCTGCCGCCGTTGTTTGCAGTTTTTCACAACGGAACCAGTACTTACACGCCATCAGTTGAGCTGTAGTCAGCGTGAAGCTGTCAGAGTGCAGATGCCCGAAGACAAGTGGCTGTCTTTCAAGAACATGAAGCATACCCAGCCAGTCCCATTCGTCATTTATGCCGATTTCGAATGCCTCACAAAGCCAGTAGATTCTTGTCAGCCTAACTCTAAAGAGTCATACACCGAAACCAATCAAAAACACGAGCCCATTAGCTTTTGTTATTATATCACATCAACAATGGGACCGTACAAGGAACCATTCGTCTATCGCGGACCTAACGCAGAGAAAATGTTCATGGAGCGCATGAAATTAGAAGCTGCCGATATCCACCGGATCTACAAACACCCGCTGCCAATGGATCCTCTAACAGAAGAGGAGCAACGAGCCTTCGACACAGCAACACATTACTACTTATGCCAGGAAAAGTTCTCTAAAAACAACTACAAAGTAAGGGACCATGACCACCAAACCAAAAAGCTACGTGGGGCGGCTTGCAATACCTGCAACTTAAAAGCAAGAACTCCTAATTTCATACCGGTCATCTTCCACAACTTGTCCGGATATGACAGCCACCTCTTCATCAAGGATCTGGGTGGGGATGACGGAGATATTACTGTTATCCCAGAAAATACCGAGAAGTACATCTCCTTCTCAAAGCAAGTCGGAAAACATTTAAGTCTTCGATTCTTGGACTCCTTTCGATTTATGGCCAGCAGTTTAGATCAACTCGCTCGTAACTTGACGGAGGATCAATTTAAATTGATCCAAAGATATTTCTCATCTGACCACCTTGCTCTACTTCTGCGAAAGGGAGTGTACCCGTACGATTACATCAACCACGCGGACAAGTTTAACGAAACGGTCTTACCTCCTCAAGAAGCCTTTTACAACCGCCTGAATGAGACGAATATCACCGCGGAGGATTACGAACACGCTCAAAAAGTTTGGGAAGTCTTCCGTTTGGACACCCTAGGCGAGTATGCTGACTTATACGTCAAGCCTGACGTATTACTGCTGGCAGACATCTTTGAAAATTTTCGGGATGTTTGTATGAAAACGTACGGGCTAGATCCGGCCTGGTATTACACTGCCCCAGGCCTATCATGGGACGCCATGCTGAAGAAGACCGGAGTTCAGCTGGAGCTATTGCAAGACTATGATATGCTACTTTTTATAGAGAACGGGATTCGAGGTGGAGTTTCCCAATGCTCCCATCGATATGCAAAAGCCAATAACGTCTACATGGAGGAGGAGTATGATAAAAACCAGCCATCAAACTATATCCTCTATTTGGATGCTAACAATTTGTACGACTGGGCAATGTCACAATACCTTCCTCTTAAAGACTTTCAGTGGATTGATCCTGCCACAGAAGTGTTAAGTACCCCACCATATAGCTCCACCGGATACATCCTGGAAGTCGACTTAGAATATCCGTCAGATCTCCACGACAACCACTCCGACCTTCCCCTTGCTCCGGAAACTGCCATTCCTCCTGGCTGCAAAGAAAAAAGACTCCTAACCACCCTGAACAACAAGCAGAGATACATGCTGTACTATCAAAACTTGCAACTTTACCTTCAGCATGGCCTCAAACTCAATAAAGTGCACAGGATTTTACAGTTCGAGCAAGCCCCGTGGTTAAAATCATACATTGATTTAAACACCACCCTACGAACAGCTGCAACTAACGATTTTGAAAAAAATTTCTACCTATTGATGAACAATGCAGTCTTCGGAAAAACAATGGAGAACATTAGGAGTAGAGTGGATGTAAAACTCTGTGGTACTGCTCCTAAGGCAGAGAAGTTGATAGCGCGATCCAACTTTCAAGAAAGAACCATTTTCTCCGAAGATCTTGCAGCGTTTCACATGCGACGGACAGTCCTGACTTTCAACAAACCGATTGTTGTCAGGATGGTCGTACTAGACGTCTCCAAAACGTTAATGTATGACTTCCATTACTCGAAGATGATACCAAAATATGGTAGTCATTTAAAACTTCTGTACACAGATACCGATAGCTTCATCTACAACATCGTGACAGAAGATGTCTATGCCGACATGGCGCAAGCGTTGGAGCTGTATGACACGTCTGATTACTCGCCCAACAACATCTATGGTCTTTCCTTAGTTAATAAGAAAGTTCTTAGGAAAATGAAAGACGAGACGAAGGGAGAAGTCGTGACGGAGTTTGCCGGCATCAGGTCCAAGGTATACATTTATAAATCTGGAACTAATACCGTGAAGAAGCTGAAGGGGGTCAAAAAGGCTGTTATTGAAAAAAAGATCTCCTTTGAAGATTATATGCAGTGTCTTTTTCAGCACAAGGAATTGATGACATGCATGAACCTAATCAGATCAAAAACGCATCAAATTTATTCCATTACTGCAAGCAAGATCGCACTGTCACCACATGATCAAAAGCGACACGTCTTGGCGGACCGCATCAGTACCTTACCATTTGGCCACTATTCCTTGAGGAATGACGATGAGTAAGCAATATAAATTTATAAAATAAAAAAATAAAAAAAATAAAAATAAAAATAAAAAAGATCGAAGAAGGATTTTACAAAAAAAAGAAAATGAAAACTGTAGAGAAAAAAAAATCTACAAAATTAAATGAGCATGAAATTCTATTGGATTGATTGTTGAGTTTAATGGCACAATTAATGCTCATTTCGACTATAAATAGAAGTGTAGAAACAGAAATATCCCATTTATCATGGATCTTTTGAAATTAAAGCATCCGTACACCGCGGTCCTGGCAGAACCAACTGGCTCGGGAAAAAGCCACTTCGTTAAGAAATTGATTGAAAACAGAATGATACAGCCTTTTCCTAAGTCTATAATATGGTGCTACGGTGTGTACCAAGATCTCTATAATGAAATGAGTGATGTTATTTTTCACAAAGGACTTCCGTCTGATTTGAATCATTATTCAGATACTCTGATTATAATAGACGACCTCATGAGTGAATTAGGAAGTGATCCTCAACTGACAAAGCTATTTACAAAATTTTCACATCATAAAAATCTCAGCATTATCTTCATCGTCCAGAATATTTTTCATAAAGGTAATGAAATGAGAGAAATATCTTTAAATGCTCATTATCTTATATTATTTAAAAACAGAAGAGATCAATAGCAGATTATGCACTTAGGACGTCAATTGTATCCCAACAAACTCAAGTTTTTTCAAGAATGCTATGCAGACGCCACATCTAAACCTTATGGTTATTTACTCATATACTTAAAGTGTGATACCGAAGAATCTTTGCGCATGCGTACCGGAATGTTTCCTGGAGATACTTATTATGTGTATCAACCGCGTAAACTTCATTTCCTGTACAAATTTCAAACAAGCAGCATGCCTTCTCTAGTAATCGATTTTGAGGAGTTTCAACTTCCTTCAGGACACTTCATCGTCAAAGAATTTGCATTCCATGCCGTAAAGGGCAATCCCATCACCGGAATGTTTACCTTTCAGTCACCGTTCCCTTTCGAAGAACTCTCAAGACAGCAGAAAATGCAATTTTCCTGGATTACAAGAAACATTCACGGTATAGGCTGGGATCAAGGAGAGCTACCTTATAAAAAATTTCGAAATATTCTGATGTTTCTGAGCGATGCTTATCCACATATTTATGTAAAAGGTCTCGAAAAACGGAAATTTCTTGAATTTTTAACTGGAAGACCTTGTTACAACTTAGAAGATCTTGGATGTCCGAAAGTGGAACAGTTTACATCAAGAAACTTTCCCTCCTGTACTGTGCACTCACTTAATTATAAACACTGTGCTCTTGTCAAAGTGAACGCGTTTGGGAAATTTTTACAAGAAGTATAAAAAGACTAGATACTCGACATTCTAATCATTCAAAAGAAAGATGTCCAACTGTGATGAACGAACTTTAGAGCTCATAAAATTGATCTCAAAATCTAAACATTGCAAATCACTTATAAAAAAGTGTTCAAAGCGTGAGATTAAAACTCTGTGTGAGTGTGTTTTGAATGCTCTTTGTGGTAATATACCACTTACAAAAACTCAAAAAACCCGTTTATCTCCTCACAAAGAAAGTTTAAGAAAACTTGCGGACAAGAAAACACCATTATACAAGAAGAAAAAAATTCTTATTCAAAAAGGAGAGGGATTCCTATCCATTTTACTGCCTGCAGCTATTTCTGTCATCAGTTCTTTAATTCATGGAGTATAGTAAGAAATTTGGGCTAGTTCCAGAAGATAGAATGCAAGTAGCAGAACATCTATCTGAACTGGATCAACTGATGAAAAATATTCCTCAAAACAAAAAGTTATCAGACGAAGAAAAAGTGACTTTGTATTTACAAGCGTTACAAAAATATACACATTTTTCAATTCAGAAGCCTAATATAGAAGAATTTGAGTCACGTCAAACAGAAATTCCAACAACAGAACCAGCGAAAGAAGAACCCCTACAAATAAAAAATGAAACAAGAGATCTGGAAGAAAGAATCATTAGTGTAGTACCGACTAGATTTCAAGAAAATGCCAAAGATATGTACAAGTTTATGAAAAATCAAAAATCTCTCCTTTGGAATAATAAAGGCGAAATCATTTATAAAGATGTAACTGTCCCTGGAAGTAACATAGTAAATCTCCTCAATGACTTTTTCAGAAATCAGAAATCAGCTCCCGAAGGAAGACATGTATTTTTAAGTGCTTTGAATGATGTTAAATTACCAAAACATTTGGATGTAAATAAAAAATTGTATAAAGAAAACAAAATTGTAAAAAAACGTGTAATGTATGCTCGCAGAAATGCATGGTTAAAACTTTGAAATAAATGCTATTTTATGTATTTAAATTTTCGTCTTTATTGATACTTTTTTTTTCAGGTATAAATATTTTAACTTGGTAAAATTAACGGAAAAGTAAAAAATAGTGAATGCTTTTTTTTTTAAATAATAATTTTTTTTTCTTCAATAAAAAAAAATTTAAAAATAAACTTTACAAAATATTTTTAATCTAGAGTAAAAAAAATTTAAAAAATAAAATTTGTAAAAAATATTTCTTCCTAAGCAGAAAATTTTTTAAAACAGTAATTTCTAAAAATAAAATAGTTTGGAAAGGAAAATTTCTGAAAAAAAAATTTTATGTAAAAAATAAATTTAGAAAATTAAATTTATGAAAAAATTTTTTTGTATTGAAACATTTTAAAAATAATTTTTTTTCTCATTGAAATAATAATTTAAGCTATAAAAGTTTCAAGAAATTTTGTATAAATTTTCTTAAAAGAAACAAGAAAGACACAAATTATTTAGTTTAATTACTTTTATTTTTTAAAAACAAATCTTACACCTTATCGTTTCTTTACAAATTGAAACATCAAAAAATCATTGATATGCAATCGATTTAAAATATAATACATAGAATAATCTTGACATCGCTTGAATAAAAAGTAATTACAATATTGTCCGCATACATTGGACGTAGGTGATTGAAAAACTTTGGAATTCCATTGTACATTTGAATAGGAAGAGGTATTCATATTATAAAATTCGGGAGGTCTTCCATAGGAGTCATAAAACTTTAATTCCCTTTCATCATTCACAAATAATGCTAGCCAGTGAGATTCTGGTTGGGATGAGTCATCTGAATTCATGATAGCACATGTATTTTCTTGTAGATTAAGAATCGTATCTCTTGAAAATACTCCTTGAAAGTAAGGTGATGTTATCTTCTCTCGTGATAAAATATAAAACAATTGTAATCCATCCATTCTTTAATTTCCGAAATCGTGTAAAATATTTCTTGACTTGTTAATTTCTATTAAATTTTCAAATTCGGCAAAAATAATTACACACAAATAATACTCTAATGATTTGCTGAATTTCAGTTCTAATCGTAAGTTGCTGTGTTTGATTAGATTTAAATGCTCTCCAGAACATAAATCGGGGGAGAGATCAAATCCAAATAAAGTATTTCCTTTCACGTATTCTTCTCTCGAAATAAATATTCCTTTATCTTGACCCATTCGTTCTGTACCCACAAACATAGTTTATTGATAGGCACGAATGTATTGACTTTTTGCAAAATCTAGTTCCAATGGATTGTGAGGTACAGATTGCCCATCTATATACACTCCAATAAAATTTAAATCAAAGTGATTAAAATCATAGGGAGATTTCGAAAATGTTCCATGAAAAGCTTCATGATCCACACAACCTATTATTACTTTTTTCGCCATATAACCTGAAAATACGTTATCTTGGATAAAAGACATACTTCCCTTAGGAATCGAATACACTTTGCATTGCACTCGATTGATGGGATATTTGGCACTCGTTTTTTCTAATGCCTTTGCATGACCAAGTATCACTCCTGGATTCACACGAACTTTTCGGATAAACAAAGACACATGATCTAATACTACTTTAAATCCGTCAGATCCTTGTAAGCAAAATTCTGGCTTACTCCGTATCAATTTTATTTTCACATCCACCAAATTGAGTAACAAACGCTCTTGGTGAAATAA
Organism: Parasteatoda tepidariorum; assembly: GCF_982258835.1. Taxonomy (NCBI): domain Eukaryota; kingdom Metazoa; phylum Arthropoda; class Arachnida; order Araneae; family Theridiidae; genus Parasteatoda; species Parasteatoda tepidariorum. The sequence continues at coordinate 60,801,382 of NC_141755.1, read as the reverse complement.
ATCGGAATGTATACACCCAATCATATCCACAGTAGCACTTTCTTTGATAGAAGCAATTCTTTTCTTCAAGCCATCATCAGAATCTTTGTAAAATAATTCAGCTGTTAATTGAGAAGTTTTGCTGTCATATCCATGGTTGAGGAGAGTTTCTATATAGGCTCGATAAGGATAAGTATTACTTGAATTGGATACAATACGATCATTCAGTGAAATATCAACTTGAGAAAATAATGAATGAAGAAATAAATTCACAGGTCCAATAGTATCATCTTTAGTGATGAGAGTATTATCACTTTTTACAATTTTTGCCTTCACAAACAATTGAGTTTGGCTGAGATCTATGTAATCTTCAGCACTTCCTGAAACGTGAAACTCTACAGGTGCATTGTCAAACACGTTAGAAAGTGGATGAAACTGTATCCACTGACCATCTTGAATAACAGTTTGAGTAATAGGTAAGCTAAACAACTCCAATTCAGATTTCACACATTCGGGAGAATCTTTCAATAGAAATGCCATTATGGATCAAAAATATCACGTCCTCTCACTTTGCGAGCTTTAGATAAAATGATTCTTTTCTGTTTCTTACGCTTCCTTTTATACTGTCCTTTTCCCACCATTGATTGTACTTTATCAATAGCTTTTCGAGCTAAATTTTTTCCACCCTCTTTAGCTCTTGTTTTAACGGCTTCCTCAAAGTTTTCTCCAGACAATACATCAGATGCAACACGGGTTCCACTTTTTAAAACTTCTTTTCCAATAGTTTTACCACTTTTTACCAGAAAGGGTAGTGCTGCTCTAAATAATCGTCGAAATATACCTCCAAGTCCATAGCCTTTTTGGAAATTAATACCTTTATAATAGGGTAAGCCAGAGCCGATTTGACTCGCATAATGTTCTTCAAATTTTTTAACGCAACAAACGTACGGTACACTCATCTTGACGTCTTCTCTTCAAATGAATGTTTGAATGTTGTACTATTTATAGTATTTGTTTCATGCGGAAATGTAAAACTATGATCACTTTACCACTTTCAAAAGGTACGAAACAGGGTTTCCGCTACGGTAGCTTTTTTCGCAAAATGCGAAAAGACCCCTCAAAAATGCTAAAATTCAACAAAGCATTTTCGCATTTTTGCTAAAGGATTTTACTAAATTCCATTTAAAAAAAAGCTTCCGCGAAAAACCATGACGCTAACATCCATGAAAAAAACTTGATCAAACAAGAAGGAGAAAAAATCTAAATATCTTTCGCAAGAAGAACCATGACGCTAGCGTTCACGAAAAAAACGTGATCAAACGTGATCGTGAAACGTGTTATAGAGTATTGTGCAACAATACCAATGCACACTGTTGACTGTGAAAGGGGCTTTAGCTGCCTTAATTTGATTAAAACTAATATTCGAAACAGGTTGTTAATCAACCATGTAAACAATTTGTTAATGATTAATATTGCATTTATGAAAAGAAAGTGCATTTAACTTTCAAGAAGCATTTGTAAAATGGGCAAACATGAAAGAAAGGAAGATTGTTAATTATAAACCAAAATGTTTTGATAAATAATAAATGTGTTTTTTTTTTGTTATAGGTATTCTTTTTGATATTCTTGTACATTAAGCTATTCTTTGTCAGATAACTTACAGTACTTGTTTGATATAAAGTAATTTTATAAGCCTAATGGCATTTTAGCATTTTGCTAAAACTTTTTTTCAGATTTTAGCTTTTTCGCTAATGAATTTTTATACTCAGCTTAAACCCTGGTACGAAATCACCTGAATTCAATCTGAGCTCCATTTGAATAGTTTGAAAGGAGCTCCTCATCAAAGGTAAGTATTGAGGTCTATCATAATACTGACTGATTGTTTCACCATCATGTCCTTTTATTCGAACCATCCGCAGTAAAGGTGCTTGTGTATCTCCGACAATTTGAGGTGAAATAAGATCTGTGTACACATAGAAAATTGAAAAATTAGACCACGCGTCAGCCACGAATTCGCTTTTCTGGTTACCCGTAATCACTGCATCGCGTCGAAATCCTAACAATGCACCTAACTTTTCTAAATGAAGGCTGCAACCTTGAACGGCGTTAATTTTCGTTTCGTAGTTTTGTTATAATTTAATGTAAACCGGCTAGGATTTTTAGGTAAAGCAAGTTGTATAGCTGATACAATATCGAACATTGATTCATAACACCCCACATCAATTGTTTGCTTAACAGTTGATACGATATTACCATTATTAATCTTGAATTGGAAATAATTGTTACTTTCATTTACGTTCAGCCAAGAATGGGGGTAGATGATTTCAGAAAGTCCTACTTCCCATTCACCCCATTTAGATTAACTGGTATCGGAAACTGCGTCTTAAAATGAGAGATTTTGTTGTTAGGAAAAAACTTCATGGAGCTATCAGAAGGTAACGTCACGTAGAAAGACATTTTCGAGAATGAGCCTTTAGAGGTTAATTTCACTATTTATACTTTTTGAATATTCGTCACCCATTGAACTTTTCAGGATAGCCTAAAAATTTCACGAAATATTCTGTGCTTCCTCCCTTCTTTCTCTTTTTAATCACTTTTTCTACCGGATAGAAGCCAGAGTCTACTACCTTTTGCAATTCTTCTTTATAAAAAGTACCTTTGATCTCTTCACCTTGTAAGTCTTTTAATCTATAAACAACTGGAATTCGAGGAATAGTTTCATAAATAGTGAATATTTCCCGACTCCAGTTGTGTTCGTATCCTTTTTCAAAATGACCTTTCAGCCTGCTGATTCGTACTCTATCTCCTACTTTAAAAACAGGTGGATTGCGTTTTAATGTCTTCAAATCTCCATACAAATTTTCCAAAACCTCACTGGTATTGTTTTTATTAGCGGAAACTGGTTCCATTTTAATGCTATGTCGAGTATGATTGTAACTCCATATTAATTGATCAATCACGTCGATGTAATTTTTAGTATTGAATTCTGTAAAGTACTTGCACATTTTCATTTTTAACGTTCTATTAAATCTTTCCACAATACTTGATTTCGTAGAATTATTTGTTGTAAAAAATTTAATCTGCATGCTTTTCAAATAATATTGAACTGTTTTATTTTTGAACTCTGTTCCATCATCCGATTGAAGTAATTCAGGCTTTCGTTCCTTAAAAATAGATTCTAAGGCTACTTTTACGTTTTTTCCAGTTTTATCTTTCAGCGGTATGGCCCAAGCATACTTTGCGAAAACGTCAATACACGTTAATAAGTATTTATACCCTTTATTGAATTTAGAAAGAGATTGCATGTCGACTAAATCGACTTGAAATTGTCGATTCATATCACTTATCAAGACACGATTTCGCTGAAAATGTTTTCTTACAGGTTTATGCAGTGTATAAGAATCTTTAAAAGAGAGCCACTTTTTAACGGTATTTGCATTCTCTTTTCCTTGGAGCACACGATGTATTGCAGTCGCACCGCTAAAACTAGCTGGTTGCTTAGGATCTTTATAAAATGATTGCATGCTATCTGAACAAAGTCTAACGAGTAAATGGGTAAAACATTAGATGATCACTGTTATTTATTAAAAAAAAGATACCAAGTTATAAAGGAAATCTCAAACTATTTATTCAATCAAAACTGGTACAAAAGTCAGTTTTAGCAATTTGAAGTATTTCAACAAGATCAATAGTGTCGAGAAAACGAGCAGTTACAAAATTTAACAGATTTTCTTGTGAGACAGGATGACGCATTTCATTTTTAACAGTATTATAAAAACTTTTGACAAACATATGAGGCTTTAAGTTCAAAGCAGATTCACAAAACAGGACTCGAGTATTACTTGAAAGTTCTGAAGGGCTTACTTCCATAGGATTCAATAAGCCTGTTTGATATGCCAGCAATTTGTAAATTTCAGTCTTCAGGAGGTGTCTTAACACTTTGGTGATAGTCCCATCGTCTTCAGGAGCTGTTGATGGTGCTGGATGTTTTAATAGATCTTCAAACATTTTCCTAAAGTCCAGTTGGTTATACTTTAAATGAAATAGATTATCTAGTAGAAAATCTCCAAGGGAAAATATTTTGTCCCATTGGTCATCATTCAAAGATATGCATTTCGTGTAGGTATTTCCATTTCGGCTAGTAGTAATTTTCTTGAGGAGGACTGCTTCATCAAATTCAATCATCACTATATTGTAGCACTTCTCCTTGTCTTGAATACCAACACTTTTATCAGAATGAATGGTCACTGGATCGACTAGACGTGGTAAGTTGAGGAAATACTCGTATAACGGATGATCTTTCTTCTTTTCTGTCAACTTTTCTCTGAGAAATGAGCTGTTGACCAAGTGGATGAACTGGTAAGGTGTTAGAGTCACCCCCTTTTTCGATGGATAGTACTTTTCTCCATGTTTCTAATATCGTCTCATATTAACCAGAATTCGATCACGGTAAATAGTAGTGGAAATAAAGACATCTTCTACTAAAATAAACATATTGGAAGGAATACTGCTTTCGTGGAAAGATCCTTGATTGTTCTAAAAAAATCAAAAACATTTAATAGATTATAAAATAGTACAGAAATATATGCATATTATAAAATTAAAAAAAAATTAAAAGATACTTACTTCGCTATGATCAGCTTTTTGCTTCATGTTAGCCATTCCTCCGTTACGAATATTTAAAAGGCACTAAAGCAGAAACCAAATTATAAATGACGATTTGGGTAAGAACATATACTTTTAGACTATTTTCTCTCATTTCTGATTGGTTCTTGAAAGTCATACGCTCATTGGTTGAAAAAATAGTGATGTCATTGAAATACTCCTTTCTGATTGGTTGATCACAGAGCCTCTAGCGGTAAACTTTGAAACTAAATAAAAATGCAGCGCCTCTTGCGGAGAAAAACATTGCGGAATAATGCAAGATTATTCTTGATTTATCTTGAATCTACCTGTTATAACATGCATGTATGACGAAGAGGCTGGTAAAGCAACAAAACAACTAATTAAAAATTTAATTAAAAAAACAGATTTAAAAAAAAATTATTTAGAAAATAAAGATTTAAAAAAAATGATAAAAAAAATTAAATGAAAAGTAATAATTAAAGAGATTTAATTACAAAATAAAGATTAGAAAAAAAAAACATCCTCAACTATAGTTGCTGTCACATTTGATGGATCACCCCAATCCCCACCGAGCCCTTACGGATCCCGCATTCGACCACGCCCCCTACAGATCCCTCGGATCCATGGCGCAGATCCGAGTTAATTCCTGCAGCTTAAATTAGGAAAAAGGTCACGAGACTGACAGATTAGCCCTTTAGCAGTCAATATACTGTTTTTCTCACTGTTACTTCAGTTTAATTACCAGCTTATTTATGGTAATTTGACTGCTTTGTTTTAATATGGTAAAATTACAATTAAACAAATTGTTATTTAGCCATTTTTTCCAAGAAATTTCTAACAGTGTGAAAGAAATTTTTCAAGCAACAGTCGTGATGTTATAAAGAATAGTAAATTAAAATAATTTTTAATTGGAGGGCAATTCCATATGTGACGGAATGACATTTTGACTTGAAAAATACCATTTCATTTAAGTTTCTATGCATCTAATTTCAAGTAAACATTGTTTTTTCTCATGCATATCATTATTATTGGCATAATGCGATTCATAAACTAAAAAAAAGGGATTTTCTATCTTTTTTATTTTTAATTTTACGAACTTTTTATTTGTGTGACGGAATGACATTTTGGCAACCAAGCTTTTGGCATGCTGCTCAAAACTGGTAGTTTCTGTGAATTTTGCAGCTATTATTTTTCTGAACTGTTTTTTACTTTTAGTATAATGTGTAAGCAATGTAAAATCTGAATTTGGAAAATTAACTTCAGGTTGGCTGGCAGTTATTAGCATCTATTTGCTGTGACGGAATGACCGTGACAGAATGACAAAAAGTTTAGTGGAAGAAAGTTTTCATTTAAAAAATGCTTTATTAATATGTAAATGATAAAAAGAATGTAACAGATAAACAGGATTAATGTGTATGTAACCGATAAACAGATTTAGTAAAAATTTCAACAATTTGAAAATTAGCTTGTCTCTGAAGAGTTTTATATCTAACTTGCCAATTACACATCTTATCTTCTTTCTCAGGAAATTTATGCATAAATCAATTTTTGTCCCGTCTTCTTTTTAGTACTTTAACATCTGAATGGTCTATCAAAGTAATTTGAGCCACATATAAATGTTCCTTTTCTGAAATATGGGACAGTGATTAAAGAGTCTCCTCAGTCATGTTTTCCTCTTCAAAACAGTGGCCTTCTTTCAAATCATATACTTGGTTTTGGTTAAAATTAGAAAACATTCTAATTTTGATGATTCACTTCTCAACTACATGAACGTTTAGTGCAGGTATCTTGTCTCTGGCAATGCTGCTGTAACAAGTGACCAGCTGAAGTCATTCTCTTTTGCCCTCTCTTAACCCCTTGGGGACGGGTGATTCAGAAAAGCATTCGTACAAAATCAGAATCAGGATGTAATTAAATAAAAAACGGTAACTTAAATGTAGTCGTTTCTAATCTGACAGATTTACTTTGCTTTTACTTTAATTGTTAGTTTAATCACACATACAATCAATGTTAATTGAAGGTATAACTAAATAGTTTTATTTTGAACAACGTAATGGTGAATTAAATAAATCAAACAATTATAACTCCGCCCACAAATAAACTGCTAAAGAATTACTTTGATTACCAGTTTTATCTTTTTGCCCTGATCGATACGGTTTTATATTGGCACGTATTTGTGACAGTCGGCGCGAAAGGGTTAAATAGAATAGCTGGACAAAAATAAAACTTCAGCAATTTGTTGCTTCGACTTCATAAAATTCTTTTGCATATTAGGTGCCGTTTTAAAGCATCCAACGCCTTGTTTGGCTTTTTGAAACAACCTCACATTTATGTGGTATTTATAGGTGCATGTGTTGTGAGGTATTAATGAAATGCACTTAACAAAAATTAAACACACTTTATATCATTATCTGCTTCTTTAAACAAATGAAAAGCCTCTTTTAGTGCACTCTTCGTTACTCTGTCAGAGTTTGTATTATGACTGAATCCTTCATACCACCTGGGGGCTTGTAACTAACATCATCTTGACAGTTAAATTTTTTAACCAAAATAAACAGCTTATCGACATTCACTTAATTTAGTTTCTTTTGAGTTGAATGTTAAATACTTCTCACATAAAGACTGAATTAATTTTTTAAACTTTATTGTTGATTTTGGAAGTGAGTGTACAACTTTTTTTACGGCTTTACCAAGATTTGTAGGGGGAATTTAAATTATTTGTATGCGAAGAGGTTGGTAGAATTAGATTTTTTCTTTGTTTACACAATCTCTGCACAACATCTAAGCTTTTAAATTCAGCTTCTGTGGCGGAAGCCTTCTTATCTGCTTTTCTGTCTCTGGCTTTTTTTCCCCATCGTATTATGGGGATCTTGTTCCTTTTCAATATTCTATCTGTCTTTCAACAGTTGTTTTAGCCATTAGGTTAATTGAAAAATAAATAATTCTCTAATTTTTGAATAGGCTTTTCAAGGACTCGTTTTGTCATTCTATCGTCGAGGATGAGTCATTCCGTCACATTAATTATTGGAAGTTAATAATCAAATGCATAAAATTTTATAATCTCTCATTGATTCTTATGCCATATCTGCTTTATATTCCAAAATATACACATTTTCATTTTGTAGTTGCAGTTTGAAAAAAAAATACTAAAACATGTGATGGAATGACACAAAAAAAAGTTTCTTTATTTTATATATTAAACTTAAAATGACTTAAAGACTATGTTTTAAATGTTTAAATTTTGTACTATATGCATAATTTTATCAAAATATTGCAAAAGAAAGATACATTTATTTTATTTTATAAGTGTTTTTCAAGAAAACAATTTCATCACAAATGTGAACAATTCACTTGTTAGCCATGTGATTACTTTAGAATACTGCTAGATTCAAAAAACTTAAAATTATCAAAAATGAAACATGAATAAGTAGACTTTGGCTATTTCTGAACATATTTTTAAAATCAAAATATGCAATTCATAAAAAAAAATTCGCTTTAAAGTTGACACTTTCATGGAATTGTCCTGGAGTTTCCTTCCTTTTTTTATTAAAATATATGAAATTTTGAGTAAATAAAATGAATATCTAAATTTGAAAAGTTTTAAAACTATTGAATTTTGACAAGCAAAAGTAAATTGAATCAATTCTTCTATTGATTCTTTTTTCTTTTTTTAAAGGAACTGAGGAGCATGAAACATGTTATGATAGAATCAATTCTTGCTTGAAAACAAATTCTGTGGAAAAATTTCCAACAAATACTGAGGAATTACAGCAAATCTGTTCGTAAGACATCATTATTTTCTAAAACTATTACTTCAGAATATTTTTTATTATTATTGTATCAAAAACAATTTTGATAAAGCTTTGATAGAGCGGTTATTTTATTAGACTCCACGTATGCTCTGCAATATTTTACAAATAGACAGTATACCCGTAATACCCGTATTCTGCAGTGCAGAAAGCTGGTAATGTCGATCTCTCCTTCCTTCCAGTGGATACCACCCCACTGTGGGATTCCTGGAAAGAAGGCTGGCGACTTTTTAGTCAAAAAGGGGGCGGGGTCCTCCTGAGACCTTTGAAAAGCCTCTCTTTTCATTCAGTCAAGCTCCCGGTAAAAAGAAGATATAACACCAGGATAAGGCAGAATGCATATTGGAAGGCCAAAGTGGCGTCATAACCAATCTTCTGGACAATTGTAAGAAATAAATATTCTTGATATCTGATTATTTACCTGGTGTCACTACAATTTTTTATAATAAAATACTAATTATAACACTCTAATGTTGTCTGATATTTAGAGAAGAGATCTCGTTGCTACTTAGTGAAGCTTTCAATTGAATCTTTTTTGGTTTCAGAAAAATTATATAAACCGAAAATTGTAGCAATTTTTGTCATTGCTTTGGGCCATCTGGTTAATGAACACCGCACCCAACCAATACGCCCTAGAAAAGAGAAGGCCTTAGCACGGGTTACCATAAACAAGAAATTTGATCCTTTAGTAATCCATGACATATTTCGTATTTTCCACTACTGCGCAACTTAGTAGCCCGAACGTAGTAACATCTTTTCTCTTTTTCATCGACTGCGCAGTTTATGTTCTCTACGTCAGACTACTAAATTGATCCGTGCTGAAGCCTTCGTTCTTCAAGGAGGTGATGGCCAAACACTCCACAAAGCACACACACCCCAGATAGCAGTCAAAAGTTAATTTTTATTTCAGCAACAGCCATTATAAAAAATTCCAACAAGGTTCATAAATTATTAAAAAAAATAAACCATACAAGCTTGGGACAATGTTAAATTTAACTATGCTTTAGAGCTGCCTTTACAAAACATAGCGAGAAAACCCTTCAGAAATAGAAGATGAATCATCATTTGAAAATCAAAAGAAGAATGTGTTTTCAAAAAGGATAATTTCACCTTCTCGATGTTTATTTCAGATTTTATGACCATCACTAAAACAACGTTTATTTGCGCTGGCTTATTGCATACTTTTCTTTAATACTTTAAAGGTGAAGATTAATTAATCATTAAGTTTTCTATACAAACGAAATGTTGCATTTGAGAGCCAGGACAAAACAAGAGTGTAAAAAAGGCAAAAACATAATTAATTTACTGTGGAAACTAAAATATGAGATTTTTTTGTAAAGTTTCTTGCATGACATAATTCAATCTTTAAGGGAAAAAACTTACTAATATTTTTACTAATAATTATTCTAAATTATGTGTACATAAGTAAGCCCAGTTGTCATCCATTGTACATACCTTTGTAAAATTGGAATCTTAAAACACTACAAGGATATGTACATAAAATAATGTAAGGTGGTACAAGGTTATGTAAAGAAAGTGATAGGGGACTGTGGTGGCATACTCATGCGCTCTCCAGAAAATTTAGAAAAAGCTCTGAAAAAGTCTACGATAAAAACACCTTCTCTTAGCTTTCACTTTCAACCTTTCCAAGTCAACCAAATGAAAATGCAGCTTTTACCTTAAGGTTGTCTGCTATTTGGGACACATAATATGCAATTTCCAACTTGTAAAAATTCTTTTTATTTTCTTAAAAACCTGAATATTTCTTTAAAATGTAACACAATGTCATTATTTATTGAGCAGGTCACTCATCGCGGATATGACGTGTTTAAGGAAAGAGATGAGAGAAATAGAGGACTGTGGTAGCACACTTAGGTGGTCTCCGGAATATGTAGAAAAAAGTCTGAGAGGCGTTGAAAAAGTCTGCGACGAAAACACCAAACTTTACAAGGGTATGTACAATGGAACACTACTTACTTACTTGTACATAATTAAGAATAATTATTAACCATTTTTTTCCTCTTATAGATTTCATTTAGTTCAATATTATTTTTGTAAATTTAAATTACACATGTAATTAATGATGTAAAAATTCTAGAGATAAGTCAGAATTTTTCGCAACTACCTTGACTTCTAGTGAAGTATATTGTTTCTATTTCGGTTAAACGTTCGGTTTACGGTTAAACGTACAGACATTCAACGTGCCAGTACTTTTTATCGTAAACTCCATTTTTACCAAAGCATGTTACGGAAGAAAAAAATTTGTTAAAACGTAATTTTTACCGTAATAATTACCATAAAATTACTGAATCAGTTAAGTTAAATAAATATTACTGTAAAAGTTGTGGTATAATCTGCGATAAGAATGTAATTTACGATTAAATGTATTTTACGGATAATAAGCTCCGGTTAAAAATTTGATTAAAAGTTTTTTTGTAAAAAAAATCAGCACCCAAATTGCCAATTTTTTATACCAAAATTTCTTAGGGTGTATGAAATTTTCATGAAAATATAATATGCGTCATATGCTGGGTTATAAATTTTTTTTACAATACAAGTTACAATTACAGTATACTATTCTACTGTAGAAATGGATTTTACGAATGAAGCACTCTAAGCGTCGATATTTTATACCGTAATTTGATCTCCGGGATTTTTGATATTCTGCTACACATTCAGTTCAAATTATCACTTCTTCAGAAATGTTATTTATTTAATTACATTCAACCTTCTTACTTTCTGACCACTGAAAAGACATGTTTAACATTTTGTCAGATTGCTTATCAAAAGAAATTGCTCATTCAATACATAGTTGGCAAGACTCTTTCGAATGACTGACTAACACTCCCATGTAGTCAATACGTCTACTGTTTCGCTATAGTTTAAATTGTTTTAAAAGTTATTTATTACATTTTCTAAAGCTTATTATCTTTATAATTATTCATCCCGTTTTTGCTTGATTAAATATATTTATGCGTTCGTAAAAATAGCATATTATTTGCTCCAAGGTATTGTTATTTCATATGATGGGCAGAGTCTTGGAAAAACAGCCTTAGTGACCCTTAAAACATTTTTATTAGCAACCATCTATTCATTCATTCGTTTAGCTTTTGATTCTAACATCAAATGTTTAATCTTAGGTTCGTCTTCAGCTTTCTTAAAATTTTGGGATCAGTAAACGGACTCTCGAATTTCACAAGGACTATTCTTTAGTCGAAGAAAAGATCAAAATCGCAGAACCAATTTACAATCGAAACTTTGAAAACAGCAAATGTTCAGTTTTTTTTTTTTTTTTTTTTTTTTTGCAAAATTATTGTCATCTGGACTAAAGCACTTGCTTCTATGCATTTACAAATACTATTTATAAATCATACAAATACTATTTATAAATCATACAAATACTATTTATAAATCATACAAATACTATTTATAAATCAATATATACAGTGAAAACGCTGATGCTATCGGTAATGAGTTTAATTTCTTCAAATGGTCGGTAATATTGTCGGTGATAATTTTGGCACTCGTATATCTTACATTTCTTTATCCCTCCGTAAGAAGCATGAACTATTCATATAAAATCCAGATTGAGATGGAGGATCCCAGTTTGAAGCTCAGTGGACACGACTGATGTCTGTTCCATTGGTTAAGAACATGATAAAAGTTACGTTAATGTTATTGTGGATAGTCAACCCGTGACACATGCATACCACAATGAGGTCCAAAGGGATATAAACTGTGCTAACGAGCATATACAGAATTTTTTTTTTAAAAAAATGCGAGAATAATAATATCGTCGATTGGAGCTTTAAGCTTTATCAAGATCGATAAAAACTCTAATTAAATGTTTTAAATAATCTATTTTAGCAGAATCTAACTGATTGAACTTTTAAAAATGTTTATTAACAATAAAACTTTGTTTGTACATTTCTTATTTAAATTTTTTTAAATCTACACTTTCAATGTATACGCGTAAAAAATCTATCTGCTATTTGCGTAAAAAGTCCATTGTCAGTGTGTTAATTTTTTTTCTTTTTTAATCCTTTTTAGTAAGTTGGAGGTAGCAAGCGAATTTTTTTTTTTTTAATTTTTTAATGTGGTATTCTCCTAAACGTTTGATTATCCATGCTCTATGCCAAACTCCTGAGAAACCAAAAGGCTATATTTTATAATATCTGATAAATCTCATACATAATAGAATTCTTTGGTAGCCACATACATTTTGTACGCTCCGTCTTTTAAGTCAAAATGAAGAAAACTTTGTCTTTTTATCGAACTGTATCAAATACAGCGTTGCACCCTCTTTTCGAAAATGAACTAAAACTATTCAATATTGGAAATTTATTAAAAATCTTGAATACCATCTAATATTCTTTATACCGATTATGCTATATCAGTTAAGAAGTGTTGAAATTATTAAAACAAGACAATATGTTATAAGACAAGCATAATGTTCTTTATAAGCAGATGAGTACAATCCAACTATTAATGTATAAAATAAGGTGTATAAAGGATAATAAAACAAGCGTAATGTTTAATTTGGTCGCTAATTCACAAGTATAATCATTTCACTTGATTTTATTTGTCTTGAATGCTGTTTCAATGTTGAATAGACATTTTTTTAATGGGCTCTTTTTTAATAGATGTTACTGAAAATTTGCAGTGTTATCTATCCACGCTTAAGAAAAATGCCAGATCATGTGAAAGATTCCCTGAAGTATTCATACAGCCTATAATAAACGATATAGACGATGACCGAAAATATGAATGCTTGTAAGTATAGAAACAAGGTGTACTGTAACTGTACTATGGAAAGGCGCTTCATGGCCTCCGAGAGTTAAGGAAACATTATCAGTTACAAAACCAAGAAATAAAATTTATATGCAATTAATTTTCCAGTAGTTATTAAATATTGATTTAATAACTATTCTCAACGTATATATTCGCACTTTTTCATTTGTATTTCAACGCAAACAGCATTTCAGCTCATGTATTTTCAGCTTATGCATGCAATAGAATCATGTTATGAACTAGACTACATACAACTGTGGGCCTGTGAATTAATCTGTATAACATAAAACCTAATTTGAAGACAAGTATTATTAAAACTGCATTCTTCATTTATTCAATAAATATTTTTAAATTAATGAATACAATTTTAATTATTTAAATATTTTGAAAATAAATAATGGTCATTAGTTCAATAATATTTTTCACAATTGTTAAGGAAAATACTTTTAAGTCTCGCGATTCCTCAAAAAGAATGTTATTGATATAGGGTTCAGCAGCCGAAAAAAAATGAGAACCGCTGGTCTAGATTGATATTTTTCCATGTGCAAATCCAATTCGAGCAAATCCATGCCTATAAATTCTATAACTAACGAACAACCTTTTCCAGTATTATTTGAAACATGTTAATTATTTCCATAAAAATTATCATCAAATTAATTTGTTGAATTTAACATTCAAGCTTTTCTGAGTTATGAACTTTAAATTTATCCAGTATAATATATTATTACCTTGCACACATTCAATTTTCAGGACAATACAAGATAACAGAAAAAAATGCCATTTTTTAATTTCTATATGAATGCGCCTTAAAAAATATCTACCCTCAATTTAAGCTTTAATTTCATATTTTAAAATCTCGAAGCTATGTTCATTCTGCTTCCTCGCTTTGTATGTTCTTTTTTGGTCCTATTAGTGTAATATGCTGTATTTTTCTTGGAATTTTTTTAGGTCTCAGTTGATAAAATTTTATTTTCGAATCGTTTCTTTGATTTTCCTTTGGTGCTCTGCATACTATTACACATATTTTGCTTTGTCTATATTAATACAGGATTAGAAAGCACTATTTTTGAGAATATAATAGTGTGAGCTGATCACAAAATTTTGTTTTCGTTTTTTTTTTAACTAGGTTGCTTTTTAATTTTATTCTAAATTATTTACATTTCATATATATATATATAGAGAGAGAGATATAAATATATAGATATATATATATATATATTTGTGTTGCCTTGTCCAATTATATCTGTTTATACCATCACTTTGTTTGATATAAACATTGAAAATTAGTTGTTAATTAAAAAATAAAAGTAAAATTTAGCTTTTGTTTGTTCATAATTAATTAAAAAATAAGCATGTTTATTTTATTTATAAATTGTTTGTACGAAACATTTTAGCAGTATAGACTATTAATTAAAAATAAGTACAAATTTAGTAGCCTTTATTAGTTTTTTCCAGCAAACTGTTTTTGCAAAAGAAAATTGTGGACGAACGACCGAAGAATTTTGCCGATATTAGTCCACCCTATAATGATTGTTCTATTAAAAAAATGCGAGATTTTTTTTATAATTTAGTGCTTTTATAAGTCCTAATTTTTTACCCTTTTTTTATTAAAAATAAATTACCACTTGCCTTACATTTATTCCCACTTTCCACTTAGACTACGCCACTAGGTTTCATTTAGTTTTATAAGGAAGCTTTTTGATTATAAATAATTTTAAGTATCTGTTAACAAAAGATGCTAAGCAGCTCTACTCTTTTCACATTTTACTTGACTGGAAGGGGCTTGGCCAAAGATTACCTGTTCGCCAAGGGAAGGGGTTTCCAAGGATAAAGAAATAAACTTTACAGTAAGTTTGCGCTTTTCTAATATTAAAACGGTTCTTAAAGGAAAAGATGTAAAGCAACAGAATTAAATGTTAATCATATTCGTAAGTGCGAAATTCCCTTCCTCACAATATTTCGACCAAATGATGTTTTTTTTTCCCCTCTCTTTTTTTACATTTTCATTTTCGTCTTTGCTTTACAAAGTCAATTTTTAGGTGTTAGAGCTAATAATACCTTTTAATCTCTTTTTACAAAAACTTAATTTTACATATAGATCCTCTGCCGGAAGATTCGCTTGCTTTTTCGAGAAAATCGGCAATGAGTGTGGCGAGACGGGGGAAAAGGCAGCGGAGGAAGTCTTCATGTCAACTTTAGTCATCGGTGATTACTGTCAAGAAGAAGTTGCTCAGGGTGTTAAAGATCTCATCTCAATTTCGGATGCGGAACATGACGTGAAACAACGCATCAGCAAATACATGGATTTACTTCTTTCAAACTTATGATGAAAATCTCTACCTGAATCTGAATAGATACATTTTTTTAAAAAATAATGATTCAAAGGCAATATTTTTGCAACTTGCATTGCAAAATAAACTAGAATACCAGCATAAAACGCTTATTGTATTTTTATAAAAATGCCATACACTCTAAGAAATTTCAATATAAAAGACCAGCATTGGAAAAAACTGGGAATTATCCATTAATTTTGATGATTTTCATGTAGATGGAAATATATCGCCAAATTGGCAGCCTTTTTTTAATAAAATTAAATAACTTTTAAAATATTTAAGTTACTTGTCCATCCTGAACACAAAATAATTCTTCACGGCAAGATGGCGCATATAATTTAAAATTATGGTTTTGTATCAAGTGTAAAGCACTTAAACGGAGGTTTTTTTTTATTTCACTTGGCGAAGATCTTCGAAGAATTTGATAAAGAACGTAATTTAAAAAATACTTCCTTCTAAAATAAATAACTCGATTTTCAAGTAATTACGATATTTTTTATTTCGAAAGCATTCTGAAATAAACGTTGTATCTGTACATCCGTTTCTTGCTTATTATGATTATTAAAATGCTGGTTAGTAACACTTATACTCACTTATATTAAATTTTATTCAAATGATTTATTTGATTATTAATACTAAAATTTCCGACGAAGAAAAGAAAACATTAGAAATCTCTTTTATTACTTAACTTTCTGCTGAAAAAGAGTCTCAATTTGATTGATCTTAAAGTGGTTTTAGTTTATTATCATTTTTTGTTGAAAAAATGGCATAGTTATCTAAAATTAAAAATAACAACTGGATCAATTTCTTTCTAGTTATTTTCCTTTAATTAATTTAGTATTTTATCAGCAGTGTTATTTATCCATACAATTTCTATAACAGAATTTAAGCTTCCTTATATCATTTTATCTCTTTTAAGGGGAATCAGAAGAGAATAAAACATAAAATTATTTATCAAACAATAATACTCTAGTTTTCTAAAATTGAAGAAATATTTGGATGTTAAACCTCAATAAAGATAAAACAAAATAACCAAATTATTATTTGACATCTCTTATCTCTATGTAGCTTTATACATTTAAAAAAATGCTGCTACAGTCATCACCGCGGTTTCGATGAATTTTCACGGAGCCTCTGGCTCTTACTGGTTAGTACAAAACAGGAAAAGAAAAAACTAATTCAAAAGACATTTCTATATCAAAATGTACTTATTAAGATTATTTCTTTTTATATATTGCATATTAAAATTGAAGTTTCTTTTTTTTTTTGGTTAGGAGGGCACCCAGTAATTCAGTTTATCGAAAACTATCAAAAGGGAGCAGTATAATTCCTTCGCAGTCACCTACTCTATGTCGTCTAAAACTGAGTAATTTCTTTCTGTTTAAGTTTCGAAGTAAAATTTTCTAAGTAATTTATATTGATGGTTTCTCATACTTTCAATTCAAAAATAAACTAATCTCAGTAAAATTATAATTTTTTTGCAACCGTGTACACTTAGGACTGAAAATAAAAGAATAAAAAACTTTTCATACTTTTTGAAATAGTTTCATAATTATTAAATTCTAAAATTTTGGTGTTCTTTTTTTACATAATTTCGAAAGATAAACAAAAATATTTAATATTTTACTTATTTTGGTCAGAACCAAAGCCTAATATTCTTCTGTAATTTAAAAAAAAATGGATTCAACATTATTCTGTCTTCCTTTCATGATATTTATTTTCATTTACAAGGGAAATTATTTAGTTATATATATATATATATATATATATATATATATATATATATATATATATATACAGTGAAACTTCTCCTAAAGGCCACCTCTACTTAAGGGCCACCTCTATTAAGGGCCAATATTTTGAGGAACGAAAATTTTCCCCATAGACATAATGTTAATTTTCCTCCCATTAGAGGGCCACATTTTCCTGACTACCTCCAATAGAGGCCATTTTTTTTAAAAAAAATTTCTCAAAAAAGCCATTTTTTTACATTTTTCTTCTCGCAAAGGCCATAAATCTAAACAGGTGTGTCCAATTCTTTAGCTAAAAGTTTTTTAATAGAAACAATATTGTTTTTAAAACTATATGTGGTGAATCAGCTAATGTTGATAAAGATTTGTGTCAAGACTGGAAATCAAGGCTTCCAATCATTCTGGCCGGCTATGAAAATCGTGATGTTTATAACTTAGATGAGACAGGACTTTTTTACCGTGCCTTACCTACCAAAAGTTTAGTTGAGAAAGCAGAAGAGGCCAAAGGAGGAAAACAAGCTAAACAGAGGCTCACTGTGTGTTTTTGTGCTAATGCTGCTGGTGAAAAGGAAAGCCCATCGTCATTTGGCACTCCAAGAAACTCGTTGTTTTAAAGGTAAAGATTTATTACAAATGGGAGTAAAATATCATTATAATAAGAAGGCATAGATGACCATGGAAATATTTAAAGATTGGTTGATTAGTTTTGACAATAAAATTACAAATCAAGGCAGAAAAGTGGTTCTTTTTTTGGATAATGCACCATGTCACTCATTTTACGAAAACTTGAAAAGTGTAAAGCTTCAATTCTTATCTCCAAATATTACGTCTGAAATTCAACCTCTAGACCAAGAAGTTATACGCTGCTTTAAATTAGAATACCGACGTTTTGTTTTGCGAAGACTCCTTTCTATTATAGATTGCGATAAAAATTCATCACAAATCATTCAATCTATAACAGTATTAGATGTCATTCGGTGGATTAGACGCGTATGGGAAAATGTACAAGGACAGACAATTGTAAATTGCTTTAAAAAATGCGAGCTAAGCAATACAGCTTTAGAGGCCACTATCGATGCAGCTGATTTAGAAAATGAAGTGGTTGAACTTTCAAAAGCTGCTGCAATTCAATATGACCCAAATTCAAATAAATATGAAAATGGGCTGGAATGTTACGATGATTTATGGAAGATTGGGAGAAAAGATTTATAGATGATTTAGATACAGGTAAAACATTAATATTCATTGTTTTAAGTTTTAAAAAAATACAATTAATATTTTTTTAAACTTATTTGTTCAATTTTTTCAGGAGTTCAGTCTGATTCAGATAATGAGAATGAGTCCCCCGTGCCATATTTATCAAACCAAGAAACGCTAATAGAAGTAAATAAACTGATATCCAAATCCAAGGCATTAATAAATGATGCGAGTTAAACTAATTTGTTTTATAGAGTTAAGGAATCATTAGAAACTAAAATTGTTTGCGAAAAAATTGTAAAAAGTGAACAAACTTCAATTGAAAATTTTTTTAAACATGTATAAAAACTTAAAATGTTAATAAACAGTTTTTTTCTACATAAATTTTGATTTCCTCATTTTATTTTTTGGTCACCCCCATTTAAGGGCCACCCCCCATAAGGGCCAATTTTCAATGGAACGACAGGTGGCCCTTACCGAGAGGTTTCACTGTAGTTATATTTTCCAGAAATCACGTCTATATGCAGGGATGCCAACTGCTAAGATTACTCCGAAATATTCTATTAAGTGATTGAGAGTTAAAAACCAAAACTTGCAAAATTTTAGATAGTTTTAGTAGAATTTAAAATGCTTACCACGAGATATCTCGAATGAAAATATGTTTCACACGAAATTTTGAAGTATATATACGTAGTGGAGGGAAAAAATAATTTCATGTCAAATTTACATAAACTAAAAATCAAACATTAAAAGAGAAATTTTGCTACCACTAGAAAAAAATTTCCCATTAAGCTGAGCAAGAGGGCATCTCTGAATATGTAGATCTTGATGGACATTTGCTCTCCCCCTTATTATGTTATAAATTAGAATTTATAATATTTTGCATTTTTATTATTACTGTTCCATTATAAGACATTTAATATGCTCATTGATTTTACGGAAACAAAAAAAGTGAATATTGTATAATTAAATACTCATTAATGCATCATTAATAAAGGTAATATGCAATAGAAAATTAATGAATGTTAAAATTTTAAATGTTATTGGGACATAATTTTTTCAGTTCCCTGAAAAATAATTGCGCTAAGTAAATAATTTCATGTATATTACGTAACATTCATTACATTCAGCAAATAGTGCCAACTACTGAGAAATATTTTTTCTCTTTCTATTCATTAATTGATAGATTTCCAGTATTCTGTGGTTCAGAAATCCGAATGCATCGAAAAATTAGCATGTTTATTAAAATAAAACTCATTTTAGTACCTGATTTCGTTATTTAAAATAACTCCCCTGCACTTTTTAATTCGCATATTTGAAGTCACTCACTTGAACCATTAAGAATGAGTCCTAGAACTTGAAGATCTATCAAGCGTGAAGTGTGATCGTTCGATCAAATATTATCCGGGTATAGTCCGTTTATTTATTTATTTATTTATTTATTTATTTATTTATTTATTTATTTTGCGCACTGAACGTCTACAAATTTATACTTCAAACTCGTTTAATTTTTATTGCTTTATCTCTAACTTGTTCCATTATGATGCGAAAAGAATTTTTCAAAATTTTAAATACACCAGAATGTATTCCGGTCAACTTCTTTTGATTTTTTTTTTTTTTTTGCCTTATTTTTACTGCTAACAAATTATTTCTAGATATCCTTTAAATTAAATGCCAACTTTCTCTAATTTATTTCTCATTAAAGTGCATTATTTCACCACTTAATCTAGAGTTTTGCAATTATGTGCATATTTTTTCTTATTACCTGCTATTATATAATGATTGCAAAGCTTAATTATATTAAAATCATCGGTTTTTTATTGAACTGTATATAAATTTACCAAAATAAATCATTTGAATGTAGCTATTTCATTTATTATTGCCATAACGAATTGTGATTATTTATACTGTGATCTTTAATGAATTTATTATATCGCGATAATTTTACTGTTTTGCTGTTAACAAAACATGATTATTTCTAAAAATTTTCATCAGTTTCAATTTTAAAAACATTGGGTAAGCTTTTGGTTAGCTAAACTATTGGATTATGTTCTAGTTCTTATTTAACCCAGGGATATATTTGTTGTGTGTGCATATTTTTTCTTACCAAATTATATTTGCAAAATTGTAAATTATAATTGTGATAAATTATATAAATTGTCCAAATTTTTATTGACAACTGAAAAAAACGTAATCGAACCTTCTATACATATTATGAAACAGACTTTTTATTTCTTACCAGTGTTGATTTTGAATACACATAAATTCATTGCAATTGAAATAAGATGAATGGTGAGAATTAATATTTTATTCTGTTGTTTATTTCTATTTATTCATTAATCAATCTTTATTTAAATACAATGCAATCTTTTTACAATACTAACAAAAGGGTTAAATACTTCAAGCAATGCTTTGATTTCATATTGTATAAACAGTACAAGACTTTCCATAGATACGCCTCTGTCTATGTTATAGCATTTGAATTGAAATTTACCTTATTTTGGTTATTCATTTATATTTTAACTTTACCAAAACATAATTCTCTTCATTTAAATATGTAAATGCAACTGCTCATATATCATTTTGTTTCTTTTTTAAGAAATATTTAATTTAATTATCTCAAAATATCTTCCTTTCATTTCTCATAAATTGAAGTATTTATTAACGAAGAAAATCCTTCAAAATGAAATCCATATTGCCGAAGATTTTTTATGAATGGAAAATTTAAATTGAATATTTTAAGAAGATCCCAAACAGCATAATTTTCGACAGAGCAAAATAAATATTTTAAATTTAGTTTAATGTAGAACTAAGAGATGGCAGCACCACATAATTTTATTGTTCAAATGCGGCTAAAGGGAAAAAAAAGAAATACGGAGAAATTAGAAGAAGACACGTTTTTTTTTTCAGAAACGAATTTTATCTCATTGGCTTCAAATATTCTTCGTATTTCCCTGTTTCTATGTGCGTTTGGAAATAATACATTTTACATATACAATACAATTTACATAGATTAATACATATTCTTCAGATTTAACATGCAATTTCCTTTTACATAGCCCTTTTTAAAAAAATTTAAATAAAAATTATTTTCTAATCAAAATGATGATTTTAAAATTATTATTATAATGTCGTTTTAAAAGAAAACTCTACCTAAATTTATTTACTACCCAAAAATTATGTATGCAATAAGAAAAACTGAAAATCACAGAAACTTTACAGATAAAGTTTACAGTGTGCAAAATAAAAAATAAAAAATGGACTACCTCTAATAACTTTTGATCTAGTGATGGGATCTTCATATTCTAGGGCCCAATCTTAAAAGTTCAAGGAGGTGACCTAAAATATGCTAATTAATTACTGCAGACGATAATTTAGGTTACGAAGGACACAGCCGCGTACTTGCACTGAAAAAACATATCTTTTTTTGACAAATTCGAATTTCTGACCACCAAAATATAGGGGACGCTTCAATATCGAAAATATGGTCCCCACAAGTTGGTCAGGAGAGCTGCCCTAAGTTTGGGCCCTTGATTGTTAATTTTATTTCTGCGTATTTCAGCATACATCCTGAACTTTATAAAGGATTGAAGCATTTTTGAGCAAAATTGTTAAGTTGTTTATTCAAAGATAATTCCAGACAAAATCTAACTTTTAGTCAACATTTGTGTTCTTTTATTATTTTATTTAACTACCGCCAAAAAAAGTTTGCAGGGTGTAAATTTTTGAATTATTTTAGAGAATATAATTTTACGCTTCAGATACAAAATTTGAGCGTAATCGGTCAAATAGTTCCTGAGAAATTGAATTTCAAAAAAATCGTATTAAGTTTCTCAGGAACTATTCGACCTATTTTACTCAATTTTTTTTTTATTTTGTAATGTAAAATTGCATTCTTTAAAATGCTGTAACAAATAGTTTATCTTACTATTCAATGTTACTTTTTGCAGGGAAATATCTTTGGATAAACGAAATTTTACAGTTACGTGCGAAATTTTTTTTAATTCGCTTAAAAATTTATCTAGATATAGCGAAATACGCAACAACAACAACAAAAAAATAACAGTAAGGGGTTCAAACTTTGGACCGCTCTCCTGACCAAACTATTGGAACCATATTACCCAGATTGTGTCTACCTCCTATATTTAGGGTGACAAAAATCCAAATGCATCGAATAAAAGGTATGTTTATTCAGAAAAGGCTCGTTTCGTTATTTAATGTATCACCCACACTAATTAAATATCGTATTTAAGGTCATTACCCTGAACCATTAAGATTGTGACCTAGAAAATGAAGTTCCAATCGTTAAATCCAAAGTTATTCAGCGTGTTCCTTCTTTTTTTTTTTTGCGCATTGTAAAGATATCATGCTGTCATATTTTATAACACGTACAGAAATTTTGCTTCATTTAGGGAAAAAGTTTTCTAAACACAATAAATTACTTGATTTTGCAATCGGAAGCAAATGACAGTCAACGAATCTTCCGTAATTAAAAATCCATCAAAATCTTCTGCGGCGATAAACAAGGAACAACGTATATAAAAAATTATGTTGCGTTACAGTTATGCATTTTAACTTACGCCCGAAAGAAAGATATAATTTTGTCTTCCTTACTTCTGTCTACTTTCGGTTGTGAGTATCGTAATTCATGTTCCAAACTAATCAGTTTATTGAAGAAAAAAAAACATAAATAAACTGAAAAGTATTTTGGATTCAAGAAAAAAACGATTTTTTTTTTCAATTGGTTATGTGAGCGAGACAGCTGCAATTTTTCATAAGGAAGCCGGGGTAAGTTGAAATCTGAAAAATTATTGCAGTTTATTACATTTTACATTTAAAATATTGTATTTATTTATAAATAAAGGAAGTATTTAATAATAAATATTGTTGATATTTTTAATACTTCAAAGAGTTTAACTTCAGCAAGATGACACACGGAGGACATCGCTTAAATGAGGTCCATAAAATAATTGTTAGATTAAAACCTGAGAACTAGAACGATTTTGTTGATTTTTATTTTCTTTAATAAGCGCAAATCGATTATCTATATAAAATAATCATATCCTCGTTAACCGGAGTTTTTAATAAAAGAGTGCGAATTCAATGAGCACTAAAGACATCATTTACATTAAAAGTAATTTTATGTTCTTTATTATGCAAACAAAGTAATATTTGTGAAATGAAATAAATAATTCGTAATCATTATATGTATTGCTGGTAAACAATAAATAGTAATCTTCAAAATTTGTGTTTATACTAATCACCAATCTTCGTATCTCCATTTAATAATTTTTTACTTTTTAAACATTTCCTGAATCACCGGCCTCAGTTATTGTCTTTTTGTGATTTTTGTGTCAAAAATGAAGTCAGAAAATATTCGTGATAAGAAAAAAAAAGAGAAAAAGAAAAACTCTTGAGAATGATAATCAGATTCGATCAGAAACTAAGATAAGACTCAAATTATGAATAATTGCTTTCTTCGTCACAAAAGTTTTCTTTTTTTTTTTTTTTAAGAAAAAAAATAAAGTTTTTAAATTTTTATTTTTTGGGAGGTACTCGTGCAATTCTTTTCAACTATTGTATTTTATCGTTTAATATCACACAGTGTAAAATTATTAAAAAAAATAAAAATTTAAAATAATATTTTTAAAAACCACGTTTTTGTGGTGGAGAATAATAATTTAAAAACAAAAATTTGAAAAACGAAAAACGTGGGGCGCATGAAATACATAACAGTAACGGTATGTGTGCTCATGAGAATATGTGTATGTATATCTGTAATTGTATCTGAATGCGGATGTGCGAGTGGAATATGATTGTGTATATGCGTGTGTATGTGAATGTATATGTGTATGTGGTTGTGCATGTGTATGAGAAAGAAAATGTGTATACGTATGTGTATATGTAATGTTATGTATTTCATGCGCCCCACGTTTTTCGTTTTTCAAATTTTTGTTTTTTAATTATTATTCTCCACTACAAAAACGTGGTTTTTAAAAATATTATTTTTATTTTTTATTTTTATTTTTGTACTCACTTCCAAAATCTTAATTTTTTCACTCACTGTACACAAAACTTTTTAACTGACATGTGACACTAATTTGAAATAATCGAATCGACAACAAAAGACAATCGCGAAAATATTAATTTTTCGTTAATTTTAATTTTATTTTACTTTGTATGTCTTTTTTCTCTTCATTTTCACGCATTGTCATCCAATTCTGAACTATGTGCCAAATTTGAAGTCTGTAGTTAGTCGGAAAGTTAGTTTAAAAACGATTACAAAATTCCACCCGAACATACACAAAGATAGACATACACAAAGACAAGTTGATATAAACGTGGTAAAAACGAATGTTATACGGTCGTTTTTAAATTAAGAAATGAGTTCTTTTGAATAATTATAAAAATTTAATTTTTGCTTGGAACTATCTTTATTTGAACATAAGTTTTTTTCTCTTTTTTTAATCAGTGCAAAAATGATTTGATTCACTTAAACAGTGACAAATATGTTGCAAACATTCAAAATATTAAATTTATATTCAGAAGAGCACATTTTTCATATATTCAGAAGCACAACCTTTCTGGTAACTCATTTTTTTTAATCGCATTTTCCGAATTTCAGATGTGTCTTGCAATTTTTTGCTTATTTTAGCAAGACTGAGTTTCTTTTTCTTTAATTGTGTCTTACTAAAATTAATATATAAAGCTACCCTCCCCCAGATTCTTACATTTTATATTTTCCGAACTTAACATTTCCAAATTTAAACAACCAAAAAAAAATTACAATTTTTTAAAATTATTTCTGTCTAAAAATTTAATTTAGAATATTTGATACATATTACAATAATTGAGAATAATAAGCAGGAGGCATGCAATTATAACTTAAAATGCTTTATTTGATGTTATACACGTATAATACACAACACTAGTTTTATTTGTTTACTCTCAGAATGTTTAAGTTTGATATCTTTAAATAAGCATGGTATTTAAAGCATTCTAAATTTATTACCAAGTTATTGTTAATGCAGCTATATTAAAATAAGATTACATAGTTATTTTTAGTGTAATATTTAATTGAATCTGTATACTTTTACTCTTATATTTGATTCTAGGAATCCAAAACTTTTAATGAATAGAAGAAATCAATTTGACAAAAAGAAAAATGGCTACTGGAGTAATCTATGAATTTCTTTTTGATCATAGTTCGTATTGTTTTTCTTTTTTATTTCATATGGCTAATCTATTTTGAGTCAAATGTTTTTATGTAGTTCTATTTGAGTTTAAGGTGCGTTTTTATTTTATGACTCAGAAAAAGATATTATAAATTTGTAATTAGTAGCTATAAATTTATAAATAATTATAAATTTGAATTATAATAATAAATTTGAATAATTATAAATTTGAATTGTAAATTTGAGTAATTATAGTTCAAATTTATAATATAATAATTATAAATTTAAATACAGTTAAAAAATTATGATTAATTTAAACAAATTGAAATTTGATTTTAAAGCACAAAATTTTTTAAAAAAAACATAACAATGCGTCTATTGCTTCTTTTTATTTAAATAA
Source organism: Parasteatoda tepidariorum (assembly GCF_982258835.1). Taxonomy (NCBI): domain Eukaryota; kingdom Metazoa; phylum Arthropoda; class Arachnida; order Araneae; family Theridiidae; genus Parasteatoda; species Parasteatoda tepidariorum. The sequence goes on along the minus strand of NC_141755.1, from coordinate 60,775,321 downwards.
ATTATATAAAAAGCTTTTCTTAGTCCAAATCGGCAAATAACCATTTTCCAGTTTAATCAATCACCATTAGTACATAATTCGAAAATTAAATACAATTTCTGACTTATTAACACCAGATATTTCAGGAAAATAAGAAATTCAGCAATAAATTATAAATCTCAGAAAAGTATTTAGCTATTTTGCTCGAATTATATAGACAGATGTAATTTAATATATAATTTTTTTAATTAAGTATACAACTCTAAGTAAAATATGTAAATTAAAGTGAGAATACTTTGTAAAATGTTTCTCAAATATTATCAAAGGAAATAATTGTGAGTTGTTAATCAAAAAAATACAGAATAATAAACTTCTGCAATTTGGCTCCTAGTTTCATCTTGAATTTGAAAATTTTTTCAACGAATTGGATTATTTTAAAAAATTAGTTTATTCTATTGTATCTGACATTGTAGTCTGTCTGTTACTTTAAATAGTTAGTAAACGTCTCGCTTTCAATTTTCAATTCCTGATGTGATAAAGATTTATAGCAGCTGCATAAAGCCAATAGCCTAAATGAAAATAAACTTAAAAATATCAAATCCTTAGAGTAGATAAAGATTTATTGTTATCCTTATATAATACCCTATATTATAATATTTTTGAAAATTCATTTATTCTATTGTATCTGACATTTTAGTCTGTATGTTATTTTAGATAGCCAATACGCCACTTTATCAATTTTCAATTCTTGATGGGAAAAAGATTTATAAAAACTACATAATAAAAACCAAGAGCGTAAATGGAAGTAAATTAAAAATAACAAATCCGCAGATTGAATACAGATTTACTGTTATCCTTTAAAATATCTTATATTGTTATCTTTATAATATTATATTGTTATCCTTTATTATATCCGATATTGTTATCCTTTATAATATTTTTTAAAAAATTTTTTTGTTCTATTATATTTGATATTTTTGTCTGTTTGCTACTTTATATCGTCAATAAATGCGTCGCTTTCAATTTTTAACTCAATTAAACTGTTAATTTTAACAACTTTTTTCACAATTTGACAATGTTTTATTTTAATCTTAATTTCAATTTTACTAAATGTTTCCCAATTTTGTCTTTTCAGTAATCATTCATTATTAATTTACCATTATCAAATCTATTATTTAGGTTTGCACGTCTAGATACCCGTATGGGGAAAAATAAGTGCAAATATAATTAAAATAAAAGTTTAAATCTTTATATAAATTAAAATAAAGAATTTGTGTGTGTGTATGTATACCGAATGGCTGGTAAATGGTAAACTCTAAGAATACGAAATTCAAAGTGAAGTACAATTGATAACATTTTACGAAGCCTGATTTTCGATTTTTAATCAGACTTTTAAATTCAGAGGCATTTAAGAAATAGAATTTCTTCATAAGCTTAGAGGAAGCTATTGTTTCAAAATAAGCCATGGACGATTCAGTTTTGTAAAATATTTTAAAGACCAGTGGTGATTGTTAGCTTAAAGCTCTAATCAAAAAATTTGTTTGGAATGCGTTTTGCAACACTTAATTATTTGTTATGGTTATTCGAAAGATCAACGTGATCGTGCTAGCATAAGCAGACTACGTCACCTGATTAATATTTTTAAAGTTATCGGAAACCAAGTGCTTATTTCATTTTATAGTTATGCTTTTAAAACGGGTTTTTATGAAACTAAATAATTTAAAATCATCAGTAATTTTAATAAAAAACAAGAATTTTTGAACAGAAAAGCAAAATCAAGGAAAAAATTGTACTAATTCGTTGAAGAGAAAGCAATAAAAGGTAAATATTGACGGTATTAAGTAAAAATGGCACTAATTCGTAAAAGAGAACATTAAAAAGCAATAAACTTACATTAGTGTTAATGATGCTTAATTATTTTTGATATTAAGTACTAATTGAAATAAAGAAAAAGAAGCTGTGTACTAAAAAGCTAAATTGATTGAGAAAATGATCTTATTCGTTACACGAAACCGTAAAAATTCGCCATATTATTGACAACAATGCTCTTATAGATTTGTTACGGCCCCTGGAAGATTTAAGTACAGGAGTAAATAGCTTGTTTGTGGTTAATTTTCAATATCATGAGTTGCGAAGTTGTTATCAAGAAACACTATTTTGCCGTATTTTGTTGTTGCGTCTGATAGTTCTGGTGAAATTGTTCTTGTTTTTCCGGTGGCGCCATCTATGGCCAAGAATTCGACTTCTGCCACACCCATATTTCACCCCCGTTTATAGGGCGGGCCCATTCATACATCCATTCAATCATCCACAGATCGTAATTCAGACCTGAATCAAGGAACAATCAATCTCCAATTCAGTGCCCCCAGAGGTATTGATTTGTTATGGGAACATGGAGAACTTTGCGACTCGACAGATTTAACTTGCATCAGTCACCATTTTACTAGAGTCTTCGGCCGGCCGGGCTTGAATCCACGACCTCTTGGACACCCTCGGTAATCCCGACCTGAATTTGCCGGATAATACTAAATAATGCAGTTGTGCAAAAATTGTAAAAAATTAGTTTTTATTAATCTAATAACGTAAATTCATCGAGAAGGGCAATAAATAATCTCTATATATAATAAAATAAATAATTTCTGTGTATGTTCGTCTGACTGTGCGTAATCCGGATTGAAGACATATTGTAAGCTTCAAGAATGTGAAATTCAAATTGAATCTAAATGAGTTAAATTGTAAACAAATTAAGTAGCCCGATTGCTGGTTTTTTAATTATATTTTAAATTCAGATTCGATTAGCAGAAGTCAGTGTTTTAAAATAAGATATAGACGATCCAGTTTTTCAAATATTTTAAAGATATAAACAGTTATGTTTGCTATATTATATCTTCAATCAATAAAGATGTTATTTGCGAGTTTGGTTATATTTATTTATATTTTATTTGTTATGCAAGGTTAGCTAAATGATTAACACAATCGTGAGCATAAGCAAACAACATCACCAAAATTAATATTCCTAAGATTGTTTGAACACAACGTGTTTATTTTTGTTATGTTTTCAAAACATGTTTTTATGAAAAGCAATAATTTAAAATGGACGATACTTGCAATTAAAAAAAGTTTTGCACTGAAAAGTAAAAATTAATAGAGAAATGGAACTATTTCATTATGGAGTACCGAAAAAAGTCACAATACTATTGCTGACACCAATGATGCATGAGCACTGCATCACGTTAGTAAGTCTAGTTTTAGTAGATTCCAAATATACTCTTATACAGGGACAACGTATTTTAGAGTAAATTTTGTGCCGATTGCAGATGTACCAATACAGTACATTTTTATTACAAAGATTGATAAGTAAAGAAGAAAGTAGCAGAAAGTTTCAATTATCAAGAACAAGTTGTCATGAACAACATCATTATTCCAGTTGACAATGAATGCAGTTAGTCCTTATTTTGGTGGGATGAGCTACTAAACATCTGTTTTATTTTATCTAATAAGTTAAAGCCACCGAGAAATGTAACAAATAATCTATACATAAAATAAAATTTAGAATTTGTGTGTGTGTCTGTCTTTAGAATTTGTGTGTGTGTCTGTATCTATATACCGAATAGCGGATATACCGTGAGCTCTAACAATACAAAGATAAAATGAATCTAAAATAAGTAAAATTATAAACGAATTACAAAGCCCGGTTTTTTATTTGTTTTATTATACTTTAAATTTAGAGACATTTAAGAAATGAAATTTTCTCATGGACTCAGTGAAAGCCAGTGTTTTAAAATACGCTATAGATGATACAGTTTTTTCAAGTATTTTAAAGATATGGCTTAAAGCTCTAATCAAAAAAGCTATTTATTGCGTTTCCTGTTGTACTTACTTACATTTTATTTGTTATGCCTGGTTATAAGAATGATCAACGTGGTCGTGGTAGCATAAGCCAATTACCTCACCAAATTATTAATCTTAAGTTTATCTGAAACTACGCGTTTATTTTGCTTATAGTTATACTTTTAAATCGCGATCTTACGAAACTAAACAACCATTCCAGATTTTACAAAGTTATTTGAATTATATTATAAATCGCCATAGTAACCCCTTCCCAGTACTTGAACTGGGTAAGGAAGTAGTCTTTTAATTGAAACGAAGCTCTTGAAACTTCGTGTATAAAACGCATCCAAGTTCGGGTTGCATTATTTGAGCCGAAAAACATAAAAGCAACTTCCCAACTTCAAATCTGACTGTTATTCACAGAATACAAATCTGACTGTTATTCACAAATACCCAGCCACCACTCCGATCTTTTTGCTTGCTTATGACAAAAGTGCCAGCCAACTATATAAATCTCAGATGAAGGAGAGAGATGCCCGCTTCAAGGGCAGGTACTCTGATCTACTTCGCACAATCTGAAATTTGTAGTAATTGCCGTTTTATGTCCATCGTCCGAGTGAATGGGAATGTGATAATAGGAATCTCTGAATATCAAGTTTTGTAAAAGTGGTTTTGACTTTCAGATTATCATTAAAACTTGTTTAAATGCGGAGTGGAAAAACGGCTGGGCTTTGCCTGTTAAGAGCCCGATAATCAAGGCATGGACGCAAAGAATTCGTGTCTTTTTCGGAACCATGTGAAGATTAGAACTCCATTCTGATTTGGAAGGCGCACTAATGCCCTGGTCAAGCATGTATTGGAATCCCTCTTTGACAGGAGAGAACTGCTCTGAATTTAAGTTACGAACGAAAAAGTGTACTGAAGAACTAGAACATTCTCTCAATGTGGTGAAATTTATCGCGCTTCATTTTTTTACTAAATGCTCTTGATCTCATTAGGTAAGGAAATTCTCTTAAAATATCACCATATTCCGAATTCAGGGTATCGGAAAAAGTTTTCGTGTGTAAATCTTGCCCTGTAAAACGTTTACCTTTTGTTGACAATTTTGTCTAGGATTCATAAAACGTTTATTTTTGACATCAATCATTATGATGATTAATCCAATGATGATCGATGATTAATAAAATGACTGAGAGAATCAGAACCAATGACGGCGGTGTTTATGTTTGCAGTAACAAAATTCCATTTAAGAGATCGCGTTAAATTTAGATCAAGGGCACGAAGTTTTTATCTTTGAATCATTAGCGGCGAAAAGTTCAAATTTGGTGAGCTTAATGAGTAAATTTTGATTAAGAATAATACTGATATCGGCACTGGAATCAATTAAATAACGTTCCTGTCAATAGGCGACATGTTTTAGAAAATGAATCTTCATGACCACAAGTCAGGACTGTAATCATGGATTCTAGTTTTCCTGATTATTTGAATAATTGGGCCTATCACGAGTATGCTGTCGCGAATGGAACGCATTCCAGGTGGGACACATTTACGTGCATTATTCCGAAAACGTGTATGATAGAAGCAAAAATTAATGCATCAGGGGCGTGAGGCAACAGAGGCAGCTGTAGCTCCATACACCGCGGCAGGTAAAGCAATATCCGCAACTTTGTCAGTGATCTCAGCTAGTTTATCTAATGGTTCTGACGAAACAGATAAAGCAGTTTGAATCTGAGTTGCAACCATAAATTTTTAAGAAACTCATCCTGTAACTGACCACTTGATAGTTCCTTCACTTTGCCTAATAATTGACTCGACATGTCGTCCCCTATCTGTAATTCAGTTAGCAACTTTTTTTTTTGGTGTTCAGATTCTGTTTAGCATTCTGAACGTGTTTTGCACTTATCTGTAGTAAGAGGATAAAGAATTATACCACATACATTCGAAAGAGCTTCAGCATCTAGAGTAGAAACCAGTGCAGCGTATTTGGTTTCATCCTGAGTAATCTGACTCAAAACAAAAACGATATTGCACTTCCGAATCCAAAGCGGTACATTTCCTCGTCCAAATACAGGTAAGCGTATAGTTTGTCTAAAATAAGAACTCCTCCAGATATTCGTCTGGACCTGTGGCAGTGACTATGGTAACGAGGTATGACTATTTCAAGTAGGGGTGAGGGGTCCCTGTTTTGGAGTGGTTTAGGGTCAGGTCGGTGAGAGAAAGGGAATCTCTTCGGTCTATTGCGTTAGTCCTAGAGTGAAGCTACCCTCCTTAAAATGCGCCATTCTTCTTTCCATAGCACCAGACGGCCTCAGACTTTGCGGCGGAAGGAGTTCTTAGCTTAAACAAACTAAAACGCGATTCTGTTTATAGATGCGCCATTCCTTAAGCCGGTGACAGACAAATTAGCAAGTGGAGGTGTAGTCATAATGTCTCTCTTGGGAGGAAAATAGAAGGAAAAAATGCAAATTGAAACTTTTCTACGCTTGAAAAATATGCACGCTTCTTCTTTAAAATCGAAAGTATGGAAAACGAAATTAAAAGACCTAACTGATTAATATTGAAAACAAAACATGTTCATAAATGTTATAGTGATTACTATTATTTGCATTTAAGATCAGGGCCATGCTTGGTGAACAGGGCAGCTAGAAACTAGGGCTGCCAAAATTTCAAAACTTGTTAACATAATTATGTTACAAGTTCTTTTTTCATTCTTTTTGTTGTCACTTTGAAGAAATTCTTTAACTCTTCATAAATAACACTTCTAGTTCTATTTCGTTCCCAGTATAAAAGGTTGCTTATTTTATAACTAGTTATTGTGGCATGTGTTTGCATGTTAATAGATCTTTTCATAGGTTGAAAAGAAGACATTGCCATTGTCATCTTCACTCCTTTCGCTACTTGGATACTGTCAATCAATCAAGGTTTTTAATTTCAAGAAAGACAGTGAATACTATAGAAAACAACTTTACAGTACAAAAACGATTTTATTGATGCTATGCCAAATTTAGTGATTGCTTTAAGATTTTTTTTTCCTTCTGTTCCTGTAACTATTACTACTACAGAGCATTCGTTTTCAAAAATGAAACTAATGAAAACCTATTTGAGATCAAAGATGACTACTGTCCGCGTTTTATTTTTGGCTGTCATTTCGATCACGAATGATCTATCAACTTCTTTTGATTTTCCTGTGTCAATAGAAAATTTTGCTGCTCCAAAAGCTTGAAAAATTGCATTAAAAATTAATGAAAACTTGAACAAAAATATTATTGTTTATTTATTTAAAATAGCTTTATCATTCATAATTGGTGAAATTGTTTTTGCACATAATTCTATCAGCAGTTTATATCAGCGAAAAATCAATGGAGGTTACCTCTAAGAACGACCAACCTCCATCAACGACCATTTTACTGTGGAATGGAGAGTGGTAGCTTCAGCGAGGTTTCTCTGTGTTTAGTTTAGTTTATTTGTGTCTGAATCTTCTTCTTCAGGAGCGCAACAGCCCTTTGCAGGCCTTGGCTGCCTCAACAGCACGCCTTCTCCAGCTCCCTCTGTCCATGGCAACTCCCCTTCAGTTCTTAAGTTTTAGGACTTTGAGGTCGTTTTCGGTGTCATTGAGCCATCGAGTAGGTGGTCTACCTCTAGAGCGTGACCCCTGAGGGTTCTTGAAGGTGGCAATTTTTACAGGGCTATCTTCAGAGCCTCTCCATATATGGCCGAGCCATCTTATTCGGTTGCTTCGGATTATCTGCATAATTTGAGGATGTTTAGGATGATGAGGTTGTGTCTGAATATGTAAGTTTAAAAAGAACGTACAGTTTTATAAACATGCATATACACTTGTCTACTCCTTAACACCTAAAATAATAATAAAAAACACTTAAGACTAAAAGCATTTTACCTAAACGTATCACATCATAAACTAAAATATATTTTCGTTTTCTATGCCTCTTACGTAGCATAGAAGTGGAGACACTTAATAGTTATTCGAGTGAATTTTTAAAATTCCTGGTTAGGACTATATTTTCCAATTGCATAAATTCTTTAGCTTCTAGAGAGAAGCCGATTGCAGATTAGAAATCAACAACGCTTTTATGAATAAGATCCGTTCAAAAATCTCACTTAACTGAAGAAAAAAATATTGTTCATAAGTGCAAATAATGAAATGATATGATTATAAGCGCGAGCACGCATGGGGTGTGTTCTATAAAAGTGTTAGCAAACGGCGGTATTATCCAAGGCAGTCTAATCGTGTATTATCCAATTTACTTAAAATTGTATAAATTTTACAGTAATTTATAAATTTGGGTGTTGGAAAAAATTTTGATAGACGTAAGACCCATTTTAATACTTTTTAGCGGCATTTCAAGCATCAATTAGCTTAAAATTTTTATATTTATATAACAAAAAATATGAACGCAATTAAAATGACTATAAAACCAGAAACTGAGACCACATTAGTAGTATGTATGCAGTTTTTAAATTTTTGTAAAAAATTCCATCGACCCTAAAAGTATATTAACATCTTTAAAAATAATAATAACAATAATTTTTTTTTAAAGTTTTGCAAATGAACATTTTCATGTTCATTTGCACCCAGCGAAAAATTTTTGAACGGCTTAACACTGCAATTTTTATGAGTTAAAATTAGAAAATCATGTGAACATATTGTAAAATAATGTATTTAGGGAGGAAAAAAGATTTTATTTATCAAATGGTGAGCATTTTTCCTTAAAACTTCTGTAGGTTTGTACTAATGCCTGTGCAGATACACTCTATAACAAAAAAATCGACGCCCCAAGAAGCAATCATCCGATTGCTTTGAAATTTCGTATGCATGAATGTTTTGAACAGATATGGCTGGAATGATGCCGACTGGGGACGTATAATCTTTAGCGACGAATCCCGTTTCCAACTGTGTCCTAACGATCATCGAAGACGTGTTTGGAGACGCACAGGGCAGAGGGGGGATCCTGACTTCACTATTGCACGCCACACCGGTCCTCAACAAGGCATTATGGTCTGGGGTGCCATTTCCTTTGACAGCCGGACCCCTTTAGTTGTCATTAGAGGTACACTTACTGCACAGCGGTACGTCGACGACATCCTAAGACCTGTTTTGCTACCGTTCCTTTTGCAGTGTCCTGGGCTGGTTTTTCAGCAGGACAATGCCAGACCACATACGGCAAGTGTTGCTATGAACTGTCTGCAAGCTTGTCAAACTCTTCCTTGGCCTGCCAGATCACCAGATCCCTCTCCCATCTAGCATGTCTGGGATATGATGGGAAGGCGATTGCATCTAGCACGGAATGTTGATGACCTCGTTCGACAATTGGATCGAATTTGGCAGGAAATACCGCAAGAGACCATCCGGGAGCTTTATCGGTCTATGCCACGCCGTGTGGCAGCTTGTATCCAGGCTAGAGGCGGGTCAACACCTTATTGAACTTGTTACTGTAACTCTGCAATAAATAATTCAATTGTTCTGAAATTTTAATCATTTACTTTTCTGTACATTGTCTTCCTATCCACCAATTTTCGTTTCAATCAGACAACTCCTTCTTGGTGCTTCGATTTTTTTGTTATAGAGTGTATTTATGTTGATAGTTGCTTTGATTGCTCTTCCTTTGTAAATTTAAACGTCGTTTCCTTGCAGATGTATTTGATCACATATTAATAAGTCATTCAATCTATCCACTTTCCATCGCTGTCTCGTATGTCTTGTTCACTAAATATTTGGGTCCTTCTCTTATGAGAAACAAGAATGGTCTACAGTTGAAAAACTTCATGATTGGATTCAATTTATTTCTCTGCCTTCTAAACACATATTTATCTTGGACGGTAAGTATTATGACTACTTGTTTTCAATTGGTTTTTCTCACGCAACATCAAAGAGTATAAATTAATATAGAATCAAAATGTATATTAATAAGATTAGAAAAAACAACTAATTAAGAAATGTAACTTTTTTTAAAAAAAACTTAGGCAATAGTGCTATATTTATTTACTTATTTATGTATATGTATGTGCGTTTATATTTCTATTCAAGAGCCTAAAGAAATATTTATGGTTTTATTGAACCCTTTGATGCAAATGGGACACCGGTGTCTCCTTTATATATTTTTCTGACCCTCTAATTACAAGTAAATATATTCCCTTACAAAAAATAAGAAGTTTTTGAGGATGTTTTGAGGTTAACAGATGTAAAAAAAAAAATACACCTGAGAAAGAAAATGGGGCTATGTTTTGTCCCAAAAATAACCTCATTAATAAACCTCAATTTCCACCTCATTTGCACCCCACAAAATCAACATTATCGAATGAAGCTCAGAAGCACATAACTCGTAAACCTCAAAAACAACCTCACTAAGCTGGTTACTCTAAAGTAGATTTCCATCAACCTTAAGTATGAATAAAAACAACTTCATACACCTTCATACACCGGTTGATTGAGAACGCAAGTATTAAAAATATGAAGAAAACATGGAAAATAATAAAGATTAATGAAAAAAACAAAAAAAATGGCAACATTTTTTTAGAAAAATTTTTTAAGAAAATTTAAAAATATATATTAAAAATCTTGAAAACAACTTCTCCTCTTCTTCTCGTTTCATTAATCTTCATTATTCTCCATGTTTTCTCTATATTTTTAGCTTATACTAGGGGGGCTAAGCCCCCTGTTCGCTGCGGCTCACCAATCCCGATTATAGCTTCGACATAATTGTCTTTTCTTGGCAGAAAACAGTTTTTCTACTAAAGTTAAAATTATTCACTTAACATATATATACTAAAAGAAATTCTGTTTGCTTACTCTTGTGCCTCTACTTCTCACCTCCAAATATTACTATCTATTAGTATTATAAACATTTAGATCTCTTGGCGAACAGAAGTGATTTTTCGAAGTAATCATTTTTTAAAATAACATTTATATTCTTATAACATTATATTGTTCAAACATATTTTATGAGTTCGCAACCATAATTTAATATTTTCGCTAATAATAGCAATACTAGAAAATAACTTTAAATTGGGTATACTATAGCCTACGTCACAGATCGTGTTATTCCTACTAAATTTAACTAGTAAACAGCATTTTCTGCGAACCTGATTTCTAGCAACAAGTAAAAGCATCAAAAGAAGTGTCTTGTTATAAGTCGCTACTCGTCAGGTTGGAATTGTATTAGCCTAGTTCCTTTGGAAATAATTTATATTGTTGTTTTACCGAAGTTTATGAATTTAGTAAGCATATTTAAAACTCAGTTTATTAATTAAACTAAAAGGTAAATGTTATTCCTAGTAAGTGGAAGTAGTTGTGCTTTTTTCATATTATACCCAATTAGGAATACAAAAATATTTAAAGGAAAACAATACCTTCACGACTTTTGTTAATTTTATGCTGATGACAACCAAAACAACATTGAAATGAATAAGGAAAAACTGGATTATTAAAAATTATTGCCTTTACACACACATGCGTTCTCAATTTTAATTGGTTGTTTTGTGCGTTACTAACCGCAAGTGTTCTGTGATTGGCTATTTGTTATCATTTCACTTTCTTCTTATATTATATAAAGATATATGTTCAGCATTTCAAATATGTATATATATGCATATTTCATCTATGTATTTAATGCGTTAATGACACGCAACTACTTAATAGCAAATTTCAAGTAGTTATTAACAGCTGTTTAACAAGAATCTTGCTTATCAAAATGTTCCACAAAATTTGTAATGCATAAATCCTTAGGATAACAAAACAGAAACTGATTGATCTGGAAATTTAAAAACGTAAAAGGACGATTGTAAACGAACTGAAAACAATAGGAAAGACATGGAGAGAGACAAAATATATGGCCACAAATAGAGTGAGATGGAAAACTATGATAGAAGCCATGTGCTCCAATTCGGAGTGAAAAGGAACATGTATGTATATGTATGTGCGCATAAAATCACTACATATTAAGAGTGACGTATATTTGTATAGTTTAACTAAAGAGAGATTTTCATAAAAAAAATAAACGTATATTTTTCAAACAAATAGCGAGAACAAACATCTTTTGTTATCATTAAATATCGAAGATAATTAATATACTGTGCGCGTTTTTAGTTTAATTGCCTTATTCGTTTACTGCAAAGAAATTTAATCATTCTGAAAGTTTTAATTAACTCATTGTATATAAAATTATTGCATTCCTTATAATTTATATTAAAAAATAGATGAAAAATAAAAACTCACTTGACAATCTGCACAATTTTCTTGAACACTTGATAAATTCAGTCTGCTTAAGTCTAGTCTTATACTTTATAGCACTACTCATACAACCGATATTCTTTTTTAAGTTTTTCAGCTTCTTAAATCAAATTTTAGTTCAAAACCGGAGAATTCTATCAGCTTCAACCGAACTCAACTAATTCTTAACCTGAATCGCTAGCATGATGCAAAAGTTAGTTAATATTATGTAAAATTTCAAGCGAATCTCTTCGAAAACAACTAAAAATGGTAGAAAACGATATCGGTCGGAAGAAATCGTTTGATTGGTTATTTGGCTCACGTGACTAAAACCACCAGATTTCACAACAAAAAGTTATTTGATTTATCGTTACAACACCAGTTCTGTAAAAAATACATCTAAAGTTGCTGTAAAAACTACAGTAATTCCTTACAATGTAAAGCAATTGAAAATTTATTAGTCTATATTATATTAATTGAACGTAATATTAAATAAACATTCTACTAATTGTGATTAAAATGCGGGGTTAACCCGCATAGCTAGTATTCATGATCGTAACACTTGACTACGCCCTAAAGCGGGAGTCTGAAAATATCAGGCATTTAGTTCCATCATAATCATTGGCAAAGTCGGAAGCCATTTTCAAAAATAGCAAGCAAAAAGCAAAATTTCCCTAAGGAAAAAGCAGAACTTGAAAAAACGACCCAGTACATTGGTATATCTTTCAGAAACAGAACACACCCAACATTTGAAGAAATTTCTCAATAATTTTTACCTTTCTATTATCAACAAACTTGCAACCGATAATTTCTATACTGTTATTACAGTCTGTATTACGTTAAAATACATTTTTTTTTTTGTCTTCAATTCATTACAAATTAAAGTGAAGTCAACATTGTTTAGTTTATTCCAATAAATAAATATGATTTCAGAACTGTAATAGTTATAGAGTTGTATATATTTCTGAATCTATGTAATTCGAAAACAACAATAAAGAATGATCCGAATTACTTGAAATAACATCATTTATGCTGAGTATTAATACTTTTTTATTGTTTTTCTGGAAAGTATATTTCAATTTTGAATGATAAACTTCAACTAGAATTCAGCTATTCTGTTTTAAGTTACATATTAAAATTCATATCGAGATCTTGCAATTATAAAATTTTATTGCGTGGTATGTCATCTTAAAGTAATGATGGGATAATCTATGAATACATTATTTAAGAATAAAGTTTTCAAATGAAGAACATATCATTTTAGAATTCTCCGGATTTATGAAGCAGGTAAGTGATATAATTTTTATGATAAAAATTTTACTTGTAAATAATTTTTCTTCTTATTTGATGGTAATTTTCTGTAGAATGGTTTTCTACGTCCGATTATGAATAAAAAAAACATGAAAGTTTTTATTTTAATGTGAGGAATTTTTGGAATTTTTTTTCTTTTTTTGTTTCGTAAGCATTCTTTATTTTACGTTTTTTAGTTTCAAAATAATGATTTTTATTGAAACTTAAAACTTTTATGATAAAAATTGTTGTCAAAAAACTTTTTTTGCAAAATTAATTTATATAAAATTATGAACTTATGTATACTTTTTGCTTATTTTAATGTTTGAAGTAATGATGCGTTATAATGTTTAAATGATGCGTTATAAATACAAAATAACTTTCGCTTTTCCATTTTTTTAACCATATTAATCTTGATTTTAATGTATACTTCAAATTCATTTCGAAGATTTATTTTCATCTTAAGTGAAAGAAATGTTGGATCAGTTTTTTATGCAGAATAAATAGTTTCAGATTTTAAAATGTAGGAAAGCTCAAGTTATTGATATTTTATAATTATTTATTCTAGCGTGAAGTCAAAGCATGCAATTGTCTTCAGCATAGCAATAGCCTTTTAAAAAACTTGTGATTCCAGCAAAACTTTAAATTCATTCTTTCAACAAAAAAATTTAAAGTTAAAAGGAAAAATAAATTATATATTTCAGTAGATTTTACTAACTTTATTTTAATTGCCTTAATCTAGAAGAGTATTTGAAATCAAGAATATGCATTTATTTAGTTCCTTATTACAGAAACAGGAATTCAATTTCATAAATGCATATAAAAATAATTTTTTGCTATAGCAAAGTTCCTATTTACTCAAAGAATAAAAATATCAACATTATTGTATATCTTTTAATTATTTAATAAATAATGAAGAATGTGCATTAGAATTTCTTCCCATTTTGTATAAGTTAATTTTCTATTATTGTTCTTTAACTTTAGTGAAACAAAAACTTCTAGCTTAATGATATTCGCTGAAATTTTGTGGATAAATGAGAAATTAAGTGAAATTATAAGTATAACTAGAATACTGTCAAGATGATGGTCAGATATATTTCAATGAACTAAATTCTTGAAAATGTTGATACGTTTTCGGCAATACCGAATGCTTAATCTGAGATTTTAATTAAATTAAATTAAATATTTTAATTAAAAATGTATAATGTATTAATTTTACTGTTTGAGAAATCTTCATTGCAAGCACTGACAAATAGTTTGCAAAAATAAGGAGAGCAGTGAACTATAGTCATACTTTGTTATTACTATATTGCAGAAAAAGAAATTAAAATTTATAAATTTAAAAATAATTTCTAACTGTAACGGAATTCCTATTTACGCAAGGAATAATAAATATAAGCGTTAATGTGTATTTAAATATTTAATACATATTAAAAAAAAGATGACATAAACTGCATTAGTAAATATTTACTTAAAAAGAAAATCCTTCAACTCTAGTAATAAATAAATAAATAAATAAAAGAAGTAACATTAAATTACATTTTTTGAATTCTTGAACATTAGCACAATGATTGTAACGGTGATGGACTGCTATTTTTTCAATGGACTAGATTTATGAAAATACTGATTTGTTTTAATGCAACAACGAATTATAAAATCATCCATCCTATATCTAAATGTATGCTATTTCTATCCAATCTGCGACTTATTTTAATTAAGTAATTAGGCTGCAATGGAGCATTATTTTAATTTAAAAGTAAGTGAAGTAAAATAGTATTTTCTAACACCACTGATTTCAGCCGAAAAGAAATGCTGATTCGCTGTAAAGAGCTGAATAATCATTTCTTCAGATATTTTAGTGATAAATAACAGCGTTTGAAGTTTTAAAATCTTTCTTTCATTTTGCACACGCTCTCAAAATCGTAAATTTAATTCACAAAATTTTTACAAAAATAATTTTCAAAGGATGTTCATACGATATACGTGATATCAAAACTAAAAGAAAAGTGAAATAGCCTTAGCGGATGGAGACGGCACGTTTCCATTCGGCACATGTGAGGTCATAACCAATCAGGGATCGTTCTTAATTGCATCACTTACGGAGGCCTTTTGGGGCAATTGTAATGTTTAATAACTAAATAAATTAACATTTGCCGAAAAAAACAATCAGATTTTCGGTTTCAGGAGAGAATTTCCTATAAGTTAGGTATGAAAATAATAAAATTTATGATATGCTGTAATTGTCCATTCGTCTCACACAACAACGCCCCCTACAGTTCGTTGCGATCGCGAATAAAGTAAAAATTAGTTATTATTATGCAAAAATTTAAGCTAATCACCTCGAAAGCAACTAAAAATTGCAGAAAATGATTTCAGTCAGCAGAAATCGTTTTGATTGATTATTTGGCTCACGTGACTAAAAACATCAGATTTCATAATTAAAAAAAATTTTATCGCTAAAACACCAGTTCCGTAAAAAATACACCTAAAGTTGCAGTAAAAACTACAGCAATTCTTCACAATGTTGAGCAATTGTAAATTTACTAATCTAATTTGTATTAATTTAATATAATACTAAATAAACATTCCACAAATTATGATTAAAAGGCGGAGGTATAATTGTTATAAATTTACTCGATTTAAAAAGCATTTATTACTCGTCCGTAGTGTACAGCAGTTGTAACTTACATAATGTAAATTGAACTTTTCCTTAATTGTGATTAAAAAAAAGGGGAAACTATTTCTTTCAAATAGTTCATTTTTAAACGTGCTTATTACTTTTTAGTATGGAAGAGCAGCAGTAACTTTTGTTAATCTTTCAGGGCACCTCTCAACTGGTCAGATTTTTCTATATGAACTGCAGATTAAAAGAAAGTCCTGATTACAATATATTCAAAGAGGTATTCTATTTCAATCTGTTAACGGCAGTATCAATTTTAAATTTAAAAAAAACGCAAGACAAATTCATGAAAAATATTGAAAAGTATCAATTTTACAGAAAAAAAGGTAGTACTGCTAAAGTTATTTTGATCTACTTAGTTCATTCTTTGAAAACTCCATTTTAACTTTTAATTTTAAATTAAATGTGCTTCTAACTAGCGAAATGTGATTTTTAATGAGGAGCTGTAAATCTTTAGTAATTCTATTATAGTGTAAAAAAAACTTTTAGTGTATCATAACGCCCAAAATGATGGCAACTACTTTACGCCATGGTGGCATAATGGTGCAGGAAAACATCATGCCTAACTCTTGGATCTATATGCTTCACTACACCGAGAATCTTCTTTTTCACTACTTAGTGTAAAGTAGCCGCTACAGTTTTTGTTATTCAGTAACATTAAAACTTATTATTACGGTAAGATAAGAATAACTATACTCATCAGAACCAGTAAAGTTAGGACTCAATATAAAGCAAAAATATTTAAATTAGAGAGCACATGTATTCATATTAAACATACACAGCAAATAGGGAATACTTATAAAAGTTCGAACAAGTTTAACAAAGCAGATGTGCATAGAAATTGAATACTATAAAATTATTTGATACAATTGATACGTCTATGCAAATCATCTTATGAGAACATAATTATCTTTGTTATACAACTAAAATCATACATGCATTTTTATAAGAGTTTACTTAGTGGTTTCCATGAAATATTCAACATTCGGAGAGGCAAATCAAGCTTTCAGCTTCTCTGCTTAATTGTAAAGAAAAAATATCGATTTTATGATTCCTTCTAAACAAACGCCAACATTAGCCTAAATAACTCATGTAAGTACGCCTGAGTTTGGTGTAAACTTTAATTGGTAAAAAGATTTCACTTTACCCTTTAAAGCGTGTATGAGCGTCCTATTCGGTATTAACTTAACATTTTTGTACTCAATTTTTAGAATTTGTCAGCACCAAATTTGGATAGATATTACACCACAATTTTTACAGTGTGAATGTGAAATTTTTGTCCTAATTCAGAAGTTGTAAATCTTTAGTAAGTCTTTTAACAGGAATAGAAATTCTAATTGTTTTTTTGTAATAGAATACTGTAAAAAGTCAATATTTAAAGTTAATATAATATTTGATTTCATTATTAACTTTTTATGTTTTAAGTTTTACACTTTCTACTACAAACAAATTATTTTATTTAAACATATAACACACTTTTACAGGCATTGCAACTTTATGGATGGCACATATACTTAGTGAAATTTTTTGAACTGTTTGATACGGTAAGTCAATCAATCATATACTTAAAGTTATTTTAATTTCTTATCACAGATTTTAAAAATATTAGGAAGAAAGTAGGGTCCCGGACTCCTGCTGATCACATCCTTCAATTTTTGGAAATGTTACCGCTGTTCCTTTTAGAGTGCTTCGCAATTCGAAGTCGTTTCACTTGCTCATTAAACTCTAGTCGGGCTTAATAGTCTAGTTTTGCAGGTCTGTTTAAAGTAATAAATGAAAAGTTCCTTGGCCTTCCAAGATTTGATGAATTTTTCTGACACATTTTCTAGATATTAAAATAAAAATCAATAGTAAATTGAACCAATTAAGTACCAGTTCCTCATACAAATTTCAAAAAAGTATATGATCAATTAGCGTTTATAATAAACTTTAAAGTTCTCATACACGTTACAGTCTAAGCTACGTAAATGTAACCCTCTTTTCACAAAATGAGTAAGCATCTACTAAGGTATTACGAGTCACTGTACTTTGGTAAACGATATGGTTAATAAAGACAATCTATTTCATATTATATAGATACTAGCTGTACCCTGCGTGCGTTGCAACGCTTTCAGTTTGAATTTAAATTTTGTATTTAAGTGTGTAAATGAGATTTGTGGATTTGTGATTATGATTTGAATAGAGAATTTTATTTAATGGCGAAAGAACCAGTGATAGTCTCAACAGTTAATTCTCCAGGATATCGTTAGTGCATTTTCAAACAGACATGTATGGTGATGCACACCGACCATGAAACATATTTTGGATGATGATCTGAAATAATTCTGGATCAATGGCGTCATGAATATTTCTGCTGATATGAGCTGACCAATTTGTCCTGGTGTGAGTTTTTCAATAAGCCAAATCATGTGGCAATTCTCTTTTTCTGCCGTTCAATAAAATGCATCAAACACCGTGTCTCTCTAAAAACATGACTTTTCGCAATAAAACCAAGTTTAGAGCTTAATATTTGTTTTAACTCACGTGTGATAATGTATCATGAAGATCCGATGATGTTTGCCTAAGTTACTAAAACTCTTTAATTTTAGCTCAAGCAGGATTGCATGTGGATGTAATAAATAACTCTAGCTGTCCATATGCGCACCGATACTTGTAGCAGCACCGAATGAAGTCATTTGGAAACACGAATGTACTGACCTATATTCGCCAAGAAAAGTTTCTATTGATTTGCTTGACCCGATAACAACGTTGATAATGGCTCGGCTGGCGACGTTAAATCTGGTAATTACACTTTGCCTCCAGAACAGCAAATTCCAGCTGTTTCATTCTTAAATTTGAGAGCACTACAAAACATACATAATTGATCCATTTTTCCGATGATGACGCTTGGGTGAAAGACTATAGTTGGTTGTCGGATCAAAGTGAAATGCACTGAGATTCAAATCAGAGTATTGGCAGCGTCTGAATAGCGAAGTGCGTTCTTGATTGATTTTTATTCTTGCATCCCGTTGCTCTGATGTTTCCGACGAACGGGCTTGATAAGTGCGTAGTTGATTTGTTAACAGTCTTCTTTCCCGTTGCTCTGATGTTTCCAAGGAACAGGCTTGAGTAGTGCGTAGTTGATTTGTTAACAGTCTTCTTTCCTGTCTCTCAGACGTTTCTAAGGAACGGGCTAAAGCATTGTGTTCTCGATTAGTTTCAAGTCTTTCTTCCCGTTGCTCCGATTTTTCTGAAACACGGTTAGTTCTCTTCTTGAGTGCTTGAGATGTTTATCGACTAAGAGCGATTCGTTCAGGCGGCATATTTTTGCAAATATTCTCTTTCAAACAAAAAGAAATGTAGAAGTTGACAGTGGTCGCAAATTTGCTAATTCGAAAATTCACGTATTTATTTTAAATAATAAAAAAGTAATAAAAATGAAATAAATTAAATAAGAAATATAATAATGATAAAATTTAAAACAAAAATCTATTTTTGGTAAAAATATACTTGTGGGTGCCCCTTGACGAAATTGATAACTTATGTTTATCACCATTCCTGTTTGCGCGGAACACCGCGGTAACAGGAATGGCTGCCAAAACATAATGATATTTTAATAATACATTGGAAAATTTCAGCAAGACATCGGCCAAAACTTTATAAAATTGCAATGAACCCAATGTAAGCAAAATTAATAAACCCAATAAAATGCATTTTGCATCGAAATAAAAATTAATGGAGCAAGCACAGAAAGAAAAGGAAGAAAAAAAACATCTCACTTATTCATTAAGCTTGAATTTCCTCAGTTTTAGGTGCACAGAATTCTCTAATAGCAGTTAGATACTGTCTAAATTTATCATGAATAGAATCTGTGTTCCTCCATCGCCACATAAATTCGGCGAAATACGAATTGAAAATGGCGTCTGTGGTATCGGAATGGCGGTGACATTTTTTTCTAAAGTCCTTTTTTTATGACTGCCCACATACCTTCGATCCTATTGATCAGAAGCAAAAGTAACCTAACCAACCGGTATCCAACATAGAACTAACGGACTTCTGAAATTACATATACCGTTGAACATTTAAAAATAACGCTGAAATTTAAACGAATCAGAATCACGATTGGGATTCAACATCGGCCAGCTTGGAGATCAACCGCTATCACAACTTGGTGAGAGTCAAGGGGCACCCTCAAATATAGTCTACTCCTATTTTTTAAATGAAATAATTAAAATGAATGTGAATTCGCAAACTTTGTAATAATAAACAATCTAATAGTTTTCAAATGACAACTGTCAGCAATGAAAAATTGCATACTGAATTGAGCTAAAATTGCATACTAAATATAAATAATTATTAAAAGCGTGCAAGATGAATAAAATTTGCTTTTGCCTTGATTTTTATTAAACAGTTTTCACAATACTAAATCCGTGATACGACCAATAATTACGAAACTTATTCTCGTTGATTTTACGTGCTTGTGCTCACCTGAAATAAAGAACCGAATTATGATTAAATATTAAAGTATATGTAATTTACTTTTCTAAAAGAATAGAGCTATAAGATAGAAAATATCACTGCTGTTATCTTCAAGATATTTGAAAACTGATTCGTGTACAGCAAAATTTAAAACAATGGCTAACTTTTAACCAATCAGAAAATTCCATTTCGATTTTCGCTGATACCGCTGGAACGGTTTGTGGCAGAATGTTCTATTGTGAATCTAAACCATTCTCGAATCCTTCTGAAGGTACACAGAAAATTTCATTTAAATCAGTCCAGCCGTTTAGGAGGAGTTCAGTGACATACACACGAACAGTCGAAATATATATATAAAGATATGACTAACTGTTTAGGTGTTGGAGCTATTTCCATAATTTGAACTGCAGCTTATTTTTTTCAATTCAGTATTCTTCAAATATTGTACTTATACTAGCATTTAAGATGTGAAGACCATAATTTATTACAGTACATATCAAATGTAGATCATAGTGTCAGATGACCGTAATAACCAATTTAGTCAACGTACAAAAATCACTGGTCTATCATTTAAACCAGATAACTATGTGTTTTGATTAATATTTTAAAGTCAATACTATGACCATCAAAGAACATAGTACTGAATAATTATGACTCTAAAGTTGGTTAGAAATATAATCAACCATTTGCGCTGTATACACAAAGTCAAATATGCTATAAATGCAATAATAAGCATTTAAAAATTGAGAACTATAGCCATCTTTTCAAAAAATACAGGCAACACTGACAGTATCAGTGATAACTATTTTGCTCAGTAGCAGTGTATTGACAAAACTATAAACAGGCCCTTGATAAACCCTCCAAATAATTGAATTTTCTGTACCATTGCATGGGGGATAAATTCTTTTGAATTGTTCTTAAACTTAACAAATTTTTCAGGTAATCTTTGTTCTCCGAAAAAAATTCAGTCAGATAACATTTCTCCACGTATTTCATCACAGCATTGTATTTTTAATATGTTGGATCTCCATGAGAATACAAGTAGTTGGTATAGTATTTTTGCTTCTTCTCTTTTAGTTGAATTGTAACACTAAAAATTGCTTTAAGATTTAAAAAATAAATAAATAAATAAAAATAAATAAATAAAATTGAACAAATAAATAAATAAAAATAAATAAATAAAAATGAATAAATAAATAAATAAAAATAAATAAATAAAAATGAATAAATAAATAAATAGAAATAAATAAATAAAAATAAATAAATAAAATAAATAAATGAAATAAATAAATAGAAATAAATAAATAAAAATAAATAAATAAAATAAATAAATGAAATAAATAAATGAAAATAAATAAAAATTAATAAATAAAGATAAAAAAATCAATAAATAAATTTTTAAAAGTAAATAAATAAATAAAAAACTCTGCAACTCAATTGAATCTGGTATTTAGCTGGTGTAAATTTTTTAATATTTGATTTCTCTAAATTATCCAGAGATTTTATTTTCCTAAAAAATTTATTAAAAATCCTCGGAATTCTTAACATTTTCTTTAAAATATATGGTTCAAAAGTGAACCGAACACCAGAGATTTCTTTTTAGAATTTGCTATCTTTAGAAGGCTCAGGATAGTGCACTGGTTTTGATTACTTCATACTTATTGTTTTAATTTACTTTATTAACTTAATTTACTTTATTAACTTAATTGTTTTAATTTACTTTATTAACTTAATTGTTTTAATTTACTTTATTAACTTAATTGTTTCAATTTACTTTATTAACTTAATTGTTTTCATTTTATTTTTTAACTCAATTATTTTCATTTACTTCATTAACTTAATTGCTTTAATTTACTTCAAGCTCAAATTAAACGTTTAGTTTATACTAGGAGGCTCCTCCCCCTGCTCGCTAACGCTCGCCAACCCCCGAGAATTGCTACGCAATCCCATGTGGTTCACGCCGTGAACCATGGCTCGCTGCGCTCGCTCGCCAATGAACACAATGTTCTAGCACAAAGACATAGTATATTATCATGAAAGACATAGTATTTTATCATCAAAGACATAATATTGTACTTATGTAGAAGAATTCTATCGATGTTCTTATTGGCTTTTAAAAAAGTATATTAGCTATTTAGATTGTACATGGTGAAAAAATTAAAACATTAGCTAAATGAGAAACATATCAGCAAAATAAATTATCAAATATTGCAGTTACTCACCTAAATTCAACTAAATGTGTATAATAAATTAGTTAATGCTAGAAATTCTGAAAGTTTTAGAAAAAAATTTTATTATTTAAAAATATAAACTTTAAACCCTAACTTTTCCTTGTGAGATAATAACCCTCAAAAAGTCTTTCATTTTCAAGAACACAAAAATTTGTTTTATCGCCAAATGAAATATTTTTTGGTGATCAGCATTATTGAAATCAATTTCTATATTAATTAACATTCGTGATAAAGTACACAACATTTTAATATAAAATAAGGATGTTTTACAAACAATAAATTAAAATGCATGCCTTTTAGCATTACCCGAGAAATACCACATGGAGGTCGCCATTCTGCATTTCTAATCAGGGAGTTTTGATTTAGGCAGTTCCCCTTGCCAAGTTTCAATAAAAAAATTTCCAAGAAACATTTTTTTCAGCAAAGCTCTAAGAAATTAACACTAAGCATTTAGAATTTCTTTGAAAACACAATTATAGATTTGGCATCTTGGAGCAATTACTGAAAGGTTGTCAAATGACTTAACTCTTGACAGGCCAACATAAAGTTGTCCGTGACTAAAAACTTGTTTTGTTGTAGTCAATACTAAACTGATTTTCTCAAAAGTCTGACCTTGTGACTTATTTATAATCATGGAGAAGGCCAGCCTAATTAATTCCTAATTGAGTTTAAATTAAATATTGAGTATTGAGTATAGTAAAGTGCGGCGTGCTCTCTGCTTTCACTTATAGCACTGCGTTTCAATAAATTAAATATTATCATGTTTTTAGGGCATGAATCTGAATTGAACAACCTGATAATGCTCACTCTGGCTATTGTTTTTGTTTTTAAAAGCGCTATATGTTGAGCCAGTTTAAATTAAATATTATCATGTTTTTAGGGCATGAATCTGAATTGAACAACCTGATAATGCTCACTCTGGTTATTGTTTCCGTTTTTAGAAGCGCTATATGTTGAGCCACCTCTTGTGACACTTTTAGCAGCAATCATTGGTCGATTTTCTAATGTTGCCATTCGGGGAGTTGTAATGAGGCTTTTTTTTCGGTGCCGTGTAAGAGAAATATATATATAGATTGATCTAGGAATAATTAAAATGAAAAGTAATATTTCCTCTTTCAGGATATTATCTATTAATTATTATCACCGTCAACAGTTACGTCCACGTAATAATGTATTTTTATTACTTCCTATCTGCGTTCGGACCTCGCATGCAGAAGTATTTGTGGTGGAAGAGGCATTTAACTAAGTTACAAATGGTGAGTTTAAATAATAATTATTATTTTTGTTGTGTGCATAAGACTATTCTTAGAAAGTGTGACATTCAAGAAACATAATTTGTGAAGTACTAGTCATAATAAAAGAATGTAGTAATAATTAAAATAATTTAAGCAATATTGAATATCATAAAACGTATTTTAATAACGCACTTTGCTTTCAGTTTATGAAGTGATTAATTATTATGTTAATAAAAAAAAGTCAAAATTTCTGATGGTTTTCCATTGATGGACCAAAATTATGTTGGTTAAGTAACCATCACCGCAATGTAGGAATTCGGACTAATTTATGATGGTCCAACATAAAAATATAAACTTGTTTGTTTGCTCTTGTTGAACCATCAGAAATTTCCATCATAGTTTTTTAGAAATAAAATCTTGGAACGATCGTGAACCACCATCATCCCAATGTTGGATCCCTGATTTTTTAAGGGCCAACATAGAAACTTGTTTTGATGGTATATCCCTGCTGAAACAACAAGAATTCTTATTAAACCATCATGGAAATGCATTGCTGTACCATTACAGATCATCAAGAATTTCCATCATAGTATCATAGAAATCAAATCTTGGAACGATCATGAGCCACCATCATCCCAATGTTGGATCCCTGATTTTTTAAGGGCCAACATAAAAACTTGTTTTGATGGCATATTCCTGCTGAAACAACAAGAATTCTTATTAAACCATCATGGAAATGCATTGATGTACCATTAAAGATCATCAAGAATTTCCATCATAGTATCATAGAAATCAAATCTTGGAACGATCATGAGCCACCATCATCCCAATGTTGGATCCCTGATTTTTTAAGGGCCAACATAAAAACTTGTTTTGATGGCATATTCCTGCTGAAACAACAAGAATTCTTATTAAACCATCATGGAAATGCATTGCTGTACCATTAAAGATCATCAAGAATTTCCATCATAGTATCATAGAAATCAAATCTTGGAACGATCATGAGCCACCATCATCCCAATGTTGGATCCCTGATTTTTTAAGGGCCAACATAAAAACTTGTTTTGATGGTATATTCCTGCTGAAACAACAAGAATTTTTATTAAACCATCATGAAAATGCATTGTTGTACCAGTAAAGATCATCAAGAATTTCCATCATAGTATCATAGAAATCAAATGTTGGGACGATCGTGAACCACCATCATCCTAATGTTGGATCCCTGATTTTTTAAGGACCAACATAAAAACTTGTTTTGATGGTATATTCCTGCTGAATAAACAAGAATTTTTATTAAACCATCATGGAAATGCATTGTTGTACCATTAAAGATCATCAAGAATTTCCATCATAGTATCATAGAAATCAAATGTTGGAACGATCATGAGCCACCATCATCCCAATGTTGGATCCCTGATTTTTTAAGGGCCAACATAAAAACTTGTTTTGATGGTATATTCCTGCTGAAACAACAAGAATTTTTATTAAACCATCATGAAAATGCATTGTTGTACCATTAAAGATCATCAAGAATTTTCATCATAGTATCATAGAAATCAAATCTTGGAACGATCGTGAACCACCATCATCCCAATGTTGGATCCCTGATTTTTTAAGGGCCAACATAAAAACTTGTTTTGATGGTATATTCCTGCTGAAACAACAAGAATTTTTATTAAACCATCATGAAAATGCAGTGTTGTACCATTAAAGATCATCAAGAATTTCCATCATAGTATCATAGAAATCAAATCTTGGAACGATCGTGAACCACCATCATCCCAATGTTGGATCCCTGATTTTTTAAGGGCCAACATAAAAACTTGTTTTGATGGTATATTCCTGCTGAAACAACAAGAATTTTTATTAAACCATCATGGAAATGCATTGTTGTACCATTAAAGATCATCAAGAATTTCCATCATAGTATCATAGAAATCAAATGTTGGAACGATCATGAGCCACCCTCATCCCAATGTTGGATCCCTGATTTTTTAAGGGCCAACATAAAAACTTGTTTTGATGGCATATTCCTGCTGAAACAACAAGAATTCTTATTAAACCATCATGGAAATGCATTGATGTACCATTAAAGATCATCAAGAATTTCCATCATAGTATCATAGAAATCAAATCTTGGAACGATCATGAGCCACCATCATCCCAATGTTGGATCCCTGATTTTTTAAGGGCCAACATAAAAACTTGTTTTGATGGCATATTCCTGCTGAAACAACAAGAATTCTTATTAAACCATCATGGAAATGCATTGCTGTACCATTAAAGATCATCAAGAATTTCCATCATAGTATCATAGAAATCAAATCTTGGAACGATCATGAGCCACCATCATCCCAATGTTGGATCCCTGATTTTTTAAGGGCCAACATAAAAACTTGTTTTGATGGTATATTCCTGCTGAAACAACAAGAATTTTTATTAAACCATCATGAAAATGCATTGTTGTACCAGTAAAGATCATCAAGAATTTCCATCATAGTATCATAGAAATCAAATGTTGGGACGATCGTGAACCACCATCATCCTAATGTTGGATCCCTGATTTTTTAAGGACCAACATAAAAACTTGTTTTGATGGTATATTCCTGCTGAATAAACAAGAATTTTTATTAAACCATCATGGAAATGCATTGTTGTACCATTAAAGATCATCAAGAATTTCCATCATAGTATCATAGAAATCAAATGTTGGAACGATCATGAGCCACCATCATCCCAATGTTGGATCCCTGATTTTTTAAGGGCCAACATAAAAACTTGTTTTGATGGTATATTCCTGCTGAAACAACAAGAATTTTTATTAAACCATCATGAAAATGCATTGTTGTACCATTAAAGATCATCAAGAATTTTCATCATAGTATCATAGAAATCAAATCTTGGAACGATCGTGAACCACCATCATCCCAATGTTGGATCCCTGATTTTTTAAGGGCCAACATAAAAACTTGTTTTGATGGTATATTCCTGCTGAAACAACAAGAATTTTTATTAAACCATCATGAAAATGCAGTGTTGTACCATTAAAGATCATCAAGAATTTCCATCATAGTATCATAGAAATCAAATCTTGGAACGATCGTGAACCACCATCATCCCAATGTTGGATCCCTGATTTTTTAAGGGCCAACATAAAAACTTGTTTTGATGGTATATTCCTGCTGAAACAACAAGAATTTTTATTAAACCATCATGGAAATGCATTGTTGTACCATTAAAGATCATCAAGAATTTCCATCATAGTATCATAGAAATCAAATGTTGGAACGATCATGAGCCACCCTCATCCCAATGTTGGATCCCTGATTTTTTAAGGGCCAACATAAAAACTTGTTTTGATGGTATATTCCTGCTGAAACAACAAGAATTTTTATTAAACCATCATGGAAATGCATTGCTGTACCATTAAAGATCATCAGGAATTTCCATCATAGTATCATAGAAATCAAATGTTGAAACGATCATGAACAGCCATCTTCCCAGTTTGGAAATTTGGACTGATTTATGACGGTTCAACATGCATGGAAATTAAAAACTATTTTGAGAGTACTATTCCAGAGAACCCGCAAGAATTTACCATTTAACCATCATGGAAATGCATCATGGATTCTTGGTCCATGAGAAACAAACTTCTCTTAATGGTTAGCCGTCATAGTATTAAATTGGCGTCTTCCATCATGGAATGATGGAAGATGCTACCATATAATTTGCTGGTGTATCAATAAGTGTGAACGTATAACGGAAACAGTTGGATAATAGTGACCATCATGAATCGCACTGAAACCAACATAAATCATCAAAATGTTGTCTTGGACCATCAAGAATTTTGACGTAGGAAGACAAACAAAAAATGTAAATTTTAAAAAGGACAGAAGAGATAAAAACTTGAAAAATAGTAATCTGTCTGAGCTTAACTTCATTAATATGTTTCTCAAAATTTAGCCCTTAGAATAATTAATTATGTAATTTTATTTTATTTATGAAAAATGTAACAAAATTTTTAAGAGATGATAAATGTGACGACCGACAAAAATATTTTTACCTTTAAACTGATTTCGATGCAAAGCGCTTTTACCTTTAATTCAATAATTTACCATATTTCATGAAGCGTATGAGAGAGGAAGAATCAGATATATTATCCACTTATATTTGTTTCTATATGTAGCTTTTTAATAGTTAATTTAATGATATTTATCTAAGGTATCAGTTCCTAAGGTATCCAGATATACACTACGCTACCATAATGAAAGAGACGACACTTTCAGTT
The DNA here is from genome assembly GCF_982258835.1 of Parasteatoda tepidariorum. Lineage (NCBI taxonomy): Eukaryota > Metazoa > Arthropoda > Arachnida > Araneae > Theridiidae > Parasteatoda > Parasteatoda tepidariorum. The sequence continues at coordinate 60,747,102 of NC_141755.1, read as the reverse complement.
TTTTGCATCTTTTTGATTTTCTCAACAATTACTAGTGTATTAGTTTGTAACTTTAAAGATGTTCCGTTCATGCGATTTTTCATACTTAACAATGAAGTTTGAAGCATTCAAATGTTTGAGGGACAGAGAATAAATTACGAAAGAAAACAATTATTTTTGAACACTCTATGTCAGAAAATCAAGGAATATGCTTGTAACTGGAATGGATTAGTTAGGCCGTTATTTTTAATAACTGCGTAAAGTTTCGTAAACTTAGTTTAATAATTTATGAAGATATGGACTTTTTTGTAAAAAAATAGAAATTGGACTTGCATATATTCTTTGTCCTAACTTTAAAAATATTCAATAAAATTAAACAAAATTTGGGAGGAATTTAAAATAAATAAAAAATATTATTTTTTAAAATTTTAAAACAAATCGATAAAAATGTGTAAAATATGAGCATTTAAAGCAGCTCTCTCATACTGCGCTTGCGAAGGAAAAAAAGGAAAAATTATTTCAAACACGTATCTAACGTACGTAGATGCAGAAAACTTATTTTAGTAGTCAATCATATTTGGCAGCTAATGAAAAAAGTTTGCATTGAGCATCTTAAAAATTTAAAAAGTTCCCACCAATATTCTAAGAAGCTTCGGTCCTTTTTAAAAGACAATTCAAAATGAGAAGGGGTTTTCCACAAATTTCATTTTGAATTATGAAACATTTATTAAAAAGAACAGATCCAATTCCTTTTTAAAGTATTTCAAATATTTTCTTCCCTTTTACAATTACATCTTGCTGTTCGGCAATTATAGGGCAGTGTAATTTGCAAGACTACAAAATGGTATCTGTGGAAAACCCATGATCATTTTGAGCTTCATGTCAAAAAGTACAACTACCTAGAAAAGGGCTCAAAACTTTTTTAAATTTTTAAGATATTTAAAGTCAGACTTTTTTCATAAGTTGCCAAATACAATTGAGTACAAAAATATAAAATCAATTTTTTTTTAATTTTTCCAGTCATACTCAGTAAAAAAAAAAAATAAAATAAATAAAAAAAAAGAAGAAGAAGAAAAGAAAAAAAACTACTTTAAATACTTATATATTGCGCAGTTCTTAACGTTTTTTTTTTTTTTCAAATTTTGAACCAATAATTTTGTCGATAATTTTAAATTGGTCCAAAAATTTCATTAATTGTTCTGAATATTTTTAAATTTATAAACAGAAAAGCAGTAAGACAAAAAAAATAGGTTTTACAGATAAATAAAGTCCAGATCTCCGTAAATAACTAAGCTCAGTTTACGGTCGGTTGAAGCTGTTATTGTAAATAACAACCTAAGTAATCGATACAAGTTACAATCGATACAATCGATACAATCAGTATTGTTGGGTAGTATACTATGCATGAAAGATAAAGAGCCATGCATATTATCCACTTCAGTTTGTTTCAAAATGTGTCTTTTTAGTGGTTAATTCAATAATATTTCTACTAAGGGATAGTAATAATGCAAGTTAATTAAGAGACAACGTTTTTTGATGATTTATGAAGATATAAAAACGCTGATTAAAGACAGAATATGCATTTTTCATAACCTAAAGATTTAGGAATAAAATTATTCTAAAGATATATTTAACATCCTTCATAATTACATTGAAAATGCACTTTAAATATCTGGCAGTGAAATTAGGAATAATGGATTCGAAATAATTCGTTCAAGACTATTTCAAAAAAATAAAACACGCTGAAAACTTTTAAAAAAATTCAATAAAGCTTTAAATTTAACCAGGAAACCAACAGTTAAGTTAAATGGACAGAGTATTAGAATTTCACACTACATAGCCTACCTTGTGTTCCAACTAAACTGTTGGCTCTCTTGGGTGACTCGTCTAGACATGTTCCAGCCAAAAATAGCAAAATTTCAAACAAAATTAAACAGGCAATCCGGGATCGACTGGGGCATGAGCCCACAAATTAAGAAATACATATATTACAATAGCGAACAAAAAATAGCTCTCTATGGAGCAATCATTAAGTAAGAACTCTCCAAAGAATTAAGAAGATCGAAAGATTAGCACTACTATCAATAGTCAAAACCTTGCAGAACAACGTCAACGGATGCGTTCCAAGTACTAGCCTGGACCATCCCTTTGCATTTAACAATAGATACATAAGAAAGACTCGCAAATATTTACTTTCACCGTATAAACAACGAATCATTCATATCAAACCCTATTATCCCAATAATCCCACCAGCAAACATACAAATTATTCCTTTTGATTATAGCTGTCCAAACAATACCGGTATTGAAATATACACAGATGGTTCTCGGCTTATAAATAACAACATCTTCAGAGTCGGATGTGACTTTATTGTTTACATTGATAATCACCTATTACAAAAATACAGATTCAGATTAACCGATCATTCAACTGTTTTTAAAGCCGAACTTTGAACCGTGCTCCAGGTGACATAAGGGTATATTGTAGTCGTGAATCTATTAGATGCATGTCTACAGTATTAAAACAGAAGTACACATATATAAAGATTCTTCATCCGGTCTTTTTGAAATTGAGCAATCCAAACATACAAAATACATAGTTGAAATGATTAAGAGCCAACTATAGTCACAACATAAAATTCCACTGGATAAAAGCAAATAGAGGATTTTTAGGCAGCGAAGAGGCTGACAGCCAGGTCAAACTTTCTTGCCAGAAAGATAACGTAGACTTAAGCGATATACCTTCAAAACGTTCAATTTGAACAAAACTTAATGAAATAAACCTGGAAAAATGGCAAGAACGATGGGGCAACCCGCGTTCTAAAGGAAGACATACCTATAATGTTTGAAATCCAGCGTTCTATAGAATGCCTAGGCATTGTACATAATTCTTAAAGCTAGCCAGCAATGTATGAAAGGATTTATATTTCACACATTTCCTAGGCATTCTATAGAATGCCAAATGAGAAACCGGCGAAGTATAAAATACATCTCCGATTCGGTTAGAATATCATTATTTCCTTTAATTAGAAGGTCATAAATTATGCTTTGCCTTTCTTAAGTTATGCTTATGAATTTCTCTTAATATCAATTTTGTTTCCCTTAATAAGAAAGGCATAAATTATTTTTTGTACAACTTTCATTTTTCTTTACGCATTCTGAATAATTTTTTCAATAGCACTCTCATTATTTTTTCAGAGTAACATTTTTATTTTTGAAAAGTGCGCATCATTTGTATAATAACCTCATCAGGACGTTTTTTCATACTTTGCCTAAATAGCATTTTTCATTCTATAGAATGCCTAGGTATTACATACAATGCCTAGGGAAAGTATGTAATACTTCTCATATTTCATACTTGGCCTAAAAACATCCGGCATTATATACAATGCCTAGGTATTCTATAGAATGCCGGCTTTTCATACTTTGCCGGTAACATATATATTCATATTCAAGTTTCTTGGAAAACCAACTGGGGGTCACCTCGACGAATCAAAATGGAACTCTTTTGCACTCCTGCTATTAGTGTTGTCTAATTTGCAAGTGGATACACATTCTGGAACTTTTCTTTCGAACTTAGATATACGAACTCATAACCTTTTGTAAAGCAAGTTCTTTTCATCTGTTTTTTCAATGGTTTGCACATTGTGAAAAAAATGCTTTTCATATGTACAAACAAAACGACTTGGTTTAATTTTGCGTCATGTTCTATATTTTTCTCATGTTTTAATACTGTGCAATTCCTCTTTCTGTGTAAATTATGCAAAGATCTTTCCTTACCAGTTTGACCAATTTTGGCAAAACCATACTAGGGCATGATCTTCTTAATTTTAGTGCTGTTATTTGAGCCAAATTTTGATTTTCCTTTTGTAACGGAACATCTTTTCATCTGCACTTTATTTTATTGGAAATCCGTTTTGTTAAGGGACTTCTTTAGACCTGTTAGCATTCTTGATTTTAAAGAATGTAGTGTTAATTTTTCATATGCACAGACCTGCTAGATTTTTATCGATTTGCCCCATGTTTTCGTATTTGAACAGTTGCTCACTGATCAGTACCCTGGTGGGCTATTAGTATCTCTGGATGGCCCCTGCGGGGGTGTATCAGGGTAAAGCTTATATGCGGATCCCTTTCTGCAATTAATTCTACTTCATCGTCATAAGCTGAGTCCCACAATATAATCGTGTTCACCCCCCTTCAAAGAATTCAAAGTTCCACACTTTTTTAAAACATTTTATACTAACTTTTAAATCAAAATTTTACCACGTGTCTAATACCAATTGGCACATAGCGTCTATAGAAACGGAGTGGATATTTTCCGTCTTTGATAGTTTTTTTTCTTTTTCCAACAACCCTTCATTCCAAGATGATTGAATATTATCCTTGAAGATTCTTTTTTTATTAATTTTAGAAATTTTCAAATTGATTTTTAAGTGGCTGACTTATACATCCGATACACCAGAAATTTGCGATCTCGTAAACAAAAAGAGGGATATGCAACGGCTCGACTTATACCAACATCTCCTAGAAGGAAGAAGGCCTCAGCACAGATGAATTTAGTAGTCTGACGTAGCGAACATAAACTGCGCAAAAATAAGAAAGATGTTACTAAGTTCGGATTACTAAGTTGCGCAGTTGGAGAAATACGAAAGGTGTCATTGCGTGTGGACTACTTACCTTTGGTTGTTACGTTTGGACTTAAGTTTGAACTTTATGGTAACCCGTGCATCGGCTTTCTTTCTTCCAGATGGTATTGCTTGTACACCGATGTAAACAGTAATTATTCAAAGCGAATTATTTATAAGTCAAAATTTTTTGACTTTCAAAATAGACAATTGTCCTAAAAAGTTTGGAAATTTATAGTTAATGCAATAATAAAACAAACAATGCGATTAGCTGCAAGAGATATAGCTTTTTGTGTAATAAAAATTATTTTTTAATAACAAAAATATTTTCTTTTTTTGTTTTAGATGCAGTTTGTCTTCGCGATGGTCTACTTAGGTCAAGGATTTGTGACTGGCTGCGAACACGCAGATAAATTAGAAATCACTATTTTCGCTCTGATGATTTTATTTTTCATTCTCTTCCTCAACTTCTATTTGCGAACTTTTCTGAAAAATAGAAGTGCTCAAATACGATCAAAAGTAATCGATAAAATAAAGTGACATTGCTTTTAATTCATAAAATGAAAAGCAAAAGACATGTTTTCAGAATTCATTAAGTTTTTCTTGAATTCATTTATCAATTTATGTTCCTAGAATAAAGAATTTCTTTCGGAATAATACTATTGTCTGAAAGAAAAATTTTTAAATTTTGTGACTATCTAACACAAACTTCCATCTTATAATTAGCAATAAAAGCTCTCCTGAAAAAATTTAATCCATTAAAAATTAGACCTACAGTACCTATTTCATACAGAATAACTCTGGTTCAGGACTTGATAACCGTCTGAATTTGCTTAGAAAATGAAAGCACAGGGATTTACAAATACGTTACAACCAGATTTAGCCTCCTGCCTAACTAACTAAACTATGAGGAGAATGATTTCTTAGCCAGCTGTTTCAAAATACCCAACAAATTTCTTATGGAGTTAAAGTCAGATGATATAGCAGGTCAATCGAAATGGATTGAGAGTAGGGGAGAGTGGGGTCAATTGTAACAGGGTACGATTGTAACAGAGCAAAAATTTCGAGTGTCGGGTTCTAGATTTGGTTCCTAGGTGGCGCACAAGGTGTATTTAATAAATCTACATGTATACCCCTGATGGCAACCATTTTTTTGTACTTTTGAATGAGTTACATCACAAAAGATATTTTCACGCCACGCAAGTACTTTTTTTGGTATTAGAATATTATATTGTAACAAAGTAATTTTGTTTAAACAAATAAAAATTAGTAACCGAATATGTAAGTGGACACTTTAATTAACATTTCAATAAAAAAAAAGATTAGTTTTGCTAATTAACTAGCATTGTTTTTAACAAATGAAGCTGAAATAGCGTCTTGGGGACAATTGTAACAATAAGTAAAGGGACGATTGTAACTGCTGAAAATAAATAATCTTGTGTTTACAAACCATTACTGAATTCTTTAAGAACCACCAATAGTTTCCTATATCATTCATATTATGTTGCATGTGCATTATTTTATTTGTCACCTTTCACAGCATAAATTAAAATTTTTAACCACTTAAAGTTAAAAGTTTAACCCTTTAGGTTTCTGCTCATTATTATTTTTACTCCTAAAATATCACTACTATTTTGATCAATAAAAAAATATATCACAACTATGATAATATGAATAATTAACTATGTTTTAGTTGAATTTATGAACTGTTACAATTGACTCCGTAAGTGGGGACAATTGTAACAGCTGCACGACTGTCAAAAATTACAATACTAATAACAATACTAATACTATACATAACTAATATAATAATATTTAAAATCAGGTATTTATTTTTTTTCTAGTAGAGGATAGTCTAGTAGAGGATAGTCTACTACTAGTAGAGGATAGTCTACTCTAATATAATAATATTTAAAATCAGGTATTTATTTTTTTTCTAGTAGAGGATAGTCTAGGATAGTCTGTCAATTAATACTAATAATATATTGGATTTTTTGTTAGTTAAAAATAGTTAAGTAGAAAATGTTACAATTGACCCCACTCTCCCCTATTCATAAAAACAGACATACATTCTTTCAGTCCAATAAATACTGTCGTTTTTATCTTAAAAAAATAAAAAAAATACATATTCATCGAGAATGTTTTTATTGAAAGGCAGCACTTAATTATCCTTGACGTTTAACATGCTGGCTAGAAATAATATTCACCTCGTTAAGCGGATTCAATCCATATTAAGATAAAGACCCTCAAACATCACATCTTGAACTATGAAAAATTATACTTTTCATTATTTGCTCTAGATGAGACTAATTTTTGGCAAAATGAGTTAATATCGAACGAGAATGGTTGTAAGTAAAATAGGCTAAATTTGAGTATTCCTTCCCCTATGCAATAAATATCTCCGTGATTGTCTGTATACTCTTTCATTACCTGCTTTTGAACGCCGGGATACGAATAGAACTTTTCACGATTAGCTGTGAAATAAATGGATCGGTAAAATTGTTAAATTTTAGGATGTTTGATGAGATGCTGATACAAGCGCATAGTTTTGTTGAGATAAACGCATAATTTGTTAAGATGAATGCATAGATTTTCTTACAATAAACGCAAAGTTCAATTATACAAAAGTCAGAATCGGTTAAACTGTGCCTAATGGGTATTCTGCGTACTAAGCCAGTCGGAAAAAAGAGAAAGCTTCCTGGAGCCTCTCTCAGTAGGGGTACCTGATTTAACCTGGAGTAGGCGAAAGCTCTAAAGAGGAAAGAATACTTGAATTTATGGGCTTAAAAACCACAGGAAAATGTAATAAAATTCCGATTTTTTTTCTGATATTACTTTTTTTTACCCCCATGCTCGCATATCATTTCTCAAGCATATACACCGAAGAGCCATTACATTATAACAACCCTCCATCTATAACAATGGGCTCACCCAGGTTTTCATGGTTTCTCGCCCAGGATCAATGTCTTCATGGAGCACATTAGGACCCATAATCCTCATGGAACAATCCCTGACGCCTGTAAGCTACTTGAACATAGTTGCAGACCAGGTTCACCCATTCATGGCAGCAATTTTTCCTGCGGGGGATGGTGTTTACCAACAGGATAATGCACCATGTCATAAGGGTCGAATAGTTATGGATTGGTTCGAGGAACATTCCAGTGACTTTCAAGTCATGTCTAGGCCCCCAAATTCACCTGACCTTAATCCAATAGAGCATTTGTGGTCCTACCTGGAAAACCAAATTCGTGCTGCCACGCTACCCCCTCGCAATGTAAGGGAATTGCAGGACCAGTTGGTGAGCGCTTGGTACCAGATACCTCAGACCTTGGCCAAAGGATACTCTGTTCGCCAAGAACTGAAATAACTGTGAGTGAACAAATATTTGTCACCAAGCTGTGAAAAGAGGGACTTGGGATGAGTAATAGACTCTCTTGAACCCTGTTTTCGAAGTCATTGAATTTCCTTCATTCCATGTGTAGTAACAACGGAAGTTATATCATTATGTCTCGTAGCTTCCCCATCCAATTGTCATGACTAATGAATTCCCTGGTTTTGAATGTCGTAGACGCTATTTCTTCTAAGACTGCATGTGGCAGTCGGCTTATGGCTTTTGTTTAAAAATATTGAACTCTGAACTCTGATTTTAAGATAGGGAAGAAAAAAAATTAATTATCTTCTTGTAGAATTCCTTTCTGACTGTTTTTTAAAGGCTCTGTCATCCTATACTGTAAAAAATTCCGAATAAAATTGCGACGTAAAGTACCGGTAGGCTTTGTATGCATCACCCGTAAGATCCATTTTACCGTAAAATATTATACCGTAATTTTTATAGTAATATATTTAAATTAGGATGCTTCAGTGATTTTACGGTAATTATTACTGTTAAAATTACAGTATATCAGATTTTTTACAGTGTTTGAGATAACGATTTTTTTGCGAATAATATGCTATTTCCATTACTACTGTGAGTTGGCAGCAGTTACTCATGATTTTTTGGTCAAGTTAAGCCTATCTTTAGTCAGTATCTCTTATGCTAATTCTAAAAATGGCGCAAAACGTCAATAAGAAGTAAAGTCTTAGTTTTGTAAAAGCGTTTGTAATTTCTTTAATAAAGCCCATTTAAAAGTACCGGTACTCAGGGTGCCAGTACTTTTTACTTTAAAATATATTTTCACCGGAATATGTTACGAAACAAAAAATCTGATACTTCATAATTTTTACAGTCATAATTACCGTAAAGTCTCTGAATCACTTATTCTAAATAAATATTATTGTAAAAATTACGGAATAATATTTTGCGGTAAAAATAGATTTTACGCATGATGCACTCAAAGTGCAGGTACTTTATACAGTCAATGACGTCTTTAATTCATAATTTTAAAATTAAAACTCCTTTATTCTTTGCCTTTTTTTTCTCACTTAATTTCTTCTTTTTACCAAAATTATGAATGTACTTTTCACAATTTCACAAAATCGGACCTTTCACTAAAAGCAAGCAAACCACTGGTTTTTGTGATTTGTCACAAAATCAGCTTCATATTATAACAAATTCGAAAAATTAAGAAAAAATTTAATTAAAAAAATTAAATATTAAAAAAATTTAAAAAATTTGCTTTTAACTGGAGAAATAACTCGGTGAAGGCAATCTTAATCTAACAATTTTCTTATCCATTAATTTGTCTTAGATTTAAACATTTTTCGTGATGTCCTAACTCATATTTTAAGAAATTTGGAAGCGTTGTACCTGTTTGAAGTATAATTATCGTAAGTAAATTCATATAATTTTAATGGGAATTAATTAGTTCTGAAGAGATGGAAATTATTTTGGAAAATATAGGCAGATTTTACATATTCCAATAATCAAAAGTTTTTTAAGAATTTGAAAGATATTTTTTTTTGACAATGAAACTGGTTTTTTTTATGAAAGAATGGACACTATATTTTTCAAAAATATCATAATAAAAATAAAAAATGTCTCACAGGGTGGTCCACCATAGTTTTGCTATCATATTAAAAGAATTAAAAAAAGCAACGGCATCTCCAGTTTTGAAGTCTGTTTCTCATCAAATTAAATAATGCCATAGAAGTCCCCAGCTGCCAATTTGTTGAAATTAAGGGCGTGTTTTTCGCAGTTCTTTCGAAGAATAAATAAAAATACCACAGTCTGAATGCCTTTAACTAGATGGAAGCTAAGCATTAATTTTAAACTGCATGTGATATCCGCAAAGTTTAATATCCGGCCTGCTGGAGCATTTTATATAATGTCGGTAAAGTATAGAAGGATTAAAGATTTCACCCATAGCTTAAGGCTTGGTTTCTTAGGACAGGACGCCGTCAGCTGGAAATCAGCGTGTGGTGAACCACCTTCTCACCAGATGGCGATGAACTTTGCTCGCCAGGTGGCAGTACAAAACTTTCCCCTCAAGGAAATGACTTTTCAATAAGATGACAACATCTCTGAGTTAAAACCTTAGTTTCAAGAAATGGCAACAGGTCAATTTGTCTAACATTCATTCCATCTTGCTGACTGATGAACTTACACCATTTTTGAAATGCTGCTGTCGCTAATCCTAGTCGTCTCTCTATTTGCAACTTAATATGATTTCTTTTATGTTTTATTATTATTAAACTGTGTTGATAGTTAATTTTTATTGAATTAATTTATTTAATATATTTAACCTAATCACCACAGATTGGTGACCTTAAAATAATGCAACCTTCTAAATCTTACAACATCGGCAATCATCTTATGCCGTAAGCTTAAATATTTTAAAACTTAAAATGCTTAACTAAAATAAGACATTAACTTTTCTTTTTCTTGTCAAAGTTCAACCTGAGTTGTCACGGGGTAACATGGTATGTTATTTTTTTAGCTTTATTTATTGATCTTGCGATGTGTCATATTTCAAAATTTCTTTTCCGTATTAATGTATTCTGAATTTAATTTTAAATTTTTCTTTGCGCATGCGCACTTATGCATTTTCCAAACGTAATTCCTTAATTGAGTGATTATAAATCATTGTATTCATTTAACTTCAATTTCATTTTAAATTGTCATTC